>NC_142883.1:56932500-57532500 GCF_051225735.1 Oryctolagus cuniculus
GCCATGTAAGTGACCCATTGCTCTTGAAGATCTGAGTGACATTTGAATGATGAATATCTAGCTAAGCCCTGGTGGTGTTATAGCAACAGAATGTGGATATAAGGTATTTGTTTTTTTTCTTAAGATTTATTTATTTATTTGAAAGGCAGAGTTACAAACAGAGAGAAGGAGAAGCAGAAAGAGAGGGAGAGGGCTTCCATCCGCTGGTTCACTCCCCAATTGGCCACAATGGCTGGAACTGTGCCAATCGGAAACCAGGAGCAAGGAGCTTCCTCCAGGTCTCCCATGTGAGTGCAAGGGCCCAAGCACTTGGGCCATCTTCCACTGCCCTCCCAGGCCATAGCAGAGAGCTGGATGGGAAGTAGAGCAGACAAGACACTAACCAGTGCCCTTATGGGATGCCGGCACTGCAGGCAATGGCCCCCAGGTATAAGGTTTTTCTTTTTTAATTATTATTATTTTTTATAGTTAGACAATGGGGGGAGGGAGACAGAGAGAAAGGTTTTCCTTCCATTGGTTCATTCCTCAGATAGCCCCCACAGCCAGAGCTATACTGATCCAAAGCCAGGAGCCAGGAGCTTCTTCCTGGTCTCCCATGTGGGTGCAGGGGCCCAAGCACTTGTGCCATCCTCCACTGCCCTCACAGGCCACAGCAGAGAGCTGGACTGGAAGAGGGGCAACTGGGACTAGAACCAGGCGCCCATATGGGATGCCGGCACTGCAGGCAGAAGATTAACCAAGTGAGCCACGGTGCCGGCCCCCAGGTATAAGGGTCTGAAATGCCTTGAGCAGGGCGTGAAGCTAGTGGAAGTCCTTCTTGTGGTAGAGCTTTGGACAAGGCCCTGGGTTGCAAAAGGCAAAACAAGGCAAAAAACAAACAAACAAACAGCCAACTAAACAACAAACCTCAAGCCTCATTGAGAAAGTCAGGTGGGTATCCCTGCAAGGGGAGGAGAGCTGGCACTGGGAGCAAAAGCTGCTCTGAGGCTGAGACCACATGCCCATGTCCTCCTGTCTGTCCCTGTCCTGACCACCTCAGTTCCTGCAGAGTTTTATGTGTGTGGCCCGCAGAAGCCCTGCCCCTCACAGGTTCATCCCTGCTGAACTGTTCTCTCCTGTTTCAAAACCCTAAGAGAATCTCACATGTCAGGTCCCCTCCCCCGTGCAGTCATTGCGGGGGGAGGGGGGTAGGAGTTGCCCATTGTCTGTGAGGGGTTGCTTACTGAGCATGGCAGATAAATGGCCTTCCCCTCTGCTTCCCTATAGGTATCCCCAAAGCAATGGCTTTCTGCTATTGTTTTTAAAGTAATAAGACTATATATAGAAATATATGGAGGTTGGCCCTAGGCAGTTGTAAAGGAGGTGAAGGTTATTTTTGCAGCCCAACCTGCACTGTCTTCCACACTGGAAGTTTTTATTTGGAAGGCATGTGGGGGCTTTCCTGCACTTCTGAACTTTTAAGCAGCTGTTACAACCTGGAAGCAATGAAAGTAGCCTCTGAGAGCAGACTGGGTTCCTAATCTGCTGCTCCAAGTTTTGTGACCTTGAGAAAATTATTGTCAGCTTGCTAAAAACCTGAAGTTCCCCATCAATAAAATGATGTTATTAATAGTGTGGACCTCAGGGGCAGGTTGTGAAAGTGAAATGAATGTTGAATTTTAACAATCTCGTGCTTCATGAGGATTTCACCAGCATTTGGTTTGGTGGTTTTTGAACAAAGACCTTGGTCTTGATGGTGCTTTCTTAGTGTGCTTTCTGCATATCCCTATGCCCTACCCAGATTTTGACACGTGCTTTCTGTCACTTGTGTTCTCAGAATAATATACCATTTGGAGTTCCCTTGTATAATGAATGCAATCTTTTTAAAGCAAAACCTCCTCTTGCCACTCTTTTCAAAAACATAGACAGTGTTGGGGGGGTAGGGGGAGAGCGAGAGCGAGCTCTCTTCCACTTTCTGGTCCACCGCACAGATGGTTGCAATGGCCAGGGTTGGGCCAGGTTGAAGCCGAGAGCTTCATCCAGGTCTCCCATGTGGCTGATAGGGGCCCAAGCACTTGGATCATCCTCTGCAGCTTTTCCTAGGTCATTAGCAAAGAGCTAGATCGAAGTTGTGCTTCCAGGACACCAACCAGCACCTCTATGGGATGCCAGCATCTCAGGAGGTGGCTTTACCAGCTATGTTACAGCACCAGACCCATGCCACATCTCACTGAAAAATTCTCCTTAGCTCTCTGAATCGCACACCATGCTGCTGTAGCACTGACAAGCTCAGCCCAGTGCAGACCTCTGTTCCAGCTCCTTCCTGCTCTTTCCTTGTTCCCCACCCCTTTGCCTGGATGCTTGTTCCTGTGTGAGAATCTGGCTCAGTCCTTCTGCCTAGGCCCGAGTGACTGATGAGGCCTAACAGGGTGAAGTCGTAGGTCACTGAAGACGCAGGGTTTAATTGTGGCACTTTAAGTGTGCTCCCCATCATTTTGAAAGGACCAAAATGCCTTGAAATACCGAAAGTTGCCCCCCTCCCCGAGACTTCGGAGCTAAATCAAAAAGGTAGATTTATCCTTTTCTTAGGCTCTGCATTGAACAGGATACTCTATACCCTGCGCAGTCCACTTGGGCTCATAAATTGCTGACCGACTGAGATTTGGAGAACTCGGGACAGATGAAATGTTCAGCTGAACCATTAGATTTGTTACATCAAAATTCCAGGGGGGCATTGTTTTAGATGAGCCTCCTGCACTGGGCTGCAGCAGGTCAAAATGAAATGAAAAATGGAGTCTCAATGCTAATTACCATGAAGCTGTTTATGTGGCCTTCTGAGAAACCAGGAGGAATGAGAGATAACAGCCCTGTTTCCCAAACAGGCTAATTTCTGCCGGCGTGATCATGACATTTCCTCTGCTTTTAATCCTCACAGAAAATAACCTGCAGTCATCTCACGTCCACCCATCAGTTATCTTCTTGTGCTTCTGTCTTCTGTCTCACTGTCCCCACCTTGCAAGGAAAGTAACTTCGAAATGGCCAACCCACTTTCTGCTCTTGCTTCTGCTTTCTTCAGGCTTTCTGTCTGTGAAAACAACCTCTTCTGCTCAGCCTCTTGGAACACTTATTCTGTTTTGTAAAATGAGATCTTGCCCCATTCCAGAATTTCACACAAAGCCAATTAAGATCTTTAAATGAAGTTTTTGTCATTTTAACCTTTGACGCATCAGAAAGTTAGAAAGTACTGTATTTATATTTTTTTATCAAAAAGCCAGACCTTGGGGCTGGCGCTGTGGCGCAGCGGGTTAACGCCCTGGCCTGAAGCACCAGCATTCCATATGGGCACCGATTCTAGTCCTGGCTGCTCCTCTTCTGATCCAGCTCTCTACCGTGACCTGGGAAAGCAGTAGAAGAAGCAGTAGAAGATGGCCAAGAAGCTCCTGGCTCCTGGCTTTGGATCGGTGCAGCTCCGGCCATTGCAGCCATCTGGGGAGTGAAGCAGTGGATGAAAGACCTCTCTCTCTCTCTGTTTCTACCTCTTTCTGTAACTGTCTTGCAAATAAATAAAATAAATCTTAAAAAAAAAAAAAAAGCCAGACCCATGCCATGGAATAAATGCCTCTCTGAAGCTGTTCCTTACTATAAGTGCCCAAGGCCATCTGTATCTCAACCAAACTCTGGCCATGTCTACTCCCACAGACATGTGTGAGCACAGGGGACCAAGCCATGATGGGATGGGCCATGGCCCAGAAAAAACACCGTTCGGTTTCCTCTCAGCACCTTAGGTGGTCACAGACTCCTGCTGCTCTCTGTTTTCCTGTCTGAGTGGATTTATATTCCTGTGGAGAAAAAAAAATAGCTTTCCAGTGCAGCTGTGCTGGTCAAGACATTCTGTAATGGTAGGATACCTTGGAGCTGGCTGACTTTCCTAGGAAATGCGTTGTGACCATGTTTCCTGCAGCAGAATACCCTGTCTGCCAATAGACTTTATTGTTTCGGATATGCAAGTTATCCATCTATCAATTGATTGATCTATTGATTTCATTCGTGTCCCATTCCAAGGAGAATTTGTAGGTATATTCAAAAGTTATTACCACAAGTCCCCAAAGATGATGTCCAATTTGGGACAAGGTCTGCTTTTCCAGGGTCACTAATCATCAAGACACACTGGGCCACCAAGTGTGCATGGAGGTTTGGCTGCCACTAATCATCCCAGTCCTCTTGCCATGGATAGTCCTCATGTGGGGGACTCAAGAGGTTCTTGCCCAAGTGTGTGTTTTGAGACTCCAGTATTCACTGGAGCTTGGAAGGAAGGACAGGAGAAAAGTCAAGGCAGGCCTGCAATAAACCCGCTCTGTGTTAGTTCACAGAGTGCCAGCACAGAAGGCCAACACTGGAAAGTCCCAACCAAGTCAGCGCCTGTGGAGATGCTCAGGCCAGCTGGTCGCAGGAGCCCCATGTCCAGCAGCCCTATCTCACTTCCTTCGCTGGCCATCTGTCCAGTGTGATGGAGCTGAAACCCTCCAGTAAGAGTGCCCATTCCCTACCAGCTCAGGTGCCCAGGGGGGAAGATTAGGAAGGTCCATTCGTTGTGGATCAGGGTTGTGTCTACACTGGCTGAGGTCCTGTAAGTATACAAGGATTCCTTTAGTATGAGTGTACAAGAGACCCCTCGTATACAGGGGTTTCAAACGTTTTTTCTTTAGGCTGATCTCAAGAGCAAACACATGGAGGAACAAAGAGCTAGCATGGGTTGACTTCTGTCTCCCCAAAGATGCTGAGGTCCCAGTCCCCAGTTCCTGTGATCTTTTTTGGAAATAGGGGCTTTGCCAATGATTGAGTTAAGATGGGCCCCTGATTGGTGCTGTGGTGTACCGGATTAAGCCTCCTCTTGCAGCACCAGCATCCCATAATGGCACCGGTTCCAGTCCTAGGTGCTCTACTTCCAATCCACCTCCCTGTTAATGTGCCTAAGAAAGCAGCGGAGAATGACCCAAGTACTTAGGCCCCTGCCACCCACAAGGGAGACCCAGACAAAGCTCCTCGCTCCTTGCTTTGGGCTGGCCAAGCTCTAGCCATTGCAGCTGCTTGGGGAGTGAACCAGCAGATGGAAGATATCTCTCTCTACCTCTGCCTCTCCCTCTCTGTAGTTATGCCTTTCAAGTAAATAAATAAATCTTAAAGAATGTATTTAAAGAAAAAAAAAAAAGATGGGTCCCTGACACAGTATGAATGTGTGTGTCCTTATAAAATGAGGGCATTGCACTCAGAGGCAGGCACACCCAGAAGGAAGGTGATGTGAAGGATAAGGCAAGGGAAGCCTCATGCCGCTGAGAACAGGGCGAGAGGCCTGCAGCAGAGGCTCCTGCTTGGTACTCAGAAAACCCAAGCCTGCCCTCTCCTCATTTTCTGGCTTCTGGACTCTGAAACTGCTGCAATAAATGTCTGTCTCTTAAGCCACCCAGGTTGTGGTCACCCTAGTAGACAAATGAAGGAACCATCCTTAAGTCCTAGACTAAATCACCTGCCCACCACTTCCCACTGTGCACCTGCTATCTCATTGGGTCTGGCTACTGTCACTTAGAATGTCGAGAATGCATTGCTGCCTGTGGACTGTGCTGACATCAGGGCCTATAGACTGTTTCTGACTCTCTCGGTCCTTTCTAAGATGTCCCAGCATCTTCTCTTGTTCTGCAAATGCACACAGGACCTATTTTGGACAGGTACAAGATCCACACACGGGAAGATGATTGCTATGAAGGGAAAGTTTGGTTTGGTTCTGTTCTTACAGTCCTCCAGACACTCAAGGTGCAGTGTACCATGCAGAGGCACGCAGGCAGTGCCACAGCAGGCAAAGAAATGACTGCATGCAGGAACGTCAGAGCAGTGTATAGGGGAAAGAGTAGCCAAAGGAAAATGAGCAAGCAGTACAAGCTTAGGATTGGAGAGTCTGAATGAGTCGTCATATTTTGACCTATAGGGTGGCCCCAGGTGTTGGTACCTGGCCCTCTCTCTAGTAATTAGAGCAGAGGAAAAAACATCCCAGACTGGTTTGATCAAAGGGAAGCAGTGGAGGTATGGACTGGGTTAGCTGGTTTGCCTGTCAGTGGCATGCTGGCAGGTCAGTTTGTTATCTTTAGAAATCAGGTAACCCTAGATCCTCAAGACTCCAATGCCACAGCATCAAGAATACAGAAAATATGGCTAATTTTTAAAGATTTATTTATGTATTTATTTGAAAGAGTTACAGAGAAGCAAAAGGAAAGAGAGAGAAGGGGGGGGGGAGTCTTCCATCTGCTGGCCCACTCCCCAAATGGCCACAACAGCCATTGTTAGGCTGATCAGGAACCAGGAGCTTCCTCTGGTCTCCCACATGGGTGCAGGGGCTCAAGGACTTGGGCCATCTTCTACTGCCTTCCCAGGCCATAGCAGAGAGCCGGATCGAAAATGGAGCAGCCAGGACTGGAACCGGTGAATAAGGCTAATTTTTAAAGAGAAAATATTTATTTATTTGAAAGTCAGAGTTACAGAGAGAGGAAGAGACACAGATCTTCCATCCACTGGTTTACTCTCCAGATGACCTCAATGGCCAGGGCTGGACCTGGCTGAAGCCAGGAGCCAGGAGCTTCATCCAAGTCTCCCATGTGAATGGCAGGGGTCCGTACACTTAATATTTTTACAGTTTTTTACATTGTCTAGTTGTACAGTTTTTTAGGCTTATCTTCCCCCTCCCTCACTCCATTTATACTTTAAGAATTCCCAGTCAGAATGACAAGGCCAATAACAAAGGTATTCTGTCTAGCATTTGCAAAATATGCTCTGTCTCTTGTTGAAAGACTATCCAGGGGCCAGTGGTGTGGTGTAGCGGGTAAAGCCACTACATCCCAGCATCCCATTTGGGTATTGGTTCAAATGCAGCTTCTCTACTTCTGATCCAACTCCCTGCTAATGTGCCTGGGAAAGCAGCAGAAGATGACGCAAGTCCTTGGGCCCCTGCACCCATGTGGGAGACCTATATGAAGCTCCTTGTTTTGGCCTGGCCCAGCCCTATCCACGGAGGCCACTGGGAGTGAACCAGTAGATGGAAGATCTCCCCCAACCCCCACCGCCTCTGCCTCTGCCTCTCCTTCTCTGTAACTTTCAAATAAGTAAAATGTTAAAAAAAAAAAAATAAAGACTATCCAGAAAATCCAGTCTTGTTATTTAATACCATGTATCAATGGGCCCTGCTGTTCCTTTTCTGTTTACTCTTTCTTTGAAAGCTGTGAACTTCACAGGAAAGCAGATTGAAATGCTGCCTATAGCCCAAGTTTTCTTTCTGGAACTTTCTGTCTTCTAGGATTTCTTTTTGCTCTCCCATTTGCCCTCATGTAATCTGGATATCTTTTTCTTTTAAAAATTATTTATTTATTTATTTGAGAAATAGAGGCATAGACAGACACAGCTCCCATACACTGGTTTACTCCCCAAATGTCCATAGCAGCCAGGGGTTGGGGAGGCCAAAGTCAGGGACTGAAAACTCAATGCAGCTCTTCCATGTGAGAGGCTAGAATCCAACCACTTGAGCCATCACCACTGACTCCCAGGGTCTGCATTAGCAGGAAGCTGGAGTCAGGAGCAGAGCTGGGAGTCAAACCCAGGCACTCCAGTGTGAGACGTGGACATCCTCAGTAGCAAATTAAACTGCTAAGCAAAATGTCCAGCCCACTCTGATTTCTTCATATTTTCAATTCCCCATTCCTCTGGTGATCACCCCTCTGGTTTTTCTCTTCTGCTTCTAAGGAACTTTGGATGACATTAGACCCTCCTGGGTACCAGGATACTCTCCAGGGTCCTTCATCATATCTGTGCAGTTCCTTTTGCCTTACAAGGTACCATATTCACAGGTTCTCGGGAATGGTATGTGGGTACCTTTGGTGTCCTATTACTCCACCTGCCACAGTCAAGGAGACCCAAATCTGGCCTTTGGCTATGTCTCCTGGAAGGAGAATTTGCTTCTGTTGGAGTCTCTGAGCAAATGGCCTTGCAGCTGGAGCTGCTGGCAGCCGTCTTGGTACTGAGTGGAGAGTCTGCCAGTGAATGGAGCCCACTCTCGAGAAAAGCAGACCCAACCGGTGAGGGGACCAAGACCACATCCTCTGGGCCACTGAAGCCCACTCTCCCTTCAGACTTTTTAGTCTTTGAGTCGATCAACTGCCACCATCAGTACGGTGTCCTCCAGAGGTTGTGCGTGAAGGTCACACAGGCAGCACACAGCTGAAGCAGGTGCAGCTGTACACTGAAGCCACTGCACTGGTCCCCACAAGCAGAGTTTCATGGTGGCACTTTGTACCCGAGGTAGGAATTGTGCGTCCTCCTTTGCCCTGCATTCTCATCTCTCCCTTGTCTGTTAACCTCCCAGATTCTCCTCAGCTTTTTCAACTGTGCAGTGGTGGAGCTGGGGGCACAGTGTGTCCTTGGTGTCTACCTGGGGATTTTCATTAAACGTCTAAGGGACAGTCAAGTTGTCAGGATGCTCTTAGCGGTCGTTGTGCCCAGTTTCCGTACTCCACAGATGAGGGAACTGAGACCTGGGGAAACTGATCAGCTTTGCTTGGAAACGGCCCAGTGAGAACAGAGGACTTCGGATTGCTAATCCCGTTACACCGCATTGCTCAAATTCCTTGACCTAGTTAAGTGAATTAACAGAAGGGTGGTTTCCCCTCAAATTTGTGCAATCTAATGTCATTCACTGAAATAACTCAAGATATTTGAGTCTCAACCTGAGAACTGACATAACATTTAACATGTTGCCTTCTGCTTAAGTGTATTTTTATACAATAAAATTACCGTATTATGCCACTTTCCTCCAGTTTTACCTCTCACATTCATTTTAGATGAATGATTCCAGAATCTTCTCAAAGCTACCCCTAAGACCCAGGAAATAGCTATAGACAAGTACTGAGTCCTTGAGAAATAAGAAAATTCTCCATCAAAGTCGAGATCCCTCCAGGATCTCGGGAGAGGTTGGTCTGAGTACCTGACCCTGTTCTCTTCTGTGGAATAGTGTGGTGGACAAAGAGAATGGTTGATATTCTGGTTATCTGCTAGGACAGAACACAGCTCCCCGAGACTTGTGGTTTAAAATATCAGTGCCGTTTATTTTCCTTTGTGAACCTACTGTTTGGGTGGGGCTCAGAGGGAGCATTTCACCTCCATTGGTTGTTTCTGTGCTGGGTCTGGAATCTTCTGAAGACTCCTTCCTCTGCTTGTCCATCTGTGTCAGGCAGGACTGGGACCTCAGCTGGAGCTCTTGGCCAGATGACCCAGATGTGGCCACTCTGTCTGGCTTGGGCTTCTTCACAGCGTAGTGGCTGGGTTCCAGGACTGAACATCCCTGTGACCTCCCCTGGGATGTCAGTTCTGTCACATTTTATTTGGTAAGGCAGTCTCAGAGATCCTTGCAGGTTCAAGGGGATGGAGGTAGACTTCACCTTCTGTAGGAGGGCTGGGAAGGCACCTGCAGGTCATGGGACTGGAATTACTGGTGGTGATCGGGCAGGATTTCATCTAGGCTGTCCAGAGATGAGCAACATTGCTGACTTGCATGTTTTCCTTAGTGGCTGTTTTGTTTTGGCAACTGATATGAGTTGGGAATTCAGAGGTTACCCTCCTTAAGCCTTCCAATGTTTGTCTAAAGGAGCCGTCTGTAACATGGTGCTGGTCCCTCATGGCCATGCACTAGTAGAAGTGCCAAGAGCAGGAGGTGGTCGGTGAAGAGTCATTCCACATTTGGGTGGTCTGGGTCTGGATCCCCTTGCCGTGGTGAGCTGTCTCCACTGTCCTGCTTACTGGAACTTGGGCAGGCTTCCCACGATAAAGTTTGCAAGTTCTGCAGGACTTGTGCCCTGTCATTTTGTCATTTCCAGTGTCACAGACTCCCATCTTGGACACCTATATTTACAGGCCACTCTCCCTTGGACTGGATCCCAGATTTATTTTTATAACTGCACCCAGAGCCGTAGACCAGAAAAAGACCTTGGTGAGTCACTGAGTCCATCCTGACACGGACGCTCTGCCTTTCAGAGAGGCGGTCTTCAGTGGTGCTTTGAAGGGAAGGATTCCGCGGGAGGGCCTGAGGTCTGCTCACCCTTCCCTCTTCAGCTGCCTTGCTTAGGCTTGCACACCAGGTGCTGTTCTGTGGGTCAGCAGCCAGAACAGCACTGCGGTGGCTCAGAAGCGAGGACCCAGAGCCATGAGCACAGGGATGATGTGAGCGCACAGCGCGTTTCACTCCACTCTGCGGCTCCGTGACCCCTACCAGTGAAAGACCCCAGATCTCCAGTGAGAGAGGCTGGGATGGAAGATGAAGGATGTGCTGCCTGGGAGTCTGCCCTAACAGAGCACTACAGCCTGTAGTGCTTAAACAAAGCACGAGGGACTTTCTCATCCCCGGAGACTGCGGGGCCCAGGCCAAAGTGTCAACAGGACTGGTTTCCTCCGAGGCCTCTCTCCTTGGCTCACAGATGGCTGCTTTCTCCTTGTAGCTTCGCTTACTCTGCCCTCTGTGTCTGTCTATCTGTGTACTCTTCTCCTCTATCAGAGACCCCAGTTGTACAGGGTGAAGGCCCCTGTGACCTCGCCTGGTACCCCGTGCATCCTGATTCTAGGGCTCCATGAGTGTGTCTTCCCACACTTAGAACAAACCCTGGACACACGTTATAACAGTGACCTAATGCCGTCCAGCACTTGCACCTCCTGGACGTAGGTAACAGGGAGCCATGGGAGGCATTTTAGGGAGACAGTCTCAGGGTGCGGTGAGTGATGTCTTCGTGTGATGAGGCCGAAGCAGCGCATCAGAGAAGCGCTGCAGAGCCGCAGTGTTCCGTTCTGGTTAGTGTCTTCAGGCTCAAGTGCGTTTTGTACCTGGTGTTCAGCTTCCAATGGAGTGCTGATGAAAATACATTTCCGTGTTTATGGGTTGGGAAATGGCAGGTTGGTGCAGATTAATTCATTTTACTGACCACGCGACTTCTCAGAGCCTTTGATGTTTTAATGGGACTGCGTTCACGGAGAACATTGTGTTTGGTATGTCCCTAACTCATCACAGAACTGTTTTCCGCAGAGTGCCTTTTTTCCTGGAGCACATTTTGGGAAACGCCAGCATGGCCTGACAAGCTGCTGTTCGCACTGGTGACCATCAAGGGTTGAGTGGGTAGTGCTGAGTGTTCTCCCCAAGCACCTTAGAAGACTAGTGCACATACTGTGTTGTATCATATTTATTGAAAAGATTTATTTATTTGAAAGGCAGAGTGACAGAGAGAGGGAGACCACACACACAGATCCTGCCTTTGCTGGTTTACTCCCCAAATGGTCTTAATAGCCAAATCTAGACTGGGCAGAAGCCAGGAACCCAGAACTCCATGTGGGTCTCCCTTGTGTGTGACAGGGGCGCAAGAACTTGGACCATGTACTGCTGCTTTCCCAGGCACATTAGCCGGGAGCTGTATTAGAAGCTGAGCAACCAGGATTTGAACCAGCGCTCATATGGGATACTGGTGTTGCAAGCAGTGGCTTAACCCACTGTGCCACAATGCTGGGTCCCAATGAACATTTTTTTAGAACACTTGGCTAAGGCAGTGTTCTGCTTTTAGTCTACTGAGTAAAAGAACAAGACAAGACAAAATTAAGTTAAAAGGGCATATCCCTGGATGTTACCTACACAGTGCTTGTCATTCTGCGGTGTAACTCATCCCTTGAAAACGGTGGATTGTGTTCATTGTCTCAGTGGGTGATGCTCTATTACTTACAAGGATGAGGCCTACAATAACAGCCTTCCTAACAGTAGCGTCACCTGGCTTCTGCGCCGGCTGGAAGATGAGCTTCCAGGGGTCCTGGCCTCAACACTCTACTGAGATGCTTTAGGAGACGAAGGAGGGAGTCTCAGATAGGCAGAGAATTGGGCCGAGTGACTTCCCTTGCTTCTTCTGACTCACTGTGGATGAGTCTCTTCCCCAGTCAGGTTCTAAACAGTTCTTTTATGCCCCACATTTCAAAATACGAACTTTTGAATTTGGCTCCAGCATAGGATCTTTTTCCTTCATAGGAAAAGCATGTTGCACACTTCTCAACTGGCCATGTAGCTGTAGTGGGTTTTTTAATAATTATTATTTATTTTATTTGAAAGAATTACATAGAGAAGGAGAGGCAGAGAGAGAGGTCTTCCATCCACTGGTTCACTCCTAAGTTGTCTGCAATGGCCAGAGCTGCGTCGATCCGAAGCCAGGAGCCAGGAGATTCTTCCTGGTTTCCTATGCAGGTGCAGGAGCCCAAGCACATGGGCCATCTTCCACTGCTTTCCCAGGTCATAGCAGAGAGCTGGATTGAAAGTGGAGCAGCCAGGACTTGAACTGGTGCCCATATGGCATGCTGGGACTGCAGGTGGTGGCTTTACCCACTATGCCACAGTGCCAGGCCCCAGCTGTAGTGTTTTTATTGAACATTTTCATTAAAGGTCATTTTTTGCCTTAGCAAAAAAAAAAAAAAAAAAAGCATTAGCTAGCTGTCAAGATGCCCTAAAACTCAGCAGTTATTTTAAAACAAAAAGTAGTAAAAATTTTAAAGGTATTAAAACTTTAAAGAAAGTGCTGCAGTTTAAAAATATATAAGGGGGCAGGCTGGTGCCATGGCACAGTAGATTAATCCTCCACCTGTGGTGCCAGCATCTCTTATGGGTGCTGGTTCTAGTCCCGGCTGCTCCTCTTCCAATCCAGCTCTCTGCTGTGGGTTGGAAAAGCAGTGGAGGATGGCCTAAGTCCTTGGGCCCCTGCACCCGCATGGGAGACTGAGAGAAAGCTCCTGCCTTCGGATTGGCACAGCTCCGGCCGTTGTAGCCATTTTGGGAGTGAACCTTCAGAAGGAAGACCTCTTTCTCTTTCTCTCTCTCTCTCTCTCTCTCTCTCTCTCTCTCTCTGTGTTTCTCTTCCTCTTCCTCTTCCTCTTCCTCTTCCTCTCCCTCTGTCTGTAACTCTGCCTCTCAAATAAATAAATAAAAAATCTTTAAATATATATATGGGTACCTTAAAGAAATTTGTGGAAAAGTCTAATTAAAAGATAAATTTCTTTTGGTTGGTACAAAAATATTTGAAATCCATAATAGGGTTTTCATAATATACATTTTCCATGAACTTTTAAAAAATATACATTTATTTATTTGAAAGATGGAGAGAGACAGAGAGGGAGATCTTCCTTCACTGCTGGCTCACTCTCCAGATGGCTGCAACAGACAGGGCTGGGTCAGAATGGAGCCAGGAGCCACGAACTCCATCCTGGCCTCCCACATGGGTAGCAGGGGCCCAAACGCTTGGGCCATCATCCACTGCCTTCCCAAGTGCATTGGCAGGGAGCTGGATCAGAAGTAGAGCAGCCAGGACTCTGATGGGTGCTCCAGTATGGGATGGCTGCATCACAAGTGGTGGCTTAACCCACTGTACCACAACACTGGCTCCATCTGTGGGCTTCCTGAAGACCCTTCATATATACTACTCCAAATTTTTTTTCACCAAAATAAGATTTTAATTGTATTTTCCACAAACTTTTAAAAATACCCTGTTATAGATATAAACAAACATATATAGTATATATTTAAATTGGAATACAGAAGATCAAATGAGCAGTTCTGTTTTAGTCTTTTGGGAATCATGCTTATATACTTAATGCTTGATTTTGGCTAATTTTTGTGTTATCTTTCATCGGACTCATGGGCAACATATATTCTTGCCTATTTGTCACAAAAATTAACAAAAAAAGCCATGAGCCTGTTGCACAAATGCACCAACCAAGGCATTACTAATTTGATTGAGGCCACGTGTGTGTCCTTTCCGAATCCAGCTTCCCCCCTTTCCCAGAGGGTAACCACAATGTAAACTTCTGTATAATTCTCTTGCTTTATTTCCATTTTACTGCATACGATTTACCTATGGTGTTTAATGGTGTTTAGGTCTGAGCTCTTAGGAAAATAGTATCATAACTGAAGTAATCTTTCTGTTATTTCTTTTCTCTTCTGTGCTATTCTTCTTCCTTTTTTTTTTTTTTTTGACAGGAAGAGTGGACAGTGAGAGAGAGAGAAAGGTCTTCCTTTGCCGTTGGTTCACCCTCCAATGGGTGAATGATACTGATATATCATTGTGTGAATTCCAATTTCCTCATTCTCCTGTTAGTAGCAGTTTTCTGAGTGCCAGTCCCAACACCTTAGTGATAGTGAAACCAGTTTAAGGGACAAAGAAAAAATCATGGGTGCACAGAGAGGACATACTGTTTTGTTCAAAGTTGTTTCACCAGCCAGCACTGTGGCATAGTGGGTAAAGCTGCCACCTGCGGTGCTGGCATCCTTATGGATGCTGGTTTGAGACCCGGCTGCTCCGCTTCCCATCCAGCTGTCTGTTGTGGCCTGGGAAAAGCAGTGGAGGATGGCCCAAGTCATTGGACCCCTGCATTCACGTGGGAGACCCAGAAGAGGCTCCTAGCTTCAGATCAGCACAGCTCCAGCCATTGCAGCCATCTGGGGAGTGAACCAGTGGATGGAAGACCTCTCTCTCTGCCTTTGCCTCTCTGTAACTCTGCCTTTCAAATAAATAAATTAAAAAAAAAATTGTTTCATTTGGATACTGGATTTCAACATCAGTGTATAAGGTAGTAACATTTTCTACCGTGCTGTAAACAATTTATACGTAAAGTAGCAGTCTGTAAGGGTCTCCATTAACCCATATCTTTTTTTTTTAAAGATTTATTTATTTGAAAGTCAAAGTTATACAGAAAGAGAAGAGAGGTAGAGAGACAGAGAGGTCTTCCATCTGCTGGTTCACTCCCCAATTGACTGCAACAGCCAGAGCTGTGCTGATCCAAAGCCAGGAGCTTCTTCCAGGTCTTCCACACAGGTGTAGGGGCCCAAGGACTTGGGTCATTTTCTGCTGCTTTCCCAGGCCATAGCAGAGAGCTGGATCAGAAGTGGAGCAGCCAGGACTTGAACCAGCATCCATATGAGATGCCAGTGCTGCAAGCAGCAGCTTTTCCTGCTATGCCGCAGCACTGGTCCCATACCCATATTTTTGCCATTTGTAATGGTCAGACCTCTACATTTTGGCCACAGTTGAAGGTATATGATGGTATTTCTTTGCAGTTTTAATTTGCATATTTCTCATGACCAGTGAAGTTGACCACAATTTCATTACAATTTACTCTTTTAAAAATGCTTTTATTTAGCCTTTTTACTGTAGAGGTGATTTTTTTTTTCCCCTTCTCGTTGATTGATAGAAATTCTTTGTGTGGTTTGTCAATCCTTCAGTTCTGTTTTCTTCATCTATCTTTTTCCACTGTCCAACTTTCTTTTTTATCATTTTTTAAGGATTTATTTTATTTATGGCAGAGTTACAGAGAAAGAGAGAGGAGGGGGCAGACAGAGAGAGGCCTTCCATCTACTGGTTCACTCCCCAATTGCTTGCAACAACCAGGGATAAGTCAGGTTGAAACTGGAAGCTAGTAACTCAGTCCAGGTCTCCCAGGTGGGTGACAGGAACCCAGACACTGAACCATCACCTGTTGCCTCTCAAAGTTGTATTAGCATGAGTAGAAGTGAGACTCAAACCCAGGTAAACAGACATGGAATGCTGGCATCCCAGCAACTAAGTCAACTCCCATCCCCACACCACTATGTAAATTTTATTTAAAAAATGTTTATTTGGGGGCTGGCATTGTGGCATAGCAGGTTAAGCCACTGCCTGGGATTCTAGTCAAGGCTTCTCTACTTCCAGTCCAGCTTCCTGCTAATGTGCCTGGAAAAGCAGCAGAGGATGGCCCAAGTGCTCAGGCCCCTGCAACCACATGGGAGACCTGGAAGAAACTCCTGGCTCCTGGTTTTGGATCCGCTCAGCTGGCCATTGCAGCCATTTGGGGAGTGAACCAGTGGATGGAAGATTCTCTCTCTTCCCCCCAAACCTGCCCTTTCTCTGTGACTCTGCCTTTTAACTGAATATAAAAATATCTTTAAAAATTTTTCATTTAAAATATGTTTATTTTCATCTACTTGAAAGGCAGAATGACACAAAGAGAGAAATGAAGGTGATGGGGAGAGTGATTGATCTTCCATCTACTGTTTTACTTCCTCGATGTCCACAATAGCCAGGACTGGGCTGTGCCAAAGCCAGGAGCTGCAGGAGTTGGCAACTCCATCCAGGTCTGTCATGGGGGTGGCAAGGACCCAATTACTGGATCCATCATCTGCTGCATCCCAGGATGCCTTAACAGGAAACTGGATTGGAAACAGGGTAGCCCAGACTTGAACTGAGTCTCCAGTGTCAGGTGTGGGTGTCCTAAGCAGGGGCTCAATCTGCTGCACCTCGACACCCACCCCTCCATGTACATTTTAAATTCAGCTGGTTAAATTTTCTTTTAAAGTCCTTTTTAAGATTTTGATTGAGATTATGTTGATACAAAGAGAACTAACATCTTTACAACAATTAAATTTCCCACGCATAAATACATATATTTCCCTTTATTGTCTTTCACTAGTTTTTAAATTTTTCTCCATAGAGATATTGCCCATCATTTCTTAAAGTTATTCCAAGTTTCTTTGCTTTGTTAAATTCTTTTTTAAAATGAAGTTTTCTGAGTATTTACTGGATATATTAATTTTGTTGTATTGATCTGACATCCAGTCACGCTTCTAAACTTTCATTATTTATAATAATTTCTGTCGATTACTTTGGATTTTCCTTGTGGAAAAACACACAATTATCTAATAATGTTAGGTCTGGATCTTCTTTTTCTTCCTTGCTTATTGGAGCTGGGTAGACAGTGATAGTGGTAACCTTTGTCCTTTTCTTGATTATAAAGGAAATGTTTTAAGCTTGTTTCCACTAAGAATAGTGTTTTATAGATACTTTTGAAAGTGAAGTTAAGAAATTTCTTTGTATTTTTTCATCAGGCATTGAATTATAACTACCTTGTCTGCATTTTGAGAGAATCTTGGTTTAATTCCCTAATTTGTCAATGTGATTAATTACACTTACAGGTTTCTAAAAAACTCTTACATTCTAGCAATTAATCTAACGTGTTCATAATGAGCTAATTTATGTTGTTTAGCATTTTCTGTCATTGTTAATATATGAGAATGGTCTATAATTTCCCTTGTGCTGTCCTTTTCTGGTTTTGGTGTCTCCTAGTATGAGTTGCACTGTGGTGCTTCTTTTTTAAAGAATTTTGTGAGGTTGGAAGGAAACATTTCTTGAAAATTTACCTGCAAAACATCCTGGTTTCCTATTTTGTTTTTGGAAAATATGTTTAATTACTGGTTTATTTTCTTTAATGTTTATAGATATGTTCAAACTTCCTATTTATTCTTGAGTCAAGTTTGGGTTGCTTTTATTTTTGTAAGTATTTAACTGCTTTGTCTAAATGTTCAAGTAATATTGTTCTTAAGTTTCATCTATCTTTTTAATCTATGCATCATGTTTATACTCTATGAATAATTCCTATTATTAATCTGCTCCTTCTCTCATTTTTTCCTGAGTAAATATTGTAGAGGTTTGCTCTTTTGTTAGTCTTTTCAAAGAATTGATTTTCGTATTTACGGATTTCTTTCTTTTATTACTTTCTTCTCATTGCTTCTTTGCCTTTTGGCTAAGATCAAGTGTATTATTTTCCTCTTATTTATTGAAGTTTAATCTGTTTATATTTTTCTACTTTTCAAATATTTTCAACCACTCTTCTAATATAAGCAATTAAGTTCTTGTTTTTTCCTGAGTATCACTTTGTTATCATTTAATGTATAATATTTTCATAGATTTTTTTTTTTGACAGGCAGAGTGGACAGAGAGAGAGAGACAGAGAGAAAGGTCTTCCTTTTACCGTTGGTTCACCCCCCAATTGCCACTGTGGCCGGTGCGCTGCGGCTGGCGCACCGCATTGATCCGAAGCCAGGAGCCAGTGCTTCTCCTGGTCTCCCATGGGGTGCAGGGCCCAAACACTTGGGCCATCCTCCACTGCACTCCCTGGCCACAGCAGAGAGCTGGACTGGAAGAGGAGCAACCAGGACAGAATCCGGCGCTCTGACCGGGACTAGAATCTGGGGTGCCGGTGCCACAGGTGGAGGATTAGCCTATTGAGCCGTGGTGCCAGCCCTCATAGATTTTTAATTCTAAATATTTTAAATGTCTAACAGCCATTCTTTTTGACCCATGAGCTGTTTTAAAGTGTTTCAAAGTTCCAATATTTTAAATTTTTTTTAGAATTTATTTGTTTGAAAGAATTAGAGAGATACAGAGACAGAGACAGAGACAGAGAGAGATTTTCCATGTGGTGGTTCACTCCTCAGATGTCTGCAGGTTGGGCCAGGCTGAAGCCAGGAGCTTCATTCAGATCTCCCATGTGGGTACGGAGGGTGCCATCTTCCACTGCTTTCCCAGGCACATTAGCAGGAAGCTGGTTTGGAAGTGCAGCAGCAGGGACTCAAACTGGCACCCATAAGGGATGTTGGTGTCACAGGCTGCAGCTTTACCCACTATGCCATGGTGCCAACTCCCTCAAAGTTCTAATTTTTAAAACATTTGTTATTTATTTCAACCCAATTTCTTTGGGATCAGAAAACATTATCTGTGAGACATTTGCCCTTGGATATTTGTTGAGCTGTGCTTTGCAGGCTTAGTAAGTGGTTTATTTTGGAAATGAAACCTGGCTTGTATGAGATTTCCTATTCTTTAAGATTAGAGTCAGAGTTCATTTATGGCTATTGAATCTTGCTACCATATTTTTCAGTATCTCTGTGTCTTTACTAATTTTTTAAGATACTTATTTATTTGAGAGGTAGAGTTATAGACAGTGAGAGGGAGAGACAGAGAGAAAGGTGTTTCATCCACTGGTTTACTCCCCAAATGGCCACAACGGCTGGAGCTGAGCTGATCTGAAGCCAGGAGCTTCATTCAAGTCTCCCACGTGGGTGCAGGGGCCCAAGCACTTGGGCCTTCTTCCACTGCTTTCCCAGGCACATTAGCAGGAAGCTGGATAAGAAGTGGGACTTAAACCAGTGCCCATATGGGATGCTGACGTTACAGGTGGTGGATAAACACAGTAGGCCACAACGCCAGCCCCACTTTGTTCATTTTTTTTATTACTTTACTCACTGCCATTTTTCCCCTTGTTTTCAGTCATTGAGTTTTTTATTATTTTGCCTGCGTATACTCTATTGGTGCTCTTTTAGTGATACCCTTGAATACCCTAAAAATGTAGCTTATTAAAAATCTAAATTATTATTTTGACTTCTCTAAAGAGCAATACTAGGACTTTAGAATAATTTCAAGTAACAGAATCAATAACTTGTGGACATACTCTTAATTTTCAGTGAACTTTTGGAATATTTCTCTTTGTCTTGCATATGGAGCTCAGAATACTCAACTGCAGGCACCTCTCCTCCTTGTCTTACACGGTATTACTTTTTAGTATCTCAGCTCTGTTGGGGTCTTAAGCCTGAGACTGGCCCCTGACCAGCAGGGGGCAGTACAAGCACTCCCCGACAAGGTGAGTGGGAGAGGTAAGATTGATGGGTCAAGCACACCGCAGCAAGCACCCGTGAGTTCTGTTGAAGCAGGAACTGCTTTATTGAGGAAGTGTACAGGCTTATAAAGCTTACGAAAGACATGCGCAGTAGGGGAGCCAATCAGCGAAAAGGTCATGCAGGCGTGGGTGGACCACGCACAGGGGCATCTTAAGCAAGGTATAGGGATCATGTACTGTTCACGTGTCCGGAACTAAATTGGACCTATCCCTGCAGGTGGCCCGATCTCCCGTGGTTTAACCGCAGTGGCCGCAGACACGCTCCCTGAACATCCGCAAGGCGCCATGTTTTTTTTTTGTTTGTTTGTTTGTTTGTTTTTATTTAATGAGCATAAATTTCCAAAGTACAGCTTATGGATTACAATAGCTTCCTCCCCCCCCCCCCGTAACTTCCCTCCCACCCACAACGTTCCCCTCTCTCACTCCCTCTCTCCCTCCCCTTCACATCAAGATTAATTTTCAATTATCGTTATATACAGAAGATCAATTTAGCGTATATTAAGCGAAGATTTCCACATTTTGCTCCCACACAGAAACACAAAGTGTAAAATACTATTTGAGTACTATTTATAGCATTAAACACCTAAGAGTAATTGTGTATTAATTACAGAGTTCAACCAATAGTTTTAAGTAGAATATAAAATGCAACTTTTGTATTGTTGTGGCTTCCCCCCCCAACTTCCCTCCCTCCCGTGGCCCTCCCCTCACCCACTCCCTCTCCCATCCCGCCCTTCATCACGTTTCATTTTCAATTACCTTCATATACTGAAGATCAACTTAGTATATACTAAGCAGGGATTTCAACAGGTTGCACTCACACAACCAAACCAGGTATAGGGTATTTGACTAGTAGTGTTGTTTTTGAGTTTCATAGTTAAACACATTAAGGACAGAGATCCTGCATGGGGAGCATGAACCCAGTGACTCCCGTTGTTGATTTAACAATTGGCACTCTTATTTATGATGTCAGCAATCACCTGAGACTCTTGCTATGAGCTCTCTAGGCTATGGAAGCCCCTTGAGTTCACCAACTCTGAATTTGTTTAGTCAAGGCCATATCACAGTGGAGGTTCCTTCCTCCCTTCAGAGAAAGACGAGGTGCCATGTTGTTAGGGACTATTTTAGGCAATGCCCAATACAGCTCTATGTTTGAAAAATATTTTTTTGATTCTTCAAATTTATATAATCTAAAATCTTTCCTTTTTTGTAGGCTTTCATGAATTTTAAGGTGTGTTTGGATTTGTGTAATCACCACAGACAAAATATAAAACAATTCTCTGACCTCATGCCAACCCTCTGTAGTCAACCCTCTATCCAGTTGCTGTCACCATGGCTTTAGCTTTTCCAGAATGGCGTGGAGATGGAATCGGTGTGTCTGTAGCCTTTTGAGAGTGGTGTTTTATATACAGCGTGATGCCGATACCCCATTCCTATTCATTGCTTGGTAGCCTATCATATAGAAATCCTGCTGTTGGTTCACCAGTTCACCTATTGCACGGCATTTGGGTTGCTGGCATATTTTGAGTTTTACAAATAAAGCCTTATGAACATTCACAAGGGGTTTTGTATGTTTTTTTTTAAGCATACATTTTCATTTCTCTGCAGTAGCTTTGCCAAGTCATGGCCATTGTATGCGCAAGTTTCTAATCAACTGCGCACTGTCAGACTGCTTTCTGCAGTGACGATCGCATTTTGTACTGCCCAATCGCCAGTAATATGTGAGAGCGCCGTTATTCCATATGGGTGTGTGTGTGTGTGTGTTTGTGTGTGTGGCTGTTCTAATACTTGCATCTCATTTTTCTATTAATTTTTATTACCTTTGTGGATACGAATGTTGGTCATCTTTTCTAATGCTTATTTCCTTTATCTTCTTTGCTAAAGTTTCTATTCAGAATTTTTTGGCTGGTTTTTTAATAGAATTTTTTTCTTACTGTTGAGTTTCAGAGTTCTGGACATATTTTGGATACAGTTCTTTTATCGTATATGTGATTTTCAAATATTTCATCTCTCTTTGTAGGTTGTCTTTGCATCTTTTAATAGTATCTTTCACAGAGCAAAAGCTTTCAATTTTGAGGGAGTCTGCTTCACATTTTTTTTCTTTTGTGAATCATGCTTTTGATGTCATATCTAAGAACCCAATACTTATACCAAGGCCACAGATAGTTTCTCCAGAAACTTCATAATTTTTTGTTTTTTATTGTAATCTGTGATATGCTTATGAATTAATTTTTACATGTGATGTAAAAGTAGGCCAGGGTTCTTTTTATTTGTTTATTTGAAAGGCAGATTGACAGAGACAGAAAGAAAGAGAGTGAGAGAGAGGTCTTCCATCCATTGGTTCACTCCCCAAAAGGCCACAACAGCCAAGGCTGGGCCAGGCCAAAGCCAGGAGCTAGGAACTCCATCCTCGTCAACCACCTGGGTGGCAAGGGAAAAGCACTTGTCCATCTTTCGGTGCCTTCCCCGGTGCGTTGACAGGAAGGTAGGGGGTCGGCACTGTGGCATAGCGGGTAAAGCCACCACCTGTGGTGCCAGCATCCCATCTGGGCACCAGTTCAAGTCCCAGTTGCTCCAGTTCTGATACAGCTCTCTGCTAATGTGCCTGGAAAAGCAACAGAAGGTGGCTGAAGTGTTTGGGCTCCTGCACCCTTGTGGGAGACCCAGAGGAAGCTCCTGCCTTCTGAGTAACTCCATTATAGCCATTTGGGGAATAAACCAGGGGTTGGAAGATCTCTCTCTCTCTCTCTAGCTCTGCCTTTCAAATAAATAAATAAATCTTTAAAACAAAAACCAGAAGCAGGAAGGTAACTCAGAAGCAGAGCAGCTGGGCCTTAAACCAGCTTAACCCACTGCACCATGTCGCCAGCCCCTGGACACAGGATTCTAGGTTGATACTTGTTTCCTTCCAACACTTACAAGGGGTGTGCCCATTCCTTCTGGTCTCTGGGCTTTCCCTGAGAAGTTTGCAGGCATTCTAATTTGCTTCTCCTACAGTATCCATTCTTTATCTCTGCCTTCAAGATTTGTCTCTAGTTTTCAGAAGGTTGTCTGTGGTGAGTCTTGGTGAAGATTTCTTTGTTTATCGTCTTTGGGGTTTGCTCAACTTTTTAAATGTGAGAGTTTGTATTTTTTGGCAAATTTGGGAAGTTTTTAGCTATTCTTTGAATTTTTTTTAGCATATATTCTTTTTCTTTTTATGGGACTCTGATGACATAAATATTTGATCTTTTGTGATAGTCCCACAGGCCTCTGAAGCTTTTTATGTTGGTCGATTGGTTGAGTTGGTCTATTTTCGTTGTTATTCAGACTGGGAAATTTCCATTGTGCTGGCTTCCAGCTCACTGGTTCTTTTTTCTGTCCCCTCCATTTGGCCATTGAATCCATCCACTGAGGTTTTCAAATTTTGATTCTGGTGTTTTTCAGTTCTAACATTTTCATGTATTTCTTCTTTATACCTTCTGTTTCTTGTATGAGACTCTTTTTTTATTCATTTAAATATGTTCATAACTGTATATTAGTCTTTATTTTTAATTTTTTTATTTTTTGACAGGCAGAGTGGACAGTGAGAGAGAGAAACAGAGAGAAAGGTCTTCCTTTGCCGTTGGTTCACCCTCCAATGGCCGCCACGGCCAGCGCACTGCACTGATCCGATGGCAGGAGCCAGGTACTTATCCTGGTCTCCAATGTGGGTACAGGGCCCAAGGACTTGGGCCATCCTCCACAGCACTCCTGGGCCACAGCAGAGAGCTGGCCTGGAAGAGGGGCAACCGGGACAGAATCCGGCGCCCGACCGGGACTAGAACCTGGTGTGCCGGCTCCGCAAGGCGGAGGATTAGCCTAGTGAGCCACGGCGCCGGCCTAGAGTCTTTGTCAAAGAATCCTAATAGGCATCTACTAATTTAAGAAAAAGATGCATTTTATTTATTGAAAGAATTAGAGGGAGAGACAAAGAGACAGAGATTGTCCATCTACTGGTCTATTCCCCTAGTGCCTGCGATGGCTAGGGCTGGTCCAGGCCAAAGCCAGGAGCCTAGAACTCCCTCCTCGTATCCCATATAGGTGCAGGGGATCATATACTTGGGCCATCTTCTGCTGCTTTCCCAAGCTCATTAGTGTGGAGCTGGATCAGAAATGGAGCAGATGGGATGCAAACCAGCACTCATGGGTTGCCAGTGTCACAGGTGGCAGCTTAACCTGCTGCACCACAATGCTGGCCCCTATTGTTTTTTTTTTAAATTCAATTATTTTCTGATTCTTGGTGAGTGCAATTTTTTAATTGAAATTATTTTTTTAAAAGATTTATTTATTTATTTATTGGAGAGGAAGAGTTACAAACAGTGAAAGGGAGAGATAGAGAGAAAGGTCTTCCATCCACTGGTTCACTCCCCAAATGGCAACAATGGCCAGAGATGGGCTGATCCAAAGCCAGGATCCAGGAGCTTCTTCGGGGTCTCCCACATAGGTGCAGGGGCCCAAGCACTTGGGCCATCTTCTACTGCTTTCCCAGGCCATACCTGGGAGATGGATTGGAGGAGGAGAAGCCAGGACTAGAATTGGTGCCCATATAGGATGCCAGCAGGTGGGGTATTAACCAACTGCACCACAGTGCTGCCCCCCGACTTTATTTATTTTTTCTTTATCCAAAAAATTTTTTATTTTGGTTTTAACGGGAAAAGCATTAGATGGATTTGGTCTTAGACAATGAGACAAAAACACAAAATGGTGGCCGGCGCCGCGACTCACTAGGCTAATCCTCTGCCTTGTGGAGCCGGCACACCAGGTTCTAGTCCCGGTCGGGGCGCCGGATTCTGTCCCGGTTGCCCCTTTTCCAGACCAGCTCTCTGCTGTGGCCCGGGAGTGCAGTGGAGGATGGCCCAAGTGCTTGGGCCCTGTACCCGCATTGGAGACCAGGATAAGTACCTGGCTCCTGCCATCGGATCAGTGCAGTGCGCTGGCCATGGTGGCCATTGGAGGGTGAACCAATGGCAAAAGGAAGACCTTTCTCTCTGTCTCTCTCTTTCTCTCACTGTCCACTCTGCATGTCAAAACACACACACACACACACACACACACACACACACACAGTGGTTTTTGAGTCACAAAATGACATTTATGTCACAAAATGACATTGAGCACACATTTTTCTCCACTCTTTCTAGAAAAAAAAAAAAAACAGTGAGTAATCAATGCTGGAGAAAATCTTCTTTAACAATAATGGTATATTGAGCTATTTTTTATTTATTTTTTAATGTTTTAAAGGTTTTTTCTTTATTTGAGAGGTAGAGTTACAGTGAGAGGGAGAGACAGAGAGAAAGGCTTTGCTTCCATTGGTTCACTCCCAGTTGGCCGCAATGACCAGAGCTGCACCAATCCAAAGCCAAGAGCCAGGTGCTTCTTCTCAGTCTCCCATGCGGGTGCATGGCCCAAGCACTTGGGTCATCCTCCACTGCCTTCTTGGGCCACAGCAGAGAGCCGGACTGGAAGAGGAGCAACCGGGACAGAACTGGCGCCCCAATCGGGACTAAAACCCAGAGTGCCAGTGCTGCAGGCAGAGGATTAACCTAGTGAGCCAGGGCACCAGTCTATTATATTTAAATATTAAATTTTGATGAATATGCACTCACTACGTTTGTTACCGTTGTCCAATCCGCGATCAGTGTTTAACCCATATTTATTAATTGGCTGTTTTGGAGCAACTTGAGTGATGGCAATATCTTTTTCATGCTTCTTTTTTTTTTTTTTTTTTTTTAAGTGTACACAGAACCTAATACATTTATTGCAACCCTAGGAAGCAAACTGAGGAAGGCTCAAAAAGGAAAACAATGAGTAAGAACAGAAAGGATAAAGAAGCGGAAGGTCAGGCTGTCACATTTCGTGCTGTTTAATCCCAGGTAGAGCAGTCAGTTTGAAGTCACTGAACTTGAAGGTTTGCTATGAAGGTGTGTAAAACCCTGAGAAGGCATTATTAGACTTTTCCTTTTTGTACAAGATTCCAAATAAATTTTGGTTAAATAAGCTTGCAATTAGCAGTTACATATGCAGCGACATGTCATGGATTGAGCTGTGCAAACAGTATAAATACTGAAGGGCTCTGGAAGAGAAGCAGAGTGAACCTGAAGCAGAGAGCGCACCGAGGGTCTCCCGCCAAGCAGAGAGAACAGAGTGAGGGTCTCCTCCTGAGCAGAGCACATAGCAAGGGTCTCCTCCCCCCCAGCAGAGCGCACAGCGAGGGTCTCCCCCCCAGCGGAGCACACAGCGAGGGTCCCCCCCCAGCAGAGCGCACAGTGAGGGCCCCCCCAGTGGAGCACACAGCGAGGGTCTCCCCCCCAGCGGAGCATACAGCGAGGGTCCCCCCCAGTGGAGCACACAGCGAGGGTCCCCCCCCCAGCAGAGCGCACAGTGAGGGCCCCCCCCAGTGGAGCACACAGCGAGGGTCCCCCCCAGCAGAGAGAACACAGCGAGGATCTCCCCCCAGTAGAGAGAACACAGCAAGGATCTCCCCCCAGCAGAGAGAACACAGTGAGGGTCCCCCCAGCAGAGAGAACACAGCGAGGGTCTCCTCCTAGAGCAGAGAGAACACAGCGAGGGTCTCCCCCCAGCAGAGACAACACAGTGAGGGTCCCCCCCCAGCGGAGCACACAGCGAGGGCCCCCCAGCAGAGTGCACAACGAGGGTCTCCCCCCAGCAGAGAGAACACCGTGAGGGTCTCCCCCCAGCGGAGCACACAGTGAGGGTCTCCCCCCAGCAGAGCGCACAGCGAGGGTCCCCCCCCGAGCAGAGAGAACACAGGGAGGGTCTCCTCCCCCAGCGGAGCACACAGCGAGGATCCCCCCCCCAGCAGAGTGCACAACGAGGGTCCCCCCCCCAGCGGAGCACACAGCGAGGGTCCCCCCCAGCAGAGTGCACAGCGAGGGTCTCCTCCTAGAGCAGAGAGAACACAGTGAGGATCTCCCCCCAGCAGAGAGAACACAGTGAGGGTCCCCCCAGCAGAGAGAACACAGCGAGGGTCTCCTCCTAGAGCAGAGAGAACACAGCGAGGGTCTCCCCCCAGCAGAGACAACACAGTGAGGGTCCCCCCCCAGCGGAGCACACAGCGAGGGCCCCCCCCAGCAGAGTGCACAACGAGGGTCTCCCCCAGCAGAGAGAACACCGTGAGGGTCTCCCCCCAGCGGAGCACACAGTGAGGGTCTCCCCCCAGCAGAGCGCACAGCGAGGGTCCCCCCCGAGCAGAGAGAACACAGGGAGGGTCTCCTCCCCCAGCGGAGCACACAGCGAGGATCCCCCCCCAGCAGAGTGCACAACGAGGGTCCCCCCCCCAGTGGAGCACACAGCGAGGGTCCCCCCCAGCAGAGTGCACAGCGAGGGTCTCCTCCTAGAGCAGAGAGAACACAGTGAGGATCTCCCCCCAGCAGAGAGAACACAGCGAGGGTCTCCCCCCCAGCAGAGAGAACACAGCGAGGGTCCCCCCCCCAGCAGAGTGCACAGCGAGGGTCCCCCCCCAGCAGAGAGAACACAGCGAGGGTCTCCCCCAGTGGAGCACACAGTGAGGGTCTCCCCCCCAGCGGAGCACACAGCGAAGGTCCCCCCCCAGCGGAGCACACAGCGAGGCCCCCCCCCAGCAGAGTGCACAATGAGGGTCTCCCCCCAGCAGAGAGAACACAGCGAGGGTCTCCCCCCAGCAGAGAGAACACAGCGAGGGTCCCCCCACCAGTGGAGCACACAGTGAGGTCCTCCCCCCCAGCAGAGAGAACACAGCGAGGGTCCCCCCCCGAGCAGAGCACACAGCGAGGGTCTCCCCCCCAGCGGAGCACACAGTGAGGGTCCCCCCCCAGCAGAGTGCACAGTGAGGGTCTCCTCCTAGAGCAGAGAGAACACAGTGAGGGTCTCCCCCCAGCAGAGAGAACACAGCGAGGGTTCCCCCCCCCAAGCAGAGCGTACAGCGAGGGTCTCCCCCCAGCAGAGAGAACACAGGGAGGGTCTCCCCCCAGCGGAGCACACAGCGAGGCCCTCCCCCCAGCAGAGCGCACAGCGAGGGTCTCCCCCCAGCGGAGCACACAGCGAGGCCCTCCCCCCAGCAGAGCGCACAGCGAGGGTCTCCCCCCAGCAGAGAGAACACAGCGAGGGTCCCCCCCCCCAAGCAGAGCGTACAGCGAGGGTCTCCCCCCAGCAGAGAGAACACAGCGAGGGTCTCCCCCCAGTGGAGCACACAGCGAGGCCCTCCCCCCAGCAGAGCGCACAGCGAGGGTCTCCCCCGAGCAGAGAGAACACAGGGAGGGTCTCCTCCCCCAGCGGAGCACACAGCGAGGATCCCCCCCCCCAGCAGAGTGCACAACGAGGGTCCCCCCCCACAGCGGAGCACACAGCGAGGGTCCCCCCCAGCGGAGCGCACAGCGAGGGTCTTGCCCCCAGCAGAGAGAACACAGGGAGGGTCTCCCCCCGCCCCAGCAGAGAGAGCACAGCGAGGGTCTCCCCGAGCAGAGCACACAGCGAGGGTCTCCTCCTCGCCCACAAGGACTCTCTGGCCCCCGATGACTTCATCCACAGACTGGCGATGTTCCTGACACTCTGGCCCTGCCCTCAGGAGGGCTCGTTCTCTGCCACACCATCGAAGACCCTAGGACACAGCTCACACTCCTTGCCAGGAGTCCACCCTGGGGACCGGCACAGCTGGGCCAGAGCAGCCCTAGTCCCTCCAGCGGTGCCCGCACTGGGGGCTGCAGCACTTGTAGAAGGTGGTCATGGGCTTGTCCGCAGAGCGCGTCTGAAGCTGCATGAAGTAAGCACGAGGATGTTCGCACTTGGGACACAGCTCTGCAGTGGAGTCAGCATTCTCCCAGGCGGCTGCTCCCCCAAGCACGTTGTCTACTTCTTTCAGCTTCGGATACTTCCGGTTTATGACCTTGCGGGTGATGTTGTGCACGTAGGGGCAGGTGTTGCAGGCGAAGCGGTGGCAGTGCTGCCCCACTTCCGTGATCAGCCCGTTCCCGCAGCCGGGGCAGAACAGCAACAGGGCGGTGCCCTAGCCCGCGTGCCTCCCTTTTTCATGCTTCTTACTCGCTCCAGTTGACATGCCTTCCTTTTGCTGTGGCATATGACTCTGAATATCCATTTTTAATTGACTGGCTTTAGAGTCTCCAATGGTAGTCACCACTGCGTTGTCATAAGCATGAAATATGTTTCTTATTTCAAAAAAGGGTTTCTGAGGTTGAGTTATCTTGTCTCCTACATCACCATTTTTCTTCGTCTCTTCGTCCAGTTTGTCCTGCAGAGCTCATTTTAACTCAGCAAGCGGCTTTATGTGTTGCTTTTCATCTTTAGATACGTTTGTTACCGGTGTCCAATCCGCGATCAGCGTTTAACACATATTTATTAATTGGCTGTTGTGGAGCAACTTGAGTGATGGCAATATCTTTTTCATGCTTCTTACTCGCCCCAGTTGACATGCCTTCCTCTGCTTCCTCGCTGACCGCTGACTTCTCGGCCTGGAAGAAGGGTCGCTACCACTGCCGCGCCATCCTTCCTCACCACTGCTCGCCGATGAATTCTTATTTATTTATTTATTCATTCATTTATTTATTTGAAAATCAAAGTTGCAGAGAGAGGGAGATAGAGAGAGATCCTCCATCTGCTGATTCACTCCCCAAATGGCCTCAACAGCTGGAGCTGGGTCAGGCTGAAGCCAGGAGCCTGGGACTCCATCCAGGTCTCCCTCATGGGTACAGGTACCCAAGGACTTGGGCCATCTTCTGCTGCTTTCCCAGGCACACTAGCAGTGAGCTGAATTGAAAGTGGAACAGCGGGGACTGAAACCAGCATAACCAGCATTGTAGGCAGCTGCCTAAACTGCTGTGCCACAATGCCAGCCCCTGTTATTTTTTTTAATTCAATGAGAGTTTTTCCTGTTTCTTTTTTATTTTTATTTTTATTTTTTATTTTTTGACAGGCAGAGTGGACAGTGAGAGAGAGAGAGAGTAAAAGGTCTTCCTTTACCGTTGGTTCACCCTCCAATGGCCGCTGCGGCTGGCGCACTGCGGCCGGTGCACTGCACTGATCCAAAGCCAGGAGCCAGGTGCTTCTCCTGGTCTCTTCATGGGGAGCAGGGCCCAAGCACCTGGGCCATCCTCTACTGCACTCCCAGGCCACAGCAGAGAGCTGGCCTGGAAGAGGGGCAACCGGGACAGAATCCGGCGACCCGGTCGGAACTAGAACCCGAGGTACCGGCACCACAGGCAGAGGATTAGCCTATGGAGCCATGGTGCCAGCCAACTAGTTCTTGATATGATAAGTTTTATTGAAATCCTGATGTTGTCAGTAATGTGAGTCTCTGAATCTCACTTACACTTTGACTTCTGGCAGGTGTTCTGGGATGCTGCTCCAGTAGGAGAAGGGGCTGTGCTGCTTTGCCCCTGCTAACTGGGATAGCAGTCCAGATGCCTCTCTTGACCCTCAGTGACACCCCCAACCTGCCTTGGAGTGGGAGGGGCTCCCTGTTACTGCTCCAATGGGAGTGGAAATACAGGCTCCCTGCTGGCCCTCCAGTGACACCTCCCTGGCTGGGAGAGCTTGTAGAGCCTCCTTGTCGCTTTCCTGGGCCTCCACTGCTAACGGTGGAAAGGATGGCCGCCTTACTCCTGGGCATTGGCAAAGTCCTGATTGTCCAGTGGGCCTCAGAGCAGGATGGCTGCCTCATTGTCACCAGGTAAGAGTGGATGTACAGGCCGGCACCGCAGCTCAGTAGGCTAATCCTGTGCCACCACACCGGGTTCTAGTCCCGGTCGAAGCGCCGGATGCTGTCCCGGTTGCCCCTCTTCCAGGCCAGCTCTCTGCTGTGACCCGGGAGTGCAGTGGAGGATGGCCCAAGTACTTGGGCCCTGCACCCCATGGGAGACCAGGAGAAACACCTGGCTCCTGGCTTCAAATTGGCGTGGTGTGCCAGCCACAGCGGCCGTTGGGGAGTGAGCCAATGGAAAAAGGAAGACCTTTCTCTCTGTCTCTCTTTCTCTCACTGTCCACTCTGCCTGTCAAAAAATAAAAAAAAATGGATGTACAGACCATCCATATGATGTCTTCTGTCACTGCCCAGCAGTGATAACTGTCCCTATACCACCTTCTCTCATGAGGAATGGGGGTTGGGTGCCTTGTTAAACCTGCAGGGGTAGAAATCCAGGCTCCCTCTTCAGTTTTTGCTGGCACTGATGGAGTAGGACAAGTTTCCTGTGGTTTTGGCTGCAGTGGGTGGTAGTTGTCTAAAAATTCTTACTAAACGACCCCTTTCTTGATGCTCTGGCTAGCTACAGAGGCCAAACTTTTGTTGGGGGCTTGTTTTGGCAATGCTCCTAGATGTTTTAGGTTTCTGGTTCCGTAAGTCCGGGTCTGGGTTTCCTAGCCAGTCTGCCTTCTTTCCGCTTTGCAGGTTTCCAATGTTGCATCTATAAACAGCTCTGGCCCTTCAGTTGTGTTAACAGGAGTTGATCAGATCCGTTCACTCCATCTTCCCGGTTCCAGCATCCAAGGTGTTTGAATGTGGCCGTCTCAGGCTCAAGCCCCCCACTCTCTCGTGGACCCAGCAGCCATTGTCTGCGAGGCCTTGGTGGAGGTGTTTGCCGTAGTTTCTACTCCACACTATTTCTGTGCTGGCTGGTTATTGGTCCTTTCTCAGATTTCTGCTCCTTTTGCTCACTTGTTTGGGGGAAGCCAAGGGGCATGGGTGGGAAAACTTATTCAATAATGTTACTTAAATATATATGTCTGGGAACAAAAGAAGCATTCATTGTGTGTGTCTGATCCAGGTTCCAATCTGTAGCAGAAAACCCTCAGAGTTGGGGAATGTCCGGCCCGTGGGCCATATTAGGCCATGAATTCATTTGGTCCGGCCCTGCCAAGGCAACCACAAGTGGCTGGATTGAAATTCAATAAATCTATAGCAGGCTAATTTTTAAAAAATATTTATTTATTTATTTATTTGAAAGGCGGATTTACAGAGAGGCAGAGAGAGAGAGGTCTTCCATCTGCTGGTTTACTCACCAAATGGCTGCAATGGCCGGAGCTGTGCCAATCCAAAGCCAGGAGCCAAGGAGCCTCCTCCGGGTCTCCCACATGGGTACAGGGGCCCAAAGACTTGGGCCGTCTTCTACTGCTTTTCCAGGCCATAGCAGAGAGCTGTATGGAAATGGAGCAGCCAGGACTCAAACTGGTGCCCATAGGGGATGCTGGCACTGCAGATGGCAGCTTTACCTGCTACGCCGCAATGCTGGCCTCTGGCTAATTTTTAAATTGATCATTTTGTACGGTCCACAGATTTCATTATAAATATCCAAATGGCCCTTGGCAGAAGAAAGGTTCCCCAGCCCTGCACATTCCAGAGCATCTTGTTTGCAGGTGCCCTGGTCATTTAAGCTCCCACATAAACCTGCTTCCCTAGTGCTGCAGTGAGCGGAGAGAGTGGGGAGTAGCTGGGAGACTGTGTCCTCAGTTTTCTTACTGGTGCGTTTTTCAATTTTCTTTTTAGGGCAGAAAAGACTGAAGTTCTGAGCGAAGATCTCCTTCAGGTAAGATTGACCTGGTCAGCAAGGATGTTTCCCCTTTTCAAACGAAACCATCTCTGATGCCAAGCTGTTCCACCTGCTCCTCACGCAAACTCTTCAGAGATCCAACTTACCGTCTTTTCCCACCTTGCATTTTGAACGCAGTCAGCCCTCTGTATATATGGATTCGTGTTTATGGATTCGGCCAACTTCAGATGAAAGGTAGTACAGCATCTGAAGCGAACTTGTGCAGACTTTTTTTCCCCTGTCATTAGTACTAAAACAATATAGTCTAACAACTATTTACAGAGGGTTGACATTGCATTAGGTCTTATAAGTCATCTAGAAGTGATGTAAAGTATGTAGAAAAATGTGTGTAAATTATATGTAAATATTATGGCTTTTTAAAAGATTTGCTTATTGGGGGCCAGTGCTGTGGTATAGTAGGCTGAGTCTCCGCCTACGGCACTGGCATCCCATATGGACACCAGTTAGTGTCCCAGCTGCTCCACTTCTGTCCAGCTCCCTGCTAATGCGTCTGGGAAAGCAGCAGAGGATGGCCCAAGTGCTTGGGCCCCTGCACCCATGTGAGAGATCTAGATGAAGCTCCTGGCCATTTGGGTAGTGAACCAGTGGATGAAGACCTTTCTGTTTCTCCCTCTCTGTCTGTAACTCTGCCTCTCAAATAAATAAACTATTTATTTATTTAATAGAGAGAGAGAAAGAGAGAGACATATATCTTCCATCTACTAGTTCACTTTCCAAATGCCTGCAACAGTCAGGGCTGGTCCAGGCGAAAGCCAGGAGCCTGGAACTCCATCCAGATCTCCCCATGGGTAGAAGGAGCCCATGGACTTGGGCCATCTTTCAGTGTTTTCCCAGGAGCATTAACAGGGGGCTGGATTGGAAGTGGAGTAACTGGGATTCAAACCAGCACCTATATGGGATGCTGGTGTCACAGGCAGTGTCTTAACCCTCTGCTCCAAGGGAATTGAGCATCCAAGGATGTTAGTACCTGCGGGAGTCCTCAACCAGTCCTCTGTGACACTGAGGGACAGTGGTACTGGTTTAGGTGAGGTTTTCAGGAGAGATTTCAAGTCATTTTATTAAATGCTTCTCAGGTGAGTCCCAGAGCCAGCGATCGCCCTCCCTGCAGTGTCGCCCTCGGAAGTCTTTGTCTCTGCGGAGGGCTGGGTCATGTTGTCCGGATGACTTTGCGCTCACGCAGTGGCACCATCCACTCCTCTGTCTGTAGGTGGAGAAGCGCCTGGAGCTGGTGAAGCAGGTGTCACACAGCACGCACAAGAAGCTCACCGCGTGTCTGCAGGGCCAGCAGGGGGCAGAGGCCGACAAACGCTCCGTAAGTGCCCACCACCCTGTGCTGCTGCACACTGCCCACTGGGACCATTTAGGTATCCGTGAAGCCACCAAGCAGCCCGTGCTGGGTGTCTGAGATCACAGCCTTCCCGCTTTTCTTACTTGTTAGTCCCAGCTGCAGCAACCCTCCCTACCCCAGGCAGGAAAGGACCTTGTCCTTCACCTCCCCAGAGTGGGCAGCCAGGAGGATAGCAGGGCCTTGCTTGGGCTGTCACCTGCAGGAAGCTTCATCCCTGATGCACACATTCCCTGGTTTGGTTTATTCACCAAGTCCATTTGCCTCAATGGTATCTTAAGAGCCAATGGTGGGGAAAAAGGGTTTTGTGGCTGTCGTGGTTACAAGCGCCCTATAAAGGCCCTTGGACATTGTCTTCACCATAAGAAGACAATGAGGAGAGCCTGTTCTCCAAAGCTGTAATGTCTTTGTATTTAACACACACCAGTAATCACAGGCATTGTCTCATTGTGATTCCACTTAACAGCCCTGGAGTAAACAGGCTGGGAAACCATATTTCCCTTCTGACCCTGACTCCCCACCTCTACCAAAGATTAAAAAGATCTTCCTGGGTGTTCACTTAGCTTTATTGTAAAGAATATACAGCTTAAGGACTTTTTTTCTTTCCCCTTCCTTGAATTGAAAATCTGCATGTTTGCTCTGGGTTGGATGGATTTCAATATGTGTTCCGATGGTCTCCCTGACCCTCCTCTCTGTCTACCTCTGTAGACTGCATGTAGTGCACCCCAGCACTCCCTCTCACCTGCTGCTGCAGTGCAGACACTTACCCTGCATGCTCTGTCCCTGTTCCTGATTTTCTTCCTAACACCAACTTCTTTCTAAATACAGGTTGACTGTCCGTTATCCAAAATGCGTGGAGTCAAAAGTGTTCCAGATTTTAGAACATTTGCAGGCCGGCGCCGTGGCTCACTAGGCTAATCCTCCGCCTTGCGGCGCCAGCACACCGGGGTCTAGTCCCGGTCGGGGTGCCAGATTCTGTCCCGGTTGCCCCTCTTCCAGGCCAGCTCTCTGCTGTGGCCTGGGAGTTCAGTGAAGGATGGCCCAAGTGCTTGGGCCCTGCACGCACATAGGAAACCAGGAGAAGCACCTGGCTCCTGCCTTCGGATCAGCATGGTGCGCCAGCCGTAGCACGCCAGTTGCGGCGGCCATTGGAGGGTGAACCAAGGGCAAAGGAAAACCTTTCTCTCTGTCTCTCTTTCTCTCTCACTGTCCACTCTGCCTGTTTAAAAAAAAAAAAAAAAAAAATTGCACTTACACAGTGGGATGTCTTGGTGACAAGACCGACACCTAAACACGAAATTCATTTATGTTTAAATCACGCCTTATACACATAGTTTGAATATAATTTTATACCATGTTGTTCGTCTGCCTACATTGTTTTTGGGTAAAGTTTTGGCTTGCATTTTGTCTGCAACCCATTGAGTGAGGTCAGGTGTGGAATTTTCCATTTAGGACTTCACGTTAGGGATCAAAAAGTTTCAGATTTTGGAGAATTTTGGGTTTTCAGATTAGGGATGCTTGATGCTCAACTTGTGTTTAACATGGAAGTCAAATAATATCACTCTCTCATCTAAATCCCACCATGAAGTCCCATTGTAGAGGAAGATCCAGACTCCTTTCCTGGGCCCTTGGGCCCTAGTGATGTGTCTTCTGCCTGCATCCCTGAGCTCAGCTCTTACTGTGGTCCCCATCAGTCATCCCTCTGCAGCCCTGCTGACGTGTGCTGAACAAGGCCAACTGTCTCCCTCCTGGAGCCTCTGCACCTGCTCCAGCCACCATATGGAAAGCTCACTCAGCATTTCAGGCCAGCGACTGGCTTCTCAGTTCAGGTGTCACCTCAGGCTTTCTCAGCCACTTAATATTTTTGATTTCTCATCCTCAATTTATCACTGTTTTATTTCTTCTTAGCACACACTCTCATTTGACATCACTGTTCATTCACTTCTATCACTGATATATGAGCTCCCAGGAGTGGGAACTTCATCTCTCCATCAGCTGCTTTCTCAGTGCCCCAAGTACAGCCAGACACGTGATAAGCAAGGATAAAAATAGATCTATGCAGTGAACGGATGGTTCATGAGTATTTGAGACACGAAACCTGCCTAACACACTTGCATGCCAATTTGAATCTCTGCTGTTCTATAACCAGCCATTTAGCATGATGATTCTGAGGTGAAACTCTGGAATCTGACTACCCAAGGGTGAAGCCCAGCTCCGTGCCTTCCAAATTTTGCCTGACCTTGGGCAGTGGTTAATTACTTCACAAGCTTTAATTTCTTCATTTGGAAAATGGTAGTAACAATAACAATAACAGTTCCCCACCCAGCAGAGTTGTCAGAGTTCATGGCAGTAATGCATGGGAATGTCCCAGGCTTAACTCCGGTAAACACCAATGAGATGTAATGTAACCTGCTGCTTCCGGGTTGTCCTGCTGCCAAGCTGAAGCAGGAGTCCTGAGCCACAAGCATGAGCTGTACCTTTTGGAGTGTCAATCACAGAAGAGCTGATTGCCTAGGCTTGGAACCAGAGCACAATAGAGAGAAGTTCTCAGAGCTAAAGGATCTGAGAGCAGGGGTGTGTGTGTGTATGTGTGTGTGTGTTTGAAGGAACAGATATTGGTATGAGACTTTTGTCTCTGAGTCTTCCTATAAGTCATGTTGCTTATACCCAGTGTCTTTCTGGAGAGAACAGCCATCTTAGATGTGTCGCCTCAACTGCATCCAAACTCCGACTTTCTGGCTTGCTTTCTCTGAATTCATAAGATTCTGTCTGAACTCTATAGCCAGGAAACAGCTTGTTTTAACAGCTTCTCTTTGATCCTGAAAAATCACCAGCCGTCATGGGCACTAAGATTCACTAAGCATCATCACTGGCTGTCTGATCCTTGGCAGCAGATAGAAGGAAATTTCAGCAGCTTTTCTAGACCTTGGGACAGTTTAATCTTTGATGTCCATGCACTTGGAGAGGGGATGAGCAAAGTGTGGGGAGGAACAAATGATCCCTTAGTGATAGACAAACACATCATGGACATGAGTGATGTCTGTACATTGCACTGTCTGAGACTGCTACACTCGTGGCGTGTAGGGAGCCCTCAGTTTCCCCTTCACAAACAGGAGCAGTTTGCAGTGTGTTTTGAGTTCTAGTCCCTTCACATCTTCTTCTCCACTGATGCTGGTGTCTTGCCCATATTCCCCTTTGTCATGAAGCTTTCCCACCTTCATCCATTTCTTCCTCTTGTCATTTGATGGCTTCCTTCTCATTTCTAGATTCTTTTTAAAAAATATTTATTTACATATTTGAAAAGCAGAGCAATAGACAGATCGATCTACCATTTTTTGGTTTACTCTCTAAAAGACTGCAGCAGCCAGGGGTGGGCCAGGCTAATGTCAGGAGCAAGGAACTCCGTCCTGTTCTCTTACATGGGTAGCAGGATTCCAAGCGCTTGAGCCATCTTCTGTTGCCTTCCCAGGTACATTAGCAGGAGGCTGGATCAGAAGCCGAGCAGCTGGGACTCAAAGTGGCATTCCAGTATGGGATGCCAGCATCTCAATGAGCACTTTAACTGGCTGTGCACAACGTCGGCTCCTCTCATTTCTAGATTCTTAAAGCAGCTACACAAATAAAACTTCATCATTAGTCTCCACTGCATTTTATCCATTTATCCCTCTCCTCTCAAAGCACTTAAATTCACCTTACCATCTCCTATGGTGACAGTTACATCATCAATAGAGAACCTGGGTGAATATACTCATTCAGTGGTCTATGTGGCCATTAAATCATAAAGAAGATGGGGCAGCTCTGTAGGTAATGATAAGAAATGATTTAATGATGTCTGTACTGAAAGGGAAAGCAAGGCACAGAGTGGTGTACATGGTTTGCTAACCTGGGTGGGGGCAGATGAAAGAGAGAGAGAGAGAGAGAGATTGTCTATCCACTGATTTGCTCCCCTGTTGGCCTGCAACAGCCAGAGCTGATGGATCAGGCCTCAAAGCCAGGATCCTAGAACTCAGACGGAGTCTCCCACATGGAGCGACAGCAGCCTAAGTACTTGAGTCATCACCTCTGCCTTGTAGGGTGTGAGCGAGCAGGAAGCTCACATTAGGAGTAAATGGGACTCCAACCCAGACACTCTGATAAGGAATTTGGGTATCCCAGATGGTAATTACTGTACCAAACGCCTGTCCCCTTTGTCATATTTTGAACAAGGATTTAGAAAAGCTGAAGTCTTGCCTTAAAGGCAGATTACGAGACTGTGCATGGCCTTGGGAAACCGAAATCGTCTGTTGATGTGAGCTGACTAGTACCATGATTGTACTGCCCTGTGTTCAGAGGAGAGCTCCAATACTGATTGGTTATTGGGGTGGTTTAGGAACTTGGAAATTAAACCAGATTGCCCAGCTTTGGCAGTGGAGACATTCTGAGCCTGTGCCTTGTAAGATGGTTAGCAGCATCTGCGGCCTCTACCTACTCCATGACAGGGGGACCCTCCCATAATGACTCCACAATGGTTCTAGGCATTGCCAGATGCCCCCAGTCATCACCCCTGGCTGAGAGCCAGTACCTTAAGCCCTGTCCTCTCTGTGAGGCAACAACTTGAGTTTTGTGCCTGCTTCTGTGAAAACCCATACTTGGTTGACTGTACCCAAACACAGCACTCTGTGACCAGATCCAGGAAGGGCGTCCCCACACCAAGCCATTCTCCAACTCTCTGAACATCAGCTGGGTATCCTGCGGCATAATCCAGTTCTGATGCTATCATCTGGAGTTGGCCTAGGGCCCCACAAATTAAGGGATCAGTCCCACAAGATTGCCCTTGACTTCAGATACCAACCGTAAAGCCTGGCCTCTGCAGCTTCTGCCCAACCAGCCATAAATCAGGGGTTCCCACGGCCGCCTTCTTGGGTCCAGTGACCTGCTAGGATGGCTCATAGAACGTGTCACCTCTGCTTCTCAGTTTTTTGTAAGGGCTATTATACACGAGACAGAGGGACAGCCAGATGAAGAGGTGCACACAAAGGAGAGGCTGATGTGTGCGGTCTTTCCCACGAGAAGGAAGTTCCTGGAGAGCAGTGCCTGGTTTGGTTCCTCACTGGTGTGATGCCAGCTCCCGGTTGGAAAGCCTGCTCTCCATAAACAACTAGATTAGTAAATGAATCACAGTGAAGACTCTCTGAGCTCTAGCCTGGTCACGTTCCCACTTGAATGTCTTTGTAGCCATGTAGACTAGAAGTCCTGGCGGATGGGTTGGCAGTTCTGGCCCTGTTTGGGTCTGCTGTTGGCCTGTGTGTGCTGGTTGCTGTCAGCTCAGGTGGGAGTCGTGCTGTGTTCCTGGAGCAGCTTGCTGCTCCTTCCCCATACATGAAACTTACTGCTGTAAAGTGTGTGATGGTTTTACCATTGAGTTCATTCACAGTATTGTGCAGCTGTCACAGGTATCTAATTCCAGAATGTTTTCATCACCCCAAAAGAAAACCCTTTACCTGTTAAGGATTCCCACCTCTCCCCCCAACCCCGTAGCTCTAGGACGCCACAAATTTATTTTCTGTCTCTATGGGTTTGCTTATTCTGGTATTTCCTATGAACAGAATCACATACTACATGGACTTTTGTGCCTGTCTTATTGTTTTCACTGAGCATGATGTCTTCTGGGTTCATCTGTGCTGTAGCTTGTGTCAGGATTTCGTTCCTTTTTTATGGCTGACTAGTATTCCCCATTTTGTTTATCCTTTCATCCACCGATGGAGGTTTGGTTGTTTTCCCATTTTCTCTACTGTAAGTGGTGCTGCTATTCATATTTATGGGCTCATTCCTATTTAAATATCTATTTGCAGTTATTTTGGTATCTACCAGGGAGTGGCATTGCTGTGCCGTACGGTAGCCCTGTTGAGTTGCTGAGATATTGTTAAACTTTTCTGAGGTGTCTTGCCATTTTACATTGTCACTAGCAGTGTGTGAGGTTTCTCTTCTCTACATACTCACCAGTATTTTTTCTTTTTTTTGAAATTATGGTTATCATAGCCATCCCAGTTGTGTGTGAAGTAGTCTGTCATTGTGGCCTTGATTTGCATTTCCTTAATGACTAACAAAGATAAGCCTCTTTTCAAGTGTTTTTTGACCATTTGTACATCTTCTTGGGACTGTGGCTTTATTTGGATGCTTCCTTTGCATGTGTTAATTTCTTAACAACGTTCTCTTTTTTCTTCACCTTAAGCCACCTCATTTAGAACATGACTGATACACTCTTTGAGAGAGATGGATTTAAAAAAAAAAATCAATGCATTTCTCAAATCTTTGCTAACATCCTTTTGGAATTTTCTTTTTTTTCCTCTTCTTGGTGACCTATTTTATTTTAAAACACAGCCTGAAAACCTCAGGCTTATTTTCCAAGGTGGCAAATTTAATTCAGTTTTAATTTTCTGACTTTTGTTGACATCTGTAAAACTGGATTTTTAGATTTGAACATATTTTTTAAGTCCGCTTACTTCTCAGCCAACAGGCTATCTGGGCAAGTGTTAGACTTATTTTGCTGATGTAGAGGAAGTGGGTGACCATGGAAAGTAGTTTTTCTGACACTGCCTGTTTCCTTTGCAGAAAAAGTTGCCTTTGACAACACTGGCTCAGTGTTTGATGGAGGGGTCAGCCATCCTGGGAGATGACACGCTTCTTGGGTAAGGTGATACCACGTGTGGGTTTGTGCCAAATATGGGTAGGACCTCATCCACAAAAAGGGGACTAGAATTCCAGATGGAAGCACCAAGCCTACCTGAACTCCGACAGGGGACTGGGTTTGCCTCGGGAAGAAGGAAACACCACCAGTGAGAAATCAAAAGCCCTGCCCTGCACGTGTTTTATGTGGGCAGCCAGGCAAGTCCCTTCGGAGAAATTAACATGGAACCAGTGAAGGACACTTGAAGTCCCTGCAGTCATAGCAGAAGCCTGAGGTGAAAGCTCTCGATGTCAGAGCTCCGGGGAATCCCAGAGAGACAAGCCATGCTGATTGTGAGCTCACAGGGAAGTGAACTAGAAAAAGAACCGCCGGAAGACAGTGTCCACACGTTGTTCTAAAATTATTTGAAAAATCAGAACCCTAAGAACTAAAAATATTAGCAAAATATGAAGAAATACATTGTTGTTTAAAATGAAATGTAAGGATTAGCTCTCAAGGTGCTGACGTGTTGCACCGCAGGTTGAGACGCTGCCTGCAGTGCTGGCATCCCATATGAGCACTGGTTTGAGTTCCAGCTGCTCCGTTTCTAATCCAGCTCTCTGCTGATGCTCCTGGGAAAGCAGCAGAGGGTGCTGCAAGTGCTTGGGCCCCTGCACCCAAGTAGGGGACCTGGAGGAAGTTCCTGGGCCCTGGCTCTGGTCTGCCCCAGCCCTGCTCTGGGGGTCACCTGGGGAAAGTAGATGGAAGATTCCTCCCCCCAACATTCTCTCTTTCTTTGTAATTCTGCCTTTCAAATCTTTTTTTTTTATTAACTTCAAAATAATTCCTCAACAACAACAAAAATCAGACTATGAAAAAGAATGAATAGAATTGAAGAAAAACGAGGCTGAACTTTACAAAATTATACAATTTTAAGGCATATTTGAAATAAACTGGAGAGGGTTCATGAACTTGAAATCAAATCTGAAGCTGCCACCTATAATGAAGCAGATGTGATGAGCACATCAGCGTTGTTACGTTGGGAGACAGGTGACAGAATATCTAGGTGCCATGTGTTGTCCAGTACCTGTTCCTGAAGGAGACAGTAGGGAGAATGGTGACTTTGTGGTTGAACTTTTCTTTTACACATTTGAAGAAAAACGTAAGTCTGTAATCTTAAGGCACACAAAAAAATCCTGATTAAGAGCAACAAAAAGAATGTGTCCCAGAGCATATTGTAGTAAACCTACAAATGATTAACAAAAAAGAGATAAGTTTAAAATGAGCAAGAAGAAAAGATAAATACTTAAAAGATCAATTCAGCTTATAACAAACTGCCAGCCAAAATAAATGCCAAAGAGGGGGCAAGTGTTTGGTAAAGTGGTTCAGGCACATGGTGTCTGGGCTGAAGTCCTGCCTCCCCACCGTTTCCTGCACCCTGGGAGGAAGCAGGTGCTGACCTGGGTACATGGGTCCCTGCTGGTATGGGATAATGATATTGGTTCTTGTCTCACATCAAAAAAGAATTTCCATGTGGACAGGGACAGTGAGCAATGTGAGATTTATTGAAGTGAGAAACCTCCTGGTGCAGCTGTCAGGAGGGGCTCTCCAAGGGAGGAGTTGCCAGGGAAGCCTGTGGGTACTGGCTCTTTTATGCACAAAGTGACTGTCTCTGATTGGCCCTAGATTTATCCAGTGCGGGACAGGGAGAATAACAGCTAACAACCAATCAGAGGACTAGAATAACAACCATTAGGAGGAAGAGGAAAACACATCAGAACTGGTAATCCTGTCTAGCTTGTTATGATAAAACAGTGTTGCTGAAGACAGTCTCTGGGAAGGAACAAATGCTTTGTGCACTCTTAAAGGGACTCTGTCCCTTTCCTCATTCCAACAGGGACCTGGCCTAACAGCCTGTTAACCCATCTAACTCTTCAGACTGCGACACACATGGGAGACCTAAATTGAGTTCCTCATTCCTGAGTTCAGCCTGGCCCAGCCCTAGCTGTTATGGGCATTTGCAGAGTGAACCAGCAGATGGAAGATCTCTGTCTGTCTCCTATTTCTATGACTTTCAAATAAAAAGAAAGAAAAATTCAAAAGAAATTCCAAGAGATAATGGAGAGATATCTTCAAGTATTGAGTGTGAAAATAAGAAACTCAGGATTCTGTGATAAACTAGATTCATAATTTAAGAACAAGGGAAAAATTAAGATATTTTTCAGGTAGAGATTTAGGAAAGTTACTACTTAAATATTATCACCAAAAGAACTAGTAAAAGCTATGTGGAATAGATTATGTCCAGAAGAAAACTGTGAAGTTAGTGAATTTGTTGTAGGGAAGGAAAAAAATTCTTGTTTCCTGTAACCAAGTTACGTTCTTTGGCTAGGGCCCAGCAAATTAGACTGACAAGACTCATTAGGAGAAAAGGATGTACATTCTGTTAATCCATAATCTGTGTAGCTCAGCAAACACATGGGAGAACTCGGTGATGAGTAACTCAAAGGGGTGGGTAGAGTGTGGGTTTATACAGCATCTTAAAAAAGAACAGTGATTTTTGGAGTAGTGACAAGACAACAGAGAAGGAGTTTTGAGCGTCAGGTTGTGGGAAGGTAAACACAAGAAGGAACAAAGGGAGGGTGGAGGCTTTTTGGTGTAGTTTGTTACACGGGTTCCCCTTGCTCCATCTGGGGCCGTAAGGGTCTAAAGTCTTCTAGTGATTAACTTCTTTCCTTTCTGGTAGAGTGGGGTGGACATGGGAGGGAGTGAGGAGTGGGAGGTGGAGGAGGTGGGGAACTCCCTTGAAAATATATGTCCTGCTTTTAGGTACATATTGGGGAGGCAGAGAGTTGGGTTGGCTGGTTTGTTTTTGTATTTGCTTCTTCTCAAATTTCCTTATGCCAAAGTGGCATATTTGAACCTGGTGCTACCCTTCATGATAGAGAAATATAAATAACCATTGAATTAAAAAAAATAGCAATATGATCATGGTGAATTTGGAGAGGGAGTTAAAGTGAAATTAAAGTAGTAGACTGTAATAACACAAAGTACTTTTTTTTTTTTAAGAGAAAATGATTGATTTATTTATTTATTTGAAAGGCAGAGATAGAAGGAGAGAGAAAGAGAGGGAGAGAGAGGGAGAAAGAGAAAGAGAGCTCGATCTTCCATCTGCTGGTTCACTCCCCAAGTGGCCTCAATAGCCTGAGCTGGGCTGATCTGAAGCCAGGAGCCAGGAGCTTCTTTCAGGTCTCCCATGCTGGTGCAGGGGCCCAAGCATTTGGGCTGTCCTCTGCTGTTTCCCAAGTGAATTAGCAGGGAGCTGGATTGAAAGTGGAGCAGCCAGGACTCAAGCTGGCTCCCATATGGGATGCCAACACTGCAGGCAGAGGCTTAACCTTCTATGCTACAGCACCGGCCCCACAAAGCACTATTTTAAACTGCTGTATTGCTTGTCTGGAAGATAAAAATAGTATATTTGAATTTAAAGTCAAGTGTACATGTTAGAAAAGTACTTAATGAGAAGAATAGAAATAGAATGTATACCTTGCAAACTAGAAGAACAAAATACATAAAAGAAAAACAGAATTAAAAAAAATAGAAGGGGACAAAAGAGCAAAAGCATTAGCTAAGGAAAAGCATAATAAATAGAAAACAAAAAAACAAAGGAGATAGAAATAGTTCACGTTTATCAGCAGTCAAAAGGGATGTAAATGGAATAAATGCAGTCATTCTCAATGAATAAACATGAACCCTGTTGTGCAGTATTTCTAAGAGACATGCCAAACATATAATGACACAGCAAGGCTGGAAGTGAAGACAGGAGACTGAACACACATCTGAGTTTGTTCCCTTTCGAAATCCACTAAATTACAGTAATGGGTCCCCCTCCCCCTTAAAAGCTAGAGATTCACGATCGCGGGAAAAACAGGGGAGAAATGGCGCTGGCAACATGATCCTGTGAGGTGTGAAATCGGAAGCGCTAGGGGACGGACGTCGCAGTCCCTGACAGCTGAGCCCACGCCAGAAGTCAGCTGCGCAGAGATCAGCGTAGTGTGCTCCCTGAACGCTGGCAGTGCTCAGCCGTCGCTGTGCCTGGCAGCCCGGGGATAGCGGGTCTTCGGGGGTGGAGTGGGCGATGAAAGCAATGAACGTGGATTGAAAGCTCAGCAAAGACAGCTGGGATCACGGCAACCCTGCTGTTATCTACACCTCTAGGGGATGTTGGTTCCTTCTGCTTTCTTCTGAGTTTTATTCTCTAGAAGGCAGGAAACAGACTCTGGAAGGGAGACTTGGGGCCCAGCGGGGTAAGCCCTCTCATCCCTCCTGCCTTACTCAGCGTGGCTCCCAGGGTTCTACCTGCTGGCACAAAAGGAAGGTTTTAAAGATCCGAGGACATCAGAGGGCAGCAGTTTTCTGAGGCCCGAAGGACATTTGTTTCTATGTGGAAAGAGCCCATTGAGCTCCTGATGGTTTCAGAAGTGAGAGCAGGTGGGGCAGCTCAGTCAGTGGGGCCAGGGCCCACCTTCTTTACCCTCACGCGGCAGGGTTTGCTGAGCGAGAGGTGATGGAACGCTGAGCAAATCGTCGTCTCTGAGAGTGTGCAGTGTGTTTCTTCCCCCTTGGGTTGCAGGAAGATGCTGAAGCTCTGCGGAGAGACGGAGGACAAGCTGGCGCAGGAGCTGATCCACTTTGAGTTGCAAGTAGAGAGAGATGTGATCGAGCCCCTGTTTCTGTTGGCAGAGGTAAGAAGCGAGAATGAGGCCAGGACTCTGTGACTGTGGAAGCCTGGAAGAGCAATGCCCTTGTCAATCTTTTTCCACCCCCTTAGTAATTGTTTCCATTAAGTACTCCCCTCATGCTTCCTGGTACTGGTTTAACTTTAAAATATATATGTGTGTGTGTGTGTGTGTGTATTTATTTGGAAGGCAGAGCAACACAGAAGGAGAGACAGAGAGACAGATCTTCCATTTGCTGGTCACTCCCTAAAAGGCTGCAACAGCCAGGGCTGGAGCCTGGAGCTCCATCCATGTCTCCCCTGTGGGTGGCAGGGACCAAAGTACTTGAGCCGGCATCTGCTGCATTCCCGAACACATCAGTGGGAAGTTGGATCAGAAACAGAGCAGCCAGCACTTGCATTGGCTCTCCGGTAAGAGACGCCGACATTGCAAGCCATGGCTTGAGCTGCTGCGCCACAACAGCACCTCCCCGCCCCCCCCCCCCCCCCCGCATTGATTCCCATCAGGGATTATTCCTGCCCTGCCACATAGTCAAGATACCCAAATACGACAGTCCGTTCGCTCTTCTCGGTTGTCATTCCACCAGGTAAGATAGAAAGCAGACAGCATCACCTTCTTCCCCAGCTAGTGACTTCTGCCATTGCCCTGCCTTCCTCCAACCATCTCAAGTCTGCAGTGAAATGAAGAGCAGCCCCTCCTCCCAGGGAGCCTGGGGACCCACGCCCATGAGGGTCTGATGTCTTTTCCAGCTGGTGTTTGTACAAGTCCCTTTTCCTCAGGCCTCAGTGGACACTAAATTAAACTGTTTTATTAAGAAGCAATCTTAATATCTATATGACAGTTTTGCTGGCTTCCACCTAGTGAGATTTCATTAAGGTCGACAGGAAGTGATGGGGCAGGGGGCTTTATTTGCCTTGGACCCTCATCCGCTCTCTGTTGCCTTTAATTTGACTATATAAGAGCTAAGCAGCACCGTCACCTGGAACTCCCTGCAATGGAGGAAATAGCCTCCATCTTCACAGTTTGCTGGCCACTGGTCTTATGTGGCTCTTGAGCATTTAAAATACGGGTAGTGAGATTCCGGAACTGAGTTTTTAATTTAACTTTGGTGTATTTAAATTTAGACTTGCATAGACTCATGTGGGTAGAGGCTGCCCTGCCGAGCAGTGGTGCCCTAGCCTGTGTCTGGCTTCTCAGCAACTCTCTGCACCGCCTGGAGCCCTTTTCAGGGCAAATGGGTGGGTCAAGCATTGCTGACGAGGCTAAAAGGCTTCCAGGAGAAAACCATGGGTGCGGTGCTGTGACACAGGCTGGCTCCAGACTTCTTGGGCTCCTTCCTGTAGCAGGAGATCCCTAGCCAGGGGCACTCCAGGACAAGTCCCTGCTCTTCCTAAGGAGCTCCCAGACTCTGGCCAAAGCCTGACACTAAGCCAGGAGCAAGGCCGGCCTGCCCACTGAGACTCCTTGAGGAGGGCAACTCCCACAGATAAGCCAAGTGACTCCCAGCTTTGCCTGGGGGCCCCGAGGTGACTTTGCCAGGGCCTGCAACAGCGCCCCCTCCTGCTGGAAGCTGTGACCCTCAGTCCGCCTCTCACCCCTGCTTGGCAGAGTGCGGAAAGTACTTCACAGGGCGTGGAGTCTTCCTCACATCCAAAGCACAGCCCGGGATGATTGTCATTCAATTTACGACCAATTCTCCTTTTTAATTCTCCCGTCCTGCCCTAATTTCACTGGGCCTGCGACCAAAATGCTGCCCTGGAATTCACTGAAGTCATTTTTAGAAAGAAAAATATAAAAAGAGCATCCGCGTACAATCAACATGGAAGAGCTTCTGGCTGAGAAAAGACAGCGTGGCAACGTTGATTCATTGTTTACTCTGGAGAAGTCGGGCTGTCTTTCCATAAATACAAAGTCTGCATCCTAGCGGCACTCCTTGTAGCTTCTCAGGTCTCCCGAGGCCGCTGCTCCTCCTGCGGCCACTGTCTGATCTGAAGTAGGTCTGCGGGTCAGACTTGACTGCATGGCTCACTTCATTTCTTCCCGTGTGTGAGCCTTGTGGAAGTGGAGAGAGATGGGGTTGAGCCCCTAGTTTTGTTTTTGTTTTTGTTTTTGTTTTTGTTTTTTTGCTGGCTGAGGTAAGGGCAGGAGAAGGGGCAGGCCCAGGTGAGCAGGGCAGCCCAGGACCTCTGAGAAGGTCTGGGTTGATGGAGGGCCTGGCAGGTGTCCAGCGAAGAGCGAGAAAGCAGAGTGCCACTCAGGAAAAGGAGTCGGAATTTCATCTGCAGTTGCCCAGAGAGTACAAAGTTTTGTCTATGCAAGAAGACTAAGTTCTGGGGGCCCAATAAACAGTATGGTGTGACTGTTGTTAACATGTTATATTATGTATTTGATATTTGAGGGGCCAGCATTGTGGTGCAGCGTGTTCAGCTGCTGCCTGCAATGCCAGTATCTCATATCGGAGCATTGGTGCAAGTCCCAGCTTCTCTACGTACGATCTGGCTCCTTGCTAATGTGACTGGGAAAGCAGCAAAAGGTGGCCCAAGCATTGGGCTGCTGCCACCCATGTGGGAGACCAGAATGGAGTTCCTGGCTCCTGGCTTTAGTCAGTCTAGCCCAGCCCCAGCCATTGTGACCATCTGGGGAATGAACCAGCAGATGGAAGATCTCTTCTCCATACCCCCTCCCCTTTTCTTTCTGTCACACTGCTTTTCAAACAGATAAATAAATCTTCAAAAAAAAAAAAAAAAAAGGGGGCCAATGTTGTGGCGTAGTGGGTAAAGCCACCACCTGTGACACTAGCATCCTGTGTGGGTTTTGATTCATGATCTGGCTCCTCCAATTCCCATCCAGTTTCTTGCTAATGCTCCTGGGAAAGCTGAAAAGGACAACCCAAGTACTTGGGCTCTTGCACCCATGTGGGAGACCCAGAAGAAGCTCCTGGTTCTTGGCCTCTGGCTTCTGACTGGCCCAGCCCCAGCCCTAGCCCCAGCCATCGTGGCCATTTGGAGAGTGACCCAGTGGGTAGAAGACATCTCTCTCTTTCTCTCTCTCCTTCTGCTTCTCTCCTTCTCTCCCTCCTTCTCTCTCTCTTTCTTTCTCTCTCCCCCTCTCTCCCCCTCTCTCCCCCTCTCTCCCTCTCTCCCTCTCTCCCTTCTCCCCACTTCCCCTCCTTCCCTGTCTCTGTAACTCTGCCTTTCAAATAAATAAAATAAATCTTTAAAAAAAGAAAAGATTTGCTAAGAGGCTAAATCTTAAATGTTCTTACTTTCCTATTCACACAAACACATATACACACACAGAGGAAGTAACTGTGAGATGATGGGTTAGTTATTCTTTCACAGTGTAAACATACCAAAACATCAAATTGTATACCTAAAATATACACAATTCCTGCTGTCAATATTTATACCTCAAAGAAGTAGATTGGTGGTAGGGCAGGGAAAGGTGAATGAATCTGAAAATAAGGATTGGGAGACCTCTAGCCAAGTTTTCATAGTTCTTAAAGAACTTGCACTTAGCTTCAACTTGACTGTGTGCCTTGTCTCCTGTAACCACAGGTGGAAATCCCAAATATTCAAAAGCAGCGGAAACATTTAGCCAAGTTGGTGCTGGACATGGACTCTTCACGAACCAGGTAGAGTTGCTCAGCTTTCCTTTTTGCTTCTTTGAAGGAACAGAGATCATATGTGGGAGTGAGGGTAGAGGTTTGTGTGGAGTGTGGCCTTTTCATTCTCTGAGTTTTTCTTAGCATCTACCATGTGTCAGGCCCTGGAAGTAAATATACCTAATCAGGGACACCTGGCCTCTGCTCTCATGGTGACTGCAGTTGAGTTAGAGATGGACACTGGGGAAGTGAACAGACGAGACAACTTTAGGCAGCCATAAGTCATGTATTGAACATAACACCAGGTTGTTTTTAGAAGAGAATGATGAAGAAACAGAACAGTAGTATCACATGGAGTGAGAGAAAGCTTTCTTGGATGGTGTCACTTGATTGGAGACTTAAACAGTGTGAAAGACGCAGCCATGCAAAGATCTGGTGCCTGCTGTCTATAGAAGAGAGAACAGCAGGTGCAAAGGCCCTGAGATGGGAATAAGCCTGTGTATTCAGGGTACAGAAAGGCCAGCGTGGCTGAGGTGCAAGGAACAAAGAGGAGAAAAGCCAGAGATGAGGACCAAGAAGCAAGCTGGATGACAAGGCATGTCTGCAGTGAGGAGAGAACTTCTAATTTTGTGAACATTTTTGCTGTTTCCTGAAAGTGATGGTTGCAGCTATCTCCCTTCTGGAGCCATTTTCCAAACCCGAGAGCCTTGTGAGAGAAGTAAGGCTCCTAAGGGTTCATCTGCATGCATCTCTGCACCCCCCCAGGAAACTCCTGGTGCAGCAGGCGTCAGAGGGCACGAGAGGGCACCATGAATGGCCGTCACATGGGACCGTGCAGGAGTCTTCCTGTTTTTCATGGTGGGAGGGGTGTGTGAGTGCAAGTTGAAGGAATGCAGCGTCTTGAATATTAACATGGAATGAACTGTTTGGTTCTACTTATGTCCTTTGTGGGTCAGGTTTAATGATCTCCACATCTTGTTTCAATTTGCTTGAAATAAAGAAAAAAAAAAAAAAGTCCATGGGCAGAGAGATGCAGAACAAGGATGTCTGCAATAGGAGTCAGAAGTCAAGCACCACGCTCTGTATGAGCTGTTTTCTGGCCCTGCGACTTTGGTCAAGTCACTTAATCTCCCAGAGCACCCACATCCTCAACTGTGCCCAGATGCACACGTTTGTGGGTGAACCTGAGGAGGCCGTTTTGAGTATCAGATGAGTTTGTATGTGTCACCCCACTTCCCAAGAGCTTTACAAAAGGAAACTGATACCATAACTAGGTGGCGTACCTGAATTTAGCATCTCAGCCAATGAAAGGTATGGGGCAGTCCCCCCAACACCAGAAATATAGTGGGTTAAATAAGCAAAGAAGTAAGGATCTGTTTAGTTAACTTTGTGTTTTCCAAACCTCAGTTCACTTGATTAAATTTGTTTTAAAGATTTATTTGTTTATTTGAAAGGCAGAGTTACAGATAGGCAGAGACAGAGGGAGAGAGAGAAAAAGAGGTCTTCCATTTGCTGGTTCACTCCTCAAATAGCCGCAATGGCCAGAGCTGTGCTGATCTGAAGCCAGGAAACAAGATTCTCTTCCGGGTCTCCCACATGGGTGCTGGGGCCCAAGCACTTGGGCCCTCTTCCACTGCTTCTCCAGGCCATAGCACAGAGCTGGATCAGAAGTGGAGCAGCTGAGACTCAAACTGGTGCCCATATAGGATGCCGGCACTGCAGGCAGCGGCTTTTATCTGCTACACCACAGTGCTGGCCCCCACCTGAATGATTTTTGACATCTGCAGCCATACATACCTTTTGAAAAAGCTGACCACTTTTTCAAAATGAATTATTTGTAAGAGAAATCTTATAGCGCTATCACAAATTGGAAACCAGTGTGCCCTTTCCTAAAATATTAGATAAGCATCCTAGTGAACAGGATGAAAGCAAAGCCCATATTATTAAACTTCAGTTTCCATTGGATATGGAAGTCTGTCAACCTGAAACTCACCTCCCTTTATTAAACAGGAGGATGAGGAGATATTAGAGAGCTGTTAGAATTATTCAGAGGCTATGTGGTTAGTGTACTTTGGAGGACCAGATAACAGAATGAATGGGGAGTGTTGATCTGCTGTGATTACTGTGTCCTTGGCACCAGGTACAATTGCATCCGATAACATGAGCATTCCACACCCTTGTTTTGGGAGCCATACAAGATTGCTGAAGAAATGCCGATTGCCCCGTTGTTAGGATGAGGTGCACATCACGCCCCTGGGTGTGTGGAGGTTTCCTTCTCTGGGAACCTGTGTCTCAGCTCTGATGCCTTCTGTTTGCTTCCACGAGGAAAACCCAACTTTGCAGCACAGAACTGCAGCAGAGAGGGCTGAACGCTAACATCAAAGCATGTCGTTACCGTCTCCACCCCCGTAGTTTTGCTTCCTCGTCCTCTTACGAGAGAGTTGCTGCTGGGGCATAGCCGTGGTCTCTCTTGTCTAGCGTTGCCTTTAATGATGACATCAAGTGGTGTGAAAGTTGTGAACGCTCTGAGGAGTGTGTTAGGGACCTGTCATCTGTGATTTTAACACTGTTTCCTTTCTTCAGCTGTTCTTCTCTTGTACAGTGGGATATAATTAGGAAATCTCTACCTTTTCCCATCAGAGTTTCTGTGCTTATAAAAGCTTCAACTTGGATCCTTTCCAACCCTTGTGGTTTCAGACTGAAAATGTCCTTTTTGGTTATCCTCATATCAGCTGATCCATCTTCTCCATCACAGTTCTGGCTTTTCTTAGCCCAGTTGGTGCAGTAGTAGGCTTACAGGTGAGGAGTTGTTTTTCCAGGGATTTTTGTCAAGATGGTCCAATCCTCCTCCCTCCCAAGACAGCTGACTTCCCTTCAGGTCTCTGCTGTAGCAGCCATGGCGGAGGACCTAACCCAGGGCCTCAAGTTAAGGGTTCTGCATCATTTTAGCTTCTGGGCTACAGTACAAAGGGGACGTTGCTAGCAAAGTGGTACTCTTTCCTCCCCCTTTACTCTCCAACTGGCCATGTCCAGCCTGAGTTTACCTGTCTAACGGGACCCTGCTGAAAGCTGCAAGGAGAGGCCAGCTCCTAACTTCTGGCCGTCTGTCCCGGCACCTCACCCTTACTCCACGTGAGGACCGAGATCCCGCAGTGAGAGCAGGACAAAATGCTCCTCTTCTGGAAACATTGGGTACTCAGAGCCCCCCACCCCTACCCGCCTTATGCTGTGTCTGGGTGAAGCCAGTTGCGCACATAGGCCCTCCTCCTTGCAGCTTCCTGCTTGGTGATGACCAGAGCTTGCTTTCGTCCTGTCTGTCCTTCATGAACTCCACTGTCCAGAAGTGAAGTGGCATGTTCCACAGACAGGCAGGATCTTGTTCTAGATTATCAGCACGTCTTGATCAGTAGTTTCTGGACTGGGTCTTTGAATTCTACCACACCTCTGGCAGATAACACCCGATGCACCTGGTTTACTCAGAGTATAATGGCGTCTCAATGTGTGCTTTTGTCCCTACTCAAGTAGATCCAGCGTGTCTGCTTCAAGCATCAACCATATGGACCTTAATATCCCCAGAGAAAACGGATGTTCTGAAAATGAGTAAAAGATTATAGAGGAAATAAATCGAGGTAAACTCAAGGAAGCATTTATGCTGAATTAAAGATTGTGAATGATACAGAAATGTTTTTTCTGTGATTGGCTTGGTTTGGCAGTGGTTAAAGAAGGAACCCCTCTTCTTCCCAAAGTCAGACTCATGTTTTCCTGGGCATGTACCTCCAGGCTAACCTTACAGAGAACACATTCTATTTCTGCTAAACAACTGCCACTGGGTCCTACAGACTTAATTACACCTCGCCAGATTCGTATGTTGATGCCCCAGTCTCCAGTGTGACTGGTTTTGGAGATAACAGTATTTAGAAGGTAGTTGAGATCAAATGAGATCATAAAGGTGGGACCCTCACTCCATAGAAAGAGTGATCTCTGTCTCTGCAAATTCAGAGGAAAGGCCACGTGAGGGCACAGGACATGGCAGCCATCCGCAGACCAGCAAGAACGTGAACCCGGTGCATCCTGGGTCTTGGAGTCCAGGCCTGGGAGAACAGACATTTCAGTCATTAAAGCCCCCTGGTCTATGGCGTATGGTGTTCAGGAAGCCTGAGCACACGTCCTTTGGAACTGAGTGAACTAGGGTGAGACAGGAGAGTTTTGTGGAACACCTTGGGCAGCACAGGGAATGAAAGGAGAGGTGGAGGCCGGTGCCGCGGCTCACTAGGCTAATCCTCCACCTAGCGGTGCCAGCACACCGGGTTCTAGTCCCGGTCGGGGCGCCGGATTCTGTCCCGGTTGCCCCTCTTCCAGGCCAGCTCTGCTGTGGCCCGGGAGTGCAGTGGAGGATGGCCCAAGTGCTTGGGCCCTGCACCCCATGGGAGACCAGGAGAAGCACCTGGCTCCTGGCTTCAGATCAGTGTGGTGCGCCGGCCACAGCGCGCCAGCCATGGCGGCCGTTGGAGGGTGAACCAATGGCAAAAGGAAGACCTTTCTCTCTGTCTCTCTCTCTCACTGTCCATTCTGCCTGTCAAAAAAAAAAAAAAAAAAAAGAGTGGAAAACCAGAAATGGAATTCCAGAGCCACGGCGGTTTTGAGGACCTCCCAGACCAGCTGCAGGGGCCTTTCTCATCTTTTGCCTCTGCTTTTCTCACATGCAGGTCTGTTCTCCATCGATACTTTTTCTTTCTGTTCTCTGGATGTCCCTGGGACTCCTGTCTCCCTAGTATGAGCTTCCTAACAGTACAAAATAGGCTCCATTTGTCTGGCCTTTGTTGTGTGCCCAACAACTTTGCCCTGTCTGTTGGCAGAGGTGGTCAGGGATGAGCATGGCTTGGCCTGCATCAGTGGCTCTTGCTTGGGTCACTCACTGCCAAGGTCATGCAAAAAAAAAAAAAAAAAAAAAAAAAAAAGAAGGCTGCTCCTTTTGGACCACACTAGACCAGGTGTGGAAGCCAGAACTCAGAAAATGGAGGCTGCCAATGCCAGAGTAAAGAAGACCAGACAGATCAAACCGTGCCAGCTAAAGAAACTTCCTGTTTGCCTTCCAAAAGTTCTTCTGGACTTCCTGTTGCCTGAGGGAATTACACTGGCCTTTTTGACCCGCTCCCTGAAATTCCAAAGCCTCATTTCTCACCCTTCTCTCCCATCCCGGCCTCATTAAAACTTGTGTCCTGTCTTCATGTCCCTGGAGTCCTGTTCACAGAGCTGTCTTTCCCTAGAGAATGACGGTGGCATTCCAGCTGCTTTGGTGGGAAGAAGTCGTCTGTCTGCCTTCTTGGACAGCGTCCAGTATCCCTGTGCCTTCTGCGAGGGGACCCACCCTTGAGTTTATGTGTAGAGCAGATGGCTGAGGAGGCCGTCATACCTCCAGATTCCTTGATTCGCATCACTTCTCCAAGCCTGGGCAAATGCTTCCACATTTCCTTTGCTATTTTATTATTCAGTTTCCCAAAGGGACCATTGGGGGGGTCATCTTATCGTCAGTGTTTTATAACTTCAAAACATATTGCATATGTGTTACAAATATAATTTCCTACAGGGAGAGAAAAAGGTGTGTGTTTATAAAATTCAAGGATATTGACTAAGGTACAGAATTTGGAAAAAGAATTAGAAGGACATAGGAAAAGAAAAGAGATAACTTGGGGAAGATGTTTTCATTTTAACATACACATTAGGTATAATTTGAGTCTTTAAAAAGTGGAATTCAGATTTCCAAAGCCATAAAAATCAGTTTAGTGTCGGTAGTCACTGTATGTGTATTTTTTTTAGCACTTGGTTAATTTTTTTTAGCGTATTCGTTAGTTGCTTTTCCTTCATGAGGCAGCATGAGTCAGATGATGGTTGTAATTTGATTTCATAATCTACCCTGAAGTTATGCATTCATCGTCTGATCTGTAAATTGTGGCTGTGGCATTTCATATTTTAGTTGTGAACAAATAATGCAGTACTTTAATACTTTGCTTAAGATGGTTTAACTTTGGAGGGTTTTTTTCATTCTTTGCTTTTTATTTTTTATTTCTTTCTCTCTCTCTTTTTTTTTTTTTTTAACTAAATTTTAGCTCCCACATGTAAAGGAGAACATGTGGTATTTGTCTTCCTGTGTATGGCTCATTTCACTCAGTATGATGTTGGAGGTATTTGCTTAAATGATTCATTTATTTATTTGCAAGGCAGAGTTACAGAGAGGGAGAGACATGGAGAATGAGAGATATTCCATCTGTTGGTTTACTCCCCAAATGGCCACACGCCTGGGGCTAGGCCAGGCTGAAGCCAGGAGCCTAGAACTCCATCTGCATCTCCCGCGGGGGTGGCAGGGATCCAAGCCCTTGAGCCATCATCTGCTGCTTTCCCAGGCACATTCGGTGGGAACTGGCTCAGAAATGGAGCAGCAGCCAAGATTCCAACTGGCACTCATATGGGATGCCATGGTTGCAGGCTGTGTCTTAACCTGCTGTACCACAATGCTGGCCCCAATGTGGCAGATGTTAATCAACTGTAGCATTTAGGTAGTGTAAAACTTTCTAGGAATTATCCAGCAAGTCTTAATAATCCTTAACTGTTAACTTATTTCAGCTTAGATTTCAAAATATCTTTGGGTAGAATATTTCTTTTCTAATTTGCCCTAAATAATAGTAATAATTTATTATTATTTTCATTTAGGCCTTAATTTGTGTTCTAGTATACAATGAAATTTTTTTTTGGACAGGTAGAGTTATAGACAGTGAGAGAGAGAGAGACAGAGGGAAAGATCTTCCTTCCATTGGTTCTTTGCCCAAATGGCCACTATGGCTGGCGCTGCGCCAATCCAAAGCTAGGAGCCAGGTGCCTCTTCCTGGTCTCCCATGAGGGTGCAGGGGCCCAAGCACTTGGGCCATCCTCCACTGCCCTCCCGGGCCACAGCAGAGAGCTGGAGTGGAAGAGGAGCAACCGGGACTAGAACCTGGTGCCCATATGGGATGCTGGCGCCACAGGCGGAGGTTTAACCAAGTGAGCCACGGCGCCGGCCCTATTATTATTATTATTATTATTATTATTATTATTTAACTTAAGGAGGAGAGAGAGCATTTCCATCCTTTGGTGCACTCCTCCAAGTGCCCACAAGCGAGGGAGCTGGGAACATAATCCGAGTCTCTGAGCCTGACTCCTTGAGCTGCTGTCTCCCAAGGAGGGCATTGGCAGGAAGCTGGAGGCGGGAGTCAGCAGCAGAGCTGGGTGTTGAATCCAGATCTCCCATGTGGGAAGCAGGTGTCCTACTCTGCATCCTCACCTAGGCAAAGGCCCTGGTGGAATCAAGTATCTCTCCCAGGGGCATGTGTCCACCTGTGGAGCTTCAAGCTAGTTTGATGTTTGTCCCACGGCCTTATTTATTTATTTACTGGTCATTTCTTTTTCTCAGAGAAAGGTAGTTTGTGAGGGGTGGGGGGAGGGAGAAGACAGGGGCAGCCATGGTAGCTGTGTGTGGCACTGGGGAAAAGTCACTCATGCAGAACCACAGGGGGTCAGCCCCGATGACCTGGTGGGGAGAACATTGAGGGGCTGGGCCACATTCCTCAAAGCTGGCGTTGCCAAGAAACGCTTGTTGTGTTTTGGTTCTCAGCCCCGCCCACACAGCAGTGCCAGAACGCTTGGTGTCTCATGGGCTAGATACTTTCTCCTAGCCAACCAGGTGCAGCCTCGTGGTTTGGTGGCCTCAACTGCAGCTTAGGCCATTTTCAGGGGCGTGGGAAGCAGCGTGTTCTTTGGCCACATTTCTAGTAAGAGGAAGATCGTGCAGGGGAAAAGCCGGTGAAAGCCCAGCAGCCGGTCTCAAGATCAGAGAGAGAGAGACAGGAAAGGCTTTGCAGTGATCTCCGAGAAACGTTATGAGGCATGGGAGTGTCCGAATGAAGAGGAAGCTGCTGATTATCCACATGAACCACAACAGAAAGAGCTAGAAATGAAACTCCTCTGGGCAAGGCACAGCCAGAGAAGCTGTGGTCAGTCACTCGCTGGATATACTTGGGAAGCCACCATTGTTATCAGCTTCATCCAGTTATGGTACCCATTTTCTTCAGCTTTCCAGATGATGGCATGGATGGTGGTGACATAATTTGATCACAATAAGTAGATTGTAAAATGATATTGTAAAACTTGAGTCTGATGTTTACTATTGGAAGTGTGTTGCTTAGACTTACAAAGTAGGAGGGGCTGGTGTTTTGGCGCTGCCGGCATCGTATATCAGAGCCCCAGATCAAGTCCCAGCTGCTTCATTTTCCCATCCAGCTCCCTGCTAATGTGCCTGGAAAAGCTGAGGATGATGGCCCAAATACTTTGGCCCCTTGCCACCCACTTGATAGCAGATTAGAGTTCCAGGATCCTAGCTTCAGCCTGACCCAGCCCCACTGTAGCAGCTATTTGAGGCGTGAACTATAGGATGCAAAACTCTCTCTCTCTCTCTGTCTCTCTCCCTTTTCTTCTGTCACTCTGCCTTTCAAATAAATAAACATATCTTTAATAAAGTAGAAGAACAGCTGACTTTGATGCAAATGCAATCTACATAATGCAAAATACCATCAAGGAACTTGAATAGCGGAGAAATCAGCAGAGTGATGAGCATCAACTTGAACTGTCAGTATTACGGAATGTTCATAACAGCAGATGACAGAATTGAGCTGTAGTCATGGAGAAAATCTAAGCAACTAAGAAGGGAGTGAAGAATTAGAAAAAATGCTTCAGCAAGGTGGCTCCAGAATGGGAGAGACTGCTTTCTCAACGAGATGCTAAACCTGTTCAAGTGCTGCAAGCTGAAAAAGTAGAGTCTACAAAACCATCGAAGAACTTGAGGATCGAATGCAAGGTCTGAACAAAAATTACCTTCTGCAGAAAGTGAAAGGAATATTTTGAACAAGATCCAGAACTAATGAATGGGAAAACAAGACAAATTGAATGTGAATGTTTGAAACTAAAGTGTTATGATCTGATGCAAAATGATCCTGTGAAAAAAAATGGAGGAGGAAGTGTTCAAACTACAACAAGCATCGTCTGATGCTGAAAATGGAAAAATCACGCTGAATCACCTAAACCAGACTAACAGTCTCACTGAAGACAATCTGACACCTAAAAAGTCCAACTTTTTGAAAAAGGGAATTTTTTTAAGATTTATTTTTGTTTGAAAGGCAGAACTACAGAGATAGGAGGAGACACACACACACATACACACACACACACAGATTTTTTATTTCTGGTTCACTCCCCAAATGGCCTCAGTGGCCGGGCTTGACCCCGGAAACCAGGAGCCCATAGCTTCTTCTGGGTCTCCTACTTGGGTGCAGGGGCCCAAGGACTTAGGCCATCTTCTGCTCCTTACCCAGATCTATTTCTGATCCAGACATAGAGCTTCTGGAGTTTGAACTAACACCCATATGAGATGCCAGCATTGCAGGCGGAGGCCTAACTTCCTACACCACAACACTGGCCCCTGAAAAAGAGAATTAATTATTGCACCAAGAAAAGAAAGAATTTCATCTATCACTTTTTTTTATAAGGTTGTATTCCCTTAGTCTGTCTCTCTTTTTTAAAAGATTTGTTTATTTTGAAAGGTAGAGTTATAGAGACAGAGAGGGAGAGGGAGAGAGAGAGAGATATCCTCCATCTACAGGTTCACTCCCCAAATGGCAGAAATGACTGGGGCTGGGCTGATCTAAAGCCAGGAGCCAGGAGCTTCCTCCAGGTCTCCCATGTGGGTGCAGGGGCCCAAGCACCTGCACCATCCTCCACTGCTTTCCCAAGTACATTAACAGGGAGCTGGATCAGAAGTGGAGCAGCCGGAACTTGACCCTGGGCCCATAAGGGATGCCAGCACTGCAGGCAGTGGTTTTACCTGCCTCACCACAGCACCAGCCCCCAGCTATCACTTTTTTAAAAAAAGATTTATTTATTTGAAAGGTAGAAGAGAGAGAAAGATCAATCTTCATTTATTGGTTCACTCCCCAAATGGCTGCAGTGGTTGAGCAGGGCCAGGCTGAAGCCAGGATCCTGGGACTCCATCCAGGTCTCTCACGTGGTTGGTGGGGGCCCAAGCACTTGGGTCATCTGCTGCTTTTCCGGGAGCATTAACAGGGAAGAGGGTCAGAAGCAGGGCAGCCAGGACTTAAACTGGTGCTTGGATGTGGGATGCTGATATTGTAGGCCAGTGGCTTAACATGCTGCACCACAGTGGCAGCCCCCAACTATCCCTTTTGAAATTGAACAATAAATTTGAAGTAATTCAAAGTAGAACTGCAAGAGATGTGAATTCTGATTCAGAATTAAATCCCCTGAAGTATGACATTTGACTTAGAACAGTAACATCCTTGTGGTATCATTGAAAATGAATTAAGAGGCCAGCGCCATGGCTCAATAGGCTAATCCTCCGCCTGCGGTGCCGGCACACCGGGTTCTAGTCCCAGTTGGGGCGCCGGATTCTGTCCTGGTTGCCCCTCTTCCAGGCCAGCTCTCTGCTGTGGCCAGGGAGTGCAGTGGAGGATGGCCCAAGTGCTTGGGCCCCTGCACCTGCATGGGAGACCAGGAGAAGCACCTGGCCCCTGGCTTCGGATCAGCGTGGTGCGCTGGCCGCGGTGGCCATTGGAGGGTGAACCAATGGCAAAAAGGAAGAACTTTGTCTCTGTCTCTCTCACTGTCCACTCTGCCTCTCAAAAAAATAAATTAAAAAAAGGAAAAAAAAAGAAAAGGAATTAATGATAATTGAGCAGAATTTGCTTTTGACCTTAAAATGGGAAAAGAAGAGTTGGTTTTTGCTCATGAAAATATTAGACCTCAGTTGGAAGAATCTGCTCATCAGATTTCTGGGGAAGGAATCCTTATTGTATAGAGACTCTCACAAGTTAAAAAAGAATGGTTGGCCGGCGCCGCGGCTCACTAGGCTAATCCTCCGCCTTGCGGCGCCGGCACACCAGGTTCTAGTCCCAGTTGGGGCGCCGGATTCTGTCCTGGTTGCCCCTCTTCCAGGCCAGCTCTCTGCTGTGGCCTGGAGTGCAGTGGAGGATGGCCCAAGTGCTTGGGCCCTGCACCCCATGGGAGACCAGGATAAGTACCTGGCTCCTGCCATCGCATCAGCGCAGTGCGCCGGCCGCGGCAGCCATTGGAGGGTGAACCAATGGCAAAGGAAGACCTTTCTCTCTGTCTCTCTCTCTCACTGTCCACTCTGCCTGTCAAAATAAAAATAAAAATTAGAAAAAAAAAATGGCTGACAGAATTCTGTCCCTGCCAACACAGTCCTTGGAAGAAATACGCAAGGATGAGCAAACCATTAAAGAACTGTTGAATGTATCTGGCCTGGGTAGCTCTCTCTGCTTTAAAGCTAGAGCATGGGTGTTTATTTAAACTCAGTCAAGAGAAAAACTTTGAGAGATCAGAACTCAGAGTAGCAAACAGATGCCCATGAGGAAACCAAGGGCTCTGTCTTCTGGTTTAGAAAAGCAGCAGCCATCAACACTCACAAATGAGAAAGAAGTCTTTGTGGAAATACTTGAAGCTCAGAGGTTCTTGAAGAATCTGAGAAACATAATGAAACCTTAAGTAAAAAGCAAAATTTTAGAACAAACGATTGAGGAAAAAGTCAAAAGTCTTGTATCCGTGAAAGGAAAAAAATAGTCTTCAGAAAAAAGAACTGGGAAGACTCAGGGACGAGGAGAGTGGAGCTGCTCCTGCAGCTAATCCAGAAGTGTTCCATGCTTTTGTGTAACTAGGAGCGGAGACGTCTCGGTTGAACATAATCAGAGAGGTCATCTTGAGAAGGAAAGAAAACATCAAAAGATAATTGAGGATCAAAACCAGAGTACAGTGCAACATCTCTGTCTCTGCAAAAGCAGACGGAAGAAATGGGTGCTTCCAGAAATCGTGAACAAATGACGAGCACCTACACCCAGCTCTTTGCAGCAAAAGATGAGGAAATTAAGGATTTGCAAACGACAATAAAACAAAGCCCACCTGCTGGGAGAAACAAGACATTAAAACAGAATCATGTTTTTCAACTAACTTTCAGTGTGTGGATACAGAAAATAGAAGTAGAAGGCACAAAGTATTCAAAGCCGAAACCAAAAGGAATGAAAGAACAAGCTTTAGGGGTTCACTGTCTATGAAAAAAAAAAAAGTCTTTTACTACGCTGATCGTTCAGTTTGGTAAACTAAGGGTCCCTAACAGAATGAGTTGAAGTTAGAGGGGCCTTGGCTCCAAAACAGTTGCATCTGTTTACACCAAAAAATACAGTTCATCTTCAGCATGATAACATACACCTGGGAAAGGGAACAGATATTATCTGTTTGGAATGAGAAGGCTTGGGAAAATAGCTCTCTCAAAAGAGGCGCTCACCTAGTAATAGACATTGCAGTTGCCACAGAAGCAGCCCTCATGAAAGTGCAGTGGGAAAATAAAAACAGCTAGATCTGAAAGCAGTGATCATGCTATTTTTAGAGAAACAGTTCAGAATTTGTTCTGTCTTATTCCAGAAAAAGGCACTGAAATAGATGCCTTAACTTAGAAATGTCAGCCATCATTGACCATTTGGCCTTCTGCAAGCATCCAGTTAGTGATGAGGTTAGAAGTGTAACTCGTCACCCGTTTGAGGAGATTCTTACAAGAATGCAGTCCATTAAAACAGTGAGTTAAGAAAATAGAAGGCTTAGACAGGCCCGTCATGGCCACAGTCCAAATACGCAGCAGGAGTCCGTGGACTCCACAAGGAACTAGGTGGCTTCAACACCATTGTAATTGAGAGTGAGAACGAGTTTAAACTGGACATGAACGAAACTAACCTGATCTGAAATTACGAAAGGAATAAAGTCAGACTAAAAAAATTGGAGCAGGAATTAGCCCAAACTCAGGAGTGCCTATGGCAATTTTCTACACCAATGATAGGCTCTTAGAACAGCTTGATATACCAGGGCTCTCACCCAACCATCATTCTCAGAAGAGTCTCTTAAGGCAAGGGAATTGTTCCACTACGTGAGCCTTCTAAACTCCTCCAAGAGCCTGAAGAACTAAGAACATTACTAGAGGGGAAAGGTAGCAACCTTTAGAACCAGCCAGGAAAATTATCAGAGCTTTTCTTTGTCAGTGGCCGCCACATCAGAGCTTGAAATGAGACAACTCCAACCAGTTGATTCAGAAATTAAGCATTTAAAGAAGCAGAATATTCTTACTAAAGCTACTAAAGGGAAAGGAACGTTATATCAAAGCCAAAAATCAATTACACTCTCTGAAGAAAAAAAATTCTCAGGGCTGGCATTGTGGTGTAGGGAGTAAAGCCACTGCCTGTGACGCTGGCATTCCTTGTGGGTTCTGGTTCGAATCCCAGGTGGTCCACTTCTGATTCAGCTCCCTGCTTATGGATTCTGTGTGTGTGGGGGGGGGTGTCCCTGCTTCTCTCTCTGTTAACTCTCCCTTTCAAAGAAATAAGTAAATCTTGAAAATCCCAAAGAAATGAATGAAAGTGAGACTTTTTGAAAAGGCAAGTAATGAAAAACCTAAAAGAAGGAACATCAACAGTAGAAATAAACTAAAACAGGAAAATGAAAAAAAAAAAAAAGTAGTCCTATCCAGTGGCAAGGAAACAGAATTTCAAGTATTACAGGAGACTAATATGAAGCTTTTTGCTTTCCTGTGAGAAAAGGATGTTAAGTACTACGCAGTGAAGGCAGAGGCCCACTTTTTTGAGCAACTATGGAAAGAGAATAAGGCGTTTAAGATTTACACCAATTTTTTAATGCAATTAAGTCAAGGTAGGAGAAGACAGTGGCATGTCAGCAGGAAATGAGGTCAAGTCATGTTGGCCTTGAACAGAAACAAATGGAAAACCAAGCCCTCGGGGGCCCCGTGCTGTGGTACAATGGGTTAATCCTCTCTGCCTGCAGCGCTGGCATCCTATATGGGCACTGGTTCAAGTTCCAACTGCTCCTCTTCCAATCCAGCTCTCTGCTATGGCCTGGGAAAGCAGTGGAAGATGGCCCAAGTCCTCGGGCCCCTGCACCCGCGTGGGAGACCTGGAAGAGGCTCTTGGCTTCAGCTGTTGCGACCATTTGAGGAGTGAACCAGCAGATGGCAAACCTTTCTCTCTGTCTTTCCTTTTCACTGTCTGTAACTCTACCTCTCAATTAAATAAAACCTTAAAAAAAAAAAAAAAGAAAGAAAGAAAAGAAAGAAAACCAAGCCCTACAGGAGGTTCAGCATTCACATGACAAGGAGTTACAGGAACCAGGAAGATCACCCAGTCATCTTTGACAGTCGGAGTCTCACATTCCTGATGCTTTGGCTGCAGAAGAGAGAGTGGCTAGACCAGTCAAGTGCTACTTTGGAGGGTAAGCTAGTCGCAGCTGCTTGTGAAAAGGAAAGTATCTACCAGGTGCTTTTGTAGGTGGAGTCGGCCCAGGAGAAATTGAAGATGGCCTCTAAACAGAAAAGAGGGCATTGTAGCTTTCCGTTTCAAAAGAACAAGAGGAATCAGTATGTGGTATTACTGGCCGATTGGGAAGAAATGTTCAAAAATTTACAAGGAAAACACCTGTCACTAAAAGAGTTGAGCAAAGCAAATGGTGTGTTGGATGGGACCCAAGAGCCAACTGAAGAACTGACAGGAAATTGGCTCTAACAGGAAGTGTTAGGTGCATTACAGAAGATATGGATGAAATCTACCAACAGTGCACAAGGAGACAGGAACAGGATCCTCAGGCTGTTCCAGAACTCCCCAAAACTGGTCAAAAATTGCTGTAGAACTCCCCCAGAACTAGGTCTGCTTGCCTGATGTGCAGCAAACCAATTAGCACCACCGCGGTGGTGGGAGTAGTTTATTTGCAACACACAGAGCTGGGAGTCAGGCATCTCTGAGGCCCAGTTCCCAGACTCCCCGAGGGATTAAAGGCAGTGAGTCTTGGAGTTCAAAGTGGGGATTGAGCAGTACATGATCAGCTTGTATGTGGGCCATTGATTGGTTCACAAAGCAGTGGCCTACCTTTGATTGGTTGGTGTCAGGTGCCAGCATGTTTCCTTCGAAGTGGCAAAGGTGGACTCTGGTCTGTGTGGGTCTAAGGGTAGGTTGGGCAGTACTTTGTTTAATCACAGCCTGTAGAGTCCTCGGAGCTCTCAGAAGAGAAGCTGGTACTGGGATGTTAACTTACAGGGGCAGTTTGAGTCTGTGTGATTCAGGATCTTGGCTCTGGCTTCACTCTTGTGTCACTCCCTTAATTTAGTGAGTGACTCTTCACAGAGGAACCACCTGCTAAGGGAGAGACACTGGGGCATGAAGAAGTCTCATCAAAGGCATTAGGTAGCCACAGGGGCTCTACTTCAGTACCCTTCTTTCTTGAGTGTGTTGGGGGGGTGGGTAGCAGTCCTTCCAGCTACTTTCCACTGCAATGAACATAGCATGAATATTCTCTTCCTCCTCCTCCTGTGAATCAGGTGGAATTTCTCCCAAGGGTTCACTACTCAGTGCTATCAGACTGGGGGCCCACCTGGCACTGGGCAGGGGGAGCTTCATCTAGGGTGTCACGCCTACCTTGGAGGAAGGATGTAGCAGTTCTATTGCTCAATGTTATCAGGCCAGGTAGCCCATTTGGTGCTGAGCAGAGGGGATTCTTCTGGGGAGCTTTCCCCGGAGGAAAGGCTGGGACCACCTGCACGGTTACTGGGGTCTGGGACTTGGAAATGTAAAATCCCGGGGTGCTTCCAGGTGAGCTTCTACAGGTGCTTTGTACACAATGGCTAATTTCTAACTTCCTACCTAACAGAGGGTGGTGCTGCCTGGGAATTGTGTGGCACTTCCACGAGTCCCACATGGAGCTCAGTATCCATTTTGTCATACCTTGCCCCTAGGTCCTGGATGCAGCAGGGAAAAGAGGGTGTTTTGGTTGACAAGTAGGAGGATGCAGTTATATATAGGGGCTTGCAGCGACTTCCAGCTCCCCAGACCTAAACTAACTACCTGCCTACCCCATGTCACTACAGCTTGGTATTTTCCCCAGTTGGCCAAAATTGAGCCAGTAACCTCCCTGTTTCAGGGAGGCAGCACACAGTGAGCTGCTGGGCTGGCCAAGAGTGGACTACTCCATCCCCTGCAGTCCATCACAGGTGGCTGCCATTGTTCTCAGAGAAGTTGCTCAGCCTTGATGTCCTTTGAAAAGAATTCCACTGAGACTTTGATTTTGCCCAGATTTCTGAGTCAACATTCTCAGTCTGAAATTCTTGCCTTTTGTGTATAAAGGATTCAAAGGGGTTTCTCAGGCCTGGCAATCCCAGTGTGGGGCCTGTGTATAGATTCTAGCATGAGGTGTGAGGACACCGGGCATCCTGTCTAGTTAGCACCTGTCTTTTGAAATGGTGGCCCTTCAGGATTCTTTTGGGAGTCATGAGTAGGAACTCTTTTCTTCTTAACCTAACAGCTTTTTATATTTTAGTTTAGGGCTGACACTAGTGACTCCATTTTAACTTTTTTTTTTTAAGATTTATTTATTTGAAAATCAGAGTTACACAGAGAGGGAAGGAGAGGCACAGAGAGAGAGAGGTCTTCCATCTGCTGGTTCACCCCCCAATTGGCTGCAATGGCCATGGCTGCACCAGTCCGAAGCCAGGAGCCTGGGGCTTCCTCCAAGTCTCCCACGCAGGTGCAGGGGCCCAAGGACTTGGACCACCCTCTACTGCTTTCGCAGGCAATAGCAGAGAGCTGGGTTGGAAGTGGAACAGCCAAGACGCGAACCTGTGCCCATATGGGATGCTGACACTGCAGGTGGTGGCTTTACCCACTATACCACAGTGTCGGCCCCGACTCCATCTTAACTTTTAAATTCCCCCCTTGTCATCAGTTTTTTAGAAGACACCACTGGTCAGTCATCATGTAGCTGGGTTCTGTTTGTCTTTCATTGCCAGAGTGGATCTATCCTGGTTGCTAGTCTGATCCAGTTCCATGCTGGGGTGAGAGTTGGGGAGTGTGTTGACAACCAAGAGTCAGTGTCAGAAACCCTTTCAGTCACATTTGGACATAGGGAGTTTTAGAAGCAGGGGTTTTTAGGCTAATTTTATCTGGAGTCCTTTACTAAATTTAAGGTTATCAGTTTTGTGGGTGACAGTCATCCCATCAGTGTGCTGGGCCAGAATCATCTTGCTGGGAGTTGGACTTCTATAGAATTCTCACAGGCAACAGGTATAAAATTCAAGAAGGAAAATACAAAACTAAACCAACAGGAGCATAACAAATCAAGTTTGTGTCTTAAAAACAATGAACAGAGTCACAGTCTATTAGCATGTGTTTTGTGGTTGACTGCTTAAGTAGGGCAAAGAAAGTTGATTTGCCATATAGTAATCTCAGATTTAGAAGACTCTGAAGTTAGGAAACCTAACCAAGGTAGGCTTACATTTTTTTTTTAGCTGTATCACCTAATCTTTTGAAGTTTGAAGATCTACTGGGACGTGACAGTTTATTTAGTAAATATAAGCCTATGAATCAGGTATTCGGTGTATATTTTTAGATATACCAATGTCTTAAATTGTATTCTATAATAAAGAGAACAGTTTCTGAATATATGCAAGTAGTCACATTTCCATGTAAAACAAAAATAGTCATAAGTAGTTTTTGAATTTTAGAGGAATTCAGTAGGAAGAAAGGATAAATGTTTTCATTTTTGTTTACGAAAGCAAAGTGTTATAAACCTTAGAAATTGCAAGAAAAAATTCCTGAAGTCTGGTAGGCAAGACATTTAAGTGCAAAACCAACAGTGTCTTAACTAAAAGGCACACCCACAAATTTCACCAGTTCATCGAGCGTCCTGTGATTGCTGCTGGTCTCATTAGATCTCCACTAGCAGTTTCACGGGTCCATCACCTTGTATCAGAGTTCTAGATGATGTTGGTCCACTGATCTTTTGTCAGAAACCTACATTTACAAATACTTGTTAGAGTCTTTTCTGATTCTAAATATTTCCAGAAAAAACTGTGAATGACTAAAGACTTAAAATCACCACAATTCATATTTAGATAGCAGTTCAACAATTCTCAGGGAAGTTTAGTTTTTTTTTCACAGTGTGCAGCATTTTGAAAGCACAGTAGGCTTTCACAAACTATTCCATCCTCTCAGATCTCTGGGCCTCTGACAGGACGGGCAGTCTCCATTTGTGATAGGCCCCTAGGATTTCTCTTTCCTTTTTTTTTTTTTTTTTTTTTAAGAATGATTTCTTTATTTCAGAGGTAGAGTTACAGGCAGAGAAAGGGAGATACAGAGAGAAAGGTCTTCCATCAGCTGGTTCACTCCCTAAATGGCTGCAACTGCTGGAGCTGAGCTGATCCAAAGCCAGGAGCCAGGCGCTTCTTCCATGTCTTCCACACGGGTGCAGGGGCTCAAGGACTTGGGCCATCTTCCACTGCTTTCCCAGGCCATCAGCAGAGAGCTGGATCAGAAGTGGAGCAGCCGGGACATGAACTGGTGTCTATGGGATGCCTGCACTGTTCATTTAAGCCTACTGCGCTTAGTAGTACTAAGCCTTAGCCTACTACGCTGCAGTACCTACTATGCCACAGTGCCGGCCCCAGGATCTCTTTTATATTGAAGCAACAATGATGACTGATAAACTCCCACCAGGAACACCAGGCTATTATAAATGTCATATAATTAATAGAATGTTTACTTCAGCAACACATAAGCAGGACTTAAAAGTGTGGCACCAAGGGTGAGTGATTGGCACAGTGATTTCAGTTGCCACTTGGGACACCCACATCCCATATGAGAGTGCCTGGTTCAAGTCCCAGCTACTTGCGTCCTGTGCAGTTTGCTGCTGATGCAGCTGACTCAGAAGATGTGATTTAGGGGCCAGCATTGTGGTGTAGCCTTTTGAGCTGCTGTTTCTGATGCTGGCATGCCATATCAGGTGATGGTTCAAGACCCGGCTGCTCTGCCACTCATCCAGCTCCCTTCTAATGCACTTGTGAAAGCAGCAGATGATGGCCCAGCTGACACCCATGTGGGAGACCCGAGTGGTGTTCCTGGCTCCTTGCTTTGGCCAGGCCATCTCGAACCATCACAGCTATTTGTGGAGTGAACTAGCAGATGGAAGATGTCTGTTTGTCGGTCTGTCTCTCCCTCTCCTTCTCACTCACTCAGCCTTTCAAATAGACAAACAAATATTTAAGCAAAAATAATAAGGGCCTGCGTTGTGGCACAGTGGGGTAAGCCAACTGCCTGCTATGCCAGCATCCTAAATGAGTGCTAATTTGAGTCTTGGTTCTCTACTTTCAACTCAGCTCTCTGCTAATGTGCCTCAGAAAGCAGTGGAGGATAGCCCAAGTACTTGGACCCCTGCCACCCTCATGGGAGACCTAGGTGGAGTTCCAGGCTCCTTGTTTCATCCTGGCCCAGCCCCTCCTTTTGTGGCCACTTGTGGAGTGAACTAGAAGATGGAAGATATGTCTGTCTGTCTGTCTCTGTCTGTCTCTCTCTCTATATATATGTATGTATGTATGTATGTATGTATAAAACTATCTTTAAAATAAATATTGAAAAAAACTTGATTTAGAACTTTGATCTTGAGGAAGCCTGCAAAGATGTCAAAGATTTAAAACATGTGGTCAAAGCAGTATTCTAGGTCAAGGTATATAAACCAGGGTTATAGACCAGATTTAACCAGAGTTACAAAGTTTCAAAATAAATATTTGTCCAAAAATAATCTTGACTGTTGTAAGACTCTCAGCTTTCCCAGGCAAAAGAACCTGACAAAGTTAACAGAGATCACAAGTGACTGTCTTAATAAAACAAAATCTTTGCTTCCTTGGTCAGTTACCAAAAGTCAAAGAAAAATCCTTAATAGAAGAACACTGAACTCTTAGAAACAATCAAAACACACGAAATCATGTGATTACATGGAATAATTTAGATAAATCAGGATAAGCCACTAGTAAAGAATCAAGTTATCCTGCTATCTTAGGATTCTTTAAAAAGAAAAAAAAAAGATTTATTTATTTGAAAGGCAGAATATTTACAGAGAAAGAGGAAGAGATGGAGAGAGAGAGCTTCCATCCACGAAATCATTCCCCATATGGCTTCAACTGCTGGAGCTGGGCCAGGCTGAAACCAGACACCTGGAACTCCATCAGGGTCTCTCACATAGATGGCAGGGGCCAAGCACTTGGACTGTCTTATGCTGCTTTCCCAGGCTCATTGTCAAGGAGCTATATCAGAAGTGGAGAGGCTGGGATGCAAACTGGTGCTCATAAGGGGATGCTGGGCACTGCAGGCCAGTTTGTTTATTTTTTTTAAAAGATTTATTTATTTATTTGAAACAGTTACACAGAGAGAGGAGAGGCAGAGAGAGAGAAGTCTTCCGTCTGATGGTTCACTCCCCAGATGGCCGCAACGGTTGGAGCTGCGCTGATCCTTAGCCAGGAGCCAGGAGCTTCTTCCAAGTCTCCCACATGGGTGCAGGGACCCAAGGACTTGGGGCATCCTCTACTGCTTTCCCAGGCCATAGCAGAGAGCTGGATTGGAAGAGGAGCAGCCGGGACTAGAACCGTCACCTATGCGGGATGCCAGTGCTTCAGGCCAGGGCGTTAACCCACTGCGACACAGCTCTGGGCGGGCCACAGTTTAACCCATTGCACCACAACGCAGGCCCCCTATCTCAGGCTTCTAACATAAACATTTTTAGTTTCAAGTCATAACAGAATCAGAACTAGAGAAAAGAGCTTATAGGGAGCAAACTGGAAAGTTGCTAAAGAGGGTCACTAATTGAGCAGAAACTGTTAAAAGGAAAAGCCACAGTTCACAATATAGTTGAAAAAAGTTTTACAAAGACTTCAAAATTAAATATCAAAAACATCTTACAAATTTTTACCAACATATCAACATTTTAGGAAAATTTCATTGCTTTAACACAGGGGACCAGACTCTAGTTTCATGCCAGTGTGCCTTTGATGCTAACGTTCACTTTGTAGAATGTGCTGTAAAAAATTCTTTTATAATTGTAGCCAACCTGATCTCACACAAGATTTGTCTTCCTCAAACCTTCTACAGTCTTCTTATATTTCTTTTTATTTGTCCTTTCATTTTTCTCCTTCTCCTTGTGGAATACCAGTAATTTTACTTTAGGACAAAAATTATTCTCTTTTCCCTTAATCAAACACATCTTCCCTATCCCATAGCTTCACTTATCAAAAATGTCTTACTCCCTCACTGAGTTGTTTTCTGCCCTCTTCCCCAATTTCAATGACCATATGTTAACATTTTTTTAAGGTTTATGTTATTTATTTGAAAGAGTTAGACAGACAGACAGACAGACACAGAGGTCTTCCATCTGCTGATTCACTCCTTAAATGGCCCCAATGGCCAAGTCTGGACTGATCTGAAGTCAGGAGCCAGGTGCTTCTTCTGGGTCTCCCACATGGGTTCAGGGACCCAAGCACTTGGGCCATCTTCCTCTGCTTCCCCAGGTGCATTAACAGGGAGCTGGATCAGAAGTACAGCAGCCAGGACTTGAATGAGCACCCATATGGGATACTGATGCTGCAGGTGGCTTTACCTGCTACGCCGCAGCACCAGCCCTGATTAGCATTATTTCTTACTCTTGATAACTTCTACTGGAAACCTTTAGAACAATTTGAACTGTCATGTATCAGCAATTCATGAAAACATATTTGTTAGTAGGCCCAATGCCTTTTATAGAATTTAAGAAGCCAAGAGTTCATGAATTGGTTTTTAGAAATATTTATCTCTTTCACATTTACCCAGTTTGTTTTTAACAATCAGGTTACTTGGCCGGCGCCGTGGCTCAGTAGGCTAATCCTCCGCCTTGCGGCGCCGGCACACCGGGTTCTAGTCCTGGTCGGGGTACCAGATTCTGTCCCGGTTGCACGTCTTCCAGGCCAGCTCTCTGCTATGGCCTGGGAGTGCAGTGGAGGATGGCCCAAGTGCTAGGGCCCTGCACCCCATGGGAGACCAGGAGAAGCACCTGGCTCCTGCCATCGGATCAGCGCGGTGCGCCAGTCGCAGCGTGCTGGCCGCGGCAGCCATTGGAGGGTGAACCAACGGCAAAGGAAGACCTTTCTCTCTGTCTCTCTCTGTCTCTCTCTCTCTCTCTCTCTCTCTCTCACTGTCCACTCTGCCTGTCAAATAAATAAATAAATAAATAAATAAAATGAAAAATTTAAACAAGTGATGTCAGATAACCTTTAAAAAATCAATCAGGTTACTTAAGCTGAAATATTAGACAGGCATGGTTGTTCATTTAAGTCATTTTGTTGTCAATGAAAAACTCTAGAAACAGTTGTGCTTTATACATAGGTAGCAGTGAACATTGTACTATACCTTCACCTGTTTTGTTTGTTCTTAGGTCAAAATTACACTTACGATTTTAAATATCTAAGAAAAATAAGTATGTGTTTTAGTTGGCCAGCAAACCCAGGCCCAAATATGTTAGTGACTTGAAAAATCTTTATTTTGTTTATACTGAAAAATTTAAAGCCACTTCTCTACCAGAGATGTATTTATGTCATGTGAATCAAAAGATATTTGGGAGAATTTAAGTCTAATCTATGTGAGTGCTCGTTTTTCCATAAGCCAATCAAAAATAGAATTATTTGAGGGATTTTGCTACATGGATACAGAAATAACATGTACATATCAGTTCTCCACAAAAATTAGTGTGAGGAGCTAGCATTGTGGCAAAGTGGGTAAAGCCACCCTCTGTGATGCCAGCATCCCATAGGGGTGCCGGTTCAAGTCCCAGCTGCTCCACTTGCAATCCAGCTTCACTGCTAGTGTGCCTGGGAAAAGCAGCAGAAGATGGCCCCAATCTGGGCCCCTGTGTCCACATGGGAGACCTGGATGAAACTCCTGGCTTCAGCATGGTCCACCCCTATCTGTTGTGGCCATTTGGGGGAGTGAACCAATGGATGGAAGATTCTCTTTCTATCTCTCTCTAACTCTTTCAAATAAATAAATAAATCTTAAACAAGAAAATATTATGAGCACAACACAGAGAACACAAATCATGAGACCGGAGACATAGATAACAGATCCCAGAGTGTACCTCATCCAGACCCCAGCTTTCCACAGGGGTCAATTCAGAGCACCAAGCTCTGTCCCACCTCTGTCTGGGGGAACTTCACCTCTTTCAGGACCCCCAAAGGCCAAACTCACCAAAACCCACGAGGGGCTAATCCAGACCCCACACAGGGTAACTGAGACCTGTGAAAATACCAACCAGAGAGGCGAGAACAGACAAAACTGCTTTCTAAGGTTATTCACCTTGAAACGTAACCAAGTTATAAAATGAGTATATCAAGTTTCAAAGCAATCCCTTAAGGCAGGGACCGCTTTCCAGCAACAGAAAGGTAAAAGCCAATTTAGCACCGAAAAAGACTACATCACATCATCGTGCACGGATTGCCACCAAAGATGTCTCCAAACCCAATCCCAGTTCCTTCCGATCAAATAGTGCCTTAGGCCAATGACACCTGGTCAGTGTACAGCCAGGAGGGGACTGTCCCTGAGTCTAACAAGCACTCGGGGTGCTAAGAATACAGGAGTTTGTTTGCCATGCACGGAGCCAGGACTTGGGCAGCTGTTGCTCAATTTCTGGACTCCCCAAGGCCTTTTTAAAGTACTTTTCCTATGGTTGCATTATTTCAGTGACAGAGAATCCTTTTCTTTTGCTACTACTTTTTCCTAATAACAAAGCTATCTTCAGTTTCACTTGTGTCATAGAGCCTTGCCTGCGTCTGTTTTTATTGTGGATAATGAAAGAGAAAAAAAAAAAAAACTGAGAAAACATCTAGTGATTAGGTTCTTGATTCTCAAGGTGAGGATGATATTCTACTTTTTGCCTCTATTTTAGACTTATGGTCTGAGACCCAAGGAGAACCTGGGGAGTCACCTTGTTTGATGTAGACACTACTGGCCTACAAAGCATTTAGAATTGTTGAATCTGTTGCCACATTTCATCAAGAGAGTTCACCTGAAAATTTCCAGCCTTTTGTCTCTCTCTCTCTCTTCCTCTCCCCTACCCCTCCCCTCCTTTATAATTTGAAAGGCAAAAAGATAGAGGCAGGTTTTTCATCCCAAGTATTTCACTCCCCAAGTGTTTGCCTGCAACAGTCAGGGCTGGCTGAAGCTAGTAGGCCAGAACTTAACCCTGGTCACTCTCCCATGTGAGTGGCAGGGACCCAAACATTTGAGCCATCACCTGCTGTCTTCCAGGGGGCACGTTAGCAAGAAGCTGGGATCAAAAGCAGAGCCAGGACTCTAAGCACTTGGATATGAAATGCAGGCATCCCAAGCTGGGTCTTAACTGAGTGCCGCACACTGACCTCCAGCCTCTCTTGTCACTTGAGATATCTGGTAACTCGTGGCCCCTACTCCTACCTCCCTGGGCAGCTATGCCTCTTAGATAGGGCTGTACCCCCACCCCAGTTCCCCAGCTTCTCTGCCTCCCTCCACATTTCCCAAAACTGAAGCCAGGCTTTGACTGCCATTTGTCATCCTGAAGACGTACTGTTTTTCTTAGAGCCAAGAAATGCTGTTATAGCTCATGTCTCTATTACAAGTAGGAGATAATAAAGGATGAAGTGGATTCGTTTTTAAGATAATGGTCTATTTGACTTATTTCCTCCTGCCTGGCCCTAGAAGCCATTCAGTTCAGACTCAATCGGGGAAGAACCCACTGCCAAGTCCCACTTTATTTTTAAAGATTACTTACTTACTTTATTTCAAAGACAGCAAAAAGAGACCTCCCATCTGCTGGTTCACTCCCCCAAACGCCTGCAACAGCTGGGTCTGGGCCAGCCCAAAGCTAAGATCTTAGAACTCACAGATTTCCCATACAGGTGCCAAGGACCTAAGTACTTGAGGGCACACATTGGCAGGAAGCTGAAATTGGAAGTGGAGCCGCAAGACTTGAAGCCAGGCATTCCAGTGTGGAATGTAGGCGCCCCAAGTGGCAACAGAACTGCTGTACCAAATGCTTGCCCTGAACCCTTCTCTCTCTCTCTCTCTCTCTTTTTTTTTTTTTTTTTTTTTTTTTTTTTGACAGGCAGAGTGGACAGTGAGAGAGACAGAGAGAAAGGTCTTCCTTTGCCGTTGGTTCACCCTCCAATGGCCGCTGCAGCCGGCGCACCGCGCTGATCCGATGGCAGGAGCCAGGTACTTATCCTGGTCTCCCATGGGGTGCAGGGCCCAAGCACTTGGGCCATCCTCCACTGCACTCCCTGGCCACAGCAGAGAGCTGGCCTGGAAGAGGGGCAACTGGGACAGGATCCAGCGCCCCAACTGGGACTAGAACCCGGTGTGCTGGCGCTGCAAGGCGGAGGATTAGCCTAGTGAGCCGCAGCGCCGGCCTGAACCCTTCTCTAACTACTTCTCGCCTGGCGTCATTAGGCCCTTCTTTCCTGCCTGCTTTCGGAAATCCCCTGATGATGACAGAGCAACCAGAAATATTTGTGCTTCCCCCTAAAAGGTATTCTGAGTGGCTTCCTCAGAAAGGCACTGTTCTAACCTCAAAAATGAACTTTGAAGGAAATACAAATGATGTATCCAGGTGTTGATAAGAAGTTGCTTTGTGCTCACCAGTGGAGGCTTCTGCTTTCAAGTTTGTTTTTAATCTTAGGGTGTATGTTCTCAGCATACATTATTGGCTTTAGCCAAGAAGGTGAGTTTCCACAGGAAAACTGAATGACAGAGACTGCACTTAGATCCAGCAGTAGTTATTTTGAAGTTTATAATGTGTTTTTATTAACTCTGGTCAGCCTGACTACATTTCAGATGTCTTACCACAAAAAACAAGGAAGTCATGAGTATGTTAATTACCTTGATGTAATTATTATGCTTAAATCAATACATCAAATTGTACTCCATCAATGTATACAATTGTAATGTGTCGATTTAAAGTAACATTAATTTTAATTAATTTAAAAAAATTTTATTGTCATTTTTATTTGAAGCCAGGGAGACAGACAGAGAGACAAGACTGACAGAGATCTTCCATCTGTTGGTTCATTCCCCAAATGCCCACATCAGCTGGGTCTAAGCCAGGCTAAAACCAGGAGCCAGGAACTCACTCTGGGTCTCCCCTATGGGTGGCAGGGACCCAAGTACTTGAGCCATCACCACTGCCCCTAGTAGTGCAGGTTAGCTGAAAGCCACAGTCAAGAGCAGAGGCGAGACTTGGAACCAAGCCTTCCAGTATACACTGCAGGCATTCCAGGTGGGGTTCTAACCACTGTGCCACTCATACCAAAATCACATTAATTCTAAAAAGTCAGCAGTGGTGATCAGTTGTCATTTGGCCTTAGCATTGGGAAGAGGGTGGCAAGCAGGGGGATGCTTGTCCCGCCTGAAGGTGCCGCTGACCCTCAGCTCCAGTGACAGCTGCTGTGTAGAACTGGAGCCCCTTTCTCCCTGCCTGGTGCTTGGTAACTTGATAGTCCTTCATTACCGTTTCTTTCAAGCCAGGATGTGTAGCCCCTCCCCGGGTGGTGTTTGTAGCCAGGGGTTTTCTCAGCATTCTGTCAGTATCCCTAGAGCTCTACCTGTCTCTCATCTTTCCTCTTTTTCTCCTCTTTTCCATCAGGTGGCAGCAGACTTCCAAGTCTTCAGGTTTGTCCAGCAGCTTACAGCCTGCGGGTGCCAAAGCTGATGCCCTCAGGGAAGAGATGGAGGAGGCTGCCAACAGAGTGGAGATTTGCAGGGTACCCGCCCTCTTTGCTCCTCCCTCCTGGGACCCCGGGGGAGTCCCCAGGAATTTCCCGTTTGCTCACTGGAGTTCTCAAAACTCTTCAGGAACCTCTAGCTGTACTAGTGTTCGCAAGTGTGCTTGCTTGCCTACCAGGGTGAGAGATGTGACAGTGACCTAGACAGGGAGGCAGCATTGGATTATCGTTGTTGTTCCTGCATGGTGCGCAAAGAGACAGTGTGGCCTTTGTTTCTGTGGGAAGCTTGCTTGCTTTTTTTTTTTTTTTTAAGATTTATTTTATTTATTTGAAAGGCAGAGTTACAGAGGGAGGGAGGGAGGAGGGAAGAGGGGAAGAGAGACAGAAAGACAGACAGAGATAGTCCATCCATTGGCTCACTCTCCAAATGGCCATAATAGCCTGGGCTAGACCAAGCTGAATGTAGGAGCCAGGAGCTTCTTCCAGGTCTCCCCCGTGGCTGGCAGGGGCCTAAGCACTTAGGGCCTAAGCACCTCCACTGCTTTCCCAGGCACATTGGCAGGAAGCTGGATAGGAAGTGGAGAAGCCGGGACTTAAACCCATGCCCTAGTGGGATGCCGTCAATGCAGGTGGCGGCTTAACCCACTACACCACAATGCAGGCCCCTGTGGGAAGATATTGTAAGTTGTCTGAGTCTCCAAGAATGGGCCACACAGGATAGTTGCAACTCTAGACCATAGATGAGCCTTGACTCATCTTGTTTCTTGTCTTGTTGATCCTTTGCTATCTCCTAAGTCCCCTTATCAATCTTGTGCCTCCTGGAAGGCACTTACATATAAAGTTGAAATGCCAGCCATGGAGATAGTCTCAGAAAAGAAAGGCACTTTTAAGAGAGAGGGTGTTATTCTGAAATCTGTTCTTCCTTCCAGTGTTTCCCACTGACTTTTCCCACAATCTAAAGGACTTAGCAACGCACCATTCATGGTACTCTGGATACATATGCATCTGTTTACATGCATGTGTGTCAGTTTGGGTTTCCTCAGAAACCCAGGGAATAAAATTGAGCCCCAGAGAACAAAAATGTCACATTTCTAGAACTATTGCAGGCCTCTGTCGTCTCGATCACATGCCGTTTTAAAGGAACATCTCTGGCCCTCTGGTCTCATGGGTTTGTCTGTTGCCTGTGCAGGTGGCTGTGACCTTGCACGCAGGTGACTTTGAGAATCAGTTAAACTTCCCTCTGTAGCTAGGAACACTGAAAGACATTTAAAGAATCCGTCGTCTCCCAACTTACAGCATTGTGGAGCCGAGCAAAGTGAGACCTGTTCTTCAGGTCCAGGATTCACTCTCGTTTGACACCCTGTGTAAACATCAAGTTTACCTATTGTGTACCCTTCCTGTAGTATTGTACTTCTATCCTGCTAATTTATTTTCTGTATTTTGTGTATCTACCATGGACCTATGTTCTTCAGTAAAGAATCTTTTTTTAAAAAAAATTATTTTTACAATAGGTAGTAGAAGGTAAAATTAAGAGATGTTGAATGTGAATATCTAAATATATTAAATGTTCGATAACCTTATACATTGTTTGATAGCCTCTTATATTTGCCATTGTGCCAAAAAACCATATTCAGTTCTTCAAAGATTACAAAAGTAATACATGTTCATTCATAACCAGTGACAAATTACAATAGTATATCAAAGAAAACACCAATAATTCTGTCCCTTCCTGCTTAGCAATCCCTGGAGTTCCAGACAAGATGACCCATATCTCTCCTTCCCAATAATTATTAAAATTTGTTATAACGATGTACCATGTTTCATGCTAAGTAGTCATAAAAATTGCATGGGTAGGGAAACCAGTGTTAGAACCAGTAATGTAGCCTCCACACCTTTCTTCATAATCACACAAGCATACACTCATCTGTAGCGTTTTCCTAGTTACTTGTGTACTTGTTTTTAATAAAACAGTCATGGTGCTTATATTTTCCTTCCACTTTTCTCAGTGAACACTGCATACTGGATACCTCTCCAGGTTGGTAGCTGTAGATGTAACTTAGTCTATTTCATAAAGTGAATATTAAATTTTTTAAAATTTTATTATTTGACAGAGTTAGAGAGAGAGAGAAAGGACTTCCTTCTGTTGGTTTACCCCCCAAATGGCCTCCACGGCCGGAGCTATGTCCATCTGAAGCCAGGAGCCAGGTGCTTCCTCCTGGTCTCCCATGTGGGTGCAGGGGACCAAGCTCTTGGACCATCCTTCACTGCCCTCCCAGGCCACAGCAGAGAGCTGGACTGGAAGAGGAGCAACCAGGACTAGAACCGGTGCCCATATGGGATGCCAGTGCCACAGGCGGAGGATTAACCAAGTGAGCTATGGCACCGGTCCCAGAGTGAATATTTCTTAATAGGAATGGATGCACACACACACACACACACACATACACATACACATACACATACAGTCATATTTCAGTCAGTGATGGGTTGCATGTACTGTTGTGGTTCCATAAAGTTATGTTGCAGTGTGATATCATAGCCATTTTCATTTCGTGGGTCTGTTCTATGATGCTCACACAGTGACAGTCACATCAGTCCCCCTTTCTTAGAGTGTGTCTTCATCATTACTGTCACGTGATTGTTTATGTATTTATGACTTCTTTAGCTGTTTTCCTATTGGGCTGTTTTGTTTTATTTTGTTTTATTATTTATCCCAAAATGATACTTATAGTGTGTGTGTGTGTGTGTGTGTGTGTATCTCGTTATAACTCTGGTAATTTTTTCTAAGGGATAGATTTCCAAAAATTATATTTTTGTATCAGTATCTATGCATTCATTTAAAAATGTTAGTAATTATTAACAATTTACCTCTCTGAAATTGTAATTCAGGTCCCCACCAGCTATTCTAACATTACATTTTCTTCCATCTTTACCTGTAATATATGTTGTTCCTGTCTGGTTTTTGACAGCCTACAAGAGGGATAAAAGCCGATCTCGTTGTGATTTTGTCTTCCCCGAGTATTATGTGATGAGTATCATTGTCATGTATTTGTTAGACTGTCTCCATGTTGGCCTTCTCAGTTGTGTGAGCTGCCTCTTGCTATAGGCAGTTGGACCAAATGTCTGTTGTTCTAAGTACCAGTTCATATATTAGGGATGGTACACTTGTTTCTATCTGGTGCACTACAGGTGCTTCCCAGATTCCATTTTTCTTGCAGTGCTGTTCACGTTGAGTCTGTCATTAAACAATTCACCACATGCACGTATTTCCTGTAACCCCTCAGGCACCTTCTACCCAAAAGCTGGAATTTTTTTTCTTCTTTTAGTATTTGTAATAACGTATTTCATACACTCATCTTATACATGTTAATACACTTGAGATGTGTTTTTGAACGTGGCATAAGGTAGGGTTTTTTTCTTTTATTCAGATGGATAGTCAGATAAGCCACCCTCTTAAAGTGAAATCCTGATTCCTACTGCCTCAGATGTGTTTCTCCATACTGTGTTCTAGTAGTTTGTTTCCCAGTTCCTGGGACAGGTCTGTTCTCATGAATATAGTTTGTTATAACAACTTCATATACATAGCTATTTAGCAAGAGAACTGTCCATTCTTCTGCATAATGCCCTTGGCTAGTCATGCCACCTATTTACTTGAATGGATTCGCAGTGGTCATGTCTGGGAACAGAAACCCCACATTGTGCTACAGGTGGCTGTCTTTGTGAGCACTCACTGTGGGCTTTGTCAAACTTCTCTTCTGACCCTGCTTATTTCGACTTTGTGGGTTGCCAAGTGTCTTAAATACCTACCTTGGTCTTCCTTTGCCTTCCCAAGGGCTTTCAGGATTGCCTTGAGTGGATTGGTTCCTCTGATCTCTTCATGGTTTTGTGTTTTCTCAGCAGTCAAGTTTTTAGTCTCTTCTACTTTAAGGCAAAGGAGCAAAATGGATGCTTACAGGCTAAAGGTGAATGAGGCCAACTGAGTTCTCTTTGTTTATGCACACAACGGGCCACCCAGAGTTCCCCAGATCACTGGGGCTCCGAGAACTTTAGCCTTCCAGGAAAACCCAGTCAAGGTGACCCCAGAAGAAGGCACCTGCTGAGATGCAGGCAGACGGGCTGACCAGCACTGTTCCTTGAGAAGCCAACCCAACCCCTGCCTTGCTTCCTTGTCTTGAAAGAGACAGCCCCTCTCCTCACAACTGGTACTTGCTTCCCTTCTTCTCCCCAAGACCCCCCTGAACCCACAGTACATCCAAGGAGGTTTAAGTATTGGTAATTTTCCAGTTAGAGGAGCTGGAGTAAGGAGGAACCTGTGAATGGAGTGACCACAGGAGAGACGGTGATGAGAAAGCAGATCTGCTTGGTGACAGCAGTGGCACTTTGATTTTGCAGACTGGCTGCAGCCCGGGGATTTCCACTGGAAGACAGTGCTGTCCTCCTCCAGGTGTCCTCTGTTACCACCCCCCCCCACACACACACACATGTCCCATCACTTACATCGTTATCCTTATTCCACCCATGTTGCTGCTTCTCCCACTTAACCGTGTCTGGTGCTCTCTCATCCACTGACTCATTCCCCAGAACCCTACATTTGTGGCAGGGTGGCAGGTGGCTGGGGAGAGGAGGGCTGAAGCTGGGGGCCTAGAACTTAATGTAGGTCTCCCATATGCATAGCAGAAATCCAGTCACTTGAACCATTACCACTGTCTCCCAGGGTGTGCACCAGCAGGAAGCTGGAGTTGGGTGTCAAACGTAGGTACTCTGGTATGGGATATGGGCATCCCAGCCAGTGGCTTAACCACTAGTCCAAACACCTGCTCTGCTCCTTCTCTCTCTCTTTTTTTAAAAGATTTATTTATTTTACTTGAAAGTGAGAGTTACACAGAGAGAGAAGGAGAGGCAGACAGAGAGAGAGAGGTCTTCCATCTGCTGGTTTACTCCCCAAATGGCTGCAGCAGCCGGAGCTGGGCCAATCTGAAGCCAGGAGCCAGGAACTTCTTCTGGGTCTCCCATGCGGGTGCAGGGACCCAAGGACTTGGGCCATCTTCTACTACTTTCCCAGGCCATTAGCAGAGAGCTGGAATGGAAGTGGAGCAGCCAGGATGTGAACCAGCACCCATATGGGATGCGGCATTGCAGGTAGTGGCTTTACCCACTATGCCACAGCACCGGCCCCTCCCTCCCTCTCTTAATTTGTGTCTCTTCCACTTCACTTTCCTCCAGTGTATAATTGTTGCTGTTTGAAAAGTCAAGCCTGACTTCGGGAAAGGTGGCCACCCGAAGGCTGAAGTCTAGTCCGGGTTGCCTTCCTCACAATGCACGTACAATGTCCAACTAAAAGCAGTGAGTCTGGCCCTTAACTGTTACTACAAAGCTCACCCATGTTATGGGAAGTAAGTGCATGGAATCCTCATCACTGCCCTCTCCTTTGGAAGACTCTGGATAGCTGATGGGCGCTGATGTTGCTTGGAACCCCTGTTGCCAGAAGAGTCCACCCTGCTAGGTCTGAGGGTGAGCAGGTGCCACACTCAACAGGGAGCCAGCAGGTGGCGGAGCTTCCCGTGGGATGGACTTTTCCTGAGGCACTGGTAGGCTCTTCCCTGACAGACAGTAGTTCCATAAAGGAGGCTGGCCATCGCTGTGTCATTTCCCTAGACTACAGGACAGAGCACATGATAAACAGAGATGCTCCCTGATCGTCACCAAACTCAGAGGGATCACTGTCATCATCATCACAGAAGGATGACATAACTGAGGTTCAGGAAGTTCCAGACGCCCCCAGTAAAACTCTAGGGACTGTGTATTTCAGTTCCCAAAGGTCAGGCAAAACCCTCAAGGTGGACCAGGAGCTGAATGGGATTAGGAAAGTTTTGTTTTTTTTTGTTTTTTTTTTTTTTTTTTAATAGGAAAATAATGTGGGAACCAGGAATACCATCCGGGTCTCCCACACAGGTAGCAGAGACCCAAGCACTTGAGCCATCCTCTCTGTCTCCCAGGTACATTAACAGGAAGCTGGGTTGAAGGTGGAGCAGCTGGGACTGGAACCAGTGCTCCATTACGGGATGCAGGTGTCAGAAGTGGATGCTTAGCTGGCTGCACTGCAGTACTGGCCCCTCATTTATGATTTTAATTGAACATTTTTTGTGATTTATTTTTCTTTCTTTTCTTAGCACATTGATTATATACCTCTTTCTTTCTGATTTTTTTAGAGTGATTGCCCAGGAATATGCAATATCATTTACAACTAATTCAAGTTTTCTTTCAAATAACATTATTTTGCTTGAAGGACAGTGCAAATACCTTTTAGTAACAAAATTTTTTTTAAATCTATGTGTATGACAAGTCTTGATACAGTTCACAGAAAATATGTATTATGAAACTAGGTATAACTTTCATAAGTTTTTCACCAAAGTAAGTTTCCAATTCTGTTTTCCTTGAGGTTTTCGAAGTACTTGTATATATATATATGAGCATTTACATTGTTGTTTGAGAAGCCCTAAGCATATTACTAAAAGAGGAAATCATGGAGAAAATTTTAATAAATATTACCACATGTAAGAGCTATTTTTGAAAAACCTCAAAAAAAATAAAGTTGCCAAAAAGTAAATGGCAAATTGAGGAGACTATTCACGAAATTTGATAAAACTAAAGGTCTGGTCACTATAAAGAACACTTACAAATCTCATAATGTAGGTGAGAACTGAAAATGTATATTCAATGTTGACAAAGAATTGACAATGGACAATAAAGGGAATTGACAAAGAGCTAATAAATCTAGAAGTCAGTGAACCTCTTGATCAAAAAGTACAAATTAAGAATATATTCTCTATATCCATTCTGTTTTATGGTAGGCCTTTAAAAAGTTAGACTGGCGCCACAGCTCCCTAGGCTAATCCTCCACCTGCGGCGCTGGCACCCCGGGTTCTAGTCCCGGTTGGGGTGCCGGATTCTGTCCCAGTTGCTCCTCTTCCAGTCCAGCTCTCTGCTGTGGCCTGGGAGGGCAGTGGGGGATGGCCCAGGTCCTTGGGCCCTGCACCCGCATGGGAGACCAGGAGGAAGCACCTGGCTCCTGGCTTTGGATCGGCGCAACGCGCTGGCCATAGCAACCATTTGGGGGGTGAACTAACGAAAGGAAGACCTTTCTCTCTGTCTCTCTCTCTCTCTCTCTCACTATCTAACTCTGCCTGTCAAAAAAAAAAAAAAAAAAAGTTTGTGGAAAATTCATACTGTCTTTAATTCCATCTTTCCATGAACTTTTTGAAGCCCCCTCATATTTAATGCTGATTAAATAGTAAAAACTTATTGTGGAATATAAAACACTGTGATTACTCTTTATAGCATAAATGTTGATGTTTTTGATGCGATATTTGACAGTGTATATCAGAAGCACTAATATCCCAATTCATTATCTTTCTAATATTTTAAAATTTAACTATAAATAATTATACAGAGTTCTTTAAGCACTATTTCTTTTTTTAAAGATTTATTTATTTTATTTGAAAGAGTTACACAGAGAGGAAGGCAGAGAGAGAGAGAGAGGTCTTCCATCCACTGGTTCACTCCCCAATTGGCTGCAATGGCCAGAGCTGCACCAATTCGAAGCCAGGAGCCAGGAGCTTCTTCCGGGTCTCCCACGCAGGTGCAGGGGCCCATGTCTTAGGTAGTCTTCTACTGCTTTCCCAGGCCATAGCAGAGAGCTAGATAGGAAGTGGAGCAGCCAGGTCTTGAGCCCATACGGGATGCCGGAGCTTTAGGCCAGGGTGTTAACCCGATGCACCACAGCGCTGGCCCGGAGCACCATTTTGTCTTCCTGCAGGCACATAAAGATTGTTCTGATTCTTCTGTTGGAGGAGTGTGAGTGATGGGACCTGCAGGTGCAATGGATGCAGCTTCTGCACCTTCAAAGTGTCTCCCGTCCCCTCCTCCATCTGCCGGATCATTTCTGTCACTGGAGACATTTTGTCCCCCACCCCCAACTTGAACCGTATCCCTCCCAACTACCAGGCTGGTGTTGGAAATCTCTGGAACAGAGCTTGCTACAGGGATGGTGGTTGAGGTTGATTCCAGACAAGACCAGTTTCTCAGAGGCATTCATTTAAAGGATCCTCTGGGGAAAGAGATCTGTAGTGGTCTTAAGCCTGTTTTATCCTTTGGGAAGTTCACTGTCTCTGAGTCTCAGTTTCCTCATTTGTTCATTTAGCGAGTAGTAAATCAGCCCCTAATATGCTAAGTGCCTTGAGACAGAGAAGAACAGACCAATCCTGTCCTTGAACTCTGTGGCCTGCTGATCTGAAGTCAGGAAATCAGTCCTTACCCATGAGAGTGAGACTAGCGATCTTTGTGACATTGTGCCTGGCACCTGGACTTCTCTCAGTGAATGGTAATTGGTTTCACTCGTTCTTCACTCTCTGCAAGGGCTTGCTGAAGCACAGCGTGGTCTAATCTGTGCTCTGAGCTCTCCAGAGAACAGACTGCCTCCTTTAGCTCTGTCGCTTGGCTCTGTCGCCTTGTGTACAGAGAACTCTTGAATGATGTCCCCAGTCGTTACATGCCTGTCACGGATCTTGGAAAGCAGACAGATTGCTTCTGCACATCCCAGTGTTCTTGCTGAGACGTGGCTTAACTGGCAGCTGGAGAAGCTAAGGTTATGAGGTTGCTGTATTTCCTGAACAGGCTCTCCCTAAAGCATGCAGCTGCCCACCCTCTTTTATTCAGCAGCTATGTTGACTTTCCTGTGCTGTTGTCATATGCATGCTGATCATGTACATCTTCTCTCCTTAACATATCTCTGAAGGGCTGTCAGCCTCGGGCCACTGAACAGGGAAGAGCCTTAGACATCATACGGCTCGTGCAAAGCAGTGCCTCCGTCGACATCCTGCCCCAAATGCACTTTGATTATCCCACGCTTTGGATGTTACCATGGAACTGAATACTATCACACGAGAGAGGACAAAACATTTCAGATTCCAGTGCGACATTAAGCCGTAGCCACTCAGCCCCATGGAGAGCTGGGTGGTGAAGGATTGATTGTTAGCACAGTGAGATTTGTGTAAAATATTGGATGAATCCACATATTTGCCAGCTTCTGAGTCAACAGCCCCCTCCTGGTGCACCTGCCATATCCGAGCTTCCTCCAGATTGCTCTCCCCTTGTGTCTGTGGTGCGTTCCTCAGTGTTGACAGTGAATGAAGCCAGAGCAGTAGAATCATCAGCAGGAAGAAAAGGCAGCGTGGAGACAGCAGCAGCACTTGGGGCTTGCTTCAGAACGGTGGTGCAAGCCAGACAATGGGGGCAGGGGCGCATTCACAGATCCCTCCCTCTACCAGCTTTCGCTCTAACACTAGACGTGACCCCTGCGTTAGAATCCTTGGTTTCATACTTGCTCTCCAGAGCCATGATTGGGAAAGATAGGCATGCCCGTGGGGAAAGTTTGCAATACGTCAAGTAATATTAAAAATGAGATAAAAGAGCCTGTGTGGCTCTTTCTCCTCTGATGTGCATTAGCCGCTCTCTGTTTTGTGTTTCACCTTGGTTGTGTATTTTCCCTTGCACAGGACCAGCTCTCCGCTGACATGTACAGTTTTGTGGCCAAAGAAATTGACTATGCAAACTACTTCCAAACGGTAAGGGTGCAAAAAGGTGAGGCTGCCGGAAGTCTGTTCCTAAGAGTCAAGGTGCACACAACAAGGGAATACGGGCAAGGAACTGGGGGCTGCTGGTTGAGCACACCGTGGAAAAGGGTATGGCTCTGACCGTGACTGTGACTCTGTCCTGTTATCTGTCACTCCTTGTATGCATTTCATAAAACGCCTACCAGTAAACCCCGCCGTATCAGTGAGGACTGTGGGAGCCCCGTCACCCAGGGCAGCAGTTCTCCGTCTGGAGCACAGGCTGTACCCCTTTCTGCAGGGGACATATGAGAACATGTGGAGATGGCTTTGGTTGTCAGCACCCATGAGGGAGTCCTGCTGGTATCTCCTGGGAAGAGGGCGGGAATCCTGCTCAGCACCCTGCAGTACACAGTACAAGGATTATCTGGCCCCCATGTCAGCAGGAGCAGTGTTGAGAATCCATGATCTGTGATCACAAGAGACTCGAGAGGAATAGGGGGATGTATGCCCTACCCCAAGCACATATTTCTCTTCGTCTAGATTTTTGTCAGAGACAGTCACCGGTAGGTGAACAGTGGTTGAGAGAGCCTGTTTGCCTCTTTTTATCCATGAAAACTGATTGAGCAGGTAGAGTAACCGGAAGACGCAGCATCTAAGTCTTCTGAACTTAAATAGTCTGGTCCAGATAATTTACCTGGACCCAGGTGAATGCAAGGCAAGTTTAAAACAAAACCAAACAAATAACAACAACCAAAAGTTGACCCCCAAAAAATACAAAATAAAGAACAATTAAACTCACCTGCTTTTAAAGTTGAGTGTAAAACCCTGCAACCTGAAAGTTCTTTGAGCGGATGCAATGTTAAGGAATAAAAGGAAAAGAGGAGCGAGGCTGAACACTCTTAGAATGTTTCATGGGGTAGAGAGGCCTGGCTGTGGACCAGCAGCCACTTTTGAGCATTTTCGGGAATGACCCAGCAGTTTTGAGGACTCCCCCTCCACTCTGGAGACAAAGAATGGATACACGGTGCTTCCAACCTGGAATGTGCATTTGGAAACAGGAGTATTCATCCAAATGTATTCAATCGTTTATTTATTTATATGCCAAGCTAATTAATGTAGAGGTTCTAGAACTACAGAAATCATGGATATGCCAAGCTCCCTTAGACTTCCCTGAGTATCCTTTGTGTGCCGTGTGTTTCAGTATTCTGATTTCTTTCTTTAAAAAGCCAAATTACTGTAGTTTTACTTGAGGAGTGTCTATCTTGCCCACCAAGCATCCCCTCCCCTCCCCTCGTACATGCCCAAATCTGGAGGGGGGAAGGGGTGAGTTGTCTTCGGGTTTTAATCCGCTCTTAGCATCATTCAAGCTGTTTCTTAAATGAATGGGGTGCTCCAAACAGTACACCCCTTGGGCTGTATCACTGTAGCCAAAGGAGTTCCACCTGTCAGGGGGCTGGAAGAGGACGTGGATCAGGCCACAGATTCCCTGATCAGAGTTAACTTTGCAGAGGCCAAGGCATCTGTCTCTTGCAGGCAGCTGAATTGTTAAGTGTGTTTTCCATCTCTGTGCTCCTATGTGCACCTCTCTGTGCTGCCTGTTGCTTTGAGCATGGAGTGCCAACCTCCCTAAGCCATGCTCCTGCTCCAGGGAGCCCCTTCCTGGCCTTCCTGCTTCCTGCCTCCCATGCTTCCACTCCTTGGCTGCGGAAGCTAATGAGGAAGCATCCCCGTCTCCCTAGCCAATCGGAGGAGGGGGCCGGGGGCTCGAGGGCCTCCTCCCCCAAGCACAAGCTCCTATGTGCAGTCTACTCTGTGCACGTTGCTGTTCTTCACCAGAGCTTAATGCTTGTCCTTGTGTTTCTCCAGCTCATAGAAGTGCAAGCTGAATACCACAGAAAGTCCCTGACGCTGTTGCAGGCTGTGTTGCCTCAGATAAAAGCACAACAGGGTAAGTGCAGACTTTCCTTGGAGAGGGGAAAAGAACCTGCCTGCCTTCCCCAGGCGGAGCAGCTCCCTGTATTTTGTGCACCCTGAGGCTCTGCCCCACACAGTCAGGGCCCCATTAGCTGCTAGAGCGCCACGAGCAGGTGCCTTGATCCAGTTCCAGCACAGCCAAGCGTACTCACACACGCCAGCCCTGGGTGGGGACCCGTCAGACTGGAGACAGCTGGCTGGCTGTCCACTCTCTCTAGTCCACCCCATCCTCCCCACACCATGGAGCAGAGGCTCACCCGAGTGTCCATTTCCCTGACGGCCATAGGCAGATCCGGGTGGCCAAAAGGATAGATTCTGGCATGGGTGACAGTCCGCAGCTCCTGACCGTCCCTTTCTCGCTGCTGACCCTCAGAGGCCTGGGTAGAGAAGCCATCCTTCGGGAAGCCCCTGGAGGAGCACCTGAGCATCAGCGGCCGGGAGATCGCCTTTCCCATTGAGGCGTGCGTGACCATGCTGCTCGAGTGCGGGATGCAGGAGGAGGTGGGTGTGGGCACGGCCCGGCTGGTCCCCGCGGGCCTCTCCTCCAGGAGAGCTTCACCCCCATGTCGTCCCCACCTGGTCCCGACCCTGGCCTGGGGAAGCCACACCTGGGTGTGGGCACGGCCTGGCTGGTCCCCGCGGGGCTGCTCCTCCAGGAGATTTCACACTGGGTCACGTAGACAGCGGACGGGCTCGAAAAGGGAAGGGGGCCGCCGAGTGTTCTGATCATGTTGGCCACGGAGCACTACCTGTCATGCTTTCACTCGTGAGCCTCCACTTTTACAGGGAGAGAGTGGGAGATTGTGGGAGACCAATGTAGTCGGTGAGCCTCCACTTTTACAGGGAGAGTGGGAGATTGTGGGAGACTGATGTAGTCTTTTGAGCCTCCACTTTTACAGGGAGAGTGGGAGATTGTGGGAGACCGATGTGGTCTGGACATGAGGAATCTGGCCGTGTTCTGACCCCTCTTTCTTCGTATTCGACATGACCTCATGATTTCGATGCTGCTGCTGTTGCTACCCTACCATTTCTCCTTCCTCTTCCTCCCTCTCCCTCCTCTTCTTCCTCTTCTCCTTATCATCTACTCCCACCTGCTCCTCCTCCTCCTTTTACTCCTCTCCTTTTCTTCCTCCTCCTTGCCTCCTCTTCCTCTCCCTCCTCCTCCTCTTCCTGTGGCTCTCTTGTTCATTCTCCTCTTCCTCCTCCCCTCTTCCTCTTCCTTCCCACTCCTGTTCTTTTTCTCTTCCTCCTTCTGCTCAGTAAATTCCCTAATTTTCAAAATAGAGCTTTTTATCATTTCGATCACAACTCTTTCATCGAGATCCTGGAAATATCAATAGAAATACGAGAAGACCATTTGCAGAGCCATGTGTATACAAGGCCCCAGGAGAAACTGGTGGCCGTTGATATTTCATTGCTGTGGAAATCACTTCGTAGGGGTCTGAATCTTGTCTTTGCTTCCTCCCAGAGGTTATTTTCACGTCCTCACTCCACCTTTCTTTGATCTGTCCGGTCAGTCTGTGTATTTCGGGCATGCTATGCATTAACGACTGAGCAGAAGTTGACACAGTGAGCTGCAGAGGGGTCTTAGGACCTTGCCAGGGAAGACTGACCAGTAGCCTGATGAGCCCTAAACAGGCCAGCAGCCCCTGAGTCAGCACTGGGTCACGTGGACAGCGGACGGGCTGGAAAAGGGTAGGGGGCCACCAAATGTTCCAATGTGTGTTGGCCGCTGTCTACAGCCACACCTGTGCGAGATGCTGGGTGTTCAGGAGGGAATGGGGATAAATATGATCTTCTTTTGGGGAAGAACAAAAAGAAATTTCTGTGTGTCAGGCATTTTCACATTTGTTATCGATTTAAGAATGAGACAATCTCTACAGTCCCTGAGAGCTGGTAGCCTCATCTTATCTCTCCCCCAGCCTTTTCTGTCTAAATTGTGGGGAAGCAGAAACATAGGAAGATAAGATTGAGCCTCTCCCCTGGGGTGTGGTCCATCTTGTTTATTCTTTGCCTCTCTTACCCTGCCCCCTTTTCCCTGCCTGGGGCATTGTGAAGCCAATCTCAGATATTACATCATGTCACTGGTAATACTGCAGTGTGTATCCCTAAGGGATGGAGACATGCTTTAGAAACACGATCTCATTCTGTGCAGAAGGGAACAATAAGTTTTTGCTGTTGCTGACACTCTGGTCAGTGTAAACTGCTTCTTGAAGAATGAGCTCCAACAGCTCATTCCCGGCCACACCCTGGCCTTCCTCCATACTTCACACCTGATCCTTCCCTTTGCCAGCAGATATGCTCAGGTGGCCCCCAGCTTGGAAAAGAATGTCTTCGGTCAGCCTGACCACAACCTCATAGCCCTTCTCTGGCCCTTTGTTTTTGTTTTTCACTTTTAAAAAATATATTTAGTTCTTTATTTAAGAGAGAGAGTGCCCAGCCGGAGAGAACTCCCATGATGTTCTGTGAAACCCCGTTAGCCATCTGTTTTGATCTGACCTATGCTGTATTGAGAACCAGGCTAGCTATCTTTGCAGACCAGAAATTCCAAGACCACTTCCTCCTAAAGGAATGTGGAAGTGTGAATGGCTGTGAAAGTCAAAGGGGCAAGGCGTGGCCACAGCTGGTTTTCCAGTCCGTGGGCTGCAGCAGAGAAGCCGAAACAGAAGCCTGGAACCTGGAGGTTCCTTTCCAGCTCTGACCCGCCAGTCTTCCCTTCTCCTCCTTTTTTTTTCTCTTTGAAGCATGCTTTTGCTACGTGGTTCGCTGAGTGGCAGTGATTCTGAAGTAACTCTTTAACAATGGGCCGGTGGGGGGGTGGAAGGAAGCTGCTTCAAACCAGCCATAGTCTGCCCTTCCCTGAGGACATAGGTTTTGTTTGGTTGTAAAAATGTAGCTACACACAGCATCCTGTATGAACCCATTTGTGTCCCAGCTACTCCACTTCCAATCCAGCTCTCTGCTAAGGCACCTGGGAAAGCAGCAAAGGATGGTCCAAGTGCTTGGGCCCCTTCCACCCGCATGGGAGACCCAGATGGAGTTCCAGGCTCCTGGCTTCAACCAGGCCCAGCCCCAGCCATTGCAGCCATTTAGAGAGGGAACCAGCAGGTGGAAGATCTCTCTGTCTCTCTCTCTCTCTGTGTAACTCTGCCTTTCAAATAAATACATAATTTTTTTTTTTTTTGACAGGCAGAGTGGATAGTGAGAGAGAGAGAGAGAGAGAGAAAGGTCTTCCTTTTGCCGTTGGTTCACCCTCCAATGGCCGCCACGGCTGGTGCGCTGCGGCCGGTGCACCGCACTGATCCGAAGCCAGGAGCCAGGTACTTCTCCTGGTCTCCCATGGGGCGCAGGGCCCTAGCACTTGGGCCATCCTCCACTGCCTTCCCGGGCCACAGCAGAGAGCTGGCCTGGAAGAGGGGCAACCGGGAAAGAATCCGGCACCCCGACCGGGACTAGAACCCGGTGTGCCGGTGCCACAAGGTGGAGGATTAGCCTATTGAGCCGCGGCGCCGGCCATAAATATTTTTTTAAAAAATTCACTGAAGTATACAAGAACAAGAAGTCTAAGTACCCAGTGTTCGTTGATCCAACAAATACAAAACCAATAGGATGAGCAACCTCTCCCCTAGGCCCTGGGGCCACCATAGTAAGACCCAGTTCTTGCTCTGACATTGCTTATATTGGAAGGGGCAGGGGGGAGATATATAGAAAACAGGCAGCTACAGTATTGGAAATGATGTTGGGCAAAGTGCACGTTGGAGTTAGGGAGGCAAAGAGTGAGTGGGTAAACTCCACATCTGATTGTCTTGCTTGTGTGTGGTGGAGTACAAGCTGTCAGTGACCCTCTGTCTTTTGGCAGGGACTCTTCCGTGTAGCTCCCTCTGCCTCCAAGCTGAAGAAGCTGAAAGCGGCCCTGGACTGCTGCGTGGTGGACGTGCAGGAGTACTCAGCGGACCCCCACGCCATTGCAGGTGCGCCCCACAGCCTGTTGGCGAGGACATCCTGCCTGCTGCAGAGGCTCAGAGGGAAGGGTGGGGTGCAGGTGCCGTGGCTCCATAGCAAGGACACTTGGGTCCGTGGCTTCCTGGTATGCTCCAGACGTGTCCACCAGGACCCAGATTCAGGCCTGCTTGCAGGAAGGGCTTCCCCACAGCTTGCTGAGACATAGGAGGAAGGAGGCCAGTGCTGTAGTCACCCCAGATCCCACTGCCAGAGCCCTGGGTGCACTCATGAGGGAAGCCACCATTGACCTTGTCCTGGCCTGGGAGCCCGTCCCTTGATGGAGCCCACACGGGTGCTGCAGGCTGGTAGAACTTGTGTCTGGCATGTCATGATATCTTACTGCCAATCCTGTGTTCCTGCCCAGGAGCTTTGAAATCTTACCTCCGAGAGTTGCCAGAACCTCTTATGACCTTCGAACTTTATGACGAGTGGATCCAGGCTTCCAAGTGAGTGCCCTTTGTGTTGGAGTGACTCGTTTCAGTGTGTTTGGAAGTACAGTCCTTCAGTGTCCACAGAGAGTTGATTCCCATTCGGGTACCAAATCTGCAAGTGCTCAAGTCCCTTATATAAAAAGGGGTCGTGTTTGCATTGGACTCACACACAGCCTCCTGCGTAAGCCATCTTTCGGTCATCTCCAGATTACCTTACGATACAGTGTATGTGCTATATAAGTGGTTGTTATACTCTGTTGTTTTGGGAATAATGGCAAGAAAAAGAAGGCTGTATGTATTGTGCAGACATAACCACCCTACTCCTAACTGCATAGTACATGATCTGCAGTTGGTTGCATCCATGGGTGTTTATGGAAATTATGAAAGCTTGTAAGCTGTAGTCTACTCCACCTCTTGATATCTGTCATGAGGGAATGATTATACATGCACTGAAAGAGACATGTACCAGGATGTGGACTGCAGCATTATTTGGGATAGCAGAAACCTTGACATTGCCCAAGGTTCACTGGGATGGGGAGTGGGGGCGTGGCTACATAAACTGTGCTGTGCCTGCACCATGGAGGTATCCTGGAGAAAGTGAAAAGTCAGTGGAGCTGTTCATGCCAGTGTGACAGTAGATGAGGATTGATTGTCCAGTGACACAAGCTAATAAGGACACATATGCTACTCTGTCTGTTGTAAAAACAAAAATAAATACTCAGCACACCCAAAAGTCTGGAAATTTTTTGAGCTCCTGTGTGTGTAAATGTATAAAAGAGGGCTTTGGAAGGGCTCCTACAGTGAATGGCAGGGATTGCTACTGGAGAAAAGAGTAGAACAAGGGAGTGCACAGGAGTCTTGACCCTTATCTGGAATTGTTAGAAATAACTTTCATGAAGCTAATTGGTAACTCACACACAAGCACACAACACGTGCACTACAAGTGCTGTCCCCTTCCCAAGAGGATGAGCCCGAGGGAACAGCCTCAGACGGGAGCAAAGCCCAGGACTCCAAGGAGGCTAGGGAGGATGGAGCAGGTGGAAAGGGAATTTTTCTCACCTTGGTCAGGATCTCTCCCAGCACCTGCTGTGCCACGCCCCTGTCATGGACCCCAGTCCAGGCATCAGAGCTGGTGCCTTCCTGCTGATGTTCATGTTTCAGCTTTTCTGGAGGAGAGGCCCTTTGCGCATCAGGCCCTCCTGACCATAAAGGCCTTGGTGGAGACTGATATAAAAATGCAATCCTTTAAGTACTTTTAAAAAATTCTAAGAGGGCTTATAACTAAACTCGTAGAACAAATCTTTTCATAGAATGTTTGGAGATTATCCGTTCCTTAAACTATGTCTTGAAAGGAAGATTTCCTTATGTCTATATTGAGTTCCTAGAATTTAGTTATTCAGAAGATATTTATCGAGCACCTGTTAGGTGCCAGCAGCCCAGGAACTGGCTATGCAGTGGGTAACATCCACTGAACTAGGCAGCAGGTTGCCTCCTCTGTGTGCAGGCAGGGTTCGGCTCCCTGACTGGTGTCCTGCGTCCTCTAATGACCTCACCGCTGCTACTTCAGAGCCCTCTCTGGCCTCTGCCCTCCTGCTGTCGCTTGCTACCCTGGCACAGGTTCACCTGGGACATAGGATGTGTTCAGAGGAAGTTTTGCCAAAATAGCATTGGACAAGACAGGAGAGCATGGAGACATAATAGTAGCCAAGAATTTATTTTAATAATAATAACTTGCCACTATGACCACTTACAACGATTGGGTCCTTATCATATATAACAATATTTAATATGATTGCTAACGTGGGGCCAGTGTTGTCATGCAGTAGGTTAAGTCACCACTTGAAATGCCAGCATCCCATATAGGAAACCCAATTTGAGTCCCACATGCTCCACTTCCAGTTCAGTTTCCTGCTAATGCACACGGGAAGGCACTGGAAGATGGCCTAAGTACTTGGGCCCCTGCAACTCACATGGGAGGCCAGGATCGAGTTCATGGCTCCTGTCTTCAGCTTGGCCCAGTCCTGGCTCTTGGGGTCATATGGATGGAGGATCTCTCTCTGTTTCTCTGTGTGTATGTTGCTTTTCCTTCCAAATAAATAAATGAGAAAATATTTTTAAAATATATGATTACAAATAAGATTTCATTGATTCATGCTCAACCAATGGCCTTTCCTATCAATTTCCCAGTATCCAGGACCAAGACAAGAGGCTTCAGGCTCTGTGGAATGCTTGTGAAAAATTGCCCAAGGCCAATCACAACAACATCAGGTGAGTAGAGGCTGGAGACACTTGGAGCTCGTTTATTTAACCCATGACTTCCCAGCTCAGAGTCATGGTAACCAGCACGCACAGCACTATATGGTGTCCAGGGCGTATTGTTTTACTGTGCATGGTCTCTTTAAACCTCCAGCCACCCTCAGAGATAAGGAAACCAGCTCGAAGAAGCAATGTGACTTTGGAGGCTTTGCCTAACTACCTACCATTGGCTAATTCAGTTCCTTGATTTGTAAGGAGCAGAGATTAACACCAGCTATGGTAAAGACAGGTGGTTGTGGACACCTGGGAGAAGCTGACCAGTGCTACAGCTGGAGGAGACAGAGTGTCCTTGAGCTTGTCCCCAGGAGGCAAGGCAAGGAGAAGATTCTCCTGCTCCAGCATCCGTGAGACCCAGCTGTTGGCCGTCTTACCTGATTCTCCTTCCTGCGCTGCTCTGGGTTTCTGGTCCTCCACATAGTTCACTTCCCCATCACCTCATCTTGCCAGCACCCCTCTGACCCCGAGCCACTTCTCCAAGCTTCTTTGGATGCAGATTTTCAGCTTGAGTGCCTGTTGCCATCTGCCTGATGATTTCTGGTTTCCTGTTTAAAAAAAAAATCCTGAGTGACTGTTTGACAGTTTCTCCAAAAGTTACATGTAGATTTACCATATGATCCAGGAATTCCACTTCTGGGTGTATACTCAGAAAGGTGGAAAGCAGGGAGCTGGTATCTGCTGGCTGGAGTTCATAGCAGCATTATTCACAAGAGCCAAAAGGTGGCAGCAACCGCAGCGTCTGTGGGTGGATAATCAAGATACAGTGCATCCAGGCAGTGGATATGAAACTCTGGTTCTTGCTCCAGTGTGGATGAACCTTGAGGACATGATGCTGAGTGAAAGAAGCCAGCCACAACAGGACAAATGGCATATGACTCCACTTATATGAGGTACCTAGTACAGTCAAATTCATCGTGACAGAAAGGACAGTGGTGGCTGCCAGGGGCTAGGGGAGGGGAGCAAGGGGAGTTGGTGCTTGATAGGCACTAGTAGTAACACTAATACTAATGGCAAAGAGTTCCATTTAGGGAAGGTGAAGTTCTGGAGGTGAGTGTACTGAATGCAGCTGGCCTATCAACCTGCCAGTAATTGAAGGACAAAGCTTACGTACCTTTCATCACAATTTAAAAAATAAACACCAAGAGCAAAAGCAGATCCGTACAACTCATTTTTGCATGTTGGTGACCACAGCCCTAGACTGCTGGCTAGCCTGTGCATGCACTGTCCTCAGCTTAGTCCCGCATCCTGGTCCAGTCCCATTTGGCCTCTTGGGCTGAGTCACAGCCAGGAGAGGGTTGTGGGCAGAGTTGGCATGGTGACAGCCAAAGTGACTGCATGGTAGAACCCAACACTGATGATCTCTCTGCTGGGCCAGTGGAAGATGAGTTAAAAAACTCTCAAGGGAGTTACTTCACAGTGCTCCAAGCAAAATGGGGTTAATTAAGGCCACAGTGTTTTGTCAGTGACAGTCTGGGAAGCTATAGATATAATTCACATGCCATTGTGACCTTTTAAAATATGTAATTTAGTAGTTTTTCAGTGTATTTTTGGTATTGATAACTATCACTACTACCTAATTATAGAACATTTTCATCATTCCCAGAAGAAACCCTGTTCCTGCCAGCAGTCACTATTCATTTCTCTCACCCCAGCCCCTGCCAGCCACTGATTTCCCTGTTCTGAACAGTCCCCACTCAGGAAATAACATATGTGGCCTTTTGCACCTGGCTTCTTTCACTTAGCATAGTGTTTGCAAGACTCAGCCGTGTGCCAGGACGTGCCTGTACTTAGTTCCTGAAAAGGAACAGTATTTCACATATCTGTCCGTTCATCCTGAAAGGACATTTGGGTGGTTTATACCTTCTGGCTATTATGAATAACACTGCTATGTCTATGTGTGGACGTAGGTCTCTTGAGTGCACATGCTGGGCCCCTGTACCAAGTCTCTATTAATGTTTCATTGTTGGATCCTTCCAGAAAGCCAGGCTCAGGGACCACACCAGCATGTGGCTGTCCCTGCTGGAGAGACACACAGGGAGGATGGCAGGTGGCAGGGTTCAGAAAGAAGGAAGAACCTTAGAAGGTCATTTTAGACTACATCAGAAGGGAAGGTAGAGATTTTTCTGGCGATGTTTGGTGAAGCAGATGTTGACATCTAACTGGATGAATGTGAGTCCGTCTGTTTTCGGAAAGGATCCAGAATTTTCCCATCTGGACACCTGCTGCAGCTTCCTTAAATTGCAGGCTGAGTGAGTCTTCATAAGAGAAGTTTCTACCTGTTCTGGGGAATGCACCTGCTATGGAGCTTGGGTGGACGTTTGGCACAATGTTTGAGATGCTACTTGAGACACCTGCATCCCATATAAGAGAGCCTGGGGCTAGGTCCCAACTCCACTTCTGATGCCAGCTTCCTGCTAATGCACACCCTCGGAGGCAGCAAGTGATAGCTCACGTACTAGGGTCCCTGCCTGCCACTCATGTGGGAGGCCCAGAATTGAGCTCCTGCTCATGGCTTGGAACTGGCTCAGCCCCAGGTGCCGTGAGCATTTGAAGAGTGAACCAGCAGGTAGCAGGTCTTTTTCCGTCATTGGTCAACCCTCTGTGTCTCTCTCCCTTGCAGATCAATAGCAATTAATGAAAAATGAGTGAGTAAATACATAAATCTGGCCTTTCTCATTTCCTTGCAGATACTTGATCAAGTTTTTATCCAAGCTGTCAGAATATCAAGATATAAACAAGATGACACCCAGCAACATGGCAATTGTCTTAGGACCCAACCTCTTATGGCCACAAGCAGAAGGGTGAGAGCTGAGGGGAGGGCCTGCAGGGGCAGGAGGGCCAGGGCCCTCACCATCGCCAGCCTCCTTCAGTGTTCAAGTCCTGTTTTGTTGCAGCCTGAGCCTGGGTTGTTTTTTGGTTGTTGTTGTTTAGCGTGAGGATAAGGCAGAGAACTCTTTGCTGATGGTCTCCAAGCAGAGGTCTGAAAGAAGGAGCCTCTCTGCGTTCATCTGAGTCAGCATCAGGAGCAGTGGGAGGAAACAGTGAGGGAATGCGTTGGCACAGGCCAGCTCGTTCAGGCCCTGAACGCTCCGTGTGAGAGGGCAGACACACCCCCACGTGAGGATGCAGACGGTGGAAGGCGGTCAGCCGGCAGTGCTGAGGACCCCGCCTCCTGTTGCACGGGCTTCCCTAGGGTGGGGAGAAAGGCGCGGTGTCCTGCCCTAGCTCTCACACCGAGGTCTGCAGGGGTCCAGTCCAGCACCCCTTCCCGCCTCTCACCCCGCCCTCATCCGCTCTGTGCCTGCAGGAACATCACCGAGATGATGACCACGGTTTCACTGCAGATTGTGGGGATCATCGAACCCATCATCCAGCACGCAGACTGGTTCTTCCCTGGGGGTATGTGGTGGCGCCTGGGTGTTGGGGGCAGGAGGTGGGGAGCAGGAACGTCACTTTGAGTTCTGAGCCTTGGAAGCCTAGGACTGCTGCCCACATGCAATGTTATGCTTTTAGTTTTCCCACACATGTGTACACACACACACCCCATGTGTGCAGGTGCACCCAGGTAATGTGGCAGAGTCAGCTTCCTCGTCTCTAATCCCCGTCTGAAGAGTGTTCTGACCTGAAGCTCTCCGTTGCCTGTGCCAACCACATCCGTGGATTGCACGGGTCTGACATCCACGTCACAAATCCCCAAATCCTGGGCTGCTACGGCGGAGAGGGAAGGATCCTTTGCTTGATGCCCTTTGCTTTATATACGTGGAGCAAGGCTGGGATCTGAGATGGACAGGAGCTTCATTCAGGGCTCGTGGTTCACCTGGGCGCTGTCCTTTTGCTCCCTGGAGCTGTGCCTGCCTCGAGGCTGGCACTCCAAGGCAATGAGATTGTTTTCCACGGCTGGTTCCAGAGGAGGCTGTCAGGGCAGCTTCCTAAGAGAGAGTTTCAGAGGTGTGCTGAGCCTTGGGAGCATCATTGCATCAGTACGTGGCTCCCACTGGCAGTGGTTACACAACTTGACGCTTGCTTTGAACAACAACAAAAAAAAAGACAGTGCACTTGATATTTCATAAACCTTGGAGGTGTGTTTTCAGCCGTGCGACAGCAGCTGTAACGCATGTTAATTCTGTGCAGTGTCCATCGGAGGTAACCAGTTAATGCTGACCCAGCATTGAAGAAGTTCATCCTTCTTTTGCTTCATGGTTTTGACGGAGAGTTCTGAAAGGCTGATCTAAGAGTTCTGTTGATGGTGTGCAGCCGAATGAGGGTAGGAAGTGAAGAAGAAATACAGGAGGTAGGAGGTGAGGGCAGCAATTCTGTAGATTCTGCAGATGAGCGAATTCATTACCACAACAGACAGAATGATGCAAGGCTGGTTCATTCCCATAGAGCAGGGAAGGATAGGATAGGACAGGATAGTCCTTTGGTATTTTTTTTTTAAAGATCTGTTTATTTATTTGAAAGGCAGAGTTACAGAAAGGCAAAGAGAGAGAGAGAGAGGACTTCCATCTGCTGGTCCACTCCCCAGATGGCTGCAATGGCTGGAGCTGGGCCGATCCGAAGCCAGGACCCAGGAGCTTCTTCCGGGTCTCCCGTGTGGATGCAAGGGCCCAAGGATTTGGGCCATCTTCTACTGCTTTCCCAGGCCACAGCATAGAGCTTGATGAGAACTGGAGCAGCTGGGACTTGAACTGGTGCCCATATGGGATGCTGGCACTACAGGCGGCAGCTTTACCCACTATGCCACAGTGCCAGCCCCTTTATATTTCTAACAATGAAATCTGTTACTATTGCTAGCCTTTTAAGTTGCTTTCTTTGATTTTCCAAAAAGACAGTACCATCATCCACACTCTTGAATGTTGCCTCTTATTTTATGTTCTCGACTAATTCTACTGGCTAACATTTCTCACGTAAGGCGGAATACCAGTAGCATTAGCAGGCTTTGCCATTTTCCCTGATTCCAGACAGCATAGTCCTTTTACTCTTCAGCATGAGGTTTGAGACCAATGGCTTTGTCTCTATTTTACTAAGGTTTCCTTTTCAATCACAGATGGAAATATCTTTATCAAATGCCTGTCTGGGTGATCATGTACGCTCTCTCTTTTTGTCCCATCAATATGATGAATACATGAAGAAGCTGAATGAATATTAATAGATTGCCTGCCGTGGAAGCATGTGCTAGGGGTGCAGTGGGAGGGAGAAGCTGGCTCTGCCCCTCCCTCCCCTGCCCGGTAAGGGTGTAGTGTGAGAGCCCAAGGGGTCACATATCCTCCTGATTCTTTGTTCCCCTGCAGAGATAGAGTTCAACATCACAGGCAATTATGGGAGCCCGGTCCACGTGAACCATAATGCCAACTACAGCTCAATGCCCTCTCCCGACATGGACCCCGCCGACCGGCGCCAGCCCGAGCAGGCCCGCCGGCCCCTCAGCGTCGCCACGGATAACATGATGCTGGAGTTTTACAAAAAGGATGGGTATGAACTACTGTCCCTTTGTCAGCCTTGGGGATTGGTGGGTGGGGGGCGGGCGGTGGTGGTGTTAGAGTGGGGGCTGGGGATGAGACATGAAGAGAAACAGGACTGGCAGGAGGCTGCACCTGCTGTTGGTGTAGGTAAACTCATGGCAATGAAACCGTGTCCCCCATTTTTATGCCGTCATCCTTGCCGAGGTGAGTCTCTGGCTCGCTTCCCTGTGGTCAGAGATGAGTTCAGCCCCCTCAGCTGACACAGCTGGGATAAGTATCAGTGAGTTTCTCATCAAAGGAAATGCATGTAGGTCAACCAGGTGGGCTTTGATTAAGAAGTCCATCAGCATTATTGTCCCTCAGAGCGGGTCTCCATCCGTGAATCTTCGGTGGATTTGCTTTGATCATGGGGCTGCTGGTTGGCGTACTTCAGAAGGTCGCCTGCGTAAACACCACCTTTAATGCTCTGTTCCGCATGCCCACTTTCAGGCTGTAAAAAAAGGAGAGAGCAAGCGAGCCTGAATCCGGCAGTCCAAGTGTGAAATCTCTCTAGGTTGTTCACAATTTGGTTTTCTATCTTTTGTGATTGACACCGTTACCTACTTCAGTGTAGTTACTAAGGGACTCTTAAATGCATCCAACTTAGTCTGCATAGGAGCCATTCTCCCCACCCTCATAAGAAAACAGATTGTATAATATTTAACTACATAATGTGATTCCCGTAACAGGGAAAATGGGTATGAACAGGTGTCATAGAATTACCCAATGCTATGGCATCCACAGTGTGTGGGCACACGTGGATGCGTGAGAGCATCCGCAGGCCCAGGGCACAGTTCCCACACCTTGCAGAAGGAGGTGGGTTGTCTTGGCTGCTGAAGCAAGTCTGTGAAGCAGGCTTTGGTCAGGAATCCGAAGCTGATACCAGAACAGACAGTTCAGCAGCCGCTGCTTCTGGACAGAAGGGACCAGAAAGCATCGAAGACAGACTCCAAAGTGCAGCCACATGCTGCCACTGTCCCCTCCCTCAGCAGGCCACTGGGTCACAGAAAGACCTGTCTGAAAGGCAGGTGGCTCCCGGGGCTTGGGGAGGGAAGGGTGGCGGGACAGGGGCATCTTGGTGTCCACCCGCTTGCTGCATCACCAGTAATCAGAGTGTGTGAGGTGGGCGTATGTGGTGCTATTGGCTGCTGTTCTCCATCTTGCGGGGAAAGAAACGACGGAAATTCTTAGAAGTGCAAGTGAGTCGGGAGGAGTCCCTTAAATCTATAAAGAGGAACACACTTAGAAGTGAGAGAGAGAATGAGAGGATGCATCGGAATGTGTTTTCAGATCTCATTCTAAGTAACTCACTCTCTGTGAAATCCCGAAGCCAAGGGGCTGCCCCGGCTGGGTGACGGAGAACTCACCATGTTTGGGCCCTGGTATTCGGGCAGCACAGGTGGGCCCCTCATCCATCCTCCCTTCCAAGGCCCCCAGAAAGCCTCTAAGAGGGAGTTACCATTGCAAAATCACTGGGCTGGTCAGAGTCCAGGGGTCTGCTGGAGCCCACGGGCAGGTGCGGAAGCCTGCTTGGTGGTACTGGTGCCGACGTGGTGCGGAAGCCTGCTCGGTGGGACTGGTGCCGACGTGGTGCAGAAGCCTGCTTGGTGGTACTGGTGCCGACGTGGTGCGGAAGCCTGCTCGGTGGGACTGGTGCTGACGTCTCATCTCTTGTAACACTCACTCACGAGCTCTGCATGTGAGGTTCCCTGTTTAGACGCTTTTCTGATTTCAAGTCGAACTGGCTCCCATCTGAACATGAAGTGAAACATGCTTTATATGTTCTAAAATGTGTATTCACTATTAGAGTGAGTGGCAGTCTCACCGGCTTAAGGATAACACTTGCTGTGAGTCTTCTGGAGCTTAGTATCAGTACCTGGTCCAATGCCATACAGTTCAGTCACCGAGAGGCTACGTATACAACAGCGGTCCCATAGATCGTGTTGCCTAGAGATGTCAGAGCCGCCCTTTTTTTTTTTTTTTTTTTTTAAGATTTATTTATTTGAAAGAGTTGCACACAGAGAGGAGAGGCAGAGAGAGAAAGAGAGGTCTTCCATCCACTGGTTCACTCCCCAGTTTGCCGCAACAGCTGGAACTGCACCAATCTGAAGCCAGGAGCCAGGAGCTTCCTCGGGGTCTCCCACATGGGTGCAGGGGCCCAAGGACTCGGGCCATCTTCTGCTGCTTTCCCAGACCACAGCAGAGAGCCGGATTGGAAGTGGAGCAGCTGGGACTCGAACCGGCGCCCATATGGGATGCCTGCACCACAGGGGGTGGCTTTACCTGCTGTGCCACAGCGTGGGTCCCTAGAGCCTTGTTTGCAGCACATGAGGCACACATGGTGATGGAGCCACCCCCTGCATAATGATGCATCTCTCAGAACAAATCACTGTTAAATGTGACCATGTAGATGATCTGAATAGGCCTTAAGAGAAAGCAAGATCTAAAATGGGAAGCGTTTGGGAGAAGAAGAAAAGAATGTGAATCAAGTCCCTGTGTTATCTTAGCAGTATCAGGGGAGTTCTCTACATGTGTCCCCATTTCTGAGATTGACAGTCTCTGAGTTGCATTTCATTTTATTTTTTAAAGATTTATTTATTTGAAAGAGTTAGAGAGGGAGAAGGAGGGAGGGTGGGAGGAGAGAGAGAAAGAGAGAATCTGCCATCTGCTGGTTCACTTCCCAAGTGGCCATGATGGCTGAGGCTGGGCTAGTCTGGAGCCTGGAGCTTCTTCCAGGTGTCTGATGTGAGTAGCAAGGGCCCAAGCTCATTGGCCATCTTCCACTGCTTTTCCCAGGTCATTAGCAGGGAGCTTAGTCAGAGATGGAGCAGCTGGGACTCAAGCTGGCCCCCATATGGGGATGCCCGCATTGCAGGCGGTGGCTTTACCTGCAGTGCCCCAATGCTGGCCCCGATCTGAGATGTGTTTGAATGTTTTCAAACCATGCATTGAAGCACTGACCAATTAAACCTCATATAGAAATTTTTGCCCAGATTAAAAAAGAAAATGTAAGTTATACATCAATAAAACTGTTACTTTACCAAGAAGAAAATTGGGGGCAGAAAAAAAAAACTGTATAAAATCTGAAAGAATGAGCTCCCCATCTGTGTCAGTGACGTTGTCCTGGGCTGGTGGCTTTCATGGCCTCGGTGTCAGGTGGTTCACTCCCCTCGGGCCTCTGGGCTCTGGTCCTTGGGCCTCTGATGCATCACGCCTAAAGCTGAGTGTCAGTCGTGAGTTGTGGGGTCCGATCCAAGAGCTCACGAAAATACATGTACATTTTTCATCACTCTGGTAGACAAGATAACAGCAGCCAAAAACATAGTAGGTCCTAAACTCAGAACCTGTACGTATTCCTTTATTTGGACAGAGCATCTTTGCAGATATGATTAAAACAAGGATTCTCTGGGGTATCCGGGAAAGCCCCACGTTACATCACATACCCCCTTACAGAGAGTGAGGCAGAGAAAGATTTCTGCACACAGAAAACGCAAAGATGGAACAGAGATTTGAATTTGGTAGCACAAGCCACAAGTATGGCGCTGGAGGAGGCTGGACTAGTTCCCTTGGAACCTCTGGTGGGATCACAGCCCTGCCAACGCCAAGATTCCCGCCAAGTGATACGAATCCGAAGAGTCAGTGTCTGCTGTGTAACAGCTGGTTCAGCAGCCACAGGGAACTCACACAGCCGCCTGCCCCGGCTGGGCACCAGCGACTTCGTGGTAAACCCACAGCAGATGCTCTGACTGCCCTCCCTTGGGCTCCACATCAGCCATAGTCATTTGCTTGACTAATGAGATGTGGCAGATGCATGTTCTGGGACTTCCGAGGCCAAGTAGAAGAAGCCTTGGATGTCCTTCCAGGGTCTTTGGGAACACTTGCTCTTGCAACCCAGCTGGTGTGCTCAGGAAATCCAGGCATCCCCTTGGAGAGAAAGTGAGGTGGGGCTGGCGCAGTGGCTCACTTGGTTAATCTTCCGCCTGTGGCGCCTGTATCTCATATGGGTGCCGGGTTCTAGTCTCGGTTGCTCCTCTTCTAGTCCAGCTCTCTGCTGTGGCCCAGGAGTGCAGTGGAGGATGGCCCAAGTGCTTGGGCCCTGCACCCACATGGGAGACCAGGAGAAGCACCTGTCTCCTGGCTTTGGATAGGCGCAGCGCCGGCCATAGCAGCCATTTGGGGGGTGAACCAACAGAAGGAAGACCCTTCTCTCTGTCTCTCTCTCTCACTGTCTAACTCTATCTGTCAAATACATGAAAAAGAAAAAAATTTAAAAAAAAAAGAAAGTGAGGCTCCCAGCCTTCAGCCCTAACCTGAGTACCAGGCAGACAGCAGGCACAACTTTCCAGCTCTGATTGAGACGTGGTCATCCAGCCCTACTCAAACCACCCACCTGATGCTGTGTGGAGCAGATGAGCTGTTCCTGCCAAAAGTGGATTTGTGTGTGTGTGTGTGTGACAGAGTGGACAGTGAGAGAGAGACAGGGAGAAAGGTCCTCCCTTTTCCGTTAGTTTACCCTGCAATGGCCGCTGCGGCCAGCGCGCTGTGACCGCACACCACACTGATCTGAAGACAGAAGCCAGGTGCCTCCTCCCAGTCTCCTACGCGGGTGCAGGGCCCAAGCACTTGGGCAATCCCACACTGCACTCCCAGGCTGGAAGAGGAGCCACCGGGACAGAATCCGGCACCCCAACCGGGACTAGAACCCGGGATGCCAGTGCCACAGGCGGAGGACCAGCCCATTGAGCCACACCGCCAGCCAAAACTGGATTTGTGACCATGATATATAAGCTACTGGCTTGGGGTGGTTTGTTATATAACAAGAGATAGGAAGGACAGACTTTTAAAAATGACAGAATACTTGAGGCCAGCATTATGGTGTAACAGGTTAAGCCGCTGCCTGCGACACCATTTGAACACTGGATTGAGTACCAGCTGCTCTACTTCTGATCCAAATCTCTTCTATTGGCCTTTGAAAACAGTGGAAAATGGCCCAAGTCCTTGGGCCTCTGCATGTGGGAGACCCAGGATGAAGCTCCTGGTTCCTGGCTTCAGCCTGGCCCAGCACCGGGTGCTGTAGCCATTTGGGGAGTGTACCAGCAGATGGAAGATCTCTGTCTTCACCAACCCCAATTCTGCCTTTCAAATAAATAAAAATCTTTTTTAAAAATGACAGAATACTTATATCCCATACCTCACCCTCCCAAGTCCTCCAAGCTGATTGAATTGGTCTGGCCCAGGAGCCCTCTTGTCTTTTTTTTTTTTTTTTTTTTTTAAGATTTATTTGAAAGTCAGAGTTACATAGAGAGAGAAGGAGAGGCAGAGAGAGAGAGGTCTTCCATCCACTGGTTCACTCCCCACATGGCTGCAATAGCCAGAGCTGCACCGATCCAAAGCCAGGAGCAAGGAGCTTCTTCCAGGTCTCCCACGTGGGTGCAGGGGCCCAAGGACTTGGGCCATCTTCTACTGCTTTCCCAGGCCATAGCAGAGAGCTGGATGGGAAGTGGAGCAGCGGGGACTAGAACCCAGGGCCCATATGGGATGCCAGTACTACAGGCAGTGGCTTGAGCAGCAGAGCCATAGTGCCAGCCCTGAGCCCTCTATCTTAAACACAGTCATGGTGACTCTGACGGGCATGTAGGGTTGAGAATCACAGAATGGTTTTTAGGCTTCCGATAAAGAATGGAAAATGTTCTAATTCCTTTTACATTCTTACGCCAGCCATTCCCTGCTGGTGTGGTCTGTAGAATACCCTAACTCTGCCTGCATTTGGACACCAGTATTAAACCCATGCCTCTGGTGCCTTCTGCACTTTTCTTAGCTCCCACTTAGAAATGTTAGGGTGCGAGTTATGGTCTTTTTTTTTAGTGTCTCTGTTTTTTTTTAATAGAATAACAAAATTTGCATCTTGGGTCATCCTGAGTAGTAATCGAGAGGAGGTCTGCAATTCCTTGCTGTTTTTCTGGCAATGGCAGAATTCCCAGTCGAATTTTGTGTTGTTCCCCTGCTGCCTTCAAAGGAGTTGACCAGATGTCTGCACCTTCGTGCCTATTGGTCAGGACGCACCCAACACCCAGGAGTGGGCTTTGGACTCCCAGCATTTGTCAGGTTCTTCCACTGGCCGCATCCCAGGCAGCACCTGGACCAGCGTCCCAGGATTATTGAGGCAAGGACAGAAGTGACATTAGCGGCCCTGTCCCAGCGTCACGTCATCACCCTCCTGCGGCTGTCACCTTCCCCTCCTCTGCTCCTATCTGCTTCCACTCCCTGCACGTTGCCAGCCTCACACTAAGGCAAACCCTATCTCTCGTGGCCGTTCTCCGGTGTTCTCAGTACCTTCTTTCCTAGTTTGCTTTCTTCTGTCCCTCCTGGTCCCTGCTCTCTACACTTGTCCTGCTGGTTGCTCCACTCGTTCCGTTGCCCGCGCTCAGTTCTGGCTTCCTGTAGCCTGAAACCCACAGGGGACAAGATCCAGATCGCATCTCTGCAGCTGCCTTGCAGATCCCACAAGCACTCCTCAACCCCCCATGGGATCACGGTCATGTCCATGGAGATCCAATTACCTAGCTCTCGATTGGCAGCTCCTCCTCCCAGGCTTGGAAGTGACAGCGCTCCCCTGTAGGAGCTCAAAGTTTCCCTACCTGAGCCAGCTGACAATAGCCCAGAAAGTCTGTGAGGGTGTTTACACTGGGGCCAGCAGTCAGTTGTATGGTTCATTCATATTCTGTGCTGGAGAGCTGCCCTGCAGTAGCTCTTGTCCCAGGCCATCTGGACTTTAGATGGTCATCAGTTTGGAATAGGAACATCTAATTGGGAGGGTTCTAGAACAGTCTGAACTGTGCTCTGTAGAATTCCGGTTAGTTCTGATTGTTGAGTAGGTTATGAGTAGGACACAGAGTTGCTGGAACATGTGACACAACCCATTTAAACTGATCTCTTTAGTACTCATAAGACTCCACCAGGGGGTGATCTGCAGCTTGGGTTCATTAAGATCACCACAGTGTGTGCCTCAAGGGGCTTATCCTTGGAAGTGCAGGTATCTGTGTACTCTGAGGATCCTGGAGTGGAGGATCCTAGAATGGAGCCCAAAAGGGATTACTTCATGGCGGAGGGGTGGGGGCGGTCGGTGAGCCTCTGGGAAGTCAAGCTTACCCAAAAGTCGGCTCTGTACCAGTGGGAAACTTGACTCGGGATTTTGGGTCCTGGTTGTCCAAATAGAGCATTGAGGGGCGTATTCTTGATAGATTCCCACCCCAGCTTCCTTTGCAGGACCTACACATTTGTGACTGCTGGGACCAGGACTGAAATGTTGCCAGAGGACGTGTGTGTGTGTGTGTGTGTACGTGCGCACACACACTAGGTAGGGAAAGATGGCTTGTTGCTACTTACTGAGAAGAAGGTATTCCCAGCAGAGCTGGAAAATACCCAAGTGAGTCAGACATCCCAGGCTGAGGCTCCGGGATTTTAGAGTCTCACTATCCACACTGTCCTTTGCTCTCCGGAGCACCGGGCAGTGGCCCCGGCAGGCCCCTGCCTTCATGCAGGGCACCCAGGTTCTCCTAACAGACCTTGTATTTCCAGTTCTTCAAGGGCTATGGGGATAGCTTCAATGGATAGTTGAGAAGCTGTCAGTTCTCGCTTCCTCTATCTTGGTTGGCCTTGGCCAGACGTAATGGATCTCTATTACAAAAATGGAAAACTTCCCTATCTAGGTAGATTTGTGTACTTCACAGCCATCTCTTGGCCAACAAGGAGTCAAAAACACAGTAAATACAGGTCCTTCAGAGGAAAACCAAACAAAAGCTGCCAACCCCTAGCAGCGTTCTACCCATCAGAACGACCCACAGCACGCTTCTGCTTGGTGGTGGTGAGCGTATCCTGCCTGGAGTCACCTGCTCTGGGAGGAGTGGAGATCTTCCAAGTCTCAGACTGTGGCTTTCTGTTCCCTCCTGATCCTTCTTTCCTTCTCTTCCTGCTTTGCTTTTTTATTTGCCCCCGGTGCGGATATCTTTATGTTAATTTATGCCGAGTCTCCATCCAGGACGCCAGGGCATGGGTGGAGTCCTTCCACTCCAGGCAGTGGACAGGCAGAGGCTGGCCTGTTGCAGCATTCGTGGACGGCTGTGCAGCAGGACGTTGTGCACTGTGGTGGGGTGCCTCTGATTGGATTGTTCAACTCTTCCCCACACCCAGGGGTTCTCAGCCAAGGCAAGCTGGGGCTAAACCCTGCAGTCCTTGAGTAACTCTTCAGAGTGCAAGTCCCTGAGTTTCCCTGGAGGAAAAGGAACGTAACCATCTTCTAAGTCCAGGTGCCCTGGAAGCGAGCAGGTGGATGGCCGCTCCTCCTCATTCCTCTTCCACTACCCTTGTCGACGGCAGCTGCTCTGGTTGACGGGCCGTGGCAGTGGGAGCCTCCTGGAGCTCCACACCAATCCTCCACTTCCTTGTAGTTCCACATGTCTTGGACCTTGTCCTGGATGGCCTGCCTATATGGTTACAGACTTTAAAGGAATACCTCTTCCTCTCCAGTGCCGAGGAGCCTGGACCTTTCTGCTCCCTTTCCCTACTCGCACTGGGTGAGAGGAATAACCTCTGAGTAGCCGCATGAGCATGCAAAAGCATAAGCTTTTGAATCAGTGTCTGAGTCCCGCTGCTTGGTGCTTAACCTCGGAATGCCTGTTTCTTTATCTGCAAGACGGGGAAAGGAGAGCACCAGCCTGAGTCATTTTGCAGTCTACTTAAAAATGCAGTGTTACTGAGAAAGTCTTTAGACGGTGCCCAGCATATGGTAAGTGTCAGCTGTTTTTAGTATGAAGCAGACTCTGCGCGACCTCGTATTCTGAATATGCAGTAGAGCAAGGCCACACTTCTGCTGATGAAGCATCCTGCTACGTCCTCTCACGGCGCCCCAGGCGCTGGGATGTTCTTGTCGGTCTCGACCTCACCATGAACAAGAGAGCTAATTCTGTAAGCATAAGACACACTAAAGTCAACAGGGCCTGGCCAAGGACAGCTGAAGCAGGCAAGAAACTCCCCATCACCTAGAAAACCTTCTGTAGGCGGGAAAGGATGGGGCCATGCAGGCTGTCGCAGTTTGTTTTCCAAAGAACCTTTTGTCAAAACGACTCCTTGTATGTCCTCGCCTCCTTTGCTACCCTGTGACCTGGGCTGAGAGTAAGACTTGACAGGGGGTGGGAAGCAACAATCCCTCTCTTAATTTTTCTACTTGCTTAGAATCATCTAAAACCCATACTGGCCTGTCTAGTAGCCATACGAGACCAGGAAAGGGGACTCTGTTACTTCTAGTCCTTGTTTCTTTGTTCCCTTTTATACTTTTTTTTTTAATTTTTTTTTTTTTTTGGACAGGCAGAGTGGACAGTGAGAGAGAGAGACAGAGAGAAAGATCTTCCTTTTGCCGTTGGTTCGCCCTCCAATGGCCACCGCGGCCAGCGCGCTGCAGCCGGCACACCACGCTGATCCGATGGCAGGAGCCAGGTACCTATCCTGGTCTCCCATGGGGTGCAGGGCCCAAGTACTTGGGCCATCCTCCACTGCACTCCCTGGCCACAGCAGAGAGCTGGCCTGGGAGAGGGGCAACCGGGACAGAATCCGGTGCCCCGACCGGGACTAGAACCTGGTGTGCCGGCGCCGCAAGACGGAGGATTAGCCTAGTGAGCCGCGACGCCGGCCCCCTTTTATACTTTTTAAAATTTATATACTGCTTCTAGTTGTTTGATCCTATGCTAATTCTTTTTAAAAAGTATTTATTTATGTGAAAGGCAGAGTTACAGGGAAGCAGAGACAGGAGATCTTCCATCTACTGGTTCACTCTCCAGATGGCTACAACAGCCAGGCTGGGCCAGGTCAAAGCCAGGAGCTAGGATCCTAGAGCTCTATTTGGGTCCCCTTCTTGGGTGACAGGGGGCCCAAGCACTTGGGCCATACTCTGCTGCTTTCGCAGGTCATCAGCACAGAGCTGGATTGGAAGTGGAATAGCCAATGTGTGGTAAGCAGTAACTTCACCTGCTATGGCACCACACCGGCCCCTCCCTTCTCTACTTCTACCAGAAAACTCACCCCTAAAGCTTGATGGTTAGGGCCAGTGTTGAGGAGATAAGACGTGCTGTGACTGAGCCTGCAAACCCAGGTGATGGGACCTGCCTGGTGATGTGACAAGGTACTGGGGTCTTCTAGCAGCTTCTCATACTGCACCCGATTCACCACCAGAGTATCCTTTTACCCCTTCGATGGACGTGTTTCACATTTGGGTTTTCTCTCTTTAATTTCTTTCTCTAAGTAGTCATGTACAGTAAATCAGACGTACTTGGCACCTGTAAGGTCAGGGCCTTATTATCATCGTTGACACTTCTGCAGGTGGAACGTCCCTTACCCGAAATGCCAGGCACCAGGAGTGTTTTGGATTTTGCAGGTTTTTTGACCCTGCATAGGAGAGATGTTGGGGATGAGCCTCAAGGGTAAAGACAGCATTCATTTGTCTCATGCACACTTCATACACACACATCAGAGGTAATCTCATTCAGTGTTTTTTGCTCTGCGATGCATCCCTTGAGGTCAGTGTTCCGTGGAATCTTCCACCTGTGACATCATGTCAGGGCTCCAGAAGCTTCGGATTTTGGATTTTCAGATGAGGGCTGCTCAACTTGAACTTCCTTCTGGCTTCACAGGACTAAGGATTGATGAACATCATTATTCTCTGCGTTCCTTACAACAACCCTGAAGAGGCGTGAGGAGAATAATCAGAGGAACATCTTGGCTATGAAATAGTTGGCATTTGGACAGTCCGGGGCTCACACCCAGCTCCTTTCTTCCAGAACTCTCTGCACTGTGCTGAGTAGGATGAGCGTGTGGGGTCGCCGTAGCACACACTACCCAGTGCCTAGGCCCTGTATCCCCACAACCGAGATGTTGTTTGGGCCTCTGAGTCTCCAGCTTGCCAGCTCCTTAGGGCACCGTTTTCTTGGCCAGCCACACCTCATGGCGGCCATACCCACGTGTGTGCTGGCAGGCAGTGGTGCCTGAGTGTCAGATTTATCTCAGCACTCGAGAGCTGGTGAATTGCCCTTGAGGACATGCTGGGAGCAGCACGGGAGCTGTCAGCCTCATTCTGCAGGTGAGGAGACAGCTCTGCTGCGTGAGGGCGTGGAGTAGCTGGGGCAAGAACCGAGAGCTGTGATGTGGCCTGCTCCATGACAGTTTCTCATGAAGAATGCCCTTGTGTGCCTTCCAGTAAGTCCCATAGACATTTCAAGTGCTGGGAGGAGGAAGCAGGACAGCTTGGTTTTCCTTCTCCGGGGCTGCCTTGCCAAAGCAAGGACCTTTCACCTGGCATTCCCCAGGGGACAACTCTGGACCGCCTGTCCTCAGAGAGTGGTGGGAGACCTCAGGGTGGACTCCCCAGGTTGTGCAGAAGGGTCTGCAGCCCAGTTCCTCTCAGTGTTTACCTGAAGCTGTGAGCCACGGGGAATCTTGGACATCCAGGCGCCCCTCGGTGTCCATGCAGCAGCTTCCGCTGGAACCGCTTGCCTTTGATGCGCTCCACTTCTGTCTTGCTCCCCTCTTCAGAAACACACGCAGTTCCTTGATTAGGGCTCCTGTCACTTGTTTATGCAATGAAACTAATTAGAAACTTGTGATAGAACCTTCTGGTTGGATCCCCCATCTTAGCAGTGTACTGGGTAATTTTATAGTTTCTGGGTTTTTTTCTTTATATTATTGTGCCCAGATTGTTAGATCCCCGCAGAGACTCCCAGAGAGTCAATCACACCAAACTGCAAAAGCAAGGTTTATTGAGGAGTTCAAGCCGGGACAGGGACCCCATCCAACCAACCGGTGACAGAGAAAGGAGTGAGGCCCCGGTCTTTGTTTGGGAGAGTTTTTAAAGGAAAAAGGGCTACACAGCAGGAAAAAAGAGTTACATACAGCACAGAAGCTTTGGAGGCAGGGAGTTACTTTGTTCAGCAGTCTCTACTGTGCTGTCCTTGGCCTACCGAGCTAGCTGTCCCTGGTAAGCTTTGACATCTCCGGAATGCCTGAATGCCTGCTTTTACAAGGACTCGGGTCTGCTATGGGAAACGGAGGCTGCTTTTTTTATTGTTCAAAAATGGAGTCACTTTGGCTCTTCAATATATTTATTTGTTGGAATGGCAGAGGGTGACAGAGAAAGAGGGAGACAGATCTTCCATCAGCTGGTTCACTCCCCAAATGGCTGCTACAGCCAGGCTGGGCCAGGAGCCTGGAACCCCATCACGTGGATAACAGGAGCCCAAGCACTTGGGCCATCTGCCGCTGCTCTCCCAGGTGCATTAGCAGGGAGCTGGAATCATAAGTAGAGTTTCTGTCTTCGGGCTGTGTTTTATCCAGACGTTCGAACTTTTAAATACACCGCTGTGCTGCTGGGGTCAGTGAACTTCTAAGGCCTCTGCAGACATGGCTGCTGCCTCTGAAACCAAGTCAGCCTGCAAAGACTGGCATTCGTGCTGGAGAATGTCAGTGGGCATTGGACGCGTGTGCACTGAGCGTGCCGTGCAGCTTTCCACGCGGAAGCCACGTCAGCTACAGAGTGGTGATCGCGTTCAGCACCACAGCCTCTGTCAGGGCAGAAGTGTCCTCTCGGCTCGTGTTTTCCGGTCACTACATATTTTTGTGAGTGATATTTAGCATATCTCACTCAGACCTTACCCCATGCCCGAGCTGGCTCCTTGCCTTAGTCAATCCAGAGAAGATGGCCAGGTGGCCTCGAATGGCCTGCGGTTTCTGTAGCCGGAAGATGCCAATGGGAGCAGAAGGCAGCCCCACCAGCCCCGGCCCAGAGGCCCAGGCCTCCCTCCGAGTGGGCAGGGTCTCACCAAGTTGGGGAGAGTGAGGCAAGGGAGAGAGGTTGGGGTGGGACTCATACCCTCCAGGGCTCCGTTTGCTCATCACCATGGTAACATCTCACACGCTGGCCACCACACCTGAGTGGCATCAGCGAGTTCCCTGCCCCAAATGGAATTGTAAGTTGTTTTTTTCTCTTTTCATCCTGATAAACTTGAGCCCAGAGAGAAGAGTTTGATAACCCCCTGCAGCCTACGTTCAGTACCAGGGTACACAACTGGGCTCCATCCTGGGGTACTGAATAGCCTCCAAGGGCATCGCTGGGCGCACCAGAGAAGACGCTTGTCTGCTGGTGGGAGGTTTTCAGACCCAAGGTGACTTGAGAGCCAGTGGGTCCTGGAGAGAGACCCCTCCCCACCCCTGCAAGGTGCCTCCTTGAAACCATCCAGGGGAACAGGAGAAACACCAGTAGTGGCACTAGATACAGGAGGGTCTCCGGGAGCCCCTAGGAAGCTGACCCCATCCCACGCTGTGGTTGGTGGCAGCACCACTGCTCAGTGCGACCCTCGCTGCAGGCTGCATCCTGAGGTGTATTTTGTTAAAGGACCCAGAAGCCAGCCACCTGCTAGGACCAGTCTCTGTACTTGAACTTGGTGGTTTAGTTTGTTTCCCAAGGTGTTGCCACCTCTGTAAGGTAGAATGTGACCCTTTATAGATGGGCAAGACTTCATAGTGGAAAGCTTCATGCTTGTGACCAGTGTGGGTGACCGTTTGGTAGGGGAGAGGTGAGAGAGAGCACGTGACAGCTCCTACACTCCAACCTGCTGTACAACAGAGCAGAGAGCAGTGCTGGCTGGCAGTGTATACAGAGGGCCTTCAGGAAGTTCATGCACGTGTGTTTTATGAAAAAGCTGCGTGCATTCCAAAAATATTTTTTGTACTAAAATAAACTTAGCTTTTTCTTTAAAATTATTGTACTTGAGAGAGAGAAAGAGAATCTTCCATCCACTGGTTTACTCCCCAAATGGCCACAACTGGCTGGAGCTGTACCAATCCAAAGCCAGGAGCCAGGAGCTTCTTCCGGGTCTCCCACGTGGGTACAGCAGTCCAAGGACTTGGGCCATCTTCTACTGCTTTCCCAGGCCAAAGCAGAGAGCTGGATCAGAAGTGGAGCAGACGGGACTAGAATCAGTGCCCATATGGGATGCTGGCACTGCAGGCCATGGCTTTACTCACTATGCCACAGTACCAGCCGTTACCTCTAAACTTTTTCACGATGATTTTTTTTTTCCAGATTGATTTATTTAGGGGTGGGCGCTGTGGCACAGTGGGTTAAAGCTCTGGTTCCTGAAGTGCCAGCATTCTATATGGAAATAGAGGAGAGAGAGGTGGGTGGGGGTCTTCCATCCGCTGGTTCACTCCCCAAATGGCCATCACGGCCGGAGCTGTACCCATCCAAAGCCTAGAGCCAGGAGCTTCTTCCGGGGCTCCCATGCGGGTGCAGGGGCCCAAGGACTTGGGCCATCATGTACTTTCCCAGGCCACAGCAGAGAGCTGGATAGGAAGAGGAGCAGCCGGGACTAGAACCGGTGCCCATATGGGATGCCAGCACCTCAGGCAGGGGCTTTACCCGCTATGCCACAGTGCCGGCCCCACCCCTAAACTTGTAATTCCGGTTTTCCATGAACTCCTTGAAGCGCCTTCATGTTTTTCTCCTTCCTGTGTGGATGTCCGTCTTCCTTAACGCACTCCAACTGTGAAGCCAGAGGATCAGCGCCTCCTAGGCCAGAGGAAAGGGAACTCCCTGGGTTCACAGGACTAAGTGGGCAGGCGGAGACTTCAGCCCAGTTCCTTTCTCTCCCAGCTCCCTCTCCCCCACCCCACCCCCGTATCGACTCTTCAGCTGCCCCTGTGTTTGTGTGCTGGGCAGGGTTCGATTTTCACCTACACAAACTGAAGAGTCCCCTTCAGTATGAGACACCAGCTACATCATAGTGCCTCATGGCACCATAAACCAGCACCCCACCACCTGCCCTTGGCAGAAGATCCCTATCAGAAAGACAACCTTTGTGTCCAAAGGAAGGTGTAGACTTGTTGACACTAATATCTGTATGTTTCTGTCCCTGCAGCCTTAGGAAAATCCAAAGGTACGGTATCCTCTGCTAGCCACCAGGCCATGCTGTCTCAGACCGAGCCAGCTGTGCTGTAGTAAGCTCGGTGAGAGTGAATGTGCCCTGTTGGGTTGCTTGGCCAACGTGCTGGAAGCTGTGTGCTCATGCATTAAAGCAGTCTCGTGGCCCAGAGGGGCTGTAGGCATGAGCAGCCCCTTCCTTGCTGCGTAGAGCGAGCTGTGGCCTGCAGAGGTGGAGCTGTACCCATCCAAAGCCAAGAGCCAGGAGCTTCTTCCGGGGATGGACTGGGGATGCCGGGCAGTGCCGGAGCCGGGGGCCAGACCCCGAGTTACGAAAAGCAGAAAGGTGTATATTGAGAGGTCTCCCGCTGGTCTGTTAGGCGTTTTACTCTGAGGCTACCTGGTCCCTGGCCTTCCCACCTTCATCCACACTTGGAGGAGGACTGCCCCCACCTCTCCCCGCCCCCATGAGGCCACTGTGTGCGCTGAGGACAGCGTGGGCTCCAAACCCTGGGAGCTCGGGGGTGTAGGGTCTGCAGGCCCGCTGGCTTCGCAGAGGGCGGAGGCACAGCTTCCAGGGCTCTGGAGCTGCAGACCGAGCCTTGCTGCCGAGAGAGGGCTGCTGGGCCGCCCAGGGCTGCGGCTTGGAGCACAGCCCCAGTGCATCCAGCGTGTGCGCGCGCATCCATTGCTTCCTCGGGCCCAGCAGGGTGCTAAGGCTGCGCTGCTCTCCTAACACCGACCTGCTTGAGTGTTTCTGCTTGGTGGGGGAGGGAGCCTGCCACCTGTCCCTCGCACTGGGGTAAGCAGCCGTCTTTTGTGTCCCTCGCCAGCATGGGCGTGAGGGTCATGGACACCTCTTGGGTGGCTCGAAGAGGCTCCTCGGCCGGCCGGAAAGCGTCCTGCGCCCCGCCCACCATGCAGCCGCCCGCCCCGCCCGCTGAGCTGGCCGCCCCTCTGCCGTCCCCGCTGCCGGAGCAGCCCCTGGACAGTCCTGCGGCTCCCGCGCTGTCGCCCTCGTCGGGCCTGGGCCTCCAGCCAGGGGCTGAGCGCACCAGGTAAGCACGGGGGCAGGCAGGTGTGTGGTGCCGGGGACGGCTGGGCTGGCTACACCTGCTCGAAGCCTCTTGGATGTTGGTTCCCCGTCCCTCCTAAGTGCTTGTGATTGGCTTTCTGTATTCACTGAGCTGGCACAAATGAAGGCGGCCCTGGCTCCCACCGCCAACCTGGAAGGCAGCAGCTGGCTGGAGCCCTGTTAGGTCCTGGGCTCTCCCCTCACTCCCTCGCTCTGCCTTCGTCCTGTGGCCGCTCTGAAACAGAATGCTGGCATCTCTGCCTGCCTCTTCTGTTCCTTTAGATGTGCAGGGGCCGTTTTCACTGCTGAAATGGGTGCAGATGGGGGAAGAGTCTGGACCTCCGTGACCTCTGCAGCCAACCTGCTACCTGGTCGCGTTCCCATTCTCTTGGGGGAAGAAAGAAAGCTCGTTCCATGGCTGCCTCAGTGAACCTCAATGGAACTTTCTCTGTCCAAAGAGAAAAAAGTCACTGGCTTAAGGTGTACCCGCTGCAGTGGGCAAACGGGGACTGGTGAATAATAGCAGGGCCGGGGTTTTAGGGGAAGGAGGCTGGCCCTGGCCCCTCCTGGAAGGGGGGCGTGGTCAGAGGGTGGAGATTCAGCTACACGCAGCAAGGAGCTGCTGTTTGTTCCTGGTTTTTTTTTTTGTTTTTTTTTTTTTGTTTGTTTGTTTTTTTTTTTTTTTTTTTTTTTTTGACAGGCAGAGTGGATAGTGAGAGAGACAGAGAGAAAGGTCTTCCTTTTTGCCATTGGTTCACCCTCCAATGGCCGCCATGGCTGGTGCGCTGCGGCCGGCACACCATGCTGACCCGATGGCAGGAGCCAGGTGCTTCTCCTGGTCTCCCATGGGGTGCAGGGCCCAAGCACTTGGGCCATCATCCACTGCACTCCCGGGCCACAGCAGAGAGCTGGCCTGGAAGAGGGGCATCCGGGACAGAATCCGGGCTCCCAACCGGGACTAGAACCCGGTGTGCCGGCGCCGCTAGGTGGAGGATTAGCCTAGTGAGCCGCGGCGCTGGCCTGTTCCTCTTGTTCTCACACAGGAGCTCAGGGAAGTAGAAAAGCTACTTCACGTGAGGCGCGGGGCACTGCGGTGCCTTCTCTTGGGGCATGCCGCGCCCTCGTGGCCACCGCGAGGAATGTTTCAGGGACTTTGGGAAGCTGAACCTTTTTAGCCAGCCTCTCCCCAAACACGCACGTCCTCATTCAGCATCACTGTCACACACACACACACACATGTGAACACGCACACACACACGCATTCTTTCACCATCACCAGTGACAGTTTCATCACCAACACATGTTCACCATCACATCAGCACACACATGCACACACCCGCCACTATCACACACATCCTTACAAACCGTCACCACCAATGCACATGTATACACACACAAACACGCACACGGTCTGCTTCGCCATCACTGTGAACCCACACGTGCACCTTCTCATCCCCCAGCTCACACATGAACACACACACACACCCGCCCACCCACCCACCACCACTGATTAAAAGGAGTGTAGCTAGCCTCTTTTATTTTTCCCCTTTAATGTTGAATTAGGAAGTGACCTGGGGAAGGAGGGAGAGTCTTGTGCGGGGGGCGGGGGAGGAGGGGGCAGGGCTTCTGATGCCCACAACTTAAACAGGGTCACCAGTCAGCTGGAGGGGTGCAGGAAAGGAGACTGGGTGCTGTCAGGGAATTGGCATAGAGTGGCATTTCTGTAACGCACCCTGGAAGAGGGGTTTCCCCAGGCCCTGACCGTGTTCCAGGGACTTTGGGGAGGGGTGGCCGTGGGGGTGTCACTCGTGAACAGGGCACCCTCGGGGTCCTGTCATTTGAGATATCAGCCACACTGCTCTGCAGCCCTGGGCCCCCTTCGTGCCCTCCCCCTGGGGTGGGCGGTCCTATGGTTTCTCTCAAGGGGCAGTGTTTTCAGAGTGCTGCCCCCCAGCCCCCACAGGTGTGCGCCCATCCACGTGGGCGCCCCACTGTTTGTGCGTGTGTGTCTTTTCTGGACATTGGCAGCACAGACCATGTTTCCTCCAGTGTCTGCCCCCCACCCCACTGAGGATGGCGGGCCCTCCCTTCCCCTCTCCGCTCAGGCCCTGCCTTCAGCCCCTTCCTCCAGCCACCTTGGTGTGACCGTGATCACCAGCTCTGCTTTCAGCCTGTGGTGCCCGGTGCACTGACCGCACCATGGGTCCCCAGAACTAGCCCGTCCTGAGACGTGCCTTCCCCGGGCTGCCTCTGCTTAGGGCTTCTAATAACCATTTTCCTGCCCCTGTTTCCCGCTGGGCCAACTGCGCCTGTGCTGTGCCTGGGAGGGGGGAGCCAGGCTCAGGGATGATGCTTGGGGGAATGTGGATCCGGTGGGAGGGCACAGAAGGAAGAACTCACACCCCAGATCCCCAGGCCCACGTCTCGACGCTCCAGAGGAGGAGAGGAGCCTGCAGCCTCCCAAGAAGGGGTCTGTCAGGTTGCTGGTTTGACCTAACTCATGATGGTGGTCAGATGGCTGGACGGGTAGGTAGATGTTTGGAACTCAGGCCCCTGTGCCCGGTGAACTTGAGCTTGAAAGTCCAGTCTTTGCACAGCCCTGGAGAGGAAAAGGCTTTCTGTTTCTGTTTCTAAAAGAATGCAGAAGGAAATGTTTCCTCTTTTAGTTGCTGTGGATAGTATGGGTGCTTTCCCTGGTGGAACTACCCCCGCCCCCAGGGAGTGTAACAGAGGCAGCACACTCCCCTGGGTGCAGCGGGGGAGGCACAGGCGCCCTCCCTGGATCGCGCAGCACGACCTTAAACCAGCTCTTTCCTTCCCCCCTCCCATGGAGAAAACCACCTGTCCTTTGGACATGCTGGCTGTCCCAGCCCTGTCCCTGCTCCCAGTCTTTCTCTGTACGCCTCAGTGGGCACAAGTGGTACACTCCTACTGATATTCCTCCAAATTCATATCCTAGATAAAGTTAGGGAAGAAATAAGCTGGGGCTGTCTTGTTGTTGGTTTTGTTTTTTGGGGGGTGGGGAGGACAGGGAGAGAAAGAGCCCCTGGGAAGGCTGCTCCACGCCACACCACTTAAGGTCATGCAGACCCAGGTGGCTCCCCCCTACCCCCGGGCACCTGCTGGCAGTGTTTCGTTGGAAGGGAGCCCTGCTGGGGTGCACACTGAGCAGTTAGGGTCATCTCCCAGGGACGGCGAGCTGGAGGTTGCAGCACAAGCGGGTCCCTCCCTGGCCGATGCTGTGGCATCTCCAAGCATGCACTTTGCCCTTAGGAGGTGGCCTGAGGTTCAGCCTGGCGGGGAAGGGTGGCTGCTCTCAAGGACCTGGGGTCCTCCCGTGTCACTGAGCCACAACCTCCCTTGAGCCTACAGGACTGGGGCTTGAACCAGCCCATGTGCAGGGGCACCACCTAGGTCTGTGCCAACCCTGCCACCTGCTGGCTCCTGTTGGGGAGCCCCCAGAATCCTTCCGCTGCCCAGGTGTGATGGAGGCTCCAGGGTGGGCAATGGGAGCCCGCCTCAGCAGCCCTGGTGGCCCCCTCTGGCCTGCTGAGCAATAGACGGGATGAGAACACATCCATGTTCCAGGCTCAGAATGTTAGAGAATTCTGGCATTCCCTTGTTGAGACCCGGACACAGTGGAGATGGTCAGGGGCTGCCCTGCCCTGCCCTGCCCTGCCCTGCCCTGCCCTTGCTTGTGGTATCCTTGAGGAGAGAAGATGGAAACGTGGGAGGGGGCTGTAACCCAGGCCGTCCCAGCTCCGAGAAGGGGCAGTCACCTCGAGAGGCGCCTGTGCAGGCTGAGAAGGGACGGAGACATGCCTGAGCCGGGGCAGACCTGGGCAGGGCACTGACGAGTGTGTGGATCTGCAGCCGGCATGGCCCATGCTGCAGCTGGCTGAGCTCAGGGTCCCCTTGTCCTGTGTGCTTGCATTCCAGCACGTCTAAAAACAAGGAACTTTCTCCAGGGTCTGGGCAGAAAGGGAGTCCAGGCTCCAGCCAGGGGCCCACCTGTGCAGGGACGCAGCCAGGGGGACCACCAGGCTCCAGCCCCAGCCAGCCGCCAGCAGACCAGAGTCCTCACACCCTGCGGAAAGGTACGTCTGTCACCGCAGCCTTCCTGTTGGTTCCAGCCCAGGGAGCACTGCGCCCTCCCATCAGCGCGGACAGCCAGAAACCGCGGTCCCTGGACAGTTCAGGGCATTGGTGTTTGGCAGTTAACCAACTGTAAGCAGGATTGTCGCACGGGGTAGCTTGTAGGGCATGGATTCCACTGGTGAGTTCTCATTGGAGAAGCACAGGTATCCCATGGGCCTGCCAGGCCCAACCTCTGGCATTTATTTATTTGAAAGTCAGAGAGGAGATCGTCCACCCACTGGTTCACTACTGCCTAGATGGCCACAATGGCCAGGGCTGGGACAGGCGAGAGCTAGGCAATTCATCTGGGTTTCCCCCACGGGTACAGGGGTCCAAGCACTTGGGCTACCTTCTGCTTTCCCAAGCTCATTAACGGAGCTAGACTGGAAGTGGAGCAGCCCGGACTTGAACTGGCACCCATATGAGATGCCAGTGTTTTAGGCAGCAGCGTCACCCTCTCTGCTGCAGCGCTGTCCCTGACCTCCAGCATTTAAAAAGCTGTGTGGAGTCATCCACAGCGGCCGCCTGTCCAGACAGTGGCAGCCTCGCACCTGGTGCCGCAGAGGAGGGAGTCAGGATTGCTTCTCCATGCTTGCTTTGCAATCTCCAGACTGGAAACGGGAAGTAATGCGCAGGAGGTCGGGATGGTGATGGGCTTTGAAAAAGCCTGCAGGTTTTTTGGATTTATATTTATTTGAAAGAGTTACTGAGAGAGACAGAGAGGGGTCTTCCATCCCTGGTTTATTCTCTAGACGGCCGCAATAGCCAGAGCTGTGCTGATCTGAAGGCAGGAGCCAGGAGCTTTTTCTGGGTATCCCACGTGGGTGCAGGGGCCCAAGCATTTGGGCCATCTTCTACTGCTTTCCCAGGCCATAGCAGGGAGCTGGATCAGAAGAGGAGCAGCTGGGACTAAAACCGGCGCCTATATGGGATGCTGGTACCTCAGGCCAGGGCTTTAACCTGCTGTGCCCCAGTGCCAGCCCTGCAATATTTTTTTAAGATTTAATCTTACTTGAAAGCCAGAGTTACGAAGAGGAGAGGTGGGGAGTGAAGGGTGGGGTGGGGGAGGGGTTTCCATCTGGTGGTTCACTCCTCAGATGGCCGCAACAGAGCTGCACTGATCTGAAGTCAGGAGCTTCCTCTGGGACCCAAGGATTGGGGCCACCTTCTACTGCTTCCCCAGGCCATAGCAGAGAGCTAGATTGGAAGAGGAACCATATGGGATGTCAGCACCACAGGCAGCGGCTTTACTCGCTGTGCCACAGTGCCAGCCCCTGCAATCCTTTTTTATAAAGGTTTATTTGACAGAGAGGGAGAAACAGAGAAAAGACCTTCCATCCACTAATTCACTCCCCAAAGGGCCAGGCCAGGAGCCTGGAACTCCCTCTGGGTCTCCTGTGTGAATGCAGGGACCCAAGGACTTGGGCCATCCCCATCTGCCTTCCTAGGTGAATTAGCGGGGAGCTGGATAGGAAGTGGAGCAGCCAGGACTCAAAATGGTGCTCATATGGGATGCTGGTGCCACAGCTGGTGGCTTAATCCAGTGCACCACAATGCCAGCCCCTGCAGAGGGCGCAGTTCTTCAAAGATAATCTATTGAGGGCCAGGCTCTCTGGTGCAGTGTGTTAAACTGCCATCTGCAGTGCCAGCATCCCACACGGGTGCAGGTTCAAGTCCTGGCTGCTCTGCTTCCGACCCAGCTCCCTACTAATGTGCCTGGGCTTTGGCCTGGCCCAGGGCTCACTGTTGCGGCCACTTGGGGGTGCACCGGTGGATGGAAAATCTTTCCGCGTGACTCAAGGACACAGAATCTCCAGGCTTTGGCACAGAGCATCCGGCCATGTTTCACGGTCCTGGGAGCCAAACGTTGTGAGGCAGGTTCCCAGGGATTGCCTCTGACTCCCAGGCTGTGCTGGGGCAGCTTCAACTTGAACCATCTTCACTAGGCTTCGCTGACTGACTTTCCTTGAGTGCCCTTCGCACTGGGAACTGTTCTCCCCCTCGGCTGGGTATGCGCATGTAGACCATGGCTGGAGTCCAGGAGAGGGGAGGTGAAATGAGTTATCAGGCAAAAAGAGAGGCAAACACAGAGTTCCAGGTTTGTTTTAAAACCTGGGGCCAAGGGCCGGCACCGTGGCTCACTAGGCTAATCCTCCGCCTTGCGGCACCGGCACACCAGGTTCTAGTCCCGGTCGGGGTGCTGGATTCTGTCCCGGTTGCCCCTCTTCCAGGCCAGCTCTCTGCTATGGCCCGGGAGTGCAGTGGAGAATGGCCCAAGTGCTTGGGCCCTGCATGCCATGGGAGACCAGGAGAAGCACCTGACTCCTGGCTTCGGATCAGCGCAGTGCGCCGGCTGCAGCGCACCAGCCGCAGCAGCCATTGGAGGGTGAACCAACGGAAGGAAGACCTTTCTGTCTCTCTCTCTCACTGTCCACTCTGTCAAAAAGAAAAAAAAAAAACAACACCTGGGGCCGGTGCTCTGGCACAGCGGGTTAAAGCCCTGGCTGCTCCATTTCCCACCCTGCTCTCTGCTATGGCCTGGGAAAGCAGTGGCAGATGGCCCAGGTTCTTGGGTCCCTGCACTTGTGTGGGAGACCTGGAAGAAGCTCCTGGCTCCTGATCGGCATAGCTCCAAGCCCATGTGGCCATCTGGGGAATGAACCAGCGGATGGAAGATCTCTCTACCTTTGTGTAACTCTTTCAAATAAGTAAGTCTTTAGTAAATAAACACACCTGCGTGGTCTGCTGTTAGTCTGGCAGGAGGCCGAGGGCAGAGTGGGGTGGCCCAGCGAGGCAGTGGCGTCCTGGTCTGACCGCCCTATGTTCTGTCGCCATTGTGTGGGCTTTTCTCTTCCAGTTTCCAAGAAGCTGGCGCCCATCCCACCCAAGGTCCCCTTTGGCCAGCCAGGGGCTGTGACGGAGCAGCCTGCCGGCCAGCCGTCCCCAGTCAGCCTGTCTCCCACCCCGCCGAGCACCCCGTCGCCCTACGGACTGAGTTACCCTCAGGGCTACTCCTTGGCCTCTGGCCAGCTGTCCCCGGCTGCAGCTGCCCCGCTGGCCTCTCCTTCGGTCTTCACAAGCACTTTAACCAAATCGAGGCCCACGCCGAAGCCCCGACAGAGGCCCACTCTGCCGCCACCCCAGCCCCCCACCGCCAGCCTCTCGGCCTCCAGTCCCCAGGCCACGGAGCACCCCATGCTGGACGGCATGTCTCCCGGGGAAAGCATGTCCACAGGTAAGCGCCGGAGCCTAGGCGGGGTCACGGGCCTCGCCCCGTGCCCCGAGGGGGCTGTGCCGGCGGCCAGCAGCCCAGGGCCTTTGCTTCTGCTCTCTGTTGTGCTTGAGCACTCTCTCTCAGGGCATGGTAGGAAGCTGACGCCGTAACTCAGGTGAGAGGCCCAAGGTGTCCCCTAGAGAGGGGCTGAGAACCAAAGCTGGGGCTCCCTGGGGGCAGATGAGCCTCGGCTGCCATCTTTCTAGAGTCGCATTCAGATAGGGGTCAGTCTCAGAACAGAAGTGAGCTGACACACTCAGCGGTTAAGACAGCCATAGCCATAGACACTCTGACCACACATGGTGGTAAACTGGACACGTTTGTGGCGTCTGCCAGTCACCGGAGTGCTTCCCTTGCTCAAGTAGCAGGTGAGGCAGCCTGGGAGGGAGTGGACACGCATCCTGGGTCCTAGAACAGACCCCCCCCCCCCCCCAACCTTGGCTCTCTCCAAGAAGGATGTTTTCCTCTGCTAGTAGTAGGGAGCCCGTAGCCTGTGGGACTCTGCTCCTTGCAGGCTAGGCAAAAGCTTAGCCGGGTGTGCAGGTGTTTGCCACGGGACGGGAGAAGGGGGAGCCACCTGGGGCTGAATGAACACTGCCTTGGTCATTCCTGAGTGAGCCGTGATGGGAGAGGATGGGGCACCTGCCCCAGGAGCTCCCGTCAGAGCCGGCTCACTGCCCCTTCCACACCCAACATCTGCTCACTGTCCCGGCCTCCCTAAGGAAGGGACACCGTGCTGGAGGTGGAAGGGAGCATGCAAGGAGCAGCCCGAGAGATCTGGGGCCACGAGTGGACAGGGCTGCAGGCCAGGGCTCCCGAGCCGCGCAGCGTAGGCACCTGTGTTGTTGCAGTCTTCAGCAGCAGGCTGTCATTCTGTCGCACGCTCGGGCCTCTGGGCCGGTGTGGCGGGCCTGGGACCGTGCCCCTTGGCGCAGTGTTTCTGTGACGTTGCTGTTGCATCGTGTCTGTTCCTTCTCCGAAGCCTATTGTTGTGTTCTTGCAGCTGTGTGACATGAGTGGCGCGGTGTTGGATACGTGTGAGGGGGATTTTCAGGGTAAGCCGGCCCCGGCCTCGCCCCCTCCCACCCCGGCCAGCTGCCCTTGGCCGCCCCCACGGCCCCGCCCCCTCTCTGCATGTGGCTCAGACCACCCGCATGGCCGCCTCACTCTTGCCAGCTTCCTTGGCTTTGGTTAGAAGAGATCCAGCAGACTTAGCTCTTCTTCACTTCCACGGCGTCCCTAGGACGTGGAGGGCACGGGGGGAGCCCGTTAGCAGAGGGCCCGGCTGGGAGCACTCCCTGGGCCGCCCCAGCATCGGGCCTCACTGCAGGCTGAGGCAGCTGGCAAATCCCGGAGGCCCCGGGGTCTCAGAGCTCTTCCCCACCCACCCCTCACCGGCGGATGGATGGCCGGCCACGTCCAGTCTGTCCACGTCAGTGAAGTGTTTTGGGAGCAGTATGGCCCCTCCTCTGGCTCGAAAGTGAAGCCACGGCAAGAGCAGGAGAGCAGCCAGAGTAAAGAGGTGGCCTGGCCTCACGGAGAAGGGGCAGCACGGGGACTCCCCCCACCCGACCTGAGGGCTCCCAACAGAGCTCCCACAGGGGTCCCTGAATGGGCAGGCCAGGAGGAAGGTGGCCCGGTGTGCTCTCTGCACTGCCCCGGCCCAGCCAGCCTCACTCCTCTGCCTCCCATTTCACTGCTGAGGTGCCGGAGTGGGGACAGGCTCGTTCCCAGGCCACAGCCATACAGCTTGACAGACAGGGCATTGTGGATCCAAGCAGTGAGGCTGGTCCTTGTACCTGACAGCGGGCCCACCCAGCCTCACTCCTGCAGGAGGGAAGGGCAGAGGCAGGCCTGAGCACAGACGGCCCGGGGGAGCCACTGTCCCCCCAGCAGACCTCCACTCCTGCGGCAGCAGGTCAGAGCTGGCCGCAGTGGCATCCGGAGGACCCCCGGAGGGGGCGAGGGAGGCGGCCTGTGTCCCAGAGCGTCCGTGTCCGTGGAGCGTCTTTCAGGGCTGTGTCGCATGTGTGTCTACACGCAGCATGGCCTTGTGCAGTCTGGACATGTTGGCCCAAACACCCCAGCTCCCGTGAGTGGCCCGGAGCTGCTTCCCTACCACGCTCAGGGTGGGGCCGGAGTAGTCCACCTCCACCCCCAGAGCAGAGGGCTGGTCCCAGCATCCTGATGGCACAGGGTGCTCATGTCCCCGAGCTGCTGGCTCTGGACTCTTCTGGCCATGCCCTAACGGCTGCAGCCACTGAGCCATGGGACTTGGGGGCCATCTCCCTGACCTCCCCCGGACGAATGACCTTCTGCAGCCTGAACCTAGGTGGGGTTTCCTGCAATCCAGGGTCCCCAGGCAGCTGTCCCAAGGACTGCTCCTCGTGGTCACGGGATGAGGGGATCTTCCTAGAGTCTCAGTCCTGCCCTGCAGACGAGAGCTAAATGATCTTAAGTAGATCCTGAAGGAGACGGCCCCGCGCCTTCTCCTCCTGGAGTCTGGGGTGGCTCCTGTGGGGCAGGAGCTCCCTGGGCCAGCCCCTGTAGGTCACCACAGCCGAACCCAGACGCCCGGGCCTGCCACCCTCCCAGGTAGAAGCAGAGCCTCTGGCCTCAATCTGACGGTGTGTTAACAGGCTCTGGCCGGCCTCTATGCCCCCTGCTTCCTAACGCTGACCACGTCGGCCCCCAGCAGGCTCCTGGGGAGCCGGAGCCCCCCGATCAGCGCCCTCTCTCTGCCTGCTTACAGATATGACCCACTTCGAGATCCCGTCCATCCACATCGAGCTGGGGTCCACGCTCCGCCTGAGCCCCCTGGAGCACGCACGGCGACACTCCGTGACTGACAAGAGGGACTCGGAGGAGGAGTCCGAGAGCACAGCCCTCTGAGTGGCCGGCACCTGTCCCCGCCATGCGTGTACATACCTACGTGGGCCCCGGAAACACGCCGCCAGGAGCAGCGTCCCCGAGCTTGCCAAGTCCCCTGTCGGCTCCTCCCGGCACTGCCGGCGCGAGGCTGGAGTTGGGCGCGAGCCGTGACCTGCAGCCCGCGTGCGGCCTATGTTGGTGCAGATGTTTTGTTTCCTTTCGGGTGGTGACGTTGGCCTTTCGTTTGACCTTTGCCTTTTGACTTTGTGCCTATTTTGATCCACTTTCAGCCTCCGCGCTAGGCAGTACCTGCATCTCCACCGGAGGGCCCTCTGTGGGGTGGGGGGGTGCAGTGGAGGGCCCAGTGGCCAGGCTAGACCCTGGGGCTGCTGCCTTTCCTCGGACGGGGGGAGGGGGAATGTGGGGCCTCACAAAGGGGACCGGAGAGCAGGGGAGCCCTTTGCTCAGAGCTGGACTAAGCTGGAATTCCCCAGGTCCCAGGCACTGACCTTGACCTCTGCCTGCTGCTCGGAGAGGGGCTGGTCACTGGAGGGCTCCAGAACCGTAACAGCCTAAAACAAAACTCGTTTGAGTCATTTTCCGAGTTCTTTTTCCCCTACCTGTGCAACTAAAAGCTCCCTTCACTCCCTCTTTTATTTCTGAATGACCATATCTGGAGGACCCCAAGCGAGCTCCCTATGCACCTTAAAAAAATACTCGACACCTGAGCAATTCTGATCCTGCAGGCACCTGGAGGCACCCGGCTCCCTGGGTAGGGGGCCTTGGAGCCTGTTTCCTGGAGGTTACAAGTGAATAGCAATAACTCTGACCCAGAGCATGTGCGGGAGAGGCACAGGGGTCCGGGGCGTCCCCGGCCCAAGCCGCTCAGCCCCTCCCTGTCTGGGGTTGGGTTGAGAAAGGACCGGGAAGGCACGGGGAACCTGTTCACACTTTGGGATTAAGGAGTGAGAACCAGATTTGGGCCGTGCATGCACAGTCAAAAGTTTAAAATTTTATCCTTTTACAATAGATATACTATACCTATACATGATAGAATATTTGTATATATGAAATCTATATTTGTTTAATTTGAGCCATTCAATTGAAACCAATGTACAGGTGTATGACGAGGAATCTGAACGCGTAGGTCTTTTCCCTGACACAGTGTGGAGTCCCCTTCTCCAGGTGGGAGGCGCAGGCTTTCCATGTGGCGGCTTTCTCACTTCCTGGCGAGGGCAGGCCAATCCCCAGTGTGTAAGAGAGCCGGGGGGGGGGGGGGGGGGGTTGAGAGTTATCTTTAAATATATGGACAAAAACCGCTGTCAAAAGTAACGTTATTAAAATAGATTTATTATCCCTGAGCTTGGCACATGTTCTTGTATGGATGAGGAACCCGCGGGGACAGTTACCGTCTCAGGCTGCGTCCGCGGAGGCCTGAGGGCACCGCCAGGCCAAGTCCTCGGCTTGCACCTCTCTCGTCACCCGAGTCTCCAAGGCTCTTTCCGTGTTCTCCTGGGTGAGGAACTGCACAAATAAATACTAAATCAGCTGTCTCAATGTGGGGTGCAGAGGGGCCAGCCGCTGTGATGTTTCTCTATACTTTCAAGTGTTCTCATAGGCTACAGCGAGCAAGGTGAGCACCTCCACGCTCACCCACAGCACGGGAAGACACATGCTTTGCGCCGCACCAGGCTGAGCCCATCGGAGGGCACTGATCGGGAGGGTGCCCCTGGCCAGGCTTCACCGGTCCTCGCCACCATCAGAGTCGACTTCCCAGGCACAGAATGAAGCGAAAGGATTCGGGTTCCAAACTCCATCTTTATTGTGCCCGCTCCCTGTCACTTGTTGGTCTCTCTGGTGGGCTCAGGGAAGCACTGGGCTGGCACAGATGAGGGGTGCCACCCTGGGTTTCCACGTGACTTGCATTGGAATCACAGTGGCACTTGCTTCCCTCCATCGAGCAGACTCCCGCCCTGCAGCTGGGCCAGGCTCTTGTCACAGGAAGCATCCGGCAGACTCGGCGGGCAGCACACAGCACACGGCTCCACACCCCCTGGACCGAGTTCTCTTCCCACCGCGGCGGGGTGGGGCGAGGGGACGACGTCCAGCCTTCAGGGCGCAGGCTGTACCTGGACCTCCTCTAGGCCCTGACCTTCTTGCTCTGGGGGCTGCGGGGCTCCCCGGTGTGGGCCCGTTTCTGCTGGGGCTCCCCGTCCCGGGGGCTGCCCGCCCGCTCCTGGGAGAGCAGTGCCTCCCGCACCAGCCGCAGCTCCCGCTTCTCCCTGCGCTCCTGCATCTCCTCGATTTCCCCGGCGAACAGGGCCTTCAGCAGGGGAATCAGCTTGGGCACTGTGGCAAAGTCTCCGAAACAGACCTGGACGGGGTGGGGGAGGGAGCCACAGTGAGAGCCAGGCACCGACCCTGCACTCTCCCTCAAGCCAACAGCACAGCTTCAAAGAAAAAATCAAAAATGCCATGGGGGGGGGGGGGGCATCTAAGGAAGGGGATGGTCCCCCCATTCCTAGCAGAAGTCAGCAAAACAGAGGACTGCAGAAAACAAGGGGACGGGAAGGCAGCCCAGACTATTACCAAACCCCTGGGCTGGCACAGGCGAGGGCTGCTGCCCCGGGTTTGCACACGTCTTGCGTTGGCATCACAGTGACACCTGCTTCCCAGCCCCACCCCTTCACCTGCAGGGCCCAGGGGGCAAGGCTGAGACCTGAGCAGCCATCTCCCAGGTCATGATGGAACAGTTCAGGCCTGAGAGAACCTCTGAGAATGTTCTACTGGACCAAGGGATGACACCGAGAAGGTCTCTGCCATAGACAGGTCCCCCGCATCAAACCCAAGGCCATGACCAGGTCGGTGATGGAGACAGAGCCAGGAGGCAGCCTCCCCAGCATCCTGGGCAGGATGGGAGGGGCCAGCCCCGGCCTGGTTCCTGCCCCACATGGCCCATACAACACAGACCTTCATGTGGTCGAAGGCAATCCCGACTTTCTCGTTGAAGTCTGGGCTGAAGAGGGGGATCTTGGCGTAGCGCTGACTGAAGTGGTTCAGCATGATGAACTGGGCCTTCATGCGCATCCCCACGCCGATGGCCTGCGAGGTGGTGCTGTGGGCCAGGCACTCCGTGAGGCAGCTGAACCACAGGGCAGGCTCCGAAGCAGGGAACCAGAGCAGACCCCGGCCCACTCACTGCTCGGGACGCAGGGCAGGCAGGTGCATCCCTCCCTCGGCTGGCACCTCCTGAGCCAGCACCCTTCCCTCGTGCCTCGAGCCGAGCCCAGCCCATGCTGGCTGCCACGCCTCCCGTCAGAGGGCCTGGTTACTGGGAACCAGCCATTTGTGCAAATGCCTTCCCCTGCTGGCTCCCAGACACACAGCTCATCTAGAACCCTCTTGGAGAACCCTGGGAAGCCAAGGCCCACGGGAGAACTGCTGCGGGTTCAGGGAGTGCCTTTGCCCGACTGCTCAGGGCGCCCCGGGGGAAGGGCGGTGAGGGCCAGCGGGCTTTGCTACCTGTGTGTCTTTTCCACTGCCTCCTCCTCCATCCCGTCCTCCAGAGTGGCCTCATGGATCAGGAGGGTAGCATCCTGCCCTGCAAGCAGCACAGGCATGCGGCTGTGGGCTCGCACAGCTGAGCCCTGGCCCGGTGCCTCTCGAGCACTGATGCTACCCTGCACGCAGCTGCACAGTCCCCACAGCAAGCGCGGGGCCGCTCGTCTCGCTCTACTCACCCATCTGGACCAGAGCCTCACAGGGCATGGTGTCGCCCGAATAGACCACTTTCCAGCCGGAAGTGTGCAGCAGGGCACAGCCGTAGGCGTGCTTGCAGTGCCGGACCAGGCAGGTCTGAAACTGAAGGGGAGGGGCTGCAGGGCTGCAGGGCTGCGGGGCCGCGGGGCCACGGGGCTGCAGGGCCGCGCTAGGCCCCCAACTCACCCTCCTCAGTGCCTGTGGCTGGTCCCCTTACCTCTTTCAAGTCACACATTTCCAACAGCGAACTGATCTGTCCTTCAACCATGGGATTCAAGACCTCGGCCCCTTTCTGAAGGCACTTGGCAGGAATCAAGCTGTGAGAAGACAAAACATGAAAATATGCACCATGGGGCCAGCACTGTGGTAAACCAGGTTAAGCCGAACCTGCAGCACTGGCATCCCATAGAGGGCTGGCAGCTCCACTTCTGACCCAGCTCCCTACCAACGGCCAGGAAAAGCAGCAGAAAATGACCCAAGTGCTTGGGTACCTGCACCCACGTGGGAGACCCAGAACAATCTCTTGGCTTTGCTGGCCCAGCCCCAGCCGTTGCAGCCACTTGGGGAGTGAACCAGCAGATGGAAGACCTCTGTCTGTCTCCCCTTCTCTGTCACTTTGCCTTTCAAATAAGTCTTAAAAAAAAATCTGTCACTAAGATTGGGCAACGGTAACCCAAAGGGCTCAACAACCCCCCGGACTCAGGCAGAGCACACGCAGGCAAGTCTGGGCAGACACTCTTCCTCCCCCTGCTGCAGGTGTGGACCAGGCCCCGGTGTGGCCAGCGTCCGTGCCAGCCCACAGCTGGTGCCTGGTCCTGCCCACGCCCAGGCGTAGGAAGCAGGCTGAGAAGACACCTCCAAGCAGACACGCATCTGCCCGTGAAGCAGAGCCTCCCTCCCCTGCTCCTGCCCACAGGGACAACAGCGAGGCCACAGCAGGCGTCCAGGTGCTCCGGCCACCCTGACACTCACCTCACGTGGTGCAGAACCTCCTGGCACTGGTTGTGGTACTGCTGCAGCCAGGCCTTGAGCTGGGTGGGGGCGACCACCAGCAAGGGCTGCAGTGGCTTTCCCAGAGACGCCTGTGACAAAGAAATCCGCGCGCCGAGTCAGCGGCGGATGGGCCAGGATCGGTGCGCAGTGGCAGGCTGTAAAGCGGCGCGAGTCGGATGGGACCCAAGGGCTGCGCTTACCAAGGCTCGCTCTCTCTGCAGCAGGATGTTCAGCAAGCCCTGCGAAGGAGTGGAGCCGAGATCAGCCAGGGCCAAACTCACAAACCTCTCCCCTGGGTCGCCCCACCCTCTAACACTGCCATAGCAGGGGCTGGTGCGTGCTGACCTGTGACCCTTAGGTGTCACGGGCAGAAGGCGGGACATGTGCCAGAGGGCAGCGGCCTGGGACCCAGGCACCCCAGGGAGACCAGAACAAGGGCCCGACAGCCATGCCTCCTGTTTCTGGCCAGAGCTTCCCAAGCAGGCCTTGCGAACACAAGATCTGATAAAAGCTGGTGAAGGCAAACCATTATGGCTGCATGAGAACAAAGCAGGCGGACAAGACACTGAGCAGAGCCCACCTCTTCCTAGCAGGAGATGAGAAACCAAAGCCCTGGGCAAGTGTGGGAGCAGGAAGGAAGGAAAACAGCCGACAGCCCAGACCACAGGGGCCACAGCCCCAGGGTCCACCCGACACTCACTGTATGGTGGTCTGCATGCAGGTGGGACACAAACACAGCAGCTATGGTGCCCAGGACTCTGTCCACATCATCTCCATAATGACGGCACAGCTGCCCAAACGTGCCCTCGCCACAGTCCAGCAGCAGAGATGTGTCGGAGCTGTGGACGAAAGCGAGAGCTTCACCTCTTACAGTTCCCAGGATGACGCTTGCTTTACAACAGGCAGCGGCTGTAGACAAACTTGTGTGTCTCCCATAGCACACTCCCACTCCCATTCCTTTCCTGTGAGCAGCTTATAAAAAAGAACAGCAGGTGCATCATCCGCTTTATGCAGTGAGCCGCGGAACCCTGAAACCCCACAAGGTCTACAGAGCTACACGAATGCTGGGCATTCAAAGGGAAGTTCATGCACAGTGGGTGCCACGGACAGTGGCAACTCCCTCTGCTAACGACGCCAAGGACAGGCATCGTGCACATGGGACTTTCTGGTTGCAGCTGCCTCTCCTAGCATCTGTACTGGCCCCAGCCAGGTCCCTCGGGGGAGCTGTGTGAGGCAGGGTCCCGGGCTCTGACCGTCTCAGCTAGGGCTGTTCCATCCACTCTGCTCGGAGGTGGAGGGTGCCAGCCCTTCTGCCTGTGTCCTCCTCTGGGAGGAGCCCAAGGACAGGAGGGTGGCACCACCTGCACAGGAGTCAGTACCTGGGTGCCACCTGCTTGGGCAGACCAGAGTGGGAAGGGTGAGCAGCAACCCCAGCAGGTGCGGGATGAGAACCCAGGGGAGCCCTTCCTCACCCGAGTATCTTGGCCCTGGGCCGCCTTAGGGCACTCACACTTGGTTGTAAGAGATGCGCCTGCGTGTGTGGATTTCTGATGTCAAAGTGTACCTCATCACTGCTGTGCCCACTTAATGCGGGGTTTGGCAGTTCAAAGATGACAATGCAAGATTCCAAAAGCCACCAGGTACCCCACGCTCTCACTCCCGTACCACATACATGTCACACTCCTGTCAGTGATCCATCCAAAATGACCCCGGGCATCAAAGGGAGTCCAGTAAAGGGGCTGGACCCAAACAGGGATGTACGAAACCCAAAAGCATTTGGCCACCAGCAACAACTAGCGAGGGATAGCACGCGCAGCCGTTAAGACATCAGTCAAGTTTCAGGCCTGCTGCCTCCCAGCTGCGGGAACTACTGCAAGTGACCCGACCCTAGCTCCCCAGTCAATGAACTGCGTAGTCACTCGCTACTTCACGGGGTTACCAGTCAGGGGAGATCGTTTCTCTGAGCGCGCGCAGCACTGACTACCACCACCTGTTTCCATCGAAGGACCTAACGGGACAATTTTGGAGATGCCCAGCAGTGGGTCAGCTGCTGAGGCTGCGGGCTGCAACAGGAGGCCCCAGCCAAGACGGCAGGGCCCAGGGCTCTCCACCGTTCCAAGTCAGCCTGGGGGTCTGGACACAAGCGCGCTCCCCGGGGCGGTACCTGATGTTGACGAGTGTGGAGCTGACGTTGCGGATCTTCATGGGGATAGCAGACCCCGTGCCAAGGAAGACAACTTCTGGGTACTGGCTGCTTTGCTCTGAGGGAAGACACAAGTCACAAAGGAGTCTGCAGTCACTGTGCTGGCAGGCTCCCCTGGGAGGGGTGCGGGGGGACCCGGCAGGCGCCCTCCTGCAGGCTGTCCAGGGGCCAAGCGATCAATTCTACAGTCCTTCCCTCCAACGGCTGCTCCATCTGCAAGCCTCTGAGATCTAGGTGGGCCGCTAACACACTCCTCAGAGACAGAGCAAGTAACTCCCGGGACACAACACCCTGCGAGGGCTGCTCCAGGAGGGGTGACTTAGGTCCTCTGCAGCTCGCTGGATGCAAACTCCATGGAGACGCAAGGCTGGTGAAAGATTAAGACCTCAAGTCCTCCCCCAGGGTTCTTCCATTCCTTTCACAAGCTGAAAACAACCTAAGAACTGACAGGAGCAGAGGTTGGAGCCGGCGTTGACAACAGGTAAAGCTGCCGCCTGCGACACTGGCATCCCACGTGGGTGCCCTGACTGCTCTACTTCCTATCCAGCTCCCTAATGCACCTGGGAAGGCAGTGGAGGATAGCCCAAGTCCCTGGGCCCCTGCTGCCCACATGAGAGCCCGAAGAAGCTCCTGGCTTCAGCCTGACCCAGTTCCAGCTGGTGCAGCCGTTTAGGGAATGAAATAGCACATGGAAGATCTCTAACTCTGCCTTTCAAATAAATAAATCTTAAAAAAACCAACAGAGGTCACCAAGTTCCCAGACTCCTCTCCTGATGTGGCAGTAGAAAACCAACAAGCCGAGGGTCATGCCCAGACTTCCGGGGACATCTGCTAGCAGAGTCAGGACTGAGCCCCAAGCCAGCCAAGTCCCTGCTCTAAGCTCCTTCCAGAGTGTCAGTCTTCCCAAACCGTTTCATTCAGCGTGCAGGCAGAGCACGCTGGGCGCCGCAGCACCCAACACAGGAGTGCTCTGGGGTTCTCCCCGAAGGCTACAATTCCAACGCCTAGCCAGAGGAGAGAAGCCCTGGATGACGTATGTATGTCGGGGGAGAATCTGCACCGTCAACACTCGACACAACATCATGGCAACAGGTGCAAGCAAACAGGGCCCAGGAAGGCAGCCACTCCCCGGTCACGCACTCACCTGCTGGAGCCGGGCTGTCCTGCACACTCTTTCTGTATTCCTGCACTCTCTCCTGGAAATTGGGGAGCTCCAGGGCCTCAGCTATGAATTCATCAGGATTGCAAGCAACGATGGCGTCCCTACAGGGAAAGGAGCACGTCAGGAGACTAAAGTGGGCGTGGTCTCAGCAGGTACCAGTTCAGATACCCAGAATACACGCACGGGATGAGCTGCAAAACAGTCTTTGGATTCAAGGTTGATGGCCAAGTGGCTGTGTCCGGGCCAGCTCTGTCTGCTGCCTTCTGAACATTTCTCAGCCAAGACGGGGCTGTTCTCAACAGCGTGAGCACCTCAGCACCTCTCTCAGCCGCAGAGCCTGACACCTGGCACAACTCATGCTTGGGGAAGGTAACTGCCGACACTCCTGTGCAGCGCCCCAGATTCTCCCCAGACCCGGCAGCAGCCCCAGCTGAGTGGCAGGGCCCCAGAGCCACAGTTCTTCAAACTGTCGTGCACACAGCTACTCACCCAGGAGCCTAATGGGGTAGCACCGAGACCTGCACGTCTGGCCATCCCCAGACAATGCTGGTGCTGCCAACCCTGAGCAGCAAAGGCGACTGCTGGCGGCCTGGCACCCTGGCTGGGCAACGGAACCCCTGGCGGGTGGTCCCCAGCCTAACCTCAAGATCCCAATTCAGGAAGTCTGATGCTGCCCCAAGAGTCGCATTTGTCACCAGCACAGGCGAAGGTGAACCTCGGCTACATCTGCTCTTCACTGCTTCATGGAACGGTCTGTGCAGGCGCTGACAATGGGATGTGGCTGGAGCGCTAACTATTCAACCACATAGCACATGGCATCCTAGACCTCTCCACGTTCTACCCAGACATGGACGTAGTGGAGTGGGCAGGATACTTCCAGTAAATCCAAGGATCAGCCCTTAAAAATATAGACGCTGGGGCCGGCCTTGTGGCATAGAGGGTAAAGCCACAGCCTGCAGTGCCAGCATCCCATATGGGCACCGGTTTGAGTCCTGGCTTCCCCACTTCCAATCCAGCTCTCTATTTGCCTGGGAAAGCAGTGGAGGATGGCTCAAGTCCTTGGGCCCCTACACCTGTGTGGGAGACCCAGAAGAGGCTCCTGGCTTCAGGTCGGTGCAACTCCGACCATTGCAGCCAACTGGGGAGTGAACCAGTGGATGGAAGACCTCTCTCTCTGCCTCTCCTCTGTGTAATTCTCACCTCCAAATAAATAATCTCTAAAAAATAAATAAAAATAAAAATAAAAATACAGACGTGGCGCCGTAGGCTCTTTCTCTTTCTGGATGGGGAACCCTGATCAAGGCTTTGCAGACAGAACCTGAGCCTGATCCAGGAACCCTGCATTTATGAACACCTTAAGGGAGCAGAACTCCAGTCGAGGGTTTATAGGAGACATTTACTGTCCGATTAAAACAGTAAAAGACTGGAATCGTCCAAAGGAGTGCCCCCTCTGTCAGGAGGACAGACAGAAATCTCACTGCTGAAGACCATTTCACAGCGCAGGGAGAGCTCGCGCCGCCAGCCACTCACATACACCGTCTTTCTTTTAGGATGTCCCCACAGGCACAAATCAACCAACATAAAATGCTAAAAACCATTCTCTCCAGGTAACTGTGTCCATCATGGGTTTCTAACTGTGTGCGCTGTAAAACAGTTGCCGTCACTGTGTTACCACGGGGAAGCATTAGGAAAGGAGGATCCTGGCCTAGTCCTGCCGCCTCCACCCAGACAGAGCTGCCAGCTACGGAACCAAGGGAGCCTGCTCGGCCCCAGCCCTGCTCGCCCCCATGCTGCCTGCCTGCGAGACCACACGGCCCCCAAGCCTTGAAGTTTACCATCACACCACTCAGAGAAGCCAACCCTGACCCAGATGACCCCCACCAGCCCAGATCCACACTGACCTCTGCCACTCCCTCCTGGGGCGGAGCTGGTACTTGAGGAGGCACTCGCCACGGACTGCGGGCACCCTGAGGGCAGGACCTTCCTCCTGAGGAAGACAGAGGCACGGCGTGGAGAGGAGGCACAGGCCACGAGTCAGGCCGAGCGGGGCCTGTGCTGGGACCCACCTGAGAGGGCAGACTGGCCAGGGGCGGGAAGATGCCCGGATGGATGAGGTTGAGCTGGGTTTGAATCTTGTGGCTGCGCAGGTTGTGAAGTGACGTGCAGTTCTCATTCAGGATCAGGTGCTGGGTGTCGGGCCCAAACCTATGGCAAAACAGACAGACAGACGGCTGCAGCCTCCGTAGGGGAGCCACGCCCTGGAAGGCAGCACCAGAGACTGCAACCACACTGTAGATGCGAGAGTGCAGAGCGCGAGCTGCCTGGCCAAGCACAATCCTGCCCCTCCTGTCCCCAACTGCTGAGCTCCCTCCCCACCTGGGCTGTGTGCTGGAATAGACAAGCAAAGTCAAGCTGCTCTGGCCCCAAAGTTAGGAATCTGGCAACAAAACAAGTATGGGACAGAAGAAAAGGCTGAAGAGGCAAACACTATACATGGGGATTTCAAAAAGTTTGTGGGAAACAGAATTAAAAAGATAAAATTTAGGCGCCAGCGTTGCAATGCAGTGGGTAAAGCCACCACCTGCAATGCCAGGATCCCATATAAGCGCCAGTTCCAAGTCCCAGCTGCTGCAGTTCCAATCTAGCTCCCAGCTCATGCACCCACGAGAGTGGCAGATGGCAGCCCAAGTGCCTGGCCCCCTGCCACCCACATGAGACACCCAGATGGAGTTTCAGGCTCCTGGCTTCAGCCTGACCCAGCCCTGGCTTTTGCAGACACCTGGGGAGCAAACCAGTGGGAGAACAATCTCAATCTCTGTCTCTCCAACTCTTTCAAATAGACAAATCTTTAAGTTTTAGTGCAAAATTTTTTTAAATCCATGGTTTTCCATGATACACATGTAACATGTGATGTCCCCTCACATGTTACAGCTCAAACCCTAAGACAACAAAGACAGCTGAAGAACAGGGGACTGCGGATGGAGACCAAGAAGAGCACCCTGAGGTCCCCACATAACCAAGTCAACTCGGTTCATCCCTGGGACACTAGCACAGCCCATGAAGTCTCCCCATCTAGTCACAAGCTGGGGCAGAACAGGTACCCCACAGGGCTACTGAGAGGAGCAGGTGGAGATGGTGGAATAAAACTCAGGCACTGGACACACTGCCCGACAGGCAGAAGCTAGTATCTCACTCCGTGAGCTCCGAGACCATGCAGGGTGTGCAACACCACGCAGCGGGCCCTGTGCATGCCCCAGACTCCCTGGCAGCGGAGCGTGGCCTCACAGGTGTGGCGCAGACGCGCAGGCACTGCCAGAGGTCGGGGAGGGTGAGGAGGTGTAGCAGTAAGGACAAGCAGCACGGGAAAGATAAAGAGGGTGGGAAAGGGGGACACATCGCCGCCCAGGACAGCCCCCACGAGCCGCTGGGCTGAGCTCCGTACCTCTCCATCCACTGCTGGTACCTGCTGTCCATAAGCACAGATTCCGGGGCTATGTGGACCACCAGGGCCACGGGCGCATCAGCCTTTCCTTGGTACCTGGGGGAGGCAAAGGGTTTGCTTTGCTTTACAAAGTGACACAAACCCAGGACATGCCCAGCAGTGCTGTGCAGCCAGGGACGGAGGCCCAGCCCCACACGGGGACCGCAGTGAGACCATCACCCCCACACCACGGCTGCTCTCCTGCTCTCGGCAGTGCGTCCGAGCACAGCAGGCCCTGGTGCTGGGCTGAGCCCCTGGCACAGGATCCCTCTGTGAAGCGAGCGCCGCCCTGGGTCTGCAGGTGGGCCTGGCTGCGCCTTCCTCAGCACCGTCCTCTCCCTCCCTACTCTGGCTCGTCTCCCGGATCCCTCGCAATCACTGCCTCCAATGAATCTTTCCACTTGCAGTGCCACTTTGCCATGGAGGACTCGAGACACCCATATCAGAAATGACAATCTGGGGTGGACGCTGATTAAGATGTCACTTGGGATGCCCTCGTCCCACATCAGAGTGCCTGGGTTCAAGTCCTGGCTCTGCTTCTAATCCAGCTTCCTGCTAATGCACACCTTGGAGAGGCAGCAGTACTGGGGTAAATGGTCGGGTCCCCGCCACCCACATGGGAGACCCAGGTTGAGTTCCCAGCTCCCGAGCCCAGCAGGCATTTGGGGAACGAACAAGTGGCTGGGACATCACTCTCTTTGCCTTTCAAACACATAAATCACTTACTAACATACTGATATCTTTCCTTCCACTTAAAAAACAAGATACATTTGTCAACAAGCTCCTCTGTGTAACGAGTCACACAGCCGAGAAAGCCTTTCATGGTTTTCATTTTGAAGATTGCACTCTTAAGGGATTGAACACTCCCCGTGAGCTGCTAACCAAAGGCAGGCTGCTAAACCAGGTGATAAAAACCGCAGTGTAGGCCGCCAATGCAACTGAAACTTAAACAAAACCAGAATACGCATCGGCCCCCAGGACCTCTGTCACACGCGACCTCACACGTCCTCTCAGAGACGTGAGGTGTGCCGCCCCAGACTTGATGAAACACAAAGCCTGTGTCTGCAGAGCATCGAATTCGCGCACTGAACAGAGCAGACTTGGGAAGGACTCCCTAACTTCGAAGGGGCCAGCAGCCCAAACCAATCTGCTGTGTAAGCAAAGACGGTGTGTGTTAACCATGACCAGAGATGCAAATTCTGCCAGCAGGACAGATCCCAAGGAGGGTATCCTGGCTTCTCCATCTCAACCCCAGAGAGCGGGCTCTCCCAGAGACACGGCTCCAACCCGAGATGCCTGTGGCCGCGCTGGGCTAGGCTTCCCGAGTAGCGTCCTGGCCCGCGGCCCCCGCCGGAGCCCCTCGTTACCTCTGCAAGGTGGCGTTCTCACAGATGGGCTGGATGAACCCTTCATCTGGACACTCCACCACGACAAAGACCAGGCCAGGGTCCGGAGGGGTGCAGAGCTCTTCAGGCAAGATCTGCAAAACCAGACAGGCCAGCTCAGGGGCCGGTGCTGTGGCGCCGTGGGTTAAGCCACTGCTGGCGACCCTGGCATCCCAGGTCAGAGGGCCAGTCCAAGTCCCAGCTGCTGTGCTGGGACTTCCAATCCAGCTCCCTGTTAACCTGCCTGGAAAAGCAGAAGATGGCCCAAATACTTGGGCCCAAGCCACCCACATGGGAAACCTGGAGGGAGTTCCTGACTCCTGGGGTTTTGGCCTGGCCCAGGCCCAGCTGATCTGCCATTTGGGGAGTGAACCAGCAGATCGGAGATTTCCCTTCTCTCTGTCACTCCGGCTTTCAAATAAATACATCTTAAAATAAAACAGGCCATCGCACCCTCCCAGGACAGATTGCAGCCCAGCACCCAAACTGAAGAGCCTACAAGGCAAGTGCTGGCACTGCACTCTCCTCACCGGCAATCCCGAGAGGGGAACACCAGGCACAGAGCGACCAAGGACCACCACCAGCACCTGTGTCCTGCTACACAGCTTGTGGCGACTTCATGAACCCACAGTACTCAGGAAATGGGGCTGGCAGTCAGAACTCTTTCCTGTCTGTGGCCACTGGTCCCTGCATCTTTGGACGCCAGAGAAACATCTCTATGAAGAACGTGGTGGCCCTCTTTTGGGCCCATTCATCTGAGGTCTGTGGTTGGACACTGCCCTGAGCTGGAGTTCAGGGCAGCATCGAGGCTCCCAGGAGGAGGAGGGGCAGACCCCAACACACAGTCTAAGACAGTGCACACAGTGGTGCCAGCATGCAGCACGGGGCCGGAACAGATGCCATCACATCACTCAGCCCAGCAAGGGAATTCCAAGCTGTTCCACCGCCTCCCAAAGCAGGGTCTAGGGCCTGAAGCCAACACTGGCACCATCTCCTGCTCCCGGCACCCTGTAAGTGCTGAGCCACCATGAAAACCAAGCGTCCCACCTCTCTTCCTTCGAAGGTGATGCTTTCCCCATTCTTGACAGCAGCAATGATGGGCGCGATGGCAGCCGTCCCACTGAAAGAAGAGGCAAGCCCCCGTGAGACGCAGCCTGGGGACTCGGAGGCACCGCCAGGTCCTCAACGCACTGTCCCCGGCACTCACACTGGGAGGCCCATCTCCTTTGCTTTGAGCACCAGGAAGCTCCCCTTCTTTACGTGGAGCTGCAACAGAGAATAGAGAGGCAACTTCAACGGCAGAGGAAGCAGCTCGATTCTAAGTAGCTTTTTAGAAGTAAATTTATCTGGGTTTTTAAAAACTTAATGTTACTTTCTTACAATCCATTAAAATGCTATTTAGGCTGCCTTCAGAAGGTGTACTACTGGGTTTCTGTGAAGAAGTGTTACTTTGGCCGGCGCCGCGGCTCAGTAGGCTAATCCTCCGCCTAGCGGCGCCGGCACACCGGGTTCTAGTCCCGGTCGGGGCGCCGGATTCTGTCCCGGTTGCCCCTCTTCCAGGCCAGCCCTCTGCTGTGGCCAGGGAGTGCAGTGGAGGATGGCCCAGGTGCTTGGGCCCTGCACCCCATGGGAGACCAGGAAAAGCACCTGGCTCCTGGCTCCTGCCATCGGATCAGCGCGGTGCGCCGGCCGCAGCGCGCCGGCCGCGGCGGCCATTGGAGGGTGCACCAACGGCAAAAGGAAGACCTTTCTCTCTGTCTCTCTCTCTCACTGTCCACTCTGCCTGTCAAAAAATAAAAAAAAAAAAAATAAAAAAAAAAAAAAAAAGAAGTGTTACTTTGAAATGTTTCAGTTTTATTGTACAGCTGTTCATCTGAGAGGCAGACAGCCTGAGCACTCACTCCCTAGGTGCTGCACTGGCAGGACCAGGCCAGGGGGAAGCCACAACTGGAAACTCCACTCAGGTCTCCCGCGTGGGTGGCAGGAACCCAATTCCTGGGGCCATCACCACGGCCCCCCAGCATGTGCTTACCAGGAAGCGGAAGTCAGGAGCTGGGGCTGGGCATCAAACCTGATACACCATCCTCTGCAGGGCTCGCCTCCCAAGCCGGGGCCACCGGCTGCTCCACTTCCCATCCTGCTCCCTGCTAATGTGCCGGGGAAAGCAGCGGAAGATGGCCCACGTGGTTGGGCCCCTGCACCCATGTGGGAGACCCAGATGAAGCCCCTGGATTCAGCCTGGCCCAGCCCTGGCCGTTGCAGCCATTTGTGGAGTCAATCAACGGATGGAAAATTTCTCTTTTTTTAAGATTATTTATTTGGAAAAGATAAAAGGCCTTTGCACACCAAAGGCAGGGTAAACTCTAGATGAACTGAATTCAGTTGTGGAGATTTGCTCCATCTGAGCAACATGGTGAATCTGGAAGAAAGAGGAGAGCCAGAGCAGAAGCCTACAAGGCCCCAGAAGTCCAGGCCACCCAAGGCCCACGCTCTTCTCTCAGGTGAGTTTCTCAGCCTGCTTTCTCCAGCCTCCCAGAACCTGACCAAGCTTAAGAGAAGGGCAAGGGCTCCAGGCTGACCCAGGAGGGGCCGCAGAGGAGGGCCAGAAGCCTGCTTTGTGCGACACACCTCATCGTCCTATATTGAGGAAGGCAGCAAGGATCTAACAGGTCAACACTGCCACAGGAAACCCAAAAGCACCAAGCCTGACAGCAGTACTTCACTTCTACAACATCACAACCGCGATCCACGTAACCTGACGGAATACTGGCAAGGATCCCGCAGCCAACATTACCACTAGCCTGCTCCTACTGGTTTCACCTGTAGCTGTGAGAGCCAATGCAAGATTCCCAATACGTTTTAAAACGCTACCTTACTTTAACAAAAATCTAAGCCTGCAAAAGAACACAGAAGCCTTACCACAGACCAGACAAAAGCATCTGTTAAGGGCTATATCATTAACTTCTAATACAAGGTTCTGTCCTAAATATAACTTACTGGAGTAAATGTTTTTGATGGAATTTGACCAGTTTCAGATTCTCTGAGCTAGGCTTCTGTGAATGCCAGCGAATACGAAAATCAACTCGATGGTTACACCTTAACTACTACAGTGGAATGAAATGAAACACAGCTGTCCTGAACTGTGCCTGAATCCCGAGGGACCACAGAGTTTGACAGCACCAAGAGAATGTCAAAGGATACAAACGCCTGGGTGGTGATTTGAGAAACAGGTATAGCTCTTTTGGAATTGTTACCTTTGAACTACTGGAAAAATGCTAACCGAGGATCCCTGACCACACCAGCACGCTGGTGACTGGTGACACACAGGTTCACTCACAGCCCACCGGCAAGACCCACTCACCTGACAGATGAAGGCTACGACCAAGGAAGGGTCCCTGGCAGATGCTTTCCGTTTAACTCCTGAGGGGACACAAACACACCTGGTCAGATAGATGAGTTCAGTGTAAGGTGGGCTTGGAGTCCCAAAGTGCTATCAGCTGGCATCTCATGTACCTAGCACGGCAATTATAGGGGCAGCGCCATCCCTATTGGAAACTGAAGACCAATATTCCCCAGCAGGCCTTTCTTAAAATCCTGGTCATGCTGCGATTTGAGTAGATTAAAAATGCAAGAACAACCTTAGAACAGCAAGTGAAAAGAATTTTATAGGGCCCATTTTATTTATGAGTGAATTAGTCGGGGGGGAGCTATAGTGTGCTTTATAATTAAGAGGACATGCAAACAAGACAACATCTACAGGGCCTGTGGAGAATGTGGGGGTCAGTCCGTGCCCTGCGCCATCCAGACGGTGCTCCAGGTCTGCCTGTCCTCCATCAACAGGCAGACCAGACCTCGGGACTGGAAGAGCAGACTCCAGCTTTGCCCACTAGACAGCAGGACACTCAAGTAGTCCAGTGCCACTGGAAACATCTCATTGTGGACTGGACTTCAGCTTCCCAGTGGGCTACCCTTCTGGAAGAAACCACAGATCCACTCCTTCACGTGGCTGCGTTCTCAGCTCAGCAATCGGGTTTTGTGTTCATGAAAAGCTAATTTGCACTGATGCTCATTATTGAAAATGTGGAAGGCCTGTGTGAGAGTCAGAGCACCAGGTAAACTCGACACCATGGTGAGGCCTACCCAACACTGCACACTGGCCCACTGAGTTCAGAGCCACCAGCACTGTGACAACACAGCCACGCATCACCTGTTTCACATACACACAGCTTCCTTTTAGGGGTGCTTCTAATCCAGAACATCAAAGAACTGTCTTATGAGATTCCGTGGCTGGAACTGGAAGACATTACGCCAAGTGAATCGGGAAGGGGTGGGCACAGGAAGACCAATGCTGTGTGACTTCACTCATATGCCAGCGTCTGAAACAACCGGGCCCACAGCAGCAGAACATAAAGGTGGCTCCTACAGGCCAGGGTGCGGGGGAGGGGGAAGGGAAAGGTCGATCAAAAAATCAAGTGTCACTTAAACTGGAGGAACATGTTTTTCTCATTGATTGCACTGCATGGTGACCACAATTAGTAAACGTGAATTATGCATTCCTGCTAAGGGATTTTTAACGTCAGAAGACAATGTGACGGTTATGCTGATGGGCTTGACTGCGTCTTGGGGTCCCTGGGACGGCAGTGGGAGCCCCTGCCGGACACTCGATCCCCTTATTCAGTCACTGTGCCTAACCTACCCCCACCCTCCTCTGTACTCAACCATCTCTGGGTGACCCCTAACTCCCAATACGAGGTAAATGCTGTGTCAGCAGCCTCTATACATTGTTCAGGGACTAGGAAAACAGTCTGCGTATGTCCAGCACGGATACCGCAGGGCCCTGCTCCACGGGTGGCTGGGGCCTGGGATGTGGATCCCCGCGTCCAGAGGCGCGCCTGCGCACAGCCGCAGCACCACACGGAACCCACTAAGCGCCCACAGTGACTGCTTCCAAACTAAGAGTTTCTCTAAAGCAAACACTTAACAAAAGCCAAGTCCCCTCCCAGGCCCTCGGGTGATACCATCGCCGTCCGGGAGCCGCTGCTTGTTTCCAGCGGGGCCAGAGTCTGAGGACCGCTGTGGACTGAGCCTGCTCAGGGGCCTTTCTGGACTCGGCGGTGACTGGCGCTCTCCACACTTCCATTCACCTGGTAGGAAACCACTGAGTTACTCACCACACGAGAAGCGCGCACAGCCCATGCCCAGGCGGGCCCACACGGGGCAGGCCAGAGGGCCAAATTAAACCAGCACGCCTTTTACGACAGTGCTAAGTAGCTAGTTACCAGCCCACGGTGGGCTCGGGGCTGAACTCAGAGCCCCGCCTGCAATAGGAATCCAACAGTGTTTGTTGACTGAAAAACACGTAGGCTGTCTCCTGGCTCATCACTATCACTGCTGATATACAGACTTTGAGAGGATACCAGTTCCATGGGAAGGAATATGGTTTTGCAGTTAAATCTCAAAAAAGTCAAGAAAAACAAAACACAACACAACCTAATAACAGCCCCTGCTTTCAGTAGGCCCAGCAGCTCTCTTCCAGGCAGCGTCGTTCATCTGGGCTCCTGGGTGCTGGGAAAATGATCACCAGCAAAGCTGAGCAAGCATGGACCACACAGACACCTACAAAACTGTTAGGTGCTATGAAAGGAAGGGCAGGGGGCCAGGAACAGACACAGGGACTGAACCCAGGATGGGGGTGGTGAGGAAGGGAGAACTCTGCCCAAGAGCCAGCCAGGCCAACAGTTCCACTGAGAGCTGGCCTCTCACTGGCCTGCCAACGAGGCAGCTGGGCCCGAGCCACACCCACGGTCAGGAGCTTCCTCGTCCCCTCCTCTCCTGTCTGCACTTCTCTGGCCTTTGTCTCTCTCTCCCCTGGATCCTGCCTGCACGTGGGCAGGCACCAGGACCTTCCCTACTGCTTCGTTCTCTTTACAAGACAGACTGGATACAGAACACACTTTGCCAGGCTGACAGGGAGGGTGTCTCTGCTCCCAAGTCAAAACCACATCACCCAGCCGGCACCTGCGGAGTCAGCATGCGCTCCTGACCCCCAGGTGATACCCTTTCAGGCCGCTGGCATTAGGGTCTCTTTACAAGTTCATCTGAGTGCAGTTTATGTTCCGACCGTGCCTGACTATGTAGCAGTCGGAAGCTAACTGCCCTCAATCACACACGAGTTCAACCTGTCTGTCCTGAACACCATTAGCCCCTTAAGGGCGGAAACTGTATCCTGATTTCTCAGCTGCATTTCCTGAGCACCCTCAGCCCAAAGCAGGTGTTCAAAGGTTCCGATTTCACCCACATTTTCCTTAGGCTGGATCTCTACCCACCTCCCCCCCAGGAAACCTGGCTTTCACACTCACCGTATATGGGGACCTGATGGACGGTCATGGTCTCATCCGTGTATTCCGGCGCAGAGTGGGGCCGCACAGCTATGTGAAAACCACACAGTAGGAAGAGTGAAAGAGTGATGACTTTGGTAAAGACGTGAGTGCGAATTAACTTCCAAGATCACCAACCACAAACAACTGAATTGCTCAGGTTTTCGTGGGCATCTGCCACAAAAACCAAAATTTGAGTAGATTAACATTTAGGAAAAGAAACAAAACTGAATTTTCATCAATTACTTATATTTGCTACAGTAAATGCACATGACATCATCACTGGTGAATATCTATTTCAAAAATGTACAAAGAAACCAACATACAAATTTTAGAAGACAAGGTTAACAAACAAGACTGTGAGCCTGGAGAAATCTATCACTCAACTCTAAGAGGCAGGAAATGAAATGAAACATCGGCGCTCCTAGAGAAGAGCAGCATTAACCAGCCAAGGCACAACTGGCCCAGGACCAGGGCCCGGCGGCATCCGGGGTTAGGGCTCCCGCCATCACAGGAGCCCAGGAAAGGTGGCTTTACCGCCTACTGACACTCACACTGCCTCCTCCTCCTGCAAGGCCTTCCCAGTTCCGAGCGCCTCCCCGAGAGGCAGGGAGAGCCCTGCTGCCTGAGCAGAGACTGCCCTACGGAATCACTTCGGCCCACCTTGCCCGTACTCGTGCAGCAAAAGGAGAGGGCACACACGGTGCGATAAGGGAAGATTTAAAAAATCCATCTCGAGTCACAGAGGTGTCTGGTTTAGGTCAAGTGTTAATGGATTCTAATTTGAAAGTTCAGAACACAGACGAGAAACAGCAGATAACGAACCACAGCCAAGGACATACCTAGGTTGATTCCTTTCAGTGGGCCAGAAAATATTTTCATTGCTTCTAGGAATTTCTCCTAAAAAAGTAGAAAAAGAAGGGAGTGGTTATGGCTGAACAGAGAATAGAGCAAGGCATTCAAGTATTTACAGGGCACCAACACCACCTTTAGTAAGTATTCTGGACATCGCTTATGTACGAATAACTACTGAGTAGTCACTGTGCTGGAATGCCAAGGACTCAGCAGTGACAAGGAGACAGAGCCCTTGCTCTCATGAAGCCAGCAGATGACACAAAGATAAAGGTCCCAAACAGCAGCTCAGAGGCAGTTATGATAAGTCCTCCACAAGAAAAAAAAATTCAGGCGGCTGGGAGCTGACCTAGGAGCCGGGCCTGGAAGTTTGGTCAGGACACAGGCAGGGAGGAGAGGCGGCAGGGGGAACGCGTGTGTGGATGAACGCTCTGAGCGGCCAGGGTTTCTGGTGGGGCAGAGGTCAGGGTCAGCCCAGGCAGCAGCAGCAGCTGGGCGACTGTGGAGATGCACGCGTGGGCACGGCTCTCCAGTTTGTGCGGGCCGTAACAAGGCCTGCAAGGCCACGGACAGCCCTTGGAAGGGTTCAGGTTGGGAAACCCCAGGCCGTATTTGTATTTGCATCTTAAAGTGGGCTCTCTGGCTGCTGTGCGGCCAACGGGGAGGCAGGACTGGACTTGCAGGCCACTGTGGACCGAGAGGATGAGGGTCTCAATGAGACGGAGACACATGGACGATTTCAGATGCTATTCTGGGGGCAGAATTAACAGGATTTTTTTGATTGGTCACCTTCCTTCTAAAGAACTGGGAAATGAACGCTTGTACTAGCATGAACACCACTTCACCACCACGCAGTAAGTGGGCTTAGAAAGTATGAAGCTGTCTGAAGCATCATAAAAGAACAAAAACAAAAGCTAACGTTTATTAGCTACTTGGTGTCAGATGTTAAAATCATCTTACGTTTCCTGTTTGTTACCTCATCTCTAGCGATTTCATGAAATGCTATAGCCATTTCATAGATGAAGAAACAGACTCAGGTAAAGTAACCCACTCAAGGCCACACAGTCAACGTTTTCAACTAAGGTCTAATTTAATTTGAGAGGTGATCTTTACTTTTATAAAAATTCTTGTTGCCAACATTAAATGTTGACCAGCACTGTGGCGCAGCAGATTAAGGGGCCGCCTGCGACACTGACGTCCCATATGGGAGCACTGGTTCAAGTCCCGAATGCTCCCTGCTAATACCCTGGGAAGGCAGCAGACAATGGCCCAGGTACTGGGATCCCTACCACACGTGTGGGAGATGAGGATGTGGCTCCTGGTTTCAGCATGGCCCAGATCGGGCTGTTGCAGCCATCTGGAGAGTGAACCACTGAATGGAAGCATGCTCTCTTGCTCTGTCTCTCCCCTTCTTTCTCTCTATGTTTCAAGTAAATCTTATTAAAAATAAGAGGTTGCCTTTGAAAGAGGAGTCAGGACACACTCACCAGCTGAGGAGGTCCAGAAAGCACACACTTTGGAAGCCCAGTTTCCTTTAAAGTGAGGATCATTCCTGAAAAGGGCGAAGAAAATCAGATCTCTTATTGGCTGGCAGACCTGACTTCACCCGTGTGTCACTCCTGCTTCTAAACATTCGCACAAAGGCGCTGCGAGCTGGGGTAGCAGGAACACCAAGCACTCCCCTGCCCCGTGCGGAGCTGACACCAGGGAGGGGTGCCTGCCTGCTTTTCGTGAACAGGTGCTCACTGCCAGGACTGTGCCAACAGAGGGGCCCTCACCTCCCGCACCCTGGGCCCCTATCGGGCATCTCCCAGGTCTCGGCTCTGAGATGGGGGACTCCTTCCTTGCACAGCACCACGCTTACAGAGTTTGGCTGCAGCACAGTCTGGACCGGCGGGTGTCCGTGCCACGGTTTACCGCAGTCACCACGACACTCGCAGGTTCACGGCCACGCAGGCCACCAGGTGCCATCACCTGCAGACAGCACGCACGCTGAAGTCCGCTCCTCCACCTCACAGCTCTCTCAACTCCACGGCGGCGGACTGCGCTGCCACAGCTACCCTCAGCTCAGAAAACGGGCAAAAAAGGAGGAGGACACTCACCGCACAAGCCCCCCACGTTGGCCCAGTGCATCCGCGTCAGGAATATGTTGTCCAGGCGGGCCACCTTCAGCCTGGGAAGCAGAAAACACGGGTGCGGGATAAAACGGCCGGACCGCCGACCCTCTCCTTCCTCCTCCTCTCCTCCCAGCATCCACACCCCGTCATCATCTCCACCCGAAAAGCACCTGCCCGACTCACTTGTGCTCCTGCATGAGTCGCTGCACGCCTTCTCCGCAGTTGAAGAGATACCTACGGGTGGAAGATTCCAGAAGACACTCGGAAGTCTGTTTCCTAAATAAAAAATCTCTTGCATGGGTTAAAGCGCTTTGTCGCAGACTTGGGGGAAAAACACACGCAAAAACACATAGTCCTCGATGTTGCACTCTGAGGGTGCGTTCTTGCTGTTAGCACGGTGGGCCTTAAGCTTTCCTTAGGGGACAGGAGCAGGCTGGCGGGGGGGGGGCGCGGGGGGGCGGGAAGGGGCAGGTGCTTCTTCCCGGGCCCTGTCTGCTACGACGCACGCCAAGTAAGCAGGGTGCGGCCCGGAGCGTGCTGAGAGCGCTGCAGGAGAGGCCGCGTTAGCCTGTGAAGCTCGTCCCCGCTCCCCCAGAAACCGTGGCCCCCACCCGCGGCCCGGAGCCGGGGCCAACCGTGAAATCCCCCAGCGGGCGGCAGGGGACATGGGGGACATGGAGGCCCCGGGGCTGCACAGCCCTGAGGGTCCGCGAGGGAGGGAACGGAACGCGACCGCCGCCCGGAGGCGATCACCGACCGGTTGTACTCGGAGAAGACGTAGAGAGCAGCGCCCGCATCCCGGCCGCCGGCCGCCACCACCTGCAGGTACACGGTGTTCGGGCCCCCGGGCACCCACGACAGAACGCGCTTCTCCCGCGCGCGCAGGTGCCGCAGCAGGTCCTTGGGCGGCCGCTGGCGGCGCGCCGGTCCCTGCGACATGGTGCGCCCGGCCACCGACCGCCACAGCGACCGAAGCGTCCACATGCGCCTGTGTCTCCACCTAGGCTCAGAACGCCGCCGGTCACCTCCGTCCGCGTGCCTCAAGTACCGCCTCTACGCTCCGCGTGGCCCGCCCAGCCAATCAGAGGGCCTCGAGCTGAACTGCCCGCCTACACGTTGTAGCGCATCCAATAGAAAGGAGTCTTGGCTATCGGGACTTGTCAACTGACGGCGACCATAGAGTGGAGGCATGCTAGAGTGTCATTATCCCTTGTCCCTTCCGGAATCTGTTTCCTCTGGCTAGGGCGGGACTTCCGGTGGCTCAGGGCTGCAAAAAGCAATAGGGTTGGGAAAAGTCGATTGCTGTGGTTTTGCTGGCGAGAATCCCGTCTCCTCGAATTACGAGCGGTGCTCCTAGGCAAATTAACCACTCAGAGCTTTGATTTATTCTCGTGATGGTCGCTGAGGATTCAATGGGAGGACGAAAATTACGTCGAGTTTTCGGATTTTATTTTTGAACGCCTGTTTCGAATGACGGTTCTTGGTGGCTGTTGGAAAGAAAAGCAAGAATCTTAAATCGTTCATTAACCGAGTGACTTTGGCCCCTCCGGGTCAGTTTTGTCATCTGTAAAGTGGGAATAGGAACTGGCTACCTCGGTAGGTTTTTTCAGAATGCAGTCGCCGCATGTCCACAGTGCTTCGAGTGGCACAGAAGCAGCGGCGTTCGATAAATGGGAGCAAATTAAAGAGCAGGTATTACAGTTAAACTGCTGTGGCTGGAGTCGGGGGCCAGGTGGCATCCCAGGGCTAGCTGACCCATCGCAGCCCTTTGAAAAGAAGGACAGAGGACCCACACCGGCGGCTCCGGAGTGCTTCCCGCCGGAAATGCAGGGAGCAGGGGCTGGGGGAGACCCAGCTGTCCCACTGCCCACCTGGCTCCCCGGTAACTCCCCTGGAAAACGGCTCGAGGATCAGGCCTCTGCCACTCCCGTGGGAGACCCTGACGGAGATCCCGCCTGCTGGCTTTGGCCTGGCCCAGCCCTGCGGAGTGGACCAGTGGAGAGCAAATTCTGCGCTCTCCCTCTCTCTCTCCCATCCTGCCTTTTAATTCAGTGGAGGAAGGAGGGAGGGCGACCGGAAGGCGGGAAGGGAGGAAAGGAAGGGAATACGGTGAGCTCGGCGCCCTTGCACGGTCTCCATCTGGGCAGGCCGTGCTCTGGCTGGCCTGCTTGGTGCGGTGGCTGGAGCAGGTCAGGCCCAGAAGCCAAAGCAAGTCCCGGCGCCCAGCTAGGTTGCCAGGGAGGGGGAAGGACCTTCCTCCTGATGGGAAGAGTAGGGGCCTTGAAACAGAGGGGTCCAGAGCTCCCCCTGTGGAATAACCCGGTTTTCTACAAGCACAGGTCCAAAGGCGCTTTCTGGCATACTGAGACCCTTGGAAGTGCGGCTGCCTCGCCCTCAGCCATCTCTTGGGTGTGTTCATAAATCGGATCTGTGCACCCATCAAGCCGAGGTGGGTCCTGGCTCCCAGGCTCCCCTGCTGAGAGACACCTACGCGGGGCTCTGTCCGAGGCACCCACTGCCATTCCCACATGTACAATCATTCATTCAACCAACACGTATGTACCGAGCTTCTCTGAGTTTCTACATACAGTCTAGTATCACACTGCAGTCAACAAGACCGAGGTGAGGTACAACGGTGGGCCTATAAGGTTATATTGCTGGGGCTGGCGCTGTGGCGCAGCGGGTTAACACCCTGGCCTGAAGCGCCAGCATCTCATATGGTGCTGGTTCTGATCCCGGCTGCTCCTCTTCCGATCCAGCTCTCTGCTGTGGCCTGGGAAAGCAGTAGAAGATGGGCCAAGTCCTTGGGCCCCTGCACCCACGTGGAAGACCCAGAAGAAGCTCCAGCTGTAGCAGCCATCTGGGGAGTGAACCAGTGGATGGAAGACCTCTCTCTCTCTCTACCTCTCTCTGTAACTCTTTCAAATAAATAAAATAAATCTTTAAAAAATAAATTACGTTGCTTAGTGAGACTATGACCATCCAGCAAACTGTGATACTCATACAGAGACAATATTGCCCAGCACCACATTTCTAGCACATACCCTCTATCCTTGAGTGACACCTGCCTGTACTAAGAACCTTGATATACAGATATGAACAACACCAGCAAAGACTCAGCCTCAAAAAACCCTGGAGGTGCGGCCCCAGAGCACACACAGGTCAGGGTCATGAGAATTGGGCCCACGATGCTTTCCTCTGTGTTGGGCCTAATTTCTGCTGAGTTCTAGATGCAGACCCCCAGGAGCGAGACCGCTCCAAATATGCTGGCCATCACGGGTCTGAAGGAGGTACTTTAGGTGCAGCTGGTTCAGGCACTGCTTGGGACGCCCGCATCCCATGTCAGAGTGCCTGTTGTCCAGTCCTGTGTGCTCCCAGTGCAGCCCCTGCTAATGCACCCGGGAGGTAGTGGCTCATGGCCCGAGTACTTGGGTTCCTGCCACCTACCTGAGAGACACAGATGGACTTCCTGGCTTCTGGCTTAGGCCTGGCCCAGTCCTGGCTGGCTGTAGGCATTTGGGGAAGCTGCAGATGGAAGATTCTCTCCCTCCCTCCCTCCCTCTCTCCCTCACTCTGCCTTTCAAATAAATATATATATATATATTTTTTTTTTGACAGGCAGAGTTAGACAGTGAGAGAGACAGAGAGAAAGGTCTTCCTTCCGTTGGTTCACCCCCCAAATGGCTGCTACTGCTGGGGCTGCGTGGATCTGAAGCCAGAAGCCAGGTGCTTCCTCCTGGTCTCCCATGCGGGCCCAGGGCCCAAGGACCTGGGCCATCCTCCACTGCACTCCCCGGCCACAGCAGAGATCTGGACTGGAAGAGCGGCAACTGGGACAGAATCCGGCGCCCCAACCGGGACTAGAACCCAGGATGCCAGTGCCGCAGGCGGAGGATTAGCCAAGTGAGCCGTGGCGCCAGCCTCAAATAAATTTTTTTAAAATAAAGGAAAAGTTATTCTGAAACAATCACAAAGACAGATTACATCGCCCTTGAGCAGGCTTTCAAACTGTGTTTGGTTACTAAGGACTTGGCAGCCTCACAAGCAGGAGCTGCTAGGTGAGTCTAGCAGCCCGATTCTAGAATAGGCACGTTTGCCCCTCTCCTGTCATGCAGGCATGGGCAGGTGTGCTGGTTACACACCTCGCCTACTGATCTCATCGCGTGTATTACAGCATCAAATGCTCCTAACAGCATTACTGGGATTAAATTGCTGTTTCCACTCCAAGGAAGCCAAGTTCAAGGAGCTTTATAGTTGGCTGCCGTCTACACAGCCACCTCTATAGTCTGTAGGCTTAGCCAACATGCCAGCCGTGTCACGCATTGGAAACAGTATTTATATCTTTTCACTGAGATGTCCCATTCAGGAGAAGCCTCAGATGGAAACTATGATAATATTTCTTTCTTTTTTAAAAAAAATATTTATTTATTTGAAAGAGTTACAAGGAAAGGAAGAGAGAGCGCTTCCATCCTCTGGTTCACTCCCCAAATGGTCACCATGGCTACGGCTGGACCAGGCTGAAGCCAGGAGCCTGGAGCCCCATCCAGGTCTCTCACATGGGTGCAGGGGCCCAAACTCTCAGCCATCACCTGCTGCCTTCCCAGGCTCGTTAGCAGGGAGCTGGGTCTGAAGTGGAGCAGCAGGCACTGGAAATGGCAGATTAGGTGGCACCTACAGTGCTGGGTTACTCCACTGTGCCACTCTTCTGAGGCCTTTGTTCTTGGCCTGCACATGGCCACCTCCCCGCATGGCTACAGTCACCCCTCTGTGCACAGAGACATCTCAGCTGAATCCCTGTGTGCTCTCAGCTCCCTTCTTAAGGGACACCAGCAAGCTTAGGTTAGAGCCCACGTGAGGGACCTCATTTTAACTGAAGATCCCATCTCCTGATACAGTAATCTCCCTTATCTGTAGGGGGTACAGCCCACGAACCCCACGGTGCGCCTAAAACCACTGAGAATACCCAGCTTGGCGTATACCGTGCCTTGTCCTATTTATACAGACCCACGATAAAGTTTAATTTATAAACTAGGCCCAGTAAATGCAGTAACCACAGCTAATAATCAAATAGGACAATTATAACCATATTCTGTGATAACACTGCCGGCATCACTACTCTCACATTTCCAGGGGGTCCATTAGGAAGTAAACTAAAGGGTCACTTCACCACAGGCACTGCGATGCTGCCACCGTCCACCTAATAACTGACACAACCGAGTGACGAGCACGTGAGTGGTGCCTACAGCATGGACACCCTGCAGGGAAGGGTGAGAGGCACCCTCCCCCCAGGGTGCCATAGCATGAGATGTCACCACTACCAGCAGTGGATGATTTCTGGGATTTTCCACCTCATGCTTTCAGATCACAGCTGTCTGTGGGTGGCAGACGCTGTGAAAAGTCAAAGGGTGGTTAAGTTACTTCCGAGGCAAGGGGTTAGGGCTTCAGTGAACGCACTGGGAAGGCGGGGATGCCATTCTGCCCCTTGCATCTCCCAGCTCCCATATCCTCCTCCCTCACCCCCTTATCCCCAGGCCCCCTCGGGCTGTCAGGGTGTCCACCATCCCTGGGCTTCAGCAAGGACAGAGCCTCAGGGTCTTTCTCCCTCTACGTGTGACCCCAGCCTGAAGCTCTGAACCACACAGTCTGACACGGGGGCTGCCCGCACTCAGGCTCCTGCGCCCAGGCAGAGGGGCTTTGAGACAACTGTCTCCACCCGCCTGGAGCAGTCTCAGCAGCTGAGGGGGAGCGAGCCCCTTCCCCTCATTTGGGGGTGGGGGTGCGCTCGCTCAGTGAGCCCTGGAGCAGTCACCTCCCCTAGGATTCTACAACCTGGGTCACAGCGCAGGGCCGGCCGCAGGGTGCGATACGCTCCTCTGACCACTAGAGGGCACCGTAGCACACACGGCCACCTTCCTGGTCCAGCTATTTTTGTTTTATAAACTTATTTTTGGTGCCTACCAAGCTAAGAATTGTGATGCCCATTAAAAAACACACACATACACACATTAAAAAAAACCTCTTCGGAGCTTACTAGCAGGAGTCTGGCAAATAAGAACCATGGTATTTCTTCCCTGCCCCTGTGGACTGAGCACTTCCCAGCCTATAGTAGATCCCATAGTTGGCATTTGCAGGGGCGTTTTCTGCCCTTGGGTGGAAGCCAGGCGTGTGGTGCTGAGATCGGTTCTTCTTCCCAGGGTGCCCCTTCTTCCACTAGGAGCAGCAAGGGAGAGCTACATGTCGGGGCTCAGGAGGGAGAGAACACGGCACCGCAGGTGCTTCGCCTCTGAAATCCTCGGTTTAGGGAAGACAGCGATTGCTGGGCAGACGGGATTTCTCTGGCGGAAAGGTGAGAGAACAGAGTCTCCCGGGGCTGAGGGTGACAGCTGGGGTGCACCCTGTATCCTGGGAGACCGAGCCTGGGGTGGAACGGTTGCTTGAGGGACCTAGGGTATTTCTGACAATGATGGCGGACTTCTGAGATCTCTGGGACCCAGTGGTTGGGGATTAGACGGGCTTCTCACTCACCCGGATCCTGAGGCTTCTGTTACACCCCAGTGACAGGACTGCGTTGCCCCGCCCCCACCCCCACCTCACACTGAAGCCCTGTGTGGATTCTGTGTTTCTGGGGGAATCGCTGGGTTCCAGTCACGGTGCCCCAGTGGAGCAGGACCAGCAACATGGGGGCACTGGTGTTAGGGTGTAGCAGGATAAGGCACCACCTGGGATGCCGGCACCCCATAGGAGCCCCAGTTCAAGTCCCAACTGCTCCCCTTCCAATCCAGTTTCCCACTAATGCGCCTGGGAAGGCAGTGGAGGATGGCCCAAATGCTTGGGCCCTTGGCACCCATGTGGGAGACCAGGATGGAGTTCCAGGATCCTGGCTCCGGCCTGGCCCAGCCCTGGTCTTGGCAGCCATTTGAAGAGTGAACCACTGGATGAAAGACATGTGTCTCTCTGTACTTCCTTCCAAAAAAAATGTAGAGATAAATATGATGGTGCTTCAAAAAGTGTGAAAAATGGTATTAAGAGATTTATTTTGTATTAATTTTATTTATTTGAGAGAGAGAGAGAGAATGCTCTCATATGTTGTTTCAATTCCCAAGTGCTTTGCAAGGCCAGGATCAAAGCAGACTGAAGGCAAGAGCCAGGAATCCAATCCGGGTCCCCCACGTGGGTGGCAGGAGCCCAACTACTTGAGCCGTCCTCACTGCCTCCCAGGGCTTACCTTAGCAGGAAGCTGGAGTCAGGAGCCAGAGCTGAGAATTGAACCCAGGTACTCTGATATGGTACACAGGCATCCTAATAGGTGTAGTAGCCACTAGGCCAATCAGCAAACTTTTGAGACATTTTTTTTTTTCATAACACACATTCCCATGAAGACTCCTTGCAGACAGAGACTTAGTACGAGGAACTGGCTTCCATGATTACGGAAGCTGGCAGGTCCCAAACCTGCAGGGTAAATCTGTTCACTGATTGGATAAGTCTCCCCCAGGTCATCCAGGGCTACCTGCTCTGCTCAAAGCCTACTGTAAATATTAGCCCCATCGAAAAAAAACCACAACTGCCCAGAAACTTCTAGAAGCATGCTTGAATATCCGGGTACCCTGATCTATCCCACCTGATGCTTGAAATCAACCATCACCTATTGGCGGATATTGGTTCATTTTTAAATAACCCCACTTAAAAGTAGTCAACTGATGTCAAGAGCTGGAGCAGGAGGAAGAGCGCCCTCTCCTGGCTCTTTCTGGGAATGGCGGTCTCTGTGTGCTATTATCAATGCACCTGAAACCTGAGCACTCTCCCCAGTACTAACAGATGCATTTACTGAGCACTTACTGTATACCAGGCATCCCGCTTTCCAGGCTTATCACATTTGGAATCGCTGGAGTCCACCTGGCCAGCCACAGCCTGGAGCTGCCCTGCCCTGGGGGTCTGTTTGCTCTCCATGGCCCTAAGCCAGGAAGGCGGGCTCTGCAGCTCCGGCTCTGGGGCCCGCCAACACCTCTGCTCCCTGCTCCCCAGACTGGGAGGTGTTTTTCAAAAGGGTGTGGCGAGGCCAGGAATGTCCCCTCTCCTGGAGGTTTTGCCCAAACACTTGGTCATCTTCCTTTCCCTGGGGCTGGGGTCTGGGGAACCAATGCTCTGTTCTGTGCTCCCTACTCTGGGCCTTGCTGTTTAGATGGGGGGAGGCAGGAGAAGCCTTAGGAGGAAAATCAGTTCAAAGTTCTAAGACATTCACCCTCCCGGCCCCTCGTCCGGGACGGTCACTGGGTCGCCCCTTCCTGGCCACATAATTTTCTCCCTACTCCAAAATGTCATGCAGGAGAGACAGGAGGCTGGGCTCAGAGCACATTTGAAAAATACCTGATTGTTGTTGACGGAAAACAACACACATGACGAAAGGGAACTGGTAGCACCCACCACACACACACACACACACACACACACGCACACACAGCACCTGGGTTCCATTTCCTGATAAGTCACCCATTCCGTTCTCATCCACAACATTTGGGTAGGGAACCTGAGTTACGAGCTAATACGAAATACAAAAGTTCACAGCATCACATATACATGATCAGACACATCAAGCGGAGTAACTGACTGGACGGGACTCTGTGGGACCAGCGCTGGGACATCTGGATGAGATACAAGGGACCCTGACCAAGTCCCCATTCGTCCATTCTTTCTTGGCCACAGTCACTGGTCTGGCATCTCCTGCTTGGATCCTAGCTCCCCCCCCCCCCCCCATCCCAGCGTGTTACAGACGCTAGTGGATACCTGGGAAGGCTAAGGTAGTTAGTTTGTATTTTCCCATCCCATCCGCCCAGCATCCCACACGAGGACGGGTGTTCCCGAGTTCACTCCTCTCGGTGCGTTACCGACCGTGACCGCCTGGGGGCAGTGCACACCCACGTTTTCCGCCCGGGTCGAGGTGTGCGTGGATTTTCTGCCGCCCACGGGCGCCTCCGGGCTACAGAGCAGCCCGCCTGGAACAGAAGGCGTCCCTAGGGGTGCGGGGCTTCCTCCCCGGGGAGCTTGGCAGCTCCCGCACCTGGAAATTGCCAAAGCCTCCCCCTGCCCCGTAAGCCGGGACCCGCACCCCCCTGAGAACCGAGGCTTTTGGGGGGGGTATTTTTTTTTACTGCCTTCTATCCGATCCTGTCCGAATTCCAAGGGTTCGCCATCTCGCGAGGGTCCAGGATTTAAGAAAGACAGACGTTTCTTTACTGGAATTTCTCTGCAGAGCCAGGTCCCGGGCTAAAGATTTCTTATTTTTTCCAATTAAAAACTTTTAATCAATTGATTTTCACTGTATTTGGAGAGGCAGGCAGAGAGAGAGAGAGAAGAGAGAGAAGAGAGAGAAGAGAGAGAAGAGAGAGAAGAGAGAGAGAGAAGAGAGAGATCTTCTATCTGCTGGTTCAGTCCCCAGATGCCTGAATCAGGCCAGGACTGGGCCAGGAGCCGGGACTGTACCCAGGGCTCCCACCCGTGTGCGTGGCCGGTCCCCGGGGACACCCAGGGCGCGGGTTGGCGTTGTGGGGGGAGCCGGGACTGCACCCAGGGCTCCCACCCGTGTGCGTGGCCGGTCCCCGGGGACTCCCAGGGCACAGGATGGGGTGTGGGGGGGAGCCGGGACTGCACCCAGGGCTCCCACCCGTGTGCGTGTCCGGTCCCTGAGGGCTCCCAGGACGGGGGATGGGGCGTGTGGGGGGAGCCGGGACTGCACCCAGGGCTCCCACCCGTGTGCGTGGCCGGTCCCCGGGGACTCCCAGGGCGCGGGATGGGGTGTGGGGGGGGGGAGCCGGGACTGCACCCAGGGCTCCCACCCGTGTGCGTGTCCAGTCCCCGGGGACTCCCAGTGCGCGGGATGGGATGTGGGGGGGGAGCCGGGACTGCACCCAGGGCTCCCACCCGTGTGCGTGTCCAGTCCCCGGGGACTCCCAGTGCGCGGGATGGGATGTGGGGGGGGAGCCGGGACTGCACCCAGGGCTCCCACCCGTGTGTGTGGCCGGTCCCCGGGGACACCCAGGACGCGGGATGGGGCGTGTGGGGGGAGCCGGGACTGCACCCAGGGCTCCCACCCGTGTGCGTGTCCAGTCCCCGGGGGCTCCCAGGGCGCGGGATGGGGCGTGTGGAAAGAGCGGGGACTGCACCCAGGGCTCCCACCCGTGTGCGTGTCCAGTCCCCGGGGACTCCCAGGGCACAGGATGGGGCGTGTGGGGGGAGCCGGGACTGCACCCAGGGCTCCCACCCGTGTGCGTGGCCGGTCCCCGGGGACTCCCAGGGCGCGGGATGGGGTGTGGGGGGGGAGCCGGGCTAGAACCCCGGCCCCACCAGGACGAAGCGGCGACGCTCCGAGGGCCATCTTGGCCCCGGCCCTCAGGGCCTCCGACGAGGCCGCGGAGGGGCAGCGACCCTGGCCGAGGGCGCCGCAGGGCGGGCGGTGGGCGCGCGGCACCGGGTCGCGGCCCTCCGGGAGCTGCCCTCACGCCACCCTCGGGGCTCACCCGGCGGCGCCTCAGGCGGCCTGCATCCTCCGCGGGGTGGGGGTCAGAGGTCGGCGTAGGGGTCAGAGGTCGACGTAGGGGTGAGAGGTCGACATAGGGGTGAGAGCACGACGTAAGGGTCAGAGATGGACGTAGGGGTAAGAGGTTGAAGTAGGGGTGAGAGGTCAACGTCAGGGTCAGAGGTAGACATAGGAGTGAGAGCATGACGTAAGGGTCAGAGGTCTACGTAGGGGTCAGAGGTCGCCGCTAGGGCGGCTCAGCTCAGGCCAGGCCGAGCCGCGGCCCTGGAGACGAGGCTCCGAGGGTGTCAGGTCGGGAGGCTGTTTACGGGCGAGGCTGGCACTCTGGCTCTTCACGGGCTATTTCCTGAAAATACCGGTGAACACTTGGAGGCGCGGAGGTGCCTGCGTGGAGGCGCCTGGGCCCCGCGGCCCCGGCAGAGCGCTTTTGTGCTGTGCTCGCCCTCTAGCGGCCGGCGTGTGTGACTGCACCCTTTGTGACCGCGGCGGAGGGAACCAACTGCCTGCCTCCCTCTGTCTGCATCTCCAGTTTGGCTTTTGATTTCCAAAATAAACGTTGTTGTGGGGGTTTCTCACCTTCCCCTTCTGGAAATCAGCTGAACGGAGGGCGGGGGACCGTCTTGGTGGCGAGGGAGGGGGTGGGGTGATAGGGACAGGTTGTGCACCTGCCCTGGCCTGGCATGCACTTTTGCAGGCTGGGATGACAGACGAGCAACGCCTGGGCCTGTGTGGAGCCCAGGCCCACAGACCTGCAGTGTCCCCTTGCAGGTTTAAGGCCGCGTGGTTCTGTGGTCAGCGCCGACTTCTCAACCAGGCTCCCAGGGGCTATGGGCACTGGTTGAATGGCCTTCATGGTGGTTTCTGAGCCCTCCTTGAACTTGTGCCTTTCCCTTGGGGAAAGCTGCTGGCCCTAGTCAGGGTCTCAAAGGGGCTGGGCTCAAGAAGAGGAAGACCAGGCTGGGAAACAGGTGCACAAGCCCGAGGACACTCAGACTCCCTGCAGGGAGAGATGCAGACTGTGGGGACCACTAGGAACCGCAGGTGGCCTGGGGGTGTACCAAGGTGTTATCTTTCCCACGGGCCAGGCCCTTGGAGACCACATCTCAGCCTTCTGGTGCCAAGGAGGGAACTCGTGGCTGGGGGTGGTGTGGGTGTGGGTGTTAAGATTCATTTTAGGTGTCAACTCCACTGGATGGAGGAAAACCTAGAAACTTGGAAACGTGTGATTTTGGATGTGCCTGTGAGGGTGTTTCCAATAGCGACGTGCGTGTGAGTCTTGAGTAGAAGGCTTGGGCTATGTGGGTGGCTCCATCTGTCAGCTGGAAGCCCAGGGAGACTAAACACAGACAGGGAATAAATACAGAAGCTCCCGCGGAGAGCTGGGGCCCACTGGGCTCCTGTCTTGGACATCAGAACTCCAGGCTTCCTGGCCTTTGGACTCTAGGACCTGTACCCTTGGTCTTCTTGCTGGCACGCAGGATTTCAGCCTGGAACCGACGGTTAACCCTCGGAGTCCCTAGTTCTGAGGTCTTGGGACTTGGACTGAGCCATGCCACCAGCCTCCCAGGATCTCCAGCCTGCACAGGACCTGACAGGAAACTTCCCAGGCACCATAATCCCATGAGCCAATTCCCCAAATAGATCCTGTTTCTTGCATCTCTGGACATGTACTTTTTTTTTTTTTAAGATTTTTTTTATTTGAAAGTCAGAGTTACGCAGAGAGAGGAGAGGCAGAGAGGAGAGTGAGATCTTCCATCCGATGGTTCACTCCCCAATTGGCCACAACGGCTGGAGCTGTGCCGATCTGAAGCCAGGAGCCAGGAGCTTCTTCCGGGTCTCCCACACGGGTGCAGGGGCCCAAGCACTTGGGCCGTCTTCTACTGCTTTCCCAGGCCACAGCAGAGAGCTGGATGGGAAGTGGAGCAGCTGGGACTAGAACCGGCGCCCATTTGGGATACCGGCACTTTAGGCCAGGGGGTTAACCCGCTGCGCCACAGCCCCGGCCCCATGGACGTGTCCCTTTATATACTAGTATCTTGGCTACTGCACGGGGCACCTTGCTTTCCAGTACAGAGTCCAGATAACAAAACACTGTGAAATAGTGTAAAGTTTCTAGACTGCAACTCTCTGTTTCCAAGGCCTGGCTTAATGATTTGCTGCTGAGAGGCACAAAGACAATGAGGTAGATTCAGGAGCGCTGAGGGTCTGACGATGTCACCACAAGGACAAAGGTATCTAAGGCAACAGAGTGTGCTTCCTGCTGGCGCTGTGTTGCTACTTGTGCAGAAAGGTCTCTCTGGTCGCCTTGGACAGTGCCCCAAGGGTGCCCAGAGCAGCAGCGATGTGGGGTCTCAGGTAACTCCCCATCTCCACCCCTTCAGCTGTGAGCCTTCCTTGCTTGCCTGCAAAATGCAAACTTGGATTTTTGTCTGCCCCTTGAGGGAGTGGCATGATACCCATGAAAGGGCTTTGAGTTAGTTCCCTGTGTCCCTTCCTGGGCAGTAGCCCCATGCCCACTCTTGGTCCCAGGCAACCTCTGATGCTTCTGTCTGTTAAACCTGCATTTGCTCACTTGCTACTTTTCTGTTGCTGCTGGGACAAACCACCACCCATATAGTAGCTTCCGGTCTACCAGTTGATTCTTTTTTTTTTTTTTTTTTTTTTTGACAGGCAGAGTGGATAGTGAGAGATAGAGACAGAGAGAAAGGTCTTCCTTTGCCATTGGTTCACCCTCCAATGGCCGCCATGGCTGGTGCACCGTGCTGATCCGAAGGCAGGAGCCAGGTGCTTCTCCTGGTCTCCCATGGGGTGCAGGGCCCAAGCACTTGGGCCATCCTCCACTGCACTCCCTGGCCACAGCAGAGAGCTGGCCTGGAAGAGGGGCAACCGGGACAGAATCCGGCACCCCAACCGGGACTAGAACCCGGTGTGCCGGCGCTGCTAGGTGGAGGATTAGCCTAGTGAGCCGCGGCGTCGGCAACCAGTTGATTCTTTCACAGATGTCGAAAGGGCTCACCAGAGCTGCCTTCCCTGCTGAAGCTCCAGGGCAGAATTTGTTCCCTACCTTGTCCAACTTCTAGGGACTGCCTGCTTCCCTGGGCTCACAGCCCTGTCTCGTGCACCCTCCTCCCTCCCTCTTTTTTATTTATTTATTTATTTATTTATTTATTTATTTATTTATTTTAAAGGTCTTCCTTCCGTTGGTTCACCCCCCAGATGGCTGCTGCAGCTGGTGCCCTGTGCCGATCGGAAGCCAGGAGCCAGGTGCTTCCACCTAGTCTCCCATGTGGGTGCAGGGCCCAAGCACTTGGGCAATCCTCCACTGCCTTCCCAGGCCACAGCAGAGAGCTGGACTGGAAGAGGAGCAACCAGGACAGAACCAGCGCCCCAACCGGGACTAGAACCCGGGGTACTGGTGCTGCAAGCAGAGGATTAGCCTAGTGAGCCACGGCGCCGGCCTCCCCCCTCCCTCTTATCATATCCTTTTTCTGACTGCACTCTCCTCCCTCCCTCTTATAAGGCCCCCAGTGGACCCTTGTGGACAGTCCAGGATTAGCCCCTTGCTGTGGTTAGAATGAGTCTCCCCCAAAGCTTGTCTCATCCCCAGCACAACAGCGTGGGGGAGGTGGGAGGTTTTGTCCATAGGGGCTCCACTCTCATAAATGGGTTAATGAGGTTATCATGGAACTAGGTTCCTTATAAAAAGGTTTGGCCCCCTCTTATTCCCTCTCCTGCCCATCTACCTTCCACCATGGAATGACATGACCAGAAGTTCCTTGCTGGATGCTGGCCCCTTGAATTTGGACTTGCATCGTCCAGAACTGTAATAAATTGGTTCTTTGCAAGTGATCCAGTCTCAGGTATTCCATTTTGTTTTATTTTATTTTTAAAGATTTATTTATTTATTTGAAAGGCAGAGTTACAGAGAAGCAGAGAGAGAGAGAGAGAGAGAGAGAGAGAGAGAGAGAGAGAGAGATTCTTCCATCCGCTGGTTCCAGATGGCCACAATGGCTGGAACTGTACTGATCCAAAGCCAGGAGCCAAGAGCTTCATCTGGGTTTCCCACACAGGTGCAGAGGCCCAAGCATTTGGGCCATTGTCTACTACTTTCCCAGGCCATAGCAGAGAGCTGGATCAGAAGTGGGGCAGCCAGGACTAGAACCAGCACCCATATGGGATGCAGGCACCACAGGCAGAGGATTATCCTACAGCACCACAGTGCCAGCCCCCAAGCCCTTTTCTAAGCACTGTATATGCCCTTGATCCACTCAGTCCTCACAGCAACCCTATGTGTTTACTTGCCATCTGAGAGAACAGAGCCATCAGAAGGATACGGACTTTCCTGGGTCAAAGGACAAATGCAGGGAGCAGGGATTCAAACCCAAGGAGGCTGATGCTGCATCCCTCCTGCTAACCATGTCTCTGTGTTTGCTTTGTCTTGCTCTCAGGACCAGACTCTGTTCTTGTTGCTTGTGAAGGGGATCAGATGCCAGCCCTAAAGATACCAGTTGGGCATGCTGATCTCTCCAAGCTGAAGGCAGTGGAAGAATAGCAGGTGCAGGAAGTGTTCCCTGAGCGCCCCCTTTCTACCTAAAAGCAGGGCTTCTCTGCCTGATAACTCTCCCCGGACCAGGCAGATTGAGAATCAATGCCAAGATGACACCCTACAGACAACCTACTAAGAGAAACCAAGCTCCCTTCAGTTTCCCCATATATTTCCCTCTCACACCCTCTCCATTCACTCCTCCCAGCCTATAACCTCCTTGTTTCATTTTTTGACAGGCAGAGCGCGGACAGTGAGAGAGACAGAGAGAAAGGTCTTCCTTTTGCTGTTGGTTCACCCTCCAATGGCCGCCATGGCTGGCATGCTGAAGCCGGCACACCACGCTGATCCAAAGGCAGGAGCCAGGTGCTTCTCCTGGTCTCCCATGGGGTGCAGGGCCCAAGCACTTGGGCCATCCTCCACTGCACTCCCGGGCCATAGCAGAGAGCTGGCCTGGAAGAGGGGCAACCGGGACAGAATCCGGCGCCCCGACCGGGACTAGAACCCGGTGTGCCGGTGCCGCTAGGTGGAGGATTAGCCTAGTGAGCCGTGGCGCCAGCCGTTTCATCATTTCTCCACAATATATTGTTAAAGTGCTATATACAGGGATGCCTGCAAAAGTTCATGCAAGATGTGCATTATGAAAAGACGATGCACAGGGGCTGGCGCTGTGGCGCAGTGGGTTAATACCCTGGCCTGGAGCACTGGCATCCCATATGGGTGCCAGTTCTAGTCCTGGCTGCTCCTCTTCCGATCTGGCTCTCTGCTATGGCCTGGGAAAGCAGTAGAAGATGGCCCAAGTCCTTGGGCTCCTGTACCCATGTGGGAGACCTGAAAGAAGCTCCTGGCTCCTGGCTTTGTTTGGATCGGCGCAGCTCCGGCCATTGCGGCCAATTGAGGAGTGAACCATCAGATGGAAGACCTCTCTCTGCCTCTCCTCTCTCTGTGTAACTTTCAAATAAATAAATAAATAAATCTTAAAAAAAGAAAGAAAGACGATGCACAGACTCCAAAATAATTTTTTCATTTTTGCAGTAACCTAAATTCCTGGGTGTATCTTTGGGCTCCACTTGCCTATAGACTTCATAAAGCCTTCTGTATAAGCTCTCGGGCCTGTCCACCTCCTTGGGTCTCCATTGTTTTCATAGTAAAAGGATGTTGTGCCTGTATCAAAACGTTAACATCCAGTGAAATCTGAATGCTTTTCTTTGGACAACCTCTTTTGTCAATCTAATTCATAGGCCCGGCCACAGCACCTAACTGGACAAAGGAAAAGTCCTCCCCTATATTTCCCTGCTTCCCTGCCACCTGTGTCCACCTTGGCTACCTTTAAAGGCCACCTTTAAGTCACTCCTCCATAAACTCTTCCCAAATGGCTGTTGGCTTCTTAAGGAAGCAGCAGGTGCCTCTCTCCCCTGATCCGACCCCACTTTACCCAGGAGAATAGGGTGATTGTGCTTATAGAGAGTGAAGAGCTAGAATGCAAGAGGCAGGTGAGGCCAGAGAAGGAACTGGTGAGAGCGTTATTTTCCTTTCAGGGTTCAGGTGGCATGAGTCCGAAAATCTTCTCATTAACAAGTAATAAAACACACACACACACACACACACACACACACACAAGGGCATAGGAAAAAAAGCACACTTACCAGCTCATCAAACCGGAAAGTCCAGGGACAGAGCTGGGCAAGGAACCTCCAGCTATGATTGCATCCAGGTGTTTAGGATGGGTCACAAGAAGCCAGCTTCTCTCTCTGCCTCCAAAGGCCGTGCTCTTCTCTGTTGGCCTCATTCATCCTTGGATGCGCTCCCCCAGGTGGGATCAGCTGGAGATCCACAGCTGTGGACAGGGAGTCATCCTCTTAGCATCCCCCACAGAAGGAGAACACCTTGTTCACAAAGGCTCCATTGGAAGTCCTGGGGCGCATGCTCAGTGGCTTTGATGGACTCGGCTGGGATCACCTGGCCAACTCTGAGCCAATCCTAGAGTTAGAGGATGCTTCCCTCTCATTTCCCAGCACCAGTGCCCTTGTCTGGCCATGGAGTAGAGGGGAATGGTCAGCCCACTGGGCTCTCGAGGGCTGACGTTGGGAAAGGAATGGTCTCCCAAAGCAAAGTCAAGATGGCACTACCATAAGGAAGAGAAATGGTCTCTGGACAAGACACATGGCTCTTCACTCTGTCTCTTGGTATTTTCTCTTCTTATTCTTTTGGATTTCACAGTACTTAACAGAGGAGTCACCCGGGTTTCATTTAGTCTTCCTTGACGAGAGTTGTCCTTATATCTCAGGTGTGGTCCAGGCCAGATCACCAGAAAGCCACACTCAGCTTTGGTGCCAGACCCCACCAGGCACAGACAGTTGTGTTAACCTGAACACAGAACTGGGCTTGATCTGGGGTTGATGCCTTCGGCTGCCCCTTCTCAGATTTCTGCACCCAACTCCCAGCTCCCGTAACACTGTGCATAGCTGTGTTCTTCCCTAAGAATTGCTTTTGTCTGGTTGGAACCCTTCTGCCTGAGGTCCCAAGTTCTCCCACAGCTCAGCCCACAGACAAGGACTAGCTGAGAGGGGACTTCAGAGACCCAGCCTCCTTAAATCAACTAGAGATGTCTCTGTGGGGCACCCCAACTGCACAGCTCCCGGCTGGATTAGCCGAGGCCCCAGATGTAGCTGCCTTGTGAGTCCACTTTTCTTTTTGCCCATTGCTCTAAGAGTGTCTCCAATGTAAACCTGCACACAACTCCCCATCTCAGAGTCTGTTTCCAGGGAACCCAATAAGACACTTGGTCTGCTCTCATTATGGTCAATGGATTTGCCCAAAAGAAAAAAAAAAAAAGCATCACTTTTGTTTTTAAGGCTCTCACGTTGAGGTGTAGGTTCTCTATTATCCTGATCGAATGCCCTGTTGTCTGTGTTCTAACTGTCCTCAATTTGGGGAAGGCTCTGGGTGATTGAGCTGGGACCATTTCACTCAGAGCAATGCACTAGTACATGTGCATAACTAAACTGGCTGGTTTTCTATGGGTTTGATCAACAGGTTTTCAAGCAGCAAACCAAGAACAGATAGGCTGGAAGTTAAGTGATCACATTAGGAAATCCAGCGGGGACCTGCTTATCATTCAAAACCTAGTTAAATGTTATTTCTAAGAAGTCTTGCCGCCCTAAGAAGTCTTGCTGTCATGTATGACATGATCTTTCTTTGTATGTTTTCCATGTTTTATTAAAATATGGAGAAATGAGCACATATCAGCTAAAATATATATATGTTTTTGTAAAGACTTATTCATTTGAAAGATATTGTGACAGAGAAAGGGGGGAGGGAGGGAGGGAGGGAGGGAGGGAGGGAGAGAGATTTACTTGCTGCTTCACTCCCCAAGTGATTGCAATGGCTGGGGCTGGGCTAGTCCAAAGCCTGGAGCCAGAAACTCCATCTGGGTCTCCCACATTCATGGCAGGGGCACAAGTTCTTGGGTCATCTTCCGTTGCCTTCCCAGGTGCATTAACAGGGAGTTGGATTGGGAGTGGAACAGCTGGGACTCGAACCAGTACTCTGATATGGGTTGCTAGTATTGCAGCCGGTGGCTTAACATACTGCACCGAAGTACCATCCCCTAAACAATTTCTCAAAAAATTATGGAACGTGGGGTTTCTTGTAAGAATTGGAACCTATGAGTTGTAGGAGGAGCTGGGGAAGTGAATATTCAGGAAGGGAATTTGAAGATCAGAGAAATGTCAGTTACCAGCTGTGCTGACGCACATGTGTGGTGGACAAGTTGCAACCCACAGGGCAATCTGGGAGGCAGGTGTGTCTAGCTGCTAGAGTTTTTCAAACTTTTTAACCACAACCCACAGCAAGAAATGCCTGTTTAAAATCAAGATCCGATGATAGGAAGACACAGACAAACACTTACGTGAACAATTGAGAACCAAATGTCCACATTGTATACTAATCCTTGTTTTGTGCAACTGAAGGGTAATAAAAAAAATGAGGGGATGGCATTTGGTGCTGTGGCTGAGAAGCCACTTGGTATGCCGGCATCCCATTTGGGAGTGCTTGGGTTTGATTCCTGGCTCCACCTCCAAATCCAGCTTCCTTCTGATGCTCACCCTGGGAGGCAGCAGATAATGGCTCAAGTATTTGGGTTCCTGCCACCTACGTGGGAGACCTAGATGGGTCTGGCTGTGGGCTGGGCCAGTGACAGCTGTTGCAATCATTTGGAAAGTGAATCCGAGGATATCTTTCTTTGTCCATCTTTCTCTTTCTTCCTGTGCCTCTGCCTTTCAAAGAAATTAAAATAAAACATTTTTTAAAATAAAAAAGAGGCCGGCACTGCGGCTCACTTGGCTAATCCTCCGCCTGTGGCACCGGTACCCTGGGTTCTAGTCCCAGTTGGGGCACCGGTTCTGTCCTGGTTGCTCCTCTTCCAGTCCAGCTCTCTGCTGTGGCCCAGGAAGGCAGTGGAGGATGGCCCAGGTCCTTGGGCCCTGCACCCGCATGGGAGACCTGGAGGAAGCACCTGACTTCTGGCTTCAGATTGGCACAGCGCGCCTGCCGTAGCGGCCATTCAGGGAGTGAACCAACAGAAGGAAGACCTTTCTCTCTGTCTCTATCTCTCACTGTCTAATTCTGCCTGTCAAAAAAATAAATAAATAAAAATTAAAAAAAAATTAAAAGAACATATTTGGTCTTTATCTCTGTTTGTTGGCACAAGGAATGACCTGAGGGATAGTACTTTTCTCCTGTATGCTAATAAGACGACTCCTCGGGAGTCCCCGAGACAGCTTCAGGATAGGGGCTGGTTGCCAGAAATAAAAACCTGTGATGAGAGAGTTACAACATTCAGCCACACCCCCAACCTCCAGTGAGGGCGAGGGGCTGGTCACGGTGATCTGATTGATGGTGTCTAGTTCAGGAAACCTCTGTGAAAGAGCTCTGGACCCTGAGGTCTGTAGGGGCACATCCACCTGCTGAGAGCGCTGTCCTCCCTGGCCCCAGGAACAGAGACTCCCCCGAGCACAGCACCTTTCCACATCTCTCCCCAGGCACGTCTTCATCTGTGGGTCACTTACATCCCTGATAAGAAACGGGAATAGTGCATGGCATTTTCCCAAGCTCTGTGAGCCACTCTAGCAAAGAATTGGACCTGACGGGAAGCTGTGGGAACCCCTGAACTTGTAGTTGGCCAAGCAGAAGTGCAGGCAGCCTGGAGACTCCATCCAAGGTGGGGGCAATCCTGGGGATTGAGCCTGTTCATTTCAGGTAGTTAGCATCAGAACTGAGTTGAATTATTGGACGCCCAGTAGGGCTGGTGAATTAGTTCACATTGGTGACGTAAAAACAACAAAAGTGTATACCAATACTTATTCTATTCTGTTCCATTCCATTCCAGTTCTTATTCTGCTATATTCTTTTTTTTCTATTTATTTGAAAGACAGAGTTAGAGGTAGAGCCAGAGAGAGAGAGAGAGAGAATCTTCCATCCCCTGATTCACTCCCTAAATGGCTGCAATGCCCGGAGCTGTGTCTATCTGAAGCCAGGAGCCAGGAGCTTCTTCTGAGTCTCCCACATGGGTGCATGGGCCCAAAGACTTGGGCCATCTTCTATTGCTTTCCCAGGCCATAGCAGAGGGCTGGATCAGAAGTGGGCAGCCAGGATTCAAACTGGCGCCCATATGGGATGCCAGTGCTGCAGGCCAGGGCTTTAACCTGCTCCACCACAGTGCCGGCCCCGCTATATTCCCATTTTCAAGAGATGTTGTTTGTGGAGGAGGCATGTAGCCTACTAGGTGAGATGTCAGTGTCCCACATCAGAATACCTGGGTTTGATACCCAGTTCTGGCTCCTGGCTCCAGCTTTGCACCAAGGCAGACCCTGGGAGGCAGTGGTGATAGCTACAGTACTTGGATCCCTGCCACCCACATGGGAGACCTGGATTGAGTTTCCAATTCCTGGTTTCAGCCCTGGTCCAATCCTGGCTCTTGCAGGCATTTAGAGAGTGAAACCAACAGACGAATGCATGCATGCTCTCTCTCTTTTCTCTTTGCCTCTCAAAATTTTTAAAATGCTATTTGCGACTTACAAAATTGATTTTGTAACTCTCTAGTTGGCCACAACCCATAGCTAGAAAAATATTGTCATATCCTAGAAACTTTCTAAGAGAAGAAACAACACAATTTACCCTGGCATCCCCCATGTCTAACATAGCATTCAATACATAGATGTCAATATTATAATGGCATGGCATTCATGGGTGAATGAATAAACAAGATTGTCTGATTTTTGATATTATTCATGCTGGATCAAGATTCACTTTTTAAAGGCATTTATTTTATTTTGCTTATTTGAAAGAGAGAGAAAGTGAGAGAGAGAGAGAGATGGATTTCTCACGCACTGTTTCACTCCTCAAATGCTTGCAACAGCTGAGGTTGGGCCAGGCCAAAGGCAGGATTAAGAACTCAGTCTGGGTCTCCCATGTGGGTGGCATGGACTTGGCCATCACAGATGCCTTCCAGGGTGCACATTAACAGGAAGCTGCAATTGGGAACACAGCAAAGACTCACACCCAGGCACTACACTACCACTACACCAAACGCCCGCCCCTCAGATTCACTTTTAGGAATCTACCTAGGGGCATTCAGACTTAATTACAGAGGCTTTTCAATTTATAATGGGATTATTTCTTGTTGAACCTGTGCTAAAGTGAGAATATCTAAGTTGAAAATGCATTTGGCTGGCGCCGCGGCTCAATAGGCTAATTCGCCTAGTGGTGCCAGCACACTGGGTTCTAGTTCCGGTCGGGGCGCCGGATTCTGTCCCGGTTGCCCCTCTTCCAGGCCAGCTCTCTGCTGTGGCCAGGGAGTGCAGTGGAGGATGGCCCAAGTGCTTGGGCCCTGCACCCCATGGGAGACCAGGACAAGCACCTGGCTCCTGCCTTCGGATCAGCACGGTGCGCCGGCCACAGCGCGCCGGCCATGGTGGCCATTGCAGGGTGAACCAACAGCAAAGGAAGACCTTTCTCTCTTTCTCTCTCTCTCTGTCCACTCTGCCTGTAAAAAAGAAATGCATTTGATACATGTTATATGCTGAACCTCACAGCTTTAACCTAGCCTGCCTTAGATGTGTCCTGAACCCTTTCTATTAGCCTGGAGTTGGGCAAAAATCATCCTATGTAAAGCCTATGTCGTAGCAAAGTATGACAGCAAAGTATGTAGTTTATTGAATTCTGTACTGAAAGCGAAGAATGGAGTAGTTGTACGCCCGCCGTTATAAAGTCAAAACTCCTTAAGCTGAGCCACCAGAAATTAGGGATTGTCTGTAGGGTGATCTTCAAACTCTGGCAAGTCTCGCTGACTTGTTCCTGCACCCTAGGAACCATTTTGGGTGGGGTAATTGGTGTCAGACAGTAGGGAAAGATTGCTTTTTGAATAGCAAATTAATTCAAGGACATTGGTTGCTTCCAGGCCTAGTTCCCTTTAAGTGTGTGTGTGGGGGTAACATAATGGATTACTCTTCTTAGCTCGAGATGTTTCAGCTAGGACCCCATCTGTGAGGGCCGCCCGACTCCTCGGTTTTGAAAGCTGCCCCTTAACAGCTGGCTCGCGACCCCTTCAAGTCTGCTCTCTGCAACAGCAATGGGCGTGCCTGCTAGGGGTGGGGCTTCAGGGACCCTCCCAGTGTGTCTGTGACCACCTCTCTAAGAGGCAACGCACCCCTGCAGGTGGCGGATGGCTCCGATTTCGATTTCATGTGGCTTCTTTATTAGCTTCACCTTGAGGAGGCAACCACTCCTGACCTTGTCCTAAAATTCTGGAGGTGGAGTTTTGCAAAGCCCCAGGAGCCTCTGTATGTACTGTATACATCCAAAGAAGAGCTGCTCAGTGACTCACCTGATGTCATGAAACACAGCTGGGGTTTGGGGCAGACCCGGTCCGGCCTGAGGATCCAGGACCCAAAGACTGCAAGGTGCCGCGCCAGCAAGGTCCGCTCTACCCAAAGTTCCTGGGAGAAGGCGCCTTCCTCCATCTAGCCTTCAGCCAATTCCAACATCACAGAAAACTCCATGCAGCCTTCCCGAAACACACGACCCACGCGTGAAACACACCTCCAGTTCATGCTCCATGCAGAGCGGACACAAGCGTGTTTGCCTCCGGCTTGCCTAGGCTCCCTCACCCATCTGGTTTCAATTTGTGTGAATGCTGCCTGCCCAGCAAAGGGTTAATGATAATGGGGAGCGGAGTTCGGTTTACAAGGCTGGGCTTTGCAGGAGTCCAGTCTTTCCCAGAACTTGAACCCAACAGAAAACAATCTGGGGAAGGGGGAGGGGTGGAGGGGCACTTCCTTTTCGCTCTGATGGGACATCATATTAGCTGGAGGGGGAGGGGAGGCGAGGAGGCGAGTTTGTTTATAGCAGCAGGAGCCTCTGCAGCAGTTGCAACTGTGCTGCTAGGCGGAACATCTGCAGAGGGTATGGCCTGTGTAATAACAGCTAGCACTTGAATAACATAATGAAAATCACATTCCAGTAATTGTATAATGTACAGGCCCAGGATTGTAACATCACTTGTCTAAATGTGATACAAATTGGACACAGAAGTTTGGGCCCTTTGGCAAACGCCTAGGAGGGGATTATTCTTCTGCTCCAGACACAGTCTCCGACTCAACTTCAGTCTCATCAAGCCAGCCTTCTTTTTCCAATTCCCCCACATTAACCCCTTCCAGTTCTTTCTGGTCCTCCTGGAAATTTGCAAGAACGTGGCATCCTGGTGCAACAAAGGGCAACACTTGGATGCACAGGCTGGGACACTCGCCGTAATTACTTCCAGGAGGGTGGATGTGAGAAAGGAACTCAGGTGAGACCAAAGGGAACCGTTTTGCAGAGGGACCATTCTCTGGACAGGTGGCCAAGTCTGAGCTAAGTGTTAAGTCTCACCATTAATGAACGTATTGAGAAAAGAAGCCAGGATCTTTGCTCATTTTCCGTTTCGCGTGAATGCTGCTCTGATCACACCAGGTCTCCTTCGCTGGCTGGAAGAGCAGGAGGCTGAGCAAATGGGCTGAAATGCAGTGCAGGATGCAGTGGTGCTGGGTGTGACCATGACAATGTCTGCAGCTTGCCTTTATAACAGACGGTCACGCTGCACTCGTGTACCTGTACTCCACTGAGCCCAGGAGGGGTTAGCGATACGTTAGCACTGGAAATTATGTTGAAATGTCCCGTCCTTTAGCTCAGTCTTCAAAGCAGCCTTGTGAGCTTCGAAGTGCATGCAATTCTTATCCCGCTCCATTCTTTCGCTGGTGCAGCAGCCTGCCTTGCACACACAACTAGCAGTGGGAACGGCTGGGCATCCACAAGTCTGTCTCCCATGGGAGTTTCTGCCACCCTGGGTATGATTTCCCACACTGCCCTTTTGCTCTGTGTAACAGAACAGGCATTTGCACAGTAGTTGGCAGCTGCGTGAGATACCTGCATTCCATTCCAGAATGACTGAGTTCAAGTCCCCAATCTGCTCTCATCTCCAGCTGCCTGCTAAGGTGTATCTTAGGAGGCAGGAGGCAGAGGCTCAGGTACTTAGGTCCCTGCGACCCACATGGGAGACCTAGGTTAAATTCCTGGTTCCTTGCTTTGCCCTGGCCCAGTCCTGGTTGGTGTAGGCATTTGGGTGAGTGAACCAGTGGATGGAAGAGCCCCCCCCCCCAATTTCTTTAAAAAGCCTTTTGCATCAAACCATCCTAAGAGGAGATCCCTGCCCTCATGTCTCAGTGGATGCCCTTCAGGGACGGGGGAACATGCAGTCTGTGGTTCCTATGAGGTCTGTGAAATCATTTGATCTGGTCCCACCCAGGCAGGGCTGGAGATTCACTAAATCTAAAGCAGGTTGATGATTCTGTATGGCCCGCACATGCTGGCCTTTGGCGGATTAAAAGGGTCCCTGCTCCCCTGTAACAGGGCACATCTGATCTGGCTTCCAGGAATTTCCTGGGATCCACACCCAAAGTGCAGCCCACAGATCAGCAGCAGGAGCAGCAGCCTGAGCTGGGAGCTTGCCCCAGTGCAGAAGCCCAGGCCCAGCCCAGACCCCTGACTCCAGGTCTGCCCGCCTTGTGGTCACCCCTAAACGGGGGAGGGTTGGGTGTCTACATTCACATGTAAGGAAAGAGGTGGAGCCGGCGCCGTGGCTCAATAGGCTAATCCTCTGCCTTGCGGCACCAGCACACTGGGTTCTAGTCCCGGTCGGGGCGCCGGATTCTGTCCCGGTTGCCCCTCTTCCAGGCCAGCTCTCTGCTGTGGCCAGGGAGTGCAGTGGAGGATGGCCCAAGTCCTTGGGCCGTGCACCCGCATGGGAGACCAGGAGAAGCACCTGGCTCCTGGCTTCGGATCAGCATGATGCGCCGCTGCAGTGCGCTGGCCACGGCGGCCATTGGAGGGTGAACCAACGGCAAAAGGAAGACCTTCCTCTCTCTCTCTCTCACTGTCCACTCTGCCTGTCAAAAAAAAAAAAAAAAAAAAGAGAGGTGGAGGAGACAGCGACCTGTCACCTGTCCACGTGCTCACGTTTACAGAGAGGGAAGCAGGAGCCCGAGGAGCAGCTTGGAACCACGGGCAGTCTTCGCCTACGGCCACTGGTTAAGCATCTGGTTTGTGTGGCCAGGAAACACGGGGCGCTCCAACTGCCTGCCTTGCTGTCAAGAACTTGCTGAAATGTAGTCTTCCCAGCGCCGGATGGCGAGGGCCCCTGGCACCACACACACGCACGCACTGGCAGGGCGATGGGGATGGCTCCTCTCTGCTCCTTTCCATCTGGGTGGGCTCTGCCCACTGTAACTTCTGCAAGCGGATGCAGTGTCAGGACCTGCCCTCTAGGGGGCGTTGACTCAGCTCCGTCTGCAAGCTCAGAATTCATGCACCCGAAGCTGGCACATCCTTCCCTGCTCCTCTTGTCTGTCTCTGCTTGGCAGGGGCTGCCAGATGTCCATCGGGCCCCCTCTTCTGTGGCTTTGGGGGTGCAGGCAAATGTAACCCCAAGAAGGGCCCTGGGGTTCATGCTGTGGGGCACAGACGTGGAGACATTAGAAATGGCTGTCTTGGGAGCGGGCTGTCAGCTGGTGGGTATGCTCAGGAAGTGCCTGTCGCGTTTTACATCAACATTTTCAGACTGTGAGTGAAGAAAGTGTTGAGCCGTAACAGCGAGTGAGTGACAGGAATGGGTGGCGGGCGTGGGGAGCAGCAGTAACCAGTATTTTAATTAGAGCACAAAACCTGGCCGTGGGAAGCCCGGGTGTGTGGAAGCCTGTTAGTGTAGATGTTGGGTGGGAAGGTTGGGGTGACCTGTTGGCCGTCTGCCATCGCTTGCACCTGTCAATCAAAATATGCTTCCGTGTGTTTCTCCTCCCTCCCTCCGTTACTCAGCACTCCTGGGGTTCCTGCAGGATGTCCAGGTATTTGTCTCACCTCCACAGTGACCCTGAGCTGCTGGGGATTCTACCAGAATTTAGCTGCTTCCTCCAGGTCTCCCTCTCTCCCCGCTGGGGTGGAGGGCTGTTTCTCTCTCTCTCTCCAGTACCTGTCTGTCTACACCAGGAGCAAGGCTGAGCCCCCAGCAAGGTCCTCCTTTCCTCCAGGTAGACCACTCAGGGACGAAGACAGTCTCTGTTCATCTGAGAAACCGGAGTTCAGCTCCATCTGCTTTGCTCAGGGTCTCGCAGCCAGGAAAGAGGCTGGATTTGAACTCAAGACCCGGTGCTTCCAAAGCCTTTCCTCTGTACTGAAGGTTCTCAGGGTATGGCTCCTGGACCAGCAGTAGTAGCAGCACCTGGGAACCAGCCTATTGCGCATGTAGATTCTCAGGCACCACCCCAGACTGACAGAGACAGAAACTGTGAGGCCAGAGCCTGGTCGTTTGTGTTGAGGATTCTGGCCCACGCCCCAGCATGAGAGCCGCTTCTCTACCCTGAGCTGGCTGCTGATGTGGTGTCCTGCGATGGGTGCCTTTTTATTTTTATTTTTTTTTAATTAAAAAAATTTTTTTTTATTTGTTTGACAGAGTTAGACAATGAGAGAGAGAGGGACAGAGAGAAAGGTCTTCCTTCCATTGGTTCACCCCCAAAATGGCCGCTACGGCTGGAGCTACGCCGATCTGAAGCCAGGAGCTTCTTCCTGGTCTCCCATGCAGGTGCAGGTGCCCAAGCACTTGGGCCATCCTCCACTGCCTTCCTGGGCCACAGCAGAGAGCTGGACTGGAAGAGGAGCAACTGGGACTAGAACCCGGCATGATGGGTGCCTTTTTAAACAATGTGTTTATTTATTTGAAAGGCAGAGAGAGACAGAGAGAGAGAGGGAGAGAGATCTTCCACTTGCTGATTCATTCCCCAATGGTCACAACGGCCAAAGCCAGATGCCTGGAACTCCACCTGGGTCTCCCACATGGGTGCAGGGGCCCAAGAACTTGGGTCTTCTTCTGCTGCCTTCCCTGGCATATTTGCAGGGGGCTGGATTGGAAGTGGAGCAAGCTGGGACTCGAACCCCACATGGGCTACTAGTGCCCTGGGCGGAGGCTTCACATACTACGTCACAGTCTGGGCCCTGAGGACCTGCCTATTGAACTGTGAGTGTCCGGCCCCACAGAAGGCTGTGTGGACAGTTGAGTGTCCTTGCTGTGACCCCTGGGGGCTACAGTGTAGGGAGACGCCCGCCACCGCGGGTCTTGGTTTCTAGCATGAGGTTCCCGTCTGCGCTAACACACATGGGTGAGATTTCTCGGCACGTACTCAGCACATGCAGGTTCCTCCTTTAAAACAGGAACTCTCTAAAGAGAAAGACCCCCGAGATACCCCTCCCCACCAGAGACCATTAGCGGAGACCCCCGGAAGGAACACGATGCTGCTTCACCTCCCAGCCCTCAAGAGGACGGCAAGTTTCTGTTTGCATTTGCAGAAAGCCATGTGGACGCCTGCGTCCCCCCCCCCCCACTCCCACCCTCGCTGAGCTGCCTTACCCCCCACCCCGCACCCTTCAGCAATCCCTCATCAGGCCCCAAAGTCCTTTCCAAAATGTCTTCGCGTTTCACGTGACACCGGGACTCAAATCCCCCATTTCAAATAAAGGAGGAAAAACTCCATTCCGCCAGGTTTCGTTTGCACCTCGGCAACCCGGAGCCAGGACAGAAGGTGGAGCAAGCGCGCATGTGTGTGTAATTGCTTCCTGAGAGGAAGGAGGAGAGAGCCTCTTCCAAATGAGGTGTTAATGATGAGCGCCCCAGGAATTGTAACTCTGCAGAGGCCCATCTGGGCTGATGGCATTACCACGCTGTGCAGGGGGTGTGGCCATTGCGGGGTGGGGGGGTGGGGCCTTCGGCTTTGCTAGGGAGCAGCCAAACAAAACAAAAACAAAACAATAATCCCCCCCCCCCCAACACTGCCCCTCCTCTCCTCTGCTGAACGACTTGATTTCCTCGTCCAGGCAGGCGGCTCCTTCTGTGAAAAAGAGATTGATTCCTTGCTAAGTGCATGCATTTCCTGAAGACGCAGAATATCTGGGGTGCGGTCTGGAAGCTCAGGTTTCCAGGGCACTAAGTCACTTTAGCAAAGTTCTGGAAGATATTTAAGTAGTAGGTTTTTCCTCTCTGTAAAATGGGCTTTAGAATACTTGGCCGGGGGCCAACGCTGTGGTGCATCGGGTTAATGCCCTGGCCTGAAGTGCCGGCATCCCATATGGGCACGGGTTTGAGACCCGGCTGCTCCTCTTCCAATCCAGCTCTCTGCTGTGGCCTGGGATAGCAGAAGATGGCCCAAGTCCTTGGGGCCCCGCACCCGCATGAGGGACCTGAAGGAAGCTCCTGGCTCCTGGCTTCGGATCGGTGCAGTTCCGGCCATTGTGGCCAACTGGGGAGTGAACCATCAGATGGAGGACCTCTCTCTCTCTGCCCCTCCTCTCGCTGTGTAACTCTTTAAAATAAATAAATACATATTTAAAAAAAAAGAATACTTGGCCAGGGGCCGGCGCTGTGGTGCCGTGGGTTAAAGCCACGGCTTGCAGCGCTGACATCTCATGTGGAGGCTGCCCCACTTCCGATCCAGCTCCCCCGGAGAGCAGTGGAGTGTGGCCCAAGTTGTTGGGCCCCTGCGCCCATATGGGAAACCTGGAAGAAGCTCTAAATGGGCCCAGCTCCCACCGTTGCAGTCATTTGGGGAGTGGAACAGAGCCTGGAAGATCTCTCCTGTCACCCTGCCTTTCAAATAAAGATAAATATTTTAAAGATTTATTTATTTATTTGAAAGGAAGAGTTACAGAGAGGCAGAGGCAGAGAGAGAGAAAGAGATCTTCCATCCACTGGTTCACTCCCCAGATAGCTGCAACACCCGGAGCTAGGCTGATCTAAAGCCAAGAGCCAGGAGCTTCTTCCAGGTTGCCCACGTGGGTGCAGGGGCCAAGGACTTGCACCATCTTCTACTGCTTTCCCAGGCCATAGTAGAGAGCTGGATAGGAAGTGGAGCAGCCGGGACTCGAACCAGCACCCATATGGGATGCCAGCACTGCAGGCGGTGGCTTCACCCGCTATGCCACAGCGCTGGCCCCATAGATAAATCTTTAAGAAAAAAAAAAAAAAAAAAAAGAGAGAGAGAACACTTGTCCTGTCTCATGTTCCCCCCCCCCCCAAATTCTCTGAAGTGGTTCATAACTTCAGAAAATGGCAGCCTCAAAGGAAATTCTAGTTAGAATTAAAGTACAACCACTTCATTTAAAAAAAATTTAACTATTTATTTTCTTTTTATTTTTAAAGGCAGAGAGAAAGAGAGACAGAGAAAAAGACACAGAGAGATCTTCCATCCGCTGATTCCTCCTCAAATGCCTGCAACAGCCAGGGCCCGGTCAGGCTAAAATGAAGGGCCCAGGACTCCATCCGGGTCTCCCACATGGGTGCAGGGGCCCAAGCACTTGAGTTGCTATCTGCTGCCTCCCAGGATGCATCGCTGGAAACTGGGTCAGAAGCTGAGTAGCTGGGACTGGAACCAGCACTCCAATATGGGATGCAGTTGTTCCAAGCTGTGGCTTAGCTCTGTGTGGGACAACACCCCGATCCCAGAATACTCACTGCCCAAGGTGATGGTATTGGGAGGTAGATTGATTAGGTATTGTGAGGTCTTGGGATGAGGGCCCTTGGAAGAAGAGAGCCATGAGACGTCCCCTGCCCCTTCCGCCATGAGAGACAGACAGCTGTCTTGAATCAGGAATCAGGCCCTCAGCACATACCGCACCTGCCAGTGCCTTACCCAGGGCCTTTCCAGCTTCCAGAACAATGACTTGAGCACTCAATATTTGTTGCTTACAGGTTTCTTGGTCATGGTATTTAGTTAAAACAGCCCAAAGAAAACTAAGACAAAACAGGACAATTCGTTAGACAAAAACAAGACGGTTTAGAGCTTTGCAACTAAGCTGAGCCCTGTCTGAATATCAGTGGTACTGTCAGGGAAGTGACAGTTTTGATGATGCAGACCCTAAGAAAAGTAATAGCACTCGACCAAATTTGGAATTCATTTCCGCCAGCTGACTTTGCACATATAAACAGCAGCATCTTTTATCTTGTTAAAAGGCATGAATAGAATTCTCGAGATGTGTACCACACTAGGTTAATGGGAGATGTTAATGTTTTCTAAATGCTCTCAAGAAAGGCCAGTGTTCATTGGTGCTCATCTATATTCTAAGAAGGGATTTGGCTGTGGAGAACACAATTGGATCTGTTTCATTAAGACCGCGGTCGCGTCTTTTAATTAACTTCTTGTTCCTGTCTTTGGTGAAATATTAATTATTTTTTAATCATCACTGGGATGCACTTTAAGGAGAAGCAGCTGGAATCATCCAACCTTGGTTTCATTACACAGATAGGTGTTATAATAATTAACTTAATTAGCTTGTCACCGCCTGCATAAAATATGACTATATTTGGAGAACAGATATTGCTTTGCTGATCCAAGGTTAATTAAAAATAGAGTGTGCAAGAGGTCAGGTTAAATGGAGTTGGCGGCACCGTGGTATCTGGCCAGTCTGAAGAAGGATGTTTCCGCAGTGGGCAGGACTGGAAACCGGCTAGGGCAGAGTTCTGAAGCTGGTCTTGGGTGGGTGCATCTGAAAGCAATGGTGCATGGTCTGTTTTCTGTTACTATAACAAAATCCCCAAGGCTAGGTAATACATGAGGGACTTTCAAAAAGTCCATGGAAGATACGGAGTATGAAAAATCTAGGATGGATTTCAACTTTTTTTTTTTTTTTTTTTTTTTTTTTTGCATCAAAATAAACTTACCCAGGTCTGGTGCTGTGGCGCTGCAGGTTAAAGCCCTGGCCTGAAGTGCCGGCATCCCATATGGGCGCCGGTACTAGTCCTGGCTGCTCCTCTTCTGATTCAGCTCTCTGCTATGGCCTGGGAAATCAGTAGAAGATGGCCCAAGTCCTTGGGCCCCTGCACCTACATGGGAGACCTGGAAGAAGCTCCTGGCTTCAGATCAGTGCAGCTCCGGCTGTTGCGGCCATCTGAAGAGTGAATCGGTGGTTGGAAGATCTCTGTCTCTCTCTCTCTCTCTACCTCTCTCTGTAACTTTGTCTTTCAAATAAATAAAATAAATCTTTAAAAAAATAAAAAATAAACTTACCCTTTAATTCTATTTTCCAAGAATTTTTTAAGTTCCCTCCTCTAAAGAAAGCCATCTTATTTAGCTCACAGTTCTGGAGGTTCAAGGGCTAGGGGCTGACAGCTGTTCAGGCTCTGGTGAAAGTCTCCTTGTTTGCATCACAAGAGGGCAGATGACATCATCATGGGAGTGAGTGGGAGAGGGAGACATCTCTCCAGATGGTGAGAAACCCTTTTCCTGTTAGGTTTTATTCTTTCTTCCTTTCTTCCTTCCTTTCTTCCTTCCTTTCTCCCTTCCTTCCTTCCTTCCTTCCTTCCTTCCTTCCTTCCTTCCTTCCTTCCTTCCTTCCTTCCTTCCTTCCTTCCTTCCTTCCTCTCTTTCTCTCTCTCTTTCTCTCTTTCTCTTCCTTTCTTCTTTCATTTCTTTCTTTCTCTCTCTCTTTCTTTCTTTCTCTCTCTCTCTCTCTCTCTTTCTCTCTTTCTTTCTTTCTTTCTTTCTTTTTCTCTTTCTCTCTCTCTTTCTTTCTTTCTCTCTTTCTTTCTTTCATTCTTTCTTTCAGGGCAGAGGGTCAGAGAGAAATAGAGACAGAGATCTTCCATCTGCTGGTTCTCTTCCAAAATGCCTGCAACAGCCAGGGCTGGACCAGCCTGAAGCCCGGAACCAGGAACTCACACCAGGTCTCCCACATGGGCCATAGATACCCAAGTCCTTGAGCCATTCCTAGCTGCCTTCCAACATGTGCATTAGCAGGAGGCAGACATCAGAAGCAGAGCTAGGACTCAAACTCAGAGATTCTGGCATGGTCATGGGTGTCCCACGCTATGTATTATTACCTGCTCCTGCCCAACACCCACCAGAGAAACATTTTCTTTTAGTGGCATGTGGTTCTTTCTCATCCTTAAGATATGGATGCTCCTGAATGCAAGGAGCTAAAGCCAGCAAGGAATGTTCTGGGAATTTTTTTTGTAGCTAACAGTTACTGAATGCTTTCTATGAGCTCGGACTGAGCTGAGTGATTCACATGGACTAGCTCACTTAGCTCTCACAACAACCCTATGAGGCAAATAGCATGGGCATTACCTTTAATCTACTTATTTATTTATTACATGTTTATTTGTTTTCATTTCTTGAAAGACAGAACGACAGAGAAGAGAAGAAAGATCTTCCATCTGTTGGTTCTCTCCTGAAATGCCCATAACAGCTACCTGAGTCTCCCACATGGGTGGCAGCTCCTAACCACTTAGCCATAGCCTACTGCTTCCCAGGATGTATCAGCAGGAAGCCCGATTGGAAGTGAAGGAACTCGACTCCAGCCAGCACTCTGATACGGGATGCAGGCATCCAAGCAGCAGCTGCATTCACAGTGCCACAATGCCCACCCATCCCTATTTTATAATTGAAGGGTGCTGGCACTATGGCATAGCAGGTTAAGCTTCCGCCTGCAGTGCCAGCATACCATACAGACGCCAGTTAGAGTCCTGGCTGCTCCACTTCTGATCCAGCTCTCTGCTATGGCCTAGGAAAGCAGTAGAAGATGGCCCAAGTCCTTGGGCCCTGTACCTGTGTGGGAGACCCAGAAGCAACTCCAGGCTACTGGTTTCGGATCAGTGCAGCTCCAGCTGTTGCAGTCAACTGGGGAGTGAAACAGCGGGTGGAAGACCACTCTCTCCCTCTTTCTCTCTGTCTCTCCTTTCTCTGTGTAATGCTGACTTTCAAATAAACAAATAAATCTTAAAAAAAAAAAAAAGAATTGAAGAACCTGAGACCCAGAGAGATTCAATAATTCATCCCAGGTTACATGGTGGGTTAGTGGTAGAGACAGGATCTAAACACAAGAACTTCTTAGCTTCAGAAGTTAACTCTTAATCCCAGCTCCTGATTAACTGCTTTCAAATGGAGTATTACCATGCTAATACTGGGTAGTCATAATAAGCATACTAATAAAAAATAATTTGTGTTATTCTTGGGGGAAGGAGACCTTCTAAAACACAGACTCATGCCTCTAGGAGTAGGATGGTATTAATCAGAAAATTGATACTAAACCAGAATGTTTAAGCCTAATAAAAATGCAAAGGAGCCAGCCTGAGTCAGGAGGAATCATCTTGCTCCTTCTTTGTCAGTGTGTGTTTAATGTCTGTAACTGTTTCTGTTTTGTAATTACATAGCAGTCCATTAGTGGTTGCTTTGGTTGCACAATCAGTCAAGCCTTCTAACAACTCCTTTGGAAAAGTCAATGTGTTGCAGAGGGAAATTCACAGTTTTGGACACAAGGAGATAAGAGCCACACCGCAGCACTTGGAAATGGCTTGTTGAGCAAGGGTTGGGTTGTCTGGAAGGTAACAGAAATCTCAAACTGAGGTGGCTACAAAATAATGCAAGGTAGCATTGGCATCAGCCCTGACATGTTGACTGTGCTCTTTGGTGACTGGAAGGATGCTTCATGCTCAACGAATGCTACCGAAGTTATGGACTGAGCAGGGCTATGATTGGCTTGGAAGATGTTTCCACATTTCTGCAAAAATCATCTCAAAATCATCTGCTCGGGTTCCTCACTGACTCCTGGGTTTGATTCCACATGATGGTTTACTGAATCCATCGATTGGAATGACTGAAATTTATTTTAAACTTAACTGTTTGCTCAATGCTGCTATTATATTACTGAAAGCTGTTATTAATTTGCCCTGGAGTGATGTGTGGTTTGGGCTGGAGCGTGCTGATGTGGTTTGTCATATAGGATGCTAAATCCAGGACAGAAGCTTGGAAAGAAGGAAAACGAGAATGGAAAAGGAAAAAATGTCAGTTCATATTATTGTAGCTGTGAACAGTATGTCATGGGTTGCTACTATTTGGACTGATACTGTCTTTTTTTTTTTTTTTAGAAGATGATGTGATCCAAAAGGTGGAAAATAACATAAAGAAATTGGGAAAGCCACTATGGGCTTTAACAACCAGAAGAAAAAAGGAAAATGTGCAATAGTATACAGTAGCCCTTCCTTATCCATAAGGGATGCATTACAATATCCCCAGTGGATGCCCCAAACCACAGATAACAGACAGCCTTTTATATATGCATATATAATATATATACACACACATATAGTGTTTTTTCCTACATATTCTTACCCATGGTAAAGTTTGCTTTATAACTTAGACTCATAAAGAGATCAATAATAACATAGAACAACTATAACAATATACTACAGTAAAAGTCAAATGAATGTTCACCCTCTTTCTGCCTCAAAATTTCTTTCTGTATTGTGCTCACGCTTCTTCTTGTTGACTTGGTAACTGTGCACAGTGATGTAGTGGCTAATGGGAGACTGCGAGCATTAGCCTTCGCTGTGGGAACAGTCGTGACTTGGAAAAGAAGCACACTCTAGGGGCAGGGGCAGCAGAACTCTGAGGACCAGACACACTGAGCGTTCTGGTCTGATTTCTTCCTTTCCTTGAGCTGATAAGGGGAAAGGGAGATGGCAGGAAACAGCACCTGTATTGCCAAGGTGTCCTGGAGTCTTTGTAAAGTGTGCTACATCCGTACAACGGAGGGCTACCCACCAAGAGGAAGGAACATATTGATACACAAGACAAGGTGGATAGACTTTTTATTTTATTTTTTATTTTTTTATTTTTTGACAGGCAGAGTAGACAGTGAGAGAGAGAGAGACAGAGAGAAAGGTCTTCCTTTGCCATTGGTTCACCCTCCAATTGCCACTGCAGCTAGTGCGCTGCGGCCGGCACACCGCACTGACCTGATGGCAGGAGCCAGGTGCTTCTCCTGGTCTCCCATGGGGTGCAGGGCCCAAGTACTCGGGCCATCCTCCACTGTACTCCCTGGCCACAGCAGAGAGCTGGCCTGGAAGAGGGGCAACTGGGACAGAATCCGGCGCCCCAACCGGGACTAGAACCCGGTGTGCCAGCGCCGCAAGGCAGAGGACTAGCCTAGTGAGCCGCGGCGCCGGCCGGTGGATAGACTTAAAAGGCCTTTGGCTGGCCGGCGCCATGGCTCACTAGGCTAATCCTCCACCTGTGGTGCCGGCACCCCGGGTTCTAGTCCTGGTTGGGGCACTGGTTCTGTCCTGGTTGCCCCTCTTCCAGGCCAGCTCTCTGCTGTGGCCCAGGAAGGCAGTAGAGGATGGCCCAAGTGCTTGGGCCCTGCACCCGCATGGGAGACCAGGAGAAGCATCTGGCTCCTGGCTTTGGGTCGGCGCAGCGCACCAGCCGTAGCGGCCATTTGGGGTGTGAACCAACAGAAGGAAGACCTTTTTCTCTCTCTCTCTCACTGTCTAACCCTGCCTGTCAAAAAGAAAAAAAAAAAAAAGCCTTTGGCTTAGTATAAGAAGCCGTTCCCAAAAGGTAACCTTTTATAGAGTTCCATTTATATGACATTCCAAAGCAGGCAAAACTATGACGAAGAATGGATCAGCAGTCGCCAATCAATGGTTAGTGCAATAGTATACAGTAATATACTGTGAGGATATAACTGAGTTTCTGTTTTATTCTGATCATGGCCGTGGCATTGTTTGCACAGCTGTTTACTTATGTTAAAACTCACAGACTTGTATACACACCAAAAAAAAAAAAAAAATCCTGACAAGTACTACATGTTAATTTGAGAAACAAGTATCAAGAGGTAGCATTTCCACATTTCCATTCTAGTTCTTGTTTGAAACAATATCTCAAAGGTCTACCACGTTTCTGTTAAGTTGATGTTGAGACATGTTATTTTGTGTGTAAGAATTGCATAGGGTTTGCCATGAACCAACAAAGGAAGCAGTGGGGCTGTTGATTCTTCTGGGGAACTCTGTTGATGCAGCTCCAGGACGGGTACACTAGCAAGTCTCAGCTGGGAGGTCTGACTGATCTGGGGAAATCACTCCTAAGGAAGCCAGACTTTTGGCTCATTCAGCCCAGTTCTCCGTGGACTGTATCTCCACCCAGTGAAGAAGCACCAAGCACCATGCAAAGGAATGGAGTGGTATGTTTTCTTGAGAGTTTGCTACCTCAGTGATGGGGGCTAATCAAAATGTGTACACTAGCACAGACCCAGGAAAAGCCAGACACAATGCTTCCCGAAGAGTAGGGAGCTGGGATTGGTGATGAAACCAGGATGGCACCGTGGGCTTCCCTGGTTGGAGCTGGTGAGTCTCCGCTGTAGGGCCCATGACTCAGTTCATCTCCTCTTGCTTCTTCTTCCTGTCTCACTCCTAATGGTTTTATTTATTTATTTATTTATTACCTCGATTCTTCATATCCTTTATCCATCGCTTTTGGTGACTCACAGAATCTACTTCTTTAAACTTCAGTTCACAGCTGCAACTGTACCTCTCTTGAGTGGTCACTGTCAACTGATGTTGTTGGCATCTGGCCCAGTGCCTATTTCTTTTTATTAAAAATTTTTTTAAAGATTTATTTATTTATTTGAAAGACAGAATTACAGAGAGGCAGAGGCAGAGAGAGTGAGAGAGGTCTTCCATCTGCTCCGCAGATGGCAGCAACGGCTGGAGCTGTGCCAGGAGCTTCTTCCAGGTCTCCCAGGTGGGCACAGGGGCCAAAGGACTTGGGCCATCTTCTACTGCTTTCCCAGGCAGTAGCAGAGAGCTGCATCGGAAGTGGAGCAGCTGGGACTCAAACAAGTGTCCACATGGGTTGCCGGCACTGAAGGTGGTAGCTTTACCCACTATACCACAGTGCTGGCCCTGCCTATTTATAAATCTTTTTTTGAAAGATTTATTTTATTTATTTGAAAGTCAGAGTTACATAGAGAGAGAAAGAGACAGATGGGGAGATAGAGAGAGAGACAGAGAGAGAGAGAGAGAGAGAGAGAGAGATCTTCCATCTGCTTGTTCACTCCCCAAATGGCCACAATGGCTGGGACAGAGCCAGGCCAAAGCCAGGAGCCAGGAGCCAGGAACATCATTCAGGTCTCCCACTTGGGTGTAGGGACCCAAGCACTTGGGCCATCCCCTGCTGCTTTCCCAGGCACATTAGCAGGGCGTTGGATCAGAAGTGGCACAGCCAGGACTTGAACGGGTGTCCATACGGGATGCCAGTGTTGCAGGCAGCAGCTTTATCCACTGCACCACAACCCCGCACTCCCCCCACCACACCCCAGAGCCTATTTCTATGCAGGCGGCATCTCAGGTTGTGAGTGGGCTATCCTTAGTTCGAGTGCTCACTCCAGGTCTGATGAAATCTGTGTGACCGAAGTCACCTGGTACCTAACAAGAGTACTTCAAAACGCTCATGGAAAAACTATGTGTGAACTTCAAAATTACTTTGTGCAAAAATAAACATATTTAAATTCCATTTTCCATGAATTTTTGAAGTCCTCTTGTAGCATGTACATCTTTAAGGGACAGTCACGCATGGAAGAGGTCATGATTTGGAGGCACTGTGGGAATTGTAGGCAGTACAATATTCCACAATTAGTAAAACCTATGAGACACAACAAAATGATACATTTTGCTTAAGAAGCAACATGTAAGTTCCAAAGACTGGAAATTCTGGTTGGTTGTTCTGCCTACAAGCTAGTAAGCTAATCTATCGTAGTTTCACAGTTATTCAATGTTGGCAGATGACATGAGACTCCTGGGTCAGAGACGAAGAAATTTGTCATAACATAGCAGCAGACAGCATAAGCATCCTGCTGTGTCATTCTTCAAGCTCCCCAAATCCCATGGGTGTAGTGATGCAGATGAACCTAGAGGGATGCCTTTACAAACAGTGGGTTGCACTGGGGGTCCACAGTTCTTAGAGTGCGTGATCAGCATACTGAGTGAGTGGTTGGGACATAAGACACTGCATCTCTCAAGGTTGCTTACTGCAAACAAAATCCTGAAAAGTGGACCCAGTTAACAGTGGTCAGGATCCTGCCTTCTTGGCTTACCCAGGGAGAACACACCAGTGTCCATGGTGAGGATGATTGGCTCAACAATATATTTCTATATAGAAATAATATACAATACATTTCTATATAGAAATAATGGAGAATACAGTTAGACACTAACTAGGATAGAAATAAGTTCTACTCTTCACCACAAAGTATTTCTAAAAGCTTTCTCATTATAAGATTATAATCTGGAGACCCCATTTTCTTCCCACCCTGAAGCCTGCACACTTTCCTCTCGAAAAACAACGGTGTGACTAACTACAAGACTGAAAAGGCCACGTGCGGCTCTGGGGTGTCATATTTTCAAAAGTCAAATGTGCCCTTCCTGAAAAAATGTAGAAGCTGTAAGACAAGGCAACAGGTCATTGCCACAAGCCAACCGAAGCTACCCTGATGGCTTGGTTGAGGTAGTAACTGCGCATCACACACACCCCGGAACACATTGGGTCCCTGTTCGCTGTTGGAGCCCTTGACTTGGTCTCACAAAGGCAGCAGGCAAACCCATCCACCATAGTTCCAACTTCGGAGACAACTTCGTGTAGGAAGCTGCTTCTATCTGCAACTATGCTCAAGCCCTCAGTCCTCTCCTGGGTAATTTATCAGCTTTTTATGGATTACAGTTGGTGATTTAGGGTACAGAGATCCTCTGCTCACCTGGAAGATGGACTACTTTCATGACAATGTTCTCAAAAGCATATTAAAAAACACACTAATGGTGACAGCTTCCCTTTATTGAGTGCTTACTGTATATCAGGCTGTTTACTAAGTGCTATGTCATTGTCACAATTCTATAAAAGATATAATGTTATCAGTCATCCACATCTCATGGTTGGGAGAACTGAGGCTTAGGAGGCAAAGAAATTTTCTAAGGTCACGCATTAGAGGCCAGTGCTAGAGGTTAACTAAGGCTTTTATCACTTCCCTAGTATACTGGGCTTGAATGCCATAGGTTTCTTTAGGTTCACCTGCTGCCAGCTGAATGGAGCTGTACTACTGTGTTGGAGTCAGATAAGCTAGGACAATGTCCCAACCTATGTTACCTAGGGAACAAGTACCCTCCTTGTAGGTCAGGATACCAACACCACTCCTTCCTACTTCTCAGGGTTATTGGGATGTTCAAACATTCTCGGAAGTGCCTTGTAAACCAAGACATGGTCGGCTGGTGCCGCGGCTCACCTGGCTAATCCTCCGCCTGTGGCACCAGCACTCTAGGTTCTAGTCCTGGTTGGGGCGCTGGATTCTGTCCCGGTTGCTCCTCTTCCAGTCCAGCTCTCTGCTGTGGCCTGGGAAGGCAGTGGAAGATGGCCAAGTGCTTGGGCCCTGCACCCGCATGAGAGACCAGGAGGAAGCACCTGGCTCCTGGCTTCAGATCAGAGTAGCGGCCATCTGGGGGGAGAACCAACGGAAGGAAGACCTTTCTCTCTGTCTCTCTCTCTCACTGTCTAACTCTGCCTGTCAGAGTTAAAAATAAAATAAAATAAAAAAACTAAGATGTGGTCAACAAGTATACAAAGCTGTTGTTACCTGTTCTCAAATGTCTAGAGATACAGATCCTGACTACTGTTGGGACTTTCCTATCACTGCCCAATCATGCAAAACACGTCAGTCTCCAGGGCCCAGGTGGCTTTGCTTTGGTGGATCAATTCAACGAGCAATGTCTGTTTTGTGTTGAGGAGGATGTTGAGCCCTCATCGGACTCAGCCAATGAGAGTAGTGCATGTGATTGATATATGCAACATTGGGGAAATAAGGGGAGCTGTGTGTTGAGTTCACACCTGATTTACTCCACATGGGTCTTGGGGTGAAGCAGAGGCAGATGGAGACAAAAGAAGTGTGATGTGATGGTCCAGCGTTACTACAGCAGAGCCCCAGGTATGGGCTCCTGGGCAAATGCTCTTATGGGGATTCCTGCCATATCAGAGAAATTCTTAAGTCCCTTGAACTACCCCACAGTGGGAGGAACACGTCTTCCTCTGGACCAGAAGCTTGGATGATTTTTCATCCTTGACGCACGCCTGGGCCTGGCTCCTTGGGAGGGAGAACTGGGCTGGGAGCCATGGTGGGGAGCAGATCTCCCCGGACTGGGGCACACGATGTGATGAAAGGGTTTGGCAGTGGTTGAGTAAAGGGGTGCTGGGTAGAAGCATGCTTGGCTGATCCCTTAACTTAGAGCACGGCTTCTATTAAAAACAGGCCTCCTGCCCATCACTCACACGAAGCTTTTCTTTCCCTCTGCCCTTCAGTTAAGAAAACTGTTGGGAAAACAACACTGACCAAAGCCCAGTGCTGTGACTCTGGACAAGTGATCCCTGGTGTCCCGAGACGTGGGGGCCGTGACATCTGGAAGGGTCCTTGGGAGAGAATTTGGGGCTCCAATTAAATATGACTCAGTGTGGGTGGTCAGGCAGGACCACCAGGGGCTTAGGTGACAGGCCTATGGGTTTCACCACTCTCCACACAGAAAAGTCTTTTCAGAGCACTTTGTAGTACTTTGTCCCCCGCCTTGGGAAAAAAAAATAACCTCTTTATATTTAGACAAATTCTAAAAATCAAACAACCGTAGTCCCACTCCCCAGAGATTATTCACATGTTGGTGTAACAACTTTCTGATCTTGTTCGTTAGATGTGCAGATAAAAATAGCTCACACTATAGATACGCACAGTTCAAAGGGTTAGCCACATGTAAGCTATTCAAGTTAAAGGTAATGAAATTAAAAAATGTTTTCTCAATTACACCAGCCCCATTTCAAGCACTTGAAAGTTGTGTGTGCCTGTCGGGAAATACAGATCTGGAACATTCTCACCAGCAGAGAAGAGCCACTGTAGATCCAGCCCTATAATCTTTTTTTTTTTTTTGAAGATTTATTTTATGTATTTGAAAGACAGATACAGAGAGAGAGAGAGAGAGAGCGCATGCAGAGAGAAAGAGAGAGACAGAGAGTGAGTGAGTGAGCGAGAGAGAGATATTCCGTCCACTGATTCACTCCCCAAATGGCTGCAATGGCTGGAGCTGAGCCGATCCATAGCCAGGAGCCGGGAGCTTCTTCCAGGTGGGTGCAGGGGCTCAAGGACTTGGGCCATCTTCTACTGCTTTCCTAAACCATAGCAGAGAGCTGGATCGGAAATGGAGCAGCCAAATCTCGAACCAGTGCCTATATGAAATGCAGGCAGCAGCTTTACCTGCTACGCCACAGTGCCCACCCTGACAATACCATTTTTATGTATTTTTCATACCTAGTAAAAATTATCTTCCAGAAAGACTGCATAGATTTATATACTGCTCACAAAAAGAGCATGCAAGTGTCTCTTGTCTTAACTTAGTCAACAATTTATGAAATGATGGCCAATTTGTTAGTTCAAGCAGTATTATCTCAAAAATGTTTTGCTTTGCAATTCTTAGGTTTTTAGCAATGATTTTTTAAGGATTTATTTACCTATTTGAAAGAATGACACACAGAGGGGGAGAGAGAGAGAGAGAGAGAGAGAGAGAGAGAGAGATCCTCGATCCACAAGTTCACTCCCCGGATGACTACAACAGCCAGGATTATGCCAGGTGGAAGCCGGGACCCACAAACTCCATCCAAGTCTCTCACATTGTTGGTAGGGACCAACATATTTGGGTCATCATCTACTGCATTCACAGGCACATAAGCAAGAAGCTGGATCAGGAGTGGAGCTGGCAGGATGCAGACCAGAGCTCCAGTATGAAATGTGGGCATGGGGATGGTGGTTTGAAACCCTGTGTTACTAAATTGTTACCACCTGTCCTTCTCCCAGGGTTAGTAACAATTTGTATGTCTTTTGTGACTTAATTTTGCAAGTCCCTTCCTAATGGATTAATACAAGATCCTTGTATGTGGAGCGATCAAGCCTTTACTACATCTTAGTCTATTTCTGGGTTACCACTTGCTTTCATTTTTTTTAACTTACAAACATTATAAAATTATATTTAGTCAAATCCCTCAGTCTTTTCCTTTTAGAATTCTGCCTTTGATAAAATATTTTAGTTCTACCCTGCTAAAAATTGTACATAAATATTTACTGTTTTATGGTTTACTTTTTTTTAACACCTAAAACTTCAGTACATCTGGCATTTATTTGGCATGTGGTATGAGTTTGGTATTTACAATTACTTTCTAAATGGCTAGCTAGTTTTTACCAACCCATTGGTTGACTTATTTATTCTTTTTTTTTTTTTTTTACTGATTTTAAATTTCACCCTGATCTAATACTACTCTCTCTCTCTCACCCACACCCACACATGCACACATACACTCACATACTTGGGTCCATTTCTTTCTAATCTGGAATAAGAAACATCTTGCTTTAATTATTGTACTGTATATTACGTGTTAACATTTGTGTGGTAAGTCCTCCTGGTAACTCTTCTTTTCCAAGATAGTTTTGGTTTTTCTTGGTGTGTATGTTCTCCCATATGAGTGCTACAGTCATTTCAGGAAATTTCAGAAAATACGCCCATCAGATGTTTTATCAGAATTGCTAAATGAAAAACTGAATTTATGAAAAATACATGATTGCTATCAATATGGTATACTTTTTATTGTTTACTCTCATTCTTTTATGCTTTGCAGTAAAGATGTTCTGTTTTCTTCAACAAGGCCCTGAATATTATTTATGAATTTCACCTCCCCTTGACCAAAAACTTGGAGAAGTTTCTTTATTAACATGTACCTGACTCTGGTTCCTAGGAGCAGGAACTTGGGCTGGGAGCCTAAAGAGAAAAACATAAGGCAGTGAATAGAGGTGGGTAATATATTTTAAAAATTGTTTTTACTGGTATCGTAAACAGAATCTTGTAATGCCACTATGCTTTTTAATAAATTATGAGGACTACATAGACAAGCTATAAATTTGGGGTGTTTATTTTATAATTAACTTTAATGGTTCACAGTCTTACATTAGCTGTAATAGTTTTTAGGTTGGATATCTTGGACTTGGCAAAAAGATAATCCTATTATTTGCCAGAAATGTTTGTCCGTATTTAGAATATTACTTCTTTTTCTTATAGATCAACATGGTATTGTGCTAAAAGCATGGATTTTTGAGCAAGACAGACTTTGGGTAAATTCCTACCATATCCTCTGCAATTTACCCAATCTCGGAGGTTCAGTTTCCTCAAAGAGAAATAATGATACCCACTTTAAAGGGATCTTTTGAGGATTGAATGAAAAATTGCTTATATAGCCCAGAGTTGAGTGCCTGGCACATACAGTGGCCATTACTGCTCGTCTGACTGCGTTGGCTGAAACGCTCAGAAGGTTAAATAATCATGGTATTCGTGGACATCGCGGCTTTAATGGTAATGGATTCATTTCTCAATGGAAGTAGCAGGCACTGTTGAGGATGATGATGATGACACATTTATTAAGCATCTGCGCTCCATTCAGCGCATTCATCACAAAAACAATTGCAGAAAATTCCCCAATCTTGCAAACTTCCTCCTAGTAGTATTGCTTCTTTTCTTTTCTTTTCTTTTCTTTTCTTTTCTTTTCTTTTTTTTGACAGGCAGAGTGGACAGTGAGAGAGAGAGACAGAGAGAAAGGTCTTCCTTTGCTGATGGTTCATCCTCCAATGGCTGCCGTGGCCGGCATACCGCGCTGATCCGATGGCAGGAGCCAGGTGCATCTCCTGGTCTCCCATGGGGTGCAGGGCCAAAGCACTTGGGCCATCCTCCACTGCACTCCTGGGCCATAGCAGAGAGCTGGCCTGGAAGAGGAGCAACCAGGACAGAATCCGGCGCCCCGACTGGGACTAGAACCCGGTGCGCCGGCGCCGCAGGTGGAGAATTAGCCTAGTGAGCTGCGGCGCCAGCTGTAGTATTGCTTTTATTCATTCATCCCATCGTTTATTTGTTCTACAATCATTTGTTGAGCATCTGCGTAAGATTTCACTTAACATGCCTCAGTGCTTACTCTAACCATTCTGGCTATGTTGATCCTATTATGGGAGAGAGGGAAGAAACAGACACACAAGCAGACAATGGGAGCTAGCGGCATTGGGCAAGCCACATATAGGCCCTGTAGAGAACCACACATGTGCATCTATTATTGTGTTGCCCATTTCCTGCGGTCCTCCCTCCCCGTTATCCCTGGACTAGGTGGCCTCACTGTAAGCAAACAGCGAATTTCAAGGTTTGTAATGGGATGGACTTTGATGACAGATCATTCATTCATTCCATCATCAGTTATCGGTGTGAATAATTAAAGGATCACTTGAGTCATTCACAGATTACAAAAGTAGAAGTGTAGAATGAACACACAAAGCTTATGAGATGAGAGAGAGAGAGAGAGACAGGTGATGGTTCAGGGAGTTTGAGGGCTTGCTGTAGGATGGAGCTGCAGAGCTGTAGAGATGAGGGAAAATGCAACTGGCCTCACAGTGCTCTGTTGTTTGAAGTCAGCCGTGAGGGACTGGCAAGAATTTTCTTGATGGGTCTTCTAGAAAAGGCAACCTGTGGTGGGAACGGCTCACACACAGACACAGAGACAGGACGCAGCGGATTGCTTTACCTGCCAGCATACAGCCTGTTCTACAGTGGAGTTGAACTCAAAGTACCAGTGGGTGGACTTTGTGATTGAGACCCATGTGAAGTAAGCTGGCTACAATTCAGAACTTTTTTCTCAAGTGGTTAAAAGGTGCCAGCAGAGGAGGGGAGGGAAGCCCCACTGTGTCTTGTGAATATTCTTTGTTATATTTACTTTGGCAAAACAGAAATAAACTTGAGATCGCTTTCACCAGGGGGAGATTGGAGACCAAATGAGAGGCTGCAAGCATCGAATGCTTTGGGTGCGAGTGAAAGAAGAACCAATTTCCTTCTAATTAGCACTGTTTCTCAACTTCACTTCCTATCCATGTCCTCTCTTTCCACACCTCACTCTCCAATATGGATCTTACAACACTGATGAGAAATATTAATAAGGAGTATAGAAGATCGTTTAAACTCTAAAATCATATGCAAATGTATACATAGAAAGAATTGGCCCCCTGGCTTCTGTTATGCGCTCATGAACACGGAATGTGGGGACTGATTTATTTTTCCCCCAGAATCTCCTCTCTCTCTCTGCACCCTGCTTCCTTCCAGGTATTTGAGTTTGGCAAGCTCTTAATGGGTGGGACCCAGAGACACAAGGAAGTGATTTTATGGGCTCTCTTCTGGGCTCATGTACAGTTTTAAAAAATTCCTTTTGATCCTCTCTAACATCCCAGCAGCCAACTCTGGTTAACATCATCAAGAAACTGGCCACACCCAGCGCCGTCCTAGGAGCTGGACTTCCCTCCTGCCAAGCTGCAGGCGTTTCTGTCTCCGTGCCTGGGACCAGAGACAGCTTGAGAAGACTCAAGAGAAGGGAAGTGGAAAGCTGGCTAATTAATATGTGAGCTCGATTCATGTTTACATCTGTGCAAAGCATTCTGTACCAAATAAATACCAAATCAATCTCTTAAAAATTCCATTGCCATCTTTTCCTCCTCTAGATTGATGAGTTTAATCCTTGTTTTCTATACAAAAATTCCTGATTGTGTTAAGACTGGTCTCGCTCTGGTCATCTGGAATTTCCGCCCGGGCTGCTGGAATCCCTAGAGGTGTTTGGGCTGGAACTACAAGTAGGGTGTATTGAGAGGCGTAGGGAGGAGCAACTGCGCCTGTGAACCAGATAGCAATCCCTGTCTGACTATGCCAGGGCCAGGTCTCTAACCTGAGGGTTCCTCCTTTGATCCTTGATGAGGTCTGCTAAGCAGAGTGTTGATGGATTTGTGAGCATTTACAGATAAAAGTGGCCTTTGTTGTGATGGGCATTTGGCCAAGCACTTGAGATGCCTGCATCCCATCTTGGAGTACCCTGGTCAATAACTGGTTCCAGCTCCTAACTCCAGCTTCCTACCAATGCAGATGCAGCAATAGCGATGTTCCTGGTACCTATATGGGAAACCTGGATGGAATTCCCAGCTCCCAGCTTCGCCCCCCTGATCTGGGGGCTGTAATGGGCATTTGGGGAGTGAACCAGTGGATGGTAGCCCCCTCTATAAATCCATCTGTCTTTGCACCTTAAATAAATAAAAATTTAGCCAGTCAATTAATGGCCATGGGTTAGTTATGACAGTGTTTCATATTGGACCTGTTCCTTCTCTCAAGGAATTACTAGACTAGTTCTGTCAAGAAAGTGCTGAAACAGCCAGCACCATGCCACAGTGGGTTAAAGCCATGGCCTGCAGCACATGCATCCCATGTGTGCTCTGGTTTGAGTCACAGCTGCTCCACTTCTGATCCAGCTCCCTCCCATTGCACCTGGGATGGCTGCCGAGGATGGCCCAAGAGCATGGGCCCCCACACTCAGGTGGGAGACCCAGGAGAAGCTCCTGGCTCCTGGCTTTGGCCTGGCCCAGCCCCTGCCCTTGTGGCCATTTGGGGAGTGATCCTGATGTATCTTAACCAATATCTTTCTTAACTGATTACATTTGAATAAGGCTTTTGAGCTATGCATACAAAATCTCTCTCTGTATGTAAGATAGAAGACTGCAGATTGAATGCTAACACAATGAGGATGAATTGTATGGTGTTGAGCCCCTGGAGCTAAAAGATAGCAAATATTCGGTCAATCTGGGACATTGTGTCTAATGGTGAGCCACAGGTTTGTGCTGTGAAGAGCGTTTGTAGTTATGGTGTGTAGGCTCAATACACAGCAGAAATACTTGGTAATGGAATGGAGCCTATCAGAAGGGCTCACACCAGGCCCATTTCTGACAACAGTGGAATGTGGCCTTCTGCTTTTTTTTTTCTTTAAAGATTTATTTTTTATTTATTTGAAAGTCAGAGTTACAGAGCAAGATCGATAGATTGATCGATTGATCGATCTTCCACCTGCTGGTTCACTCCCCAAATGGTTGAAATGGCTGAGACTGTGCCAGGCTGAAACCAGGAGCCAGAAGTTCCTCCCAGTTCTCCCACTTGCGCCATCCTCCGCTGCTTTCCCAGGTACATTAATAGGGAGCTGCATTGGAAGTGGAGCAGTGGGATCTTGAACCAGTGCCCATATGGGATGCTGGCTTCACAGGCCACGGCCCAACTCCCTACACCACAACGCCACTCCCTGTTTCTGCTTTCTTCTTTCTCTTCTTTTCCCTCTCCTTTCTCTCCTTCATCTTGATAGCACATGAAAGTTTGTAGACCCCGCACAGAGGTATGGCATGATTAAAGGAGAAAAAAGAAAGTGTATAAGGTAGCATCACTATATACATCTTTCAGCGGGGGCCCCGAATTTCACTGAGGTTTGCTGTGATGTGGATATGGTTTGTCCTCCAAAGCTTCATGGGCTGGAGCCCTGATCCCCAGGATAATAGTACTAAAAGAGAGCAGAGATTTAGGAGGGGAAGACTAGCAGAAGATGGTTAAATCATGGGAAACCAAGCTTGCAAGGGATTGATGCGGTTATCACAGTACCAGGTGAGTTCTCGAAAGAGTGCATTATTGAGTGAAGCCATCGTGCAGGCTTGGCCCCTTGTTTACACAGCTGGGTCCCTTTGGGCTTCTCTGCCATGCTGTGTTGCAGTCAGGGGGCCTTTGTCAGATCCCAGTGCCATACAGCTTGGGCTTTCTGAGTCAAAAACAGCCCTGTTTTTCTAATAAGGTACTCAGACTCAGATATTGTGTTGTCGCAATACAGTGGAGACCAAGAACAAGGTTCAAGGTCACATAGCTCCTACGCAGTATAGCGGTGGCAGAATTCAAATCCCATCCTCTCCTCTGCACACTATGCTGAAGTTCTTAGCCCATTCTATGTGAGTGACAACGTCTGCTTTCCTGAACGCAAGTGTTCAGTGCAATAGAACGGTGGCTGCAGAGGTCACCACACACCAAATGCGCTCATCCAACCAGGCAACCGGGCCCAGAATAAAGCAACTGCTGCTAACATGTGTTTCTGCTGAGGCTATCACATCAAAAAGACCACCAGAGCTAAAAATAAAGGGAACATAAAATACATGCAGCCACAAGATCAAGAACCGGCTCTTTGGATGGGCAACCACATCTGCTGAAAATAACGCATTCTGTGCCGAAGACTAAACTTTTAGAACAAAAAAGGGCTGCGAGAATCACATCATCTAACCTCCCATTTGGGCATGGAGAACACGGACCAGAGAGGCCAGCCGATTCGTCTAAGTCCATTCAGTTAGTTATCTGTAGGATTGGTTTCTCCTGCCTGGCCCAGAACTCCTATTCAAGTACATTGTTCTGATTCTAATCGCTGTAATGGCAATCGCTGCCACTTGTAGGACTCTTTGTAGTTGAAAAATGAGCTTTATATTTATTTATTTATTTATTTATTTATTTATTTATTTTTTGACAGGCAGAATGGATAGTGAGAGAGAGAGAGAGACAGAGAGAAAGGTCTTCCTTTGCCGTTGGTTCACCCTCCAATGGCCGCCATGGCTGGCGCGCTGCAGCCGGCGCACTGCGCTGATCCGAAGGCAGGAGCCAGGTACTTATCCTGGTCTCCCATGGGGTGCAGGGCCCAAGCACTTGGGCCATCCTCCACTGTACTCCCGGGCCACAGTAGAGAGCTGGCCTGGAAGAGGAGCGACCGGGACAGAATCCGGCGCCCTGACCGGGACTAGAACCCGGTGTGCCAGCGCCTCTAGGTGGAGGATTAGCCTATTGAGCCGCGGCGCCAGCCAAGCTTTATATTTAAAAGATGTCAGGCAAATATTATCCCCCCTTATTACAGATAGTACAGCTGAGGCACACGGAGAGTGTAGGTGAGCTACCAAGGATACACAGCTGGAGAGGGATGGACAGGAGACTTAGACCTGGAGGTTGTTGGCTTCTACTCTCGTGCTGTCTGCACTCTGGTAGGTTTTAAACCTCATTTTTTTTTTAAAAAAAAAAAAACCACAAAAACAAAACCAAAAAACCAAGTTATGTAGCTATAGATTTTCCTAATTTTTGAAAGATATTCAGGGGCCAGCACCGTGGTGCAGTAGGTTAATCCTCTGTCTGCGGTGCCTGCATCCCATATGGGCACTGGTTCTAGTCCTGGCTGCTCCTCTTCTGATCCAGCTCTCTGCTGTGGCCTGAGAAAGCAGTAGAAGATGGCCCAGGTCCTTGGGCCCCTGCACCCACGTGGGAGACCCAGAGAGGCTCCTGGCTCCTGACTTTGGATTGGCACAGCTCTGGCTATTGCGGCCAATTGGGGAGTGAACCATCAGATGGAAGACCTCTCTCTCTCTCTCTCTCTCTCTCTGCTTCTCCTCTCTCTGTGTAACTCAGACTTTCAAATAAATAAATAAATAAATCTTAAAAAAGAAAGATATTCAGAGAAAGAGAGAGACAGAGACAGATTCCATTTGCTGGTTCGCTCCCCAGATGGTCACCAAGGCTGGGGCTGGTCCAGGCGGAAGCCAGGAACCTCTGGAACTCCATTTGGGTCTCCTGGGTAGGTGGTAGGGGCCCAGGCACTGGGTGATCTGCTGCTGCTTTTGCAGGTGCATTAGCAGGGAGCTGGATAGGAAGTGGAGCAGCCAGGGCTTGAACTAGTGCTCATATGGGATGGGATGCTGGTGTAGCAGGCAAAGAAAAAGTATGGCCCAAGATCTCATAAATGAAGTGACTGAGGGGGCAGGCATTTGGTCTCATAGTTAAGACACTAGTGTGAAAGCATGCATCTCATATCAGATTTGTGTCCTAGCTATATTTTGGATTCTACTTCCTGTTGAAGTAAACCCTGGGAGACAGAGGTGATGGCTCAAATGACTGATGCCTTGGTGTTAGCATGGTGAAACCTCTGTTGGACTTCTGACCTACAGAACTATAAGATAAATTACTGCTGCGTTTGTTGTAGTTTGTCACAGCCTGCTACAGCCACTCCCCACACAAACTTTAGTTCAGATGTAAAAATCAATAATCACACACACATCACCACCACCCTACCACCCACATAGCCAAAGGGTATGAAAAAGTTGATTATTCACATAATGGGACTTTCAGGGTGGCTACCACGCAGGTCTAAGAGATAGATTTGGAAATTTTACAATGATTAAGAGGTCAAGAAAGGATGAAAGTTCTCCTGCATGGCTTAATCTTCTCATTCTCCATGGGAAACGATACCCAGAGTTCCTTAACAGCTTGTCCAGGTGTGTGCAGTAAGGAAATAGGATGGAGGAATGCTTACATACTATTAGCAGTCAAACACCAAGAAGCAAAGTCAGACAATTATACAGCAGTGACAGAAAACCAACGTCCAAATTTACCTCTAAGCAGCATCCATGCATCCATCCAATATTTTATCAAATATCCTCTGTGTGCTGGAGGCAGTGTTAGACACAATGGATTCAGTGGTGTACATGAAATATTACTGTCCCACTTGTTGTCCTGTCTAGTAGGAGTGGACATTTAATTGTCTCTTAGTTATTTATTTGCCATGTATCACAATGGCAATATACGAAGAAGGCTAAGAGAACACAATGGACAAGGAGGACTTTCTGTTTAGGAATTTTAGGAGAATTTTCACTGACAAGGTTATAGTCCAGCTCTTGAACAGCAACCAAAAGTTCTACAACCAGCAAAGAGAAGAGCATAGACAAAGACACAGATACAGGAAGTTATATCTTGGTTACAACAAATGAGCTTCACCGATGAGGGTTTGTTTCTCCTATACCCTGTGGTTTTGGAATTATGGAAAAGGATTTAGTGGGACAGTTTGAAAGAAAAAGTTGGATTATTCAAAAAAGAGCAGGATTAAAGATGGCCAGATGATAGCTACTTAACGTAAGGAAGGGAGTTTGTTTTTAGTATGAAGTCATTGACTCCCATGCAGTTTAATATCAATGAAGCAGGACATGTGAGATTTATAGGGTGGGCAAGACTGGGAAGAAAAGGCAGGTGAACAATACTGGAGCTTTTCTGGCATGGACTACAGTTTCTAACAGTCCAAGGACAGGATGCACAGAGAGTGTGGAATTCCAAGATTGTTTACTGAACTGGGGGTGTGCCATAGGGGGCTGCCAAAAAAATTAAACATGGTCATCATTATCCAGAGTGTGTCTGCTTCCCCTTGGGTCCTCCTTTTGGTGATATCCCAGAATATTCTAGGCCACTGATGATATTTGAATTCTACTCCACTGCTTGAGCTTGGATAGCCTGGAGTCTCCTGCAGAAATCTGATGGGGCAGACTGGCGTTGGATCTGAATTCCAGCACCAACGACTGAAGAGGTGTTTCTTCCTGAAACTCCATCCCCCATGCATATGACATGCTCAGGTTCCTCCCCTCTGTTTTGTATTTTAGATTCAAGGGGATCTTTCATATACACAACAAGTTCTTGCTTTGAACTTAAAAATAAACATTATGAAAGAGAAAAAAAATGTGTGGTCCAATCTCCCTTGCAATGCCTGAATATGATTAGTATTAAACTGTGAAATACTTCTGCCTTATCTCGGGGAAGCAGCTGCTGGGGGCACTTTGAGGAATCAGGCTGGTGGCTGTGCTGTGATGTTTTCAAACAAAACATAAACCCTCAATGATCTGTGCATAGACTCTCCATGGAGTTCCCTTTGTCAAAAACCCAATCTTTCTAATTTTTATTCTCTCATCCTTGGGCCTGATCCCAATCATGCCAGCCGGTGAGGGAACAAAATAGACTCAATCTCAATCTGGCCATTTCCCTCTTGCTTCTCTATGGATGCCTTCTTTTTTTTCTTTTCTTTTTTTTCTCAAGTTGCCTGGCTACATCTAAGGGCTTTCCAATTGAGGAAACAAATTATTTGGTCATACAGGCCACCATTGCTATTTATGAGCCAAAAAAAATATATTGCTTGGCATTTGGAAAACTGAGTTATTAACACACACAGGGTCTTGCATGTCAACAACTGCAAATTATGGATAACAGATTTGCATCTTCTATGATTTCATGGCCACATTCAAAAGAACTTAATGAGCTAAGAAAAAGATGCTAAATTACAGTGTTTTTCCCCACTCAAAGCATTTTTTTTAACTAACTGCCTCCCTTCCTACCAAATAGAAAGAGAGAAAACTAATTTTTTTTCTCTAAATTCACTGAAAAGTTTAGCTTTAAAGCACTGAAAGATTTTAAATCCATGGATTTCTGTGTGTCTGAGATGATTTCAAAAAGAATAGGAAAATGTGCCAACCTCCAGCCTCAGCTCTGTTCAGGAAGATGAATTTAGCATTCACACAAGGAGCTAGCATTAAGTTCCTTCTGTATACACTACTCTGGGAGAATATTTGTGGGACACTAACTATAAAAAATAATATACATTTGTCTTCTGTGAATATGCACTATATTTGGGGAGACAAGGTACTAAAAAGATGTGCATTGACATTGAAGACCTCTTTCATAATTTACTTCAAAGACAGTAAGAACAGTGAAGGATCGCATTTGATAAACAGGAAATACAACTAACAGTGGCCAATAACAGGGCAATGGGCATTGCTGCAGGAGTAGAGGAGTCTAGGAATTTGCAACTTTTTGCTGGGTTTCAAATATCATTAGAATGCTATCAGGTGGAAAAAACCAAGAGCACATCTCACAAGAGAGGGCTAAGAAGAGGACTTGGTGAAGAATGTCCTAAAAAGGCCCAATGAACAGAACAAAATTGTTAATTTGGGGAAATTTGTGGAGAAATACCATTCAAATGAGTGTCAGAAACTACCTAGGAAAATACCAATGAACAATATTCAAGACTTCTACATAGAAATTACCCAAAAGTACTGGCAATAAGTGTAAAGAAATACCATGTTCATGGATTGAAAGATTCCATATTGTTATGATATCTTGCTTTCTTGAAATCCACCTATATATGAGTATTTAATTCCAATCAAAATTTCAGCAGATTTTAGTTTTGTGAACACTGACAAAATTTTAAGATGTATTTTTAAGTTATAGGAATCAAGATTGTGGCTTACTACTTTAAGAAGAGGCAAAATGACCAATGAAATGGAACAGAGGACCAAGAAACAGACTCACAGCTATTTGGCCAACTGATGACAAAATTGCCAATTACATTAGTATAAATTCATGGAAATATAAATGGGAAATGTGAATATTCTGTAATTCAGTAGTTCCGTATTTCACTATTTAAATGAAATATGTATATTTGTTAATGAGAAGACATGTCTGAGAGCATGCATTACGTCACCATTTATTATAGACCTTTGTTAGAAACCACCTAAATATCTATCAATAATGAAATGGATAATAAGTTCTATTTCATTCATACAATTGAACACTACATATGAGGGTTAAGTGAACTGTTTTGATCAGATAGTAATAAGGTCAAATAGTAAATATTTTAAGCTCTGCGGGACATACAGTCTCTCACAACTCATCTCTGTGGTTGTACCTTGTATTAGTTAGCTTTTAATTCCTCCAATAAAACACCTGATGCAAGCTAACTTATCAAGAGAAACTAACAGTTTTGGAAGTGCAGGCTTTGGCCCTGGCAAGGGGCCCTTGGTGATGGAGTGGGGGACAGTTATGCAGGGATTATCACTTGGTGAGCCATGAAGTAGAGAGCAGGTGGGACCAGACTTAGGCCTTTATAACCAACCCTTTCATGACAGTTGCCTTCCAAGGGCACTCCCCAGTGACCTAATACCCTCCCACTAGGCCTCATCTCTAAACACCACCATTGGATTAAGCTTTCCCCCTTAGTGCTGTTAACTTATGGCATTGGGGCTTACAGTGTTGTGTGAGCTCAGGGGTCAAATCATCTCAAACTGGAGCACAGCCTGAAAGCAGCCACAGATAATATATAAACAAATGAGCAAGCTATGTCCCTAGAATTTTACTTCTGGACAGTGAAATTTGAGTTTCATATAATTTTCATATCACAAAATAGTCTTCTTCTGTTAATGTTTGCTAACTATTGAAAATATAAAAACCTGTTAGCTGTTCAAAAAGCAAACTGAGGGGGGGAAAATGAAGAAAAATTAATGACTATGTACTCAACAGCATAGCTAGGCCTCGCGTATATAATGGTGAGTGAAAGAATAATTAGACTAAAAAAAGCAAATAATTTCTGATTAAACCGATAGAAAGTCTAACAACAGGGAAAACTAGCCAATAGTGATAAAGGTCGAAACAATGTTTTCCTTTGGGGAGGTAATAATCAGGCCGACTTGGGCAATGTGGCTAACGTTCTTTTCTGTGGTCTGGGTAGTGGCTGGCAATCAGGAGGTCACTTTGCAAAAGTTCCTCATGCCGCCCTACATATTTATTCTACAGAGGGTCTTAAAGTTATGATTATTTTTACTTTTTGATAGATTTATCAGGGTATTTCATGCACTTTTTAAACTTTTATTTAATGAATATAAATTTCCAAAGTACAGCTTATATATTACAATGGCTTCCCTCCCCATAACTTCCCTCCCACCGGCAACTCTCCCCTTTCCTGCTCCCTCTCCCCTTCCATTCACATCAAGATTCATTTTCAATTCTCTTTATATGCAGAAGATCCATTTAGTATATATTAAGTAAAGATTTCAACAGTTTGCACCCACATAGAAACACAAAGTGAAATCACAATGTACAGCACATTAAGGACAGAGATCCTACATGTGGAGTAAGAGCACAGTGACTCCTGTTGTTGACTTTACAAATTGACACTCTTGTTTATGGTGTCAGTAATCTCCCTAGGCTCCAGTCATGAGTTGCCAAGGCTATGGAAGCCTTTTGAGTTCACCGACTTCGATCTTATTTAGACAAGGTCATAGTCAAAGTGGAAGCTCTCTCCTCCCTTCAGAGAAAGGTACCTCCTTCTTTGATGACCTGTTCTTTTCACTGGGATCTCACTCACGGAGATCTTTCATTTAGGTCATTTTTTTTTTTGACAGAGTGTCTTGGCTTTCCATGCCTGAAATACTCTCATGGGCCGGATCCGAATGCTGTTAGGGCTGTTTCTGAGGCCAGAGTGCTGTTTAGGACATCCGCCATTCTATGAGTCTGCTGTGCATCCCGCTTCCCATGTTGGATCGTTCTCTTCCTTTTTTGTTCTATCACTTAGTATTATTCAGACACTAGTCTTGATTATGTGATCTCTCTTATTCTTAGTCCTATCATTATGATCAATTGTGAATGGAAATTGGTCACTGGGACTAGTGAGATGGCATTGGTACATGCCACCTTGATGGGATTGAATTGGAATCCCCTGGTATGTTTCTAACTCTACCGTTTGGGGCAAGTCAGCTTGAGCATGTCCCAAATTGTACATCCCTTCCCTCTCTTATTCCCACTCTTATATTTAACAGGGATCACTTTTCAGTTAAGTTTCAACACTTAAGAATAACTGTGTATTAATTACAGAACTAAACCAATAGTATTAAGTAGAACAGACAAAAAAAATACTAAGTGGGATAACGTATTAAGTTGTTCATCAACAGTCAGGGCCATGGCTGATCAAGTCACTGTTTCTCATAGTGTCCATTTCACTTCAAAAGGAATCTCCAGACTGACTTCCATAGTGGCTTGACCAGTTTGCATTCCCACCAACAGTGGTTTAGTGTCCCTTTTTCCCCACATCCTCGCCAGCATCTGTTGTTGGTAGATTTCTGAATGTGAGCCATTCTAACTGGGGTGAGGTGAAACCTCACTGTGGTTTTGATTTGCATTTCCCTGATTGCTAGTGATCTTGAACATTTTTTCATGTGCCTGTTGGCCATTTGGATTTCCTCTTTTGAAAAATGTCTCTTGAGGTCCTTGGCCCATCTCTTAAGTGGGTTGTTTGTTTTGTTGTTGTGGAGTTTCTTGATCTCTTTGTAGATTCTGGTTATTAACCCCTTATCTGTTGCATAGTTTGCAAATATTTTTTCACATTCTGTCAGTTGCCTCTTCACTTTCCTGACTGTTTCTTTTGCAGTACAGAAACCTCTCAATTTGATGCAATCCCAATAGTTAATTTTGTCTTTGATTGCCTGCGCCTCCTGGGTGTTTTCCAGGAAGTCTTTGCTGGTGCCAATATCTTGAAGGGTTTCTCCAATGTTCTCTCTCTCTCTCTCTCTCTTTTTTTTTTTTTGACAGGCAGAGTGGACAGAAAGGTCTTCCTTTGCCGTTGGTTCACCCTCCAATGGCCACTGCAGCCAGAGCGCTGTGGCCGGCGCACCGTGCTGATTCGATGGCAGGAGCCAGGTACTTATCCTGGTCTCCCATGGGGTGCAGGGCCCAAGGACTTGGGCCATCCTCCACTGCACTCCCTGGCCACAGCAGAGAGCTGGCCTGGAAGAGGGGCAACCGGGACAGAATCCGGCACCCCGACTGGGACTAGACCCGGTGTGCCGGCACCGCAAGGCGGAGGATTAGCCTAGTGAGCTGCGGCACCAGCCTCCAATGTTCTCTAATAATTTGATGGTGTTGGGTCATAGATTTAGGTCTTTAATCCATGTTGAGTGGATTTTTGACATGCACTTTTAACTTACAGGATTGCATGTTGTCAACTTCCAACGGATTTATTTGGAGGTAATCCCCCTATAAATTAAGGAGCACTTGTGTTTTCATAGAACATTGCTGTTTGTTGTCATTGCTGTTATTATTACTGTTTGTTTTCATCTATCTAGGGCCTCTTTAAGAGCTAGGAGTGTGTGTTGGCCAAGAGCATGGATTCTTTAGATCAAGTGCTGGGTCTAAATCTTGGTTCTGGGGCAGGCAATACGACACAGTGGGTTAAGCCACCACCTGTGTCACTGGCATACCATAACAGAGCACTAGTTTGAGTTCCAGCTACTCTGCCTCCAATCTTACTCTCTGTTAATGTGCCCGGGAAAGCAGAAGATGGCCCTAGTAGTTTTTCTTTTTAAAAAGATTTATTTATTTCATTTGAAATAAAGAGTTACAGAGAGACTGAATGAGAGAGAAAGTGAGAGAGATCTTCCATCCGCTAGTTCACTCCCCAGATGGCCACAATGGCGGGACCTGTGCAGACCCAAAGCCAGGAGCCAGGAGGTTCTTCCAGGTCTCCCACGTGGGTGTAGGGCCCAAGGACTTGGGCTATCTTCTACTGCTTTCCCAGGCCATAGACGTGAGCTGGATTGGAAGTGGAGCAGCCGGGTCTCGAACTGCCGCCCATATGGGATGCTGGCACCGTGGACATCAGCTTTACCTGCTATGCCACAGCGCCAGCCCCAGCCTATGTAGTGCCTCTGCCACCACATGGGAGACTAGGATGGAGTTCCTGGCCCCTGGCTTTGGTCTGGCCCCACTCTGACTGTTGTTGACTTTTGGAGAGTGAATAGCAGATGGAAAATCTCTTTGTCTCTGTATCTCCCTCTCTCTCTCTGTTACTTTACCTTTCAAATAAACAAATCTTTTTTTTTTTTTTAATCCCAGTTCTGTCATTAGGTGTGTGGTCTTGGGCAAGTTGCTTCCCTCTCTATTTTCTTCAACTGTAAAACAGGGGTGACAATGGCACTTGCCTCATGGCATAAGTGTAAGAACTACAAGTTAATCTGTATACAGTTACTGAGGATAAAGCACTCTATATGTGTTAGCTATTATGATTGTAGCCAATGATTTTTGCTTTGAGTCTTATGTCTCAGCCTGGCAGATGTTTATAAAATCTTGCTTCTGCCATATATTACGTTTACATTTAGGGTAAGTTTTAGGCCAGGAGCACAAAGAAGTCTTTTAAACCCACATATGGTTGAGTTCCGCTCACCAGGAATCTGATTGTGGAGAAGAGCCTGGTGGAAAAGGCTTGCGGTCATAAATAACATAAATATCCCTCGTCTTATTTAGAATGCAGGCCTTGTCCGTGAGAAGTTGCAGTGTCAGGAGGTGAGAGTTGAAGACTCAGAGACTTGGGATTCCAAACACATGTATGTCTCCATTCTGAGCTTCATGCTTTTATAGAAAACAGAAGGGGCTTGTTGGAGAGAAGCAAGAACAGGGACTTCTGCAGCTCGCTGGTTCTCTAGGCCTGTGTCCTGTGTCCCAGGAGTGCCCGAGACAGCGTCTCTCAACCTCCAGGCATATTGTAAGGTAAGGTCTAACCCTGTTCATCTATCTTAAATATTTTAGCAATAAATTTATTTATTTTTATTTATTTGAAAGGGAGACAAAGACACACACACACACACACCCACACAGATCTTCTATCTGCTGGTTTACTCCCCAAATACCCACAGCACCTGGGACTGGGGGCCAGGCCAAAGCCAGGAGCCAAGAACTCAATCTATGAACTGCAGGGACTCAACTATTTGAACCCTCACCTACTGCCTCCCAGGGTGCACATCAGCAAGGAGCTGGAATCAAGAGTGGAGCTGGGACTCAAATCCACCTACTGATATGGAATGTGGGCTTTGTAATCACTTTGCCAAATGTCTACATCTTCAGTCTTCCTTTTGAAAAAGGTTGAAAATAAAGATAGAAGTAAATATCTAAGTCCCATCCTCTGTTTTATATTTGACCACTATACTATACTAGGAGGCATAATATTCCGTGACTTAAAAATATGAAATCATTAGCTTTTTATACCTGAATGCAAGAATTCACTCATCTGTTTTCACTCAAGAACTTTTACTGAGTGCTTACTTAATCTATGCTGCATAGAAGGCCAAAGAAGTCCCGTCGTGAAGATGTTGTTGATTTTTTTTTTCAACTTCTGACTGGGAATGTCACAAACTCTTCTTTTTCTCTCTAGTAATACCCATTTATATCACAGGACTCACTTGGGGAACTGCTAAGTTAATGGGTCCTTTCTTGTTGAAGATGGGGGCTTTTCCAATCACTGCAATCATAAATTATACTGCAGGGAACATTCCTGTACCTATATCTTTGTGCACATGTTGGATTATCATTGTAGGATAAATTGTTGGGAGTGGAATTGCTGAGTTAAAATCTCTGTTTCTTTTTGTGTGCCTACAAGACGCTATGTTGGTTTTAAATCTAAGGTAATCACAGATTCTTAAAATATCAGAGTCGGAAGGGATCTTAGATTCTCAACTCAAGCCTTCGCGTCCCAGTGAGCTCATTGCCAGGTGAGTCCTAATGCACTTCTCACAGTTGCACACAGAGTTTTGGGACAGCCATCCAGCAGAAGGAAGACAAATTGGAGAGAAGGCAGTGGGGCATTGCTACTATGAGCATTTATGTCTTCTGGCTTACACTACTCCCTCTCTATCCTATCTCATGGTATATATCAAGGATAAAATGGAAAGGAAACGACGATCCAATTTAGTGCCCATTCTTTCCATTACAGGACAGCCAAGAAAGCCAGAAGTTGGCCAAAGGCACAGGTCATGGGATGCACGTGCATCTACACTTGTGCACACGCAGGGACTGAGCCCTGTAGGCAGCTTGGTGTAATGTGCATGTGCAGCTCCAAATGACACGGATTTCTCTGCACCACAACTGTGACCCTGCAGCTCACGTGGCCTTGACAGAGGACTAGGCTGGGAACTGTATAAATTATTTCCTAGTCTCGACTGATGTTTCCAATAGAACTTGTTGCCATGTGGTGACTGCATGTTTTTGAAAGATTCTTGGTAGTAAGCAGCAAGAAATCTAGGTCTCTGATCTGAGCAGCCTTCTCGGCAGTGGGGTAGACCAGTAAGCTACTACACCCAAACCAGACCCAGGAACTGGGGCACCATCCAATTGGCCCCCAGACAGGAACCAAGGTGCATTTCCTGGCTCCTCCCTGGGTGTCCTTCTTGGTTGTGTGTTGGATTTGAACAGAATCCAATATTCCATGAAACATAACAGGGGGTGGAGCTCCCAAGATGCCTCTACTTTTAATTCTGGGGAAAATTTCTTTTTCCTCTCCTGCAGGCACACATCACCACATCACAGCAAAGGGCCTCAGAGCGCTGTTCTTGTTTTTGGCTTAAAAAATTTTTTGATGTTTCATAGAAAACCTTCCCACAGCCTAACATATCCATCTTGTTCCTCCACCATCTTCTACTTCAGGACTGAGATATTATTAACAGAACAGGAAATTGTTTGGCAAAAAATAATCCTTAGCCATGGCTGACCCGTCCATTCCCAAGCCAACCTGAACTGTGTGGCTGGGAGGATGCTGTTGAGCCTTCACACTGGACATCATGTTGGGAAGAGCATTGGTGATGGCTTCCTTTCAGGATCCTGGAGTGTTCTTTTGCTCAACTTTAGGTCACATTAAGCCCTGAGGTCAATTCTCCAGGCAGGAATGGTGTCAGTGTTTCTTTATTTCCATGGTGCTTATCACAGCTCTGGACACACATCAGAGGTTCAATAAATATTTGTTGAATGAATGAGTAAATGGCTTGGAGCATGGTTTGCTTCAGTGTATATGGGCCTTCTTGGTTCATTGGTGTAGGCACATACACATGTGTTTAATTTATAGTGTGTTAAACATTGGAGGATTTAAAAAAATCTCCATTTACTTAATTTACTTGAAGAGAGAGAGAAAGAAGAGAGAGACATACAGAGAACTTGTCCACCTGCTGGTTCACTTCCCAAATGCCCACAACAGGTGGGATTGAGCCAAGATGAAACCAGGAGACTGGAACTCAATTCAAGTCTTCCATGTGGTTGGCAGGAACCCAAGTACTGGAGCCATCACCAATGCCTTCCGAGGTGGATTAGAAGTGGGGCTGGGAAGTAAACCAAGGCACTCCCATGTGGGATGTGGGTGGATGCTCCAAGTAGCTCTCTAAAGTGCTACACTGGATGCCTGCCCCCCTTTGGAGAGTTTGATTGTGGGGCAGGATAGAAGGTTTCTTACCTCTCTTGGGTTACAAAAATCCTTTTTCCTCTTCGCGGTTTCTCCCATCCACACACTCACTGATGCAATGGAGCTCTCAGGCTCATTACAAATGGCAGACCAATGCCTGACTTGATTTCATACAAAGATGTCTCAGGCTGAGTTATGGCAGAAACAGAAAGGAGATGAGAAGATGAAGCCCAGGTAGTGGGTCAAGTTTGGGCCTAGCTCCCAGAAACCTGAGGCTGCCCAGCATGAATGTGCAGATTGGATCCTGCATCTGTGCCAGCAGACTGGCCGAATCAAGATTAAAAGTCAGCCTATGCTGTTCTTGACACATTTGCTCTACACAGGCCATGTATACACAAGGACAATGCCATTCGCCAGCTGTGCACCTGCTCATAGGGCACAGAATGTCTTTTTCTAATTTACACCAAGTGTTCATGGGGCCTCATGGCCTGGAAACTCAGCTCCATGCCGCTGTTTGTGTCTCCCCATTTCCTTGTCCCAATGTGCTGCACATGTGAATAGTGAGTGTGTATGTTACACAGTGTGGTGTGTGTGTGCGTGTGTGTGTGTGTGTGTGTGTGCACGCGTGCTCTCAATGTGGCTTTGAGGGCTGAATTGAGTGGACAGTATAAAAACCCATGCAATTGCATCTGAAACATCCTATTCTCCTGACAGTTGAGTGGAGAGACAGACACGCTTTCAGCCATGACTGACTCCTTCCCCCTCTTTGCTGGTGCAGTGTGGCAGATTGGCAGGTAACCACTGCTTGTCCCACAAAGCCCTCCCCTTCCCATCTCCTCCTCTCTGACTTTGCACAGGAAAGAGGGAAGCATATAAACAAGACCTGCGGTGCCTCCCCAGTGTTGAGGTCTGGCCAGAGGACGGGGTGGGGGAGGTTAGAAATTCTTAATGAATTCCCCTCCCTGTTCAAATCGCCATATCACCTCCCATTTCTTCCTGACCTTCTTTTTTCAATTTCTGTCTCTTTCACTGCTCCTTATAAGTTGACTACCCAAGCTCCACTAAGGACTGGACTTAGCCCAGAAAAACCTCAAGCCAAGGAGATCTCCCCTTAATAGCTCCCATGGTCATTCCCAATCCTTAACTTTCTCAACTCTGAAATAAAAATGCCCCTTGGTACACCCAGGAACAGGAAGAGGGGCCCAGGAGAACCTGTGTGCCATCCACAGTATTCCTGGGTTTCCAAGCACCCAGCACCACTGGCCCTGGGTCAGTAGACTTTTGAATTCCCCATCAGGCTCTGTTCTTTTCTCGTGCTATGAGCTGTAAATCATCAGAGACTCAGCACTTGCTCCTTTTAGACATCCCAACTCACCCATGGTGCCCTCATCCAGATCCTCCCTTTCCTCCTTAACTCTTCCTTAATTTATAGACTTTTATGTAAAGAGAGCTATAAACAAACTGACATGGCTGACTGATGTTAGCGTCTTTAAATCAAGTGCCGGGCTTAAGCACGAGTGCACGAGTAAAGGATAACTCTGCCTCCATGGAGACGCAGGATGGGTTTCAGGGGAGATTAAGCTTGTAACATGGAATCAGATTTGATCCTCATTCTCCCTCCTCGGCCTCCCTGTGTAATTTAAGGGCAACATCCGTTTCATCTTGGGTTTAAACAGAAATCTCTTACCTTAATCATCTTCAGCTACGTATGAAATTGGAGGGTGAATGACAAAACAATAAGAGGTTGGTGAGACCAAGAGTCCATCATTCTCAGGCCATTGAATGTAGTAGTGGGCTAAGCCTCTGACTGCAGCACTGGCATCCCATGTGGCTGCCGGTTCGAGTCCCGGCTGCTCTATTTCAGACCCAGCTTCCTGCTAATGGCCTGGGAAAGCAGTGGAGGACAGCCTAAGTGCTTGGGCCCCTGTACTCGTGTGGGAGACCCGGAGGAAGCTCCTGCTTTGATTGGCCCAACCCAGTCCATTGCAGCCATTTGGGGAGTGAGCAAGTGGACGGAGGACCTCTCTCTGTCTCTCCCTCTCTCTGTCTGTAACTCTGCCTCTCAAATAAATAAATCTTAAAAAAAAAAAAAGTTCATGGTTCTCAACCTCAAATCAAGGTAGGCCCTGACCTTAAATTAACATCCTTTGGCGTGTGTGTTCACAAATGTTTTTAAGATTTATTTATTTATTTGAAAGGCAGAGTTACAGAGAGGCAGAGGCAGAGAGAGAGAGGTCTTCCATCTGCTGGTTCACTCACCAGATGGCCACAATAGCCTTAGCTGTGCCTACTCGAAGCCAGGAGCCAGGAGCTTCTTCTGGGTTTCCCACGCAGGTGAAGGGACCCAAGGACTTGGGCCATCTTCTACTGCTTTCCCAGGCCATAGCAGAGAGCTGGATTGGAAGTAGAGCATCCGGGTCTTGAACCGGCACCCGGTCACAGCGGCCTCCACAAGCTTTTTGGTTGTTGTTGTTGTTAAAAAAATATTTATTAATTTGAAAGGCAGAGTGACAGAGAGAGGAGAGACAGAGAGAGAAGAGAAAGAGACAGAGAGAGAGAAGGAGGGAGGGAGGGAGAGGAGAGGGAGAGGGAGAGAGAGAGAGAGAGAGAGAGAGAGAGAGAGAGAGAGAGAGAGATTCACTCCCCTAATGATGTAAGAATCAGTACTGGGCCAGGCTAACAGGAGCCAGGAACTTCATCCGGGTCTCCCACATAGAAGTCAGGGACCTGGCCGGCGCCGTGGCTCAGTAGGCTAATCTTCCACCTAGCGGCGCCGGCACACCGGGTTCTAGTCCCGGTTGGGGCGCTGGATTCTGTCCCGGTTGCCCCTCTTCCAGGCCAGCTCTCTGCTGTGTCCAGGGAGTGCAGTGGAGGATGGCCCAAGTGCTTGGGCCCTGCACCCCATGGGAGACCTGGAGAAGCACCTGGCTCCTGGCTTGGGATCAGTGCGATGCGCCGCCGTGGCAGCCATTGGAGGGTGAACCAATGCAAAGGAAGACCTTTCTCTCGGTCTCTCTCTCTCTCTCTCTCTCACTGTCCACTCTGCCTGTCAAAAAAAAAAATTCAGGGACCCAAGCACTTGGATCACCTTCTGTTGCTCCCTGTACTCCTTTGCAGGGAGCAGGATCGGAAGTGAAACAAGCAGGACTTGAAGGAGTGCTCCAGTATGAGATGTGGGCATCCCCAAGAGCTGGCTTACTCCGCTGCAGGACAGGGCCTGCTCCACGACAGGTTTTCTTTTATCCTAACGCCCAATGACTGGGGAAAAAAAATAAGACAAATCCTCCATATGCTAGAAAGAGACATTGTAAAACAAAGAATTTTTAAAGCAACTAGTTTGAGGCAAAGACATAAACATGACAAATCTTACATGCTTTGCACATTTAAGAAAGATATGATTATGATGAATAAGATAATAAAACCATATAATTTAACTCGCTAGCACAGCCACATAAAAAAGACAGAAGAGGGATGGGATGAGGGGAGTTACAAGCAGGAGGAACATTCTAGAAAGGGGAAGGTGGTGGAGAGGAGGCAGAGAGTGGGAAGAGAGACGGAGACAGGAAACAAAGGCTAGGATGTCAGAGGTGCACAGAGACCCAGCTTTTGGTCCTCCTAACCATGGTGGAGAGAGCCCCCCGCCTGAGCTCTGCACGGCGCTATACCCTCCCCTGGGTCTTCTGTGGAAGCCATCATAGGTAGTGAAGGGAACTCGATCCCGGATGGGGCAAAGGACTCTGAGGTGTGTAGTACTGGGATTGGCCAGATGAGAGGTGCTGGCACCGAAGCCTGTCCGGCTGAAGGTGCTCGGGGCATGCAGAAGGAGGTGGCGTCTTGGGAGGGACCCTGGCTGCATTGATGAATTAATACTCCTGCTCCCTCACCTCCTGCAGGGACAATTCTGGGGCACATTCTCCTCTGCCTCTCAGCAGGGTTGAGCCCCAGCTGCCAATGCAGTCACATACTCTGTTATCAGTATCATGATATCAGAGTATCATGATCAGCTTTTCTTCTTTGCTACTCACGTATCTTTCACCCTCAGAATCACATCTCAAATAGACAACTTTCACCCAAATTATTATTTCTGGACCTGCTTGGTTTGGGGGAAAGACCCCACACTAAGACACTGGGTCTTTTTACATTTTTGTGTTACTCCTTGTAGCCTTGTGTAAATTCACAAACACATCTGAAGGAGAAGAAAAAATATCTTTTCTGTATCCATTCCTAGGTTCACGACTTAGGTCCCTAAAACAAGAGACAGATTAACAAGAGAAAAACTGCTTGCGCCATGGCTCAATAGGCTAATCCTCCACCTAGCGGCGCCAGCACACGGGGTTCTAGTCCCGGTCGGGGTGCTGGATTCTGTCCCGGTTGCCCCTCTTCCAGGCCAGTTCTCTACTGTGGCCCGGGAAGGCAGTGGAGGATTGCCCAAGTCCTTGGGTCCTGCACCTGCATGGGAGACCAGGAGAAGCACCTGGCTCCTGGCTTTGGATCAGCGTGGTGCGCTGGCCGCAGCGGCCATTGGAGGGTGAGCCAACGGCAAAGGAAGATCTTTCTCTCTCTCTCTCACTGTCCACTCTGCCTGTCAAAACAAAACAAAACAAAAAAAAAAACAAAACAAGAGAAAAGCATACAAGGGGATTTAATGTAAGTCTTATGTGACATAGGAAGCTTCACATAGAAATAAAAATCCAAACAGCTCAACTTATGTGTTTGTAGGCTGTGTTTGGTGACAGGTGGACAGTTGTGGAAAAATAGAATTAGACCAAGTGGGTATGGTAAAATGATAATACTGCAGGGACACCTTATACAAGGACTGGGTGTTCAGATGCTTCTCGGTGACGCTGTGCCTTTTGAGGTAAGCACATTTTTTTTCCTGCGGGTATAGGGAGGACACCTGTGAATGAGGGGCTCTTATGACCTGTTGTAGGGGAAGTTCAGGGAATTCTCCCTAGAACTGATGGTCTACTTCAGTGGAGGAGGGTGGAAGAAGGTGAGTGGGACCAGCCTGTTTCTGCTGTTTTCCCAAATGCCAAGGTGTCGTATTGGGAAGTATCATGTCTTGAACTCAACTGCAACCAAAAGTCAGAGCATGACAGAAATTGCTTTCCGGTGTCAGAAAGAAAAACAAGGTGAGAAACAAAGGGAAATTTAATACAATGCCACAAGCTCTTCACCTGCTATAGGTATTTGTCTTAGAATTCAAACCTCCCACTCAACCAAGATCGCACGCACCAGACCAACAGGATTTCTTTATTAAAGCAATTCATTCACATTCCATGGAAGCTAGGCAAGAGTCCATTACACTGGGTCATTAAAAAGTTCATAGGAACACCTGTTAAAAAAAAATAATGCATGGATTTTGAAATTCATTTGCACCAAAATAAATTATCTTTCAATTCTATTTTTTCCATAAATTTTAAAAAAAGATTTATTTATTTACTTGAAAGGCAGAGTTATAGAAAGAGAGGGAGAGACTGAAAGATCTCCCATCTGCTGGTTTACTCCCCAAATGGTTGTATGGCTGGAGCTGGGCCAGGCTGAAGCCAGGAGCCTGGAACTCCATCCAGGTCTCCTACATGGGCTGTAACAGGGGCCCAAGAGCTTGGGCCATCTTTCACTGTTTTCTGAGGCACATTAGCAGGGAGCCGCCTAGGAAGTAGAGCAACCAGGATTTGAACCAGCACTCATATGGGATGCCATCGTCACAGGTGGCAGCTTAACCCGCTGTGCCATCATGCTGGTGCCTTTGGGAACTTTGTGAACTGCACACGACCTGGGCATTGTCCTGAGTGCTGTTGGCCTGTGGGTGACCAGTGGTGCTTCCACAGTCTTGAGTACCCTGAGTTCCTCCAACTCTGTCATTCCCAGTACAGAACCTCACACAGACATGAGACTATGTCACTGCATGCATCATCACATCTTGTGTTTGGACTTGGCTTGATAATAGAAGATGGACTTCCATATATGTTATTTTTTAAAGAATTATTTTATTTATTTGAAAGGCAGAGTTACAGAGAGAAGTAGAGATAGAGAGAGGTCGGTCTTCCATTCTGCTGGTTCACTCCCCAAATGACTGCAACGGCCAGAACTGAGTTGATCCAAAGCCAGGAGCCAGGAGCTTCTTCTGGGTCTCCCACGTGGGTGCAGGGGCCCAAGGACTTGGGCCTTCTTCCACTGCTTTCCCAGGCCAGAGCAGAGAGCTGGGTCAGAAGTGGAGCAGCCAGTACTCGAACTGGCACCCATATAGGATGCTGGCTGCAGGCTAGGGCTTTAACCCACTGTGCCACGGCACTAACCCCATAGATGTTATTTTTCTAGAATTGAATAACAACCCTGTGAAATAGGGCCTGTTGCTCTATTCTCTACTTTCAGGAAATGGAAGCTTAGAGAAAGCAAATAATGTCACCAAAGTCACAAAACAAAGAAATGTCAAATACTCATTCATTCCCCAGGCATTCAGCAGTCATTCCAACTCAACTTACTCAGCTAAATGACATTTTCTCCACCTACAAAAGGCTCTGTCCCAAAGTGCCTTCCAAACATATACGTATAGTTTTTGCCTTCTGTTAGATGGTTGGCTCTTTGTTTTGTTATTATGTGAGAGACAGAGAGAGTGATACAGACAGACGGAGAGAGACAGAGAGGAAGTTGCCATCTGCTGGTTTACTTCTCAAGTGCCTTCAACAGCTGGGACAGGGCTGAGCCAAGGCCAGGAGCCAGGAACTCAGCGCAGACCTCCTACTTGAGTGGCACAGACGCAGCTGCCGGAGCCACCCAACCTGCTGCCCCGCAGAATCTGCATTGGCAGAAAGCTGGGCTGAGGAGCCGGAGGTGGACGTCAAGTCCACACCAATGCAGGAGGCAGGTGTCGTAACTGGCCTCTAACTATTGGTCCACATGCTCTGCCGACCCCTTTTTATTTGAGAGGTTGAGAGCCAGAGAGAGAGAGAGAGAGAGAGAAGAGACAGATAGAGGGAGGGTTAACACTTTTAATCAAGCAAACTCACTTCACTGAATCTTGGAGCTTTGCATCTCTATCTACAAATCAGAGAAGAGAATCACCTCTGCCTCTTCCCCTTCGGCAGCAGCAGAAGAATTCGAGAGAAGGTGAATTCCAGAGAGGAGCCCGGAGCTGCTTAGCCCTTCCAACACGCAAAGCCCAGTCCTCATCCCTCCTTCTATCCCATCCTGGGGCTGGCTGGTGCCCCCAATTCTTCTAAACCTCTGGGTCCTGCAGGGCCCCTCCTTGACGACCTGCTCTGAAAAAAATAAAATAGTCCTTCCTGGAAATCCACTCCTAGCAGCCACCAGGCTTCCAACGGTGAGCGTTTACGGCTCTGTGCTGCAGCTGGGAACCATAAGGCATGAATGAATGAGTGTCCATACCTCGGAGCTGATTTTTGTCAGGAATGTACTAAACACTTCATAAATTAAGTCCTTGGCTGTCAAGCTACTTCTGATATCGGATTAGTCATTGCTAGCTGTTCCTGCACAAAACCCAGGGGATGCATACACGGGATGGTGCCAGGGGTTTTTCTTTTCTTTCTTTTCTTTTTTCTTTTTCTTTTTTTTTTTTTAGTGGAAAATGTGTAACTCACCCTTCCCACACTGCACAATGCAGATGTGTGTGATAAGCATTCCTTGTTGGTTTTGCCAGCCCTCTGACCCTTCCGCCCCTCTCCAAATGCCTTCTATGTGCTGAGTGACTTTTGGTAGAATGCAAGGGGCAGACCAAGACCTCTCCTCGTCTTTGTGGGTACCAGGCACTGTTGTCTGTTTTTGGGAATGTTTACAGGGATTCAATCTTTATTATAGTCTTATGAGGGAGCAATTACTATGATCCCCACTTGATAGCTCAAGCTCAAGTACTTGAGTGATTCATCTGAGGTCAGTTAACTAGTTGAGGGCAAAGTTGAGCATCACTATTAAGCCTGGTAGGGCCCTTAACCACCTACTCTGATGCCTGTGTTCCAGCCCCATTGTCAGAGCAACTCAGCAGTAACTGTGGGGCAGGAGATGTTGAGATAGTGGCATTAGCTCCAAATACCTACTCATTCATTTATTAATGCAGTTGACAATTACCCAGGGGCTACTGCCCTAGAGGGTCTCACTTTTTTTAAGCATTAGTTTCTCCTAATATATCAAAGCATATCTCAACATGTAATTATGTACAGGTTGAGTACCCCTTATCTGAAATGCTTCAGACCAAAAGTGTTTAAGATTTCTGACTTTTTTGGTTTTTGGAATATTTGCTTATATCCATAATGAGATACCTTGGAGATGGGAGCAAGGTATATATATGAAATTAATTTATGTTTTATATACATCTTATGCACCCAAGTAGAAGGTTACATATAGTATTTTAAATATTTTTTGTGTATGAAACAAACTTCCACGGTGTGCAATTTTCCATTTGTGGTGTCACACTGATGCTCACAAAGTTTCAGATTTTGGATTTTCAGATTAGGGATGTTCTACCTGTATTCCAATATATAAAGTACGGATTTTTGTGGGGTGATGGGCATTTGGTCATTTGGTTCAGTGGTTAAGGCACTGCTTGGAATGCCTGCATCCCACATCAGAGTGTCTGGGTTTGAGTCTTATCTCTACTTCCAATTCCAGCTTTCCACTAATGTGCACCCTTGGAGGCAATGATGATAACCTATGTGCTTGGGCCCCTATCACTGGTGTAATCCCAGATGGAGTTCTGGGATTCTGACTTTGGCATGGCCTAGCCCCCACTGTTGTGGGTATTTGGGAAATGGACCAGCAGATGAAATATCTGTCTCTCAAATAGTTAAGAATGAATTTTAAAAATTAAAATAATAAAGCATACATATATTCCAATAGAAAAAGTTATTCAAAACAGAATCTACTTTGTTGAACAGAAAAGCGGCACAGCACTTACCTTGAGAGACCGAAAGGAATGGTAAATTCTGTGCCCCTACTTTCTGCTGAGCCATTTGCCAAACAAAGCCATTAGGCAATGTGTTGACATCTCCAGATCCTTGTCTATCTAGAAGGTGCTGATGCTGCACTCCAAGAAGGGCTAAGAAGGGTGACAACAGCAGCAGTAGTTGGGTCTTCTTCAAACTTTCTGGACCCCCCCGGCTCTGATCACAAGTTTGTATGAAACCCAATGCATGACAGTTAGTTCAATGGTAGAAGAGGTTAAAGTGAAGTGTGCTGTCCAGAGCATTTCAGTATCTCATGTGAATGGTGTGTGAGATGGGAATAAATGTTAGTAATGCAGGTACCCTAGGTTCCTCTGAAAGGATTCACTGAGTAGCTAAACACATGCAAAGCTTATTGACAGCTGTTCTCAAAAGCAATAACATTGAATTCTCCAGTATTCTTTTGCTAAGCTCCATAAAGTAGCTTAGATAGGAACAGAAAGTTTATTGGCTTTGAAAAAGAGGAAGTGGTCATTGATCTTGCTGGAACACAAAGAACGGAGACCTTAATTCATTTCACGTTCTTTCTCTTTCTCTCTCCCCTTCCCCATTCTGTGTTGGCCAATTTCCTGTATTCTGGAGATGAATGCTCTGCATACCCACATTGGGCTAGGTAGACATCATCAGTTCTAACTGCCCATGTTTCCAATAACAAGATTCCAAAGCTAAGACTTACCTTCTTGCCAGTTCCAACACAAAGGTTTTGATGGGCACATGAATGACTTGGATTGAATCACATGCTCAGCTCTGAACTCACCCCCAGCCTGGGTCACACCCCTGACTCTGTGGGAGAACAGTGGGTCTGATGAATTTCATCTTATTGAGAACAGAACCAGAAGGGAAGGGACTGTTTCCCAAAGGAAAGGAAGCACTATTGTATATTCATTACAGAGTATTTACAAAGGTTCTGTGACTTGCGTGAACCAGAGCCTGAGGTTCCTCATTCATGGATTTACTTATTCATTCACAAGTTTCTACTAGCTGCCATGCTGTTTTCAGGCTACTCTGAAGATCCAGTGTCAGTGCTCTGGTAGGTCCTAGGGCTGCCATAACAAAGTGCCACCAAGCGGGTAGCTTCAGGAACTGGAACTAATTGTGTCAGTTCTGTAGACTGGAAATCCAAAGTCAAGATGCAGGCAGAGTTGTCTTCTCGAGAGGGCAGAGGGGAAGAATCTATGCCATGCCCGCATTCTAACATCAGTGGTTACCTGGCAACCTCTGTCATCGCTTGCCCTGTGGAAGCATCACCTGCATCTGTTTTCATCTCCACTTGCATGTGGCTCCATATTTCCCCTTTGTACAGGGACACGAGTCCTACAGAATTAAAGCCCACTTTCATCACTTCTTTGTAACTGTGTTATCTCTATAAAGACCCTATCTACCGGGCCAGTGCTTTATTGTAGCAGGTAAAGCTACTGCTTGTGATGCCAGCACTATGTATGGGTGCCAGCTCAAGTCCTGGCTGCTCCACTACTGATCTGGCTCCCTTCTTAATATGCCTTGGAAAGCAATGGAAAATGGCCAAAGTACTTGGGCCTCTGCGCCAATGTGGGAGACCTGGAAGAAGCTCCTGGTTCCTGGCTTTGGTCTGGTCTAGCCTTGGCTATTGCAGCCATTTGGTGAGTAAACCAGCAGATCAAATCTCTCTCTCTCTCTCTCTCTCTCTCTCTCTCTCTGTGTTCCCTTCTGTTTCTCTAACTCTGCCTTTCAAATGAAAAGATAAACTTTTTTTTAAAAGATTTTATTATTTTTTTGACAGGTAGAGTTACAGAGAGAGAGAGAGAGGAGAGAAAGGTCTTCCATCCACTGGTTCACTCCCCAAATGGCTGCAACGGCTAGAGCTGTGCTGATCTGAAACCAGGAGCCAGGAGCTTCTTCCTGATCTCCCATGCGGGTGCAGGGACCCAAGCACTTGGGCCATCTACTGTATTCCCAGGCCACAGCAGAGAGCTGGACTGGAAGAGGAGCAACCTGGACTAGAACCAGCGTCCATACAGGATGCCTGCGCCGCAGGCAGAGAATTAACTAAGTGTGCCACAGCGCCGACCCCCAAAAGATAAACTTTCTAAAAGCCCCCTTCTTCAACTAAAATGAGATTCTGAGGAACTTGGGGTTAAGACTCTAACCCAGAATTTTTTAGTGGACAGAGTTTGGCCTATAATGGCATCGTAGTGATAGGAGAAGTCAAATCAGGCCAAAGAGGGTATAGTGAAAAGTGCTTAGGATGAAGTTTAAGATCAGAGTCTCTTCTTCCTAAAAGACACTCCCTCTCTGGTTTTGTTTTTTTTTTTTTTTTTTTGGACAGGCAGAGTGGACAGTGAGAGAGAGAGAGAGACAGAGAGAAAGGTCTTCCTTTTCTTTTGGTTCACCCCCAATGGCCGCTGCAGCCGGCGCACCACGCTGATCTGAAGCCAGGAGCCAGGTGCTTCCTTCTGGTCTCCCATGCGGGTGCAGGGCCCAAGCACTTGGGCCATCCTCCACTGCCTTGCTGGGCCACAGCAGGGAGATGGACTGGAAGAGGAGCAACCGGGACAGAATCCAGCGCCCCGACCGGGATTAGACCCTGGGGTGCCTGTGCCGCAGGCGGAGGATTAGCCTATTGAGCCACGGTGCTGGCCTCCCTCTCTGGTTTTGAAAATGCACTCCTAAAAGCCTACCAAAGAGGAATCCTGCTGTAGTTATTATTTAGTCAGTGAGTTTTGAGGAACAGGACAGATGCATTTTAAATGTGGATTCTAGCAGTCTCTGTGTGTTGGCTTTGTAGAGGGATCTCTCACGCCTGATACCATTTTGTAACTTGAGATGGGCATTCTGGTTCCGACAACAATTTTTTTCCATGTTTCCCAATATGGTAAGATGTTATCATCCCAACTAATGGGGTTCAGGGCCTGCCACCCCAAAATACAGTGCCTTGCATTAGAGAAAACAGCAGAAGTGTCAAGGTTTCTTTGAACGCTTAACATTAGTTTGCATGCGAGAGAGTTTTATTCAGAGAGTGTAGGTTTCAGAAACTCCAATAACCTCAGCATAAGTAGCTCTAGGAAGCTGTACATTAAGACATCATGGACTATCCTCTTGGAGGGTTCCCACAGTCTCGGTAGCTCTTAGTTCAACATCTGGAAAGAATGAGGCCAGCTCTTGGGAACCCCCACCCCCCAAGCAGAGGTTAGGAAACAGCAGAAAAATGGCACAGTGCAAACATCCTGTGGGCAAACGAAGTCCTGTGGCTGGGCTCAGAGCTGGGGAATTGTGTTCCCCACACAGTGGAAGGTCACCACGAAGTGACATGGCAAAGGTGCAGGCACAGGAGGGGTGAAAAACAGGACTGTCAATATAATGGTGACACCTCCAAACATAGGTCTGGTTTGTTCCCATAGTACTGTTTGGAGCTTTTTCTAATTTACTTCATTGGACTGAAAATGAAGACCATGTTGTATTCCTATGCTAAAAGAATATTGGGACCAAGCATATTTTTCTCTTCCTTTCAAATAATCCTGAGACAGCAACCAATCCATAAGTGACTTAACCACTCTACAAATGACTGCTCCTGTAAAATAATACTGAGAACCAAGTCTATATTGTATTTCTGTCCTTATTTACAGTAATGATGAACTCACCAGAAATAACTCCAAATCTTTCCCTTTGCCATAACCCATCACTCCAGAGCTCTGTCCAATCTCTGCCCAGTCCCCTGCCTTGCAAGATTCCCCAAATTACTGGATCCGAACTTCACCCTTTTCTTCATTCTGAGATACTACCAGGACTGCAGCAGAGATAATAACCTTGCTTTGCTTAATCAATGAGCCTTCTTCATGATCTTTTTAGGGAGTGGACAATTAACAACCCACTACATAAATGACTCCGAACTTATTTTGGCAACAGCAGAATAAAACTTTCTTTATATTCTCAATGCCTAAACCAAGCCTATCACCTGGCTGACATTCAGTAAATCTTTATTGAAAGAAATGAATAAATTTGTACTTTTTCTTAGAAAAGGATTCATTTGAAAAGCAGAGAGAGAAAGAGATCTTCAGTTCACTGATTCACTCCCCAAATTGCCATGACAGTTAAGTTGGGCGAGGTTATAGACAGGAGCCAGGAATTCTGTACTGGTCTCCCACAAAAAATGGGTGGCAAGGCCCCAAGTACTTGGGCCATCCTCTGCTGCTTTTTTAGGTACAATAGCAGGAAGCCGGTCAAGGCAGAGCAGCCAGGACTTGAACTGGCCCTGTAATAGGTGATGCAGGCGTCACAATTAGCAGTTCAAGCCACTGCACCACAACAGCAGCCTCTAAGTTTGTCCTTTTCGGGTAGAAGATATATGATCACATATTCTGGCACAAATGAGAACTCTGTGTTCTTGGTCTTAAACAAAGGGCGTGTCAGGCTGAGAGCAGATAGAAAGAATGTGAGAGTGAAATCCTTTTGGCTTCACAAGGAAGTTTCCTCTCTAAGTTAGGTGGAGAGGAGAGATCTCCCAAATCAAAGGAGAATGAAGCTAAGCCAAGGGATGATGGCTAAACATTGTCTTCTCCAGGGCAAAATCTGAGGGTGACCAGTAGAACAGAGGTCAGAGTTAATATTGTGCTAACAATTTCAACTGAATATGCCAAGTAGTAACCTCTGCTAGAAAGAAACCAAACTCCCCTCTGCAGGTGTTTTTTCTTTGTATTTAATTGTGTTTTAGAGATTTTTCTCTCTGTTTCCACTGGTCAGAACACTTACAACTAGGGGTGAAGTTGATTAAAAGTCCATCCTGAATATGACCATCTCATGTTAAGTGGCTTTGATGGTTCTCCATTGTGTACTGATTTAGATTTAATGGATCTGGAAGGAAGCCCAGGAAGCCACGTCCTAAATAAACCTTGGTTAGGTAATTATTTTTTTTTAAGATTTATGTATTTATTTGAAAGTCAGAGTTACACAGAGAGAGGAGAGGCAGAGAGAGAGAGAGAGAGAGAGAAAGAGAGGTCTTCCATCCGATGGTTCACTCCCCAACTGGCCACAACAGCCAAAGTTGCACCGATCCAAAGCCAGGATCCAGGAGCTTCCTCCGGGTCTTCCATGTGAGTGCAGGGGCCCAATGGTTTTGGACCATCTTCTACTGCTTTCCCAGGCCAGAGCAGAGAGCTGGATAGGAAGAGGAGCAGCTAGGACTAGAAGGATTAGAACTGGTGCCCATATGGGATGCTGGTGCTTCAGGCCAGGGAATTAACCTGCCACAGCGCCGGCCCCGGTTAGGTAATTCTGATGCAAGTAACCCATGGGCCACACTTTGAGAAAGGCTTTCCACAGGATAAGGGTGACACTCATAAGCATGACATACAAGATTCTCTATGATCTATTTGTCTCTTGACTCTCTTATCTATCTTATCTTACGCACTTGCTTTGAATCCCCAACACACACCACTTTTTAAGACAATCTTATTTCTGTCAGAGAAGAAAAGCTTTGCCACGACCCTCTTAGGTTGTGTTCTCAAGTGCCTGTGAATTAAACCAACAGAAGGATTAACAGGAGAAAATAGACATGAGCTTATGTTCACGGAAGTTCACAGAAAAGAAATGAAACTGAAAGTAGAGATTAGACTTGGGGGATAATATGCACTTTCAACAAAAGAATGAGTGTTTGGGCTTCAAGGGGCGATAACATGTGGAGAAGTGGTTGGGAAAGATATTAAAGGACTAATGAATGGGAGATAAGGGCAATTTTAGTGAGGTCTGTTTATGCAAACTTTTCTTGGTGTCCACTCCCTGTCTTTGAGGATAAAGAGTTACTCTTCTCTCCCTGGTACAGAAGGTCACTTTCCTCAAGGGAGATTTAGGCAAATAATGGGAGGGGAGAGAACTCTTCCTGAATTTATTGATTCTTAGCATCCTATAGTTCCAAATAATTCTTATGCCGAGTAGCATATTTTGGAGAGGTATATTCTGGTCTACTTCAGTTCTCAGGAAGATGGATAAAAATGGCAGGGAAGATAGATAAATGAAATAATTACAAATTTTGTCAAGACTTTCAATTACAACAATACGAAGGATAGGTGGAGGACAAGACAAGGGGTGTTCTTTATAGGGTGGTCTGGGAAGATCTCTCTCTGAAAAAGTGACATTTATTTTTATTTATTTGTTTTAGATTTTATTTATTTATTTGACAGGTAGAGTTACAGAGAGAGAAACAGAGAGAAAGGTCATCTCTCTGTTGGTTCACTCCCTAAACGGCTGCAACGGCCGGAGCTGCGCTGATCCAAAGAGGAGCCAGGTGCCTCTATCTGGTCTCCCATGCGGGTGCAGGGGCCCAAGGACCTGGGCCATCCTCCACTGTCCTCCCAGGCCATAGCAGAGAGCTGGACTGGAAGAGGAGCAACCAGGACTAGAACCAGTGCCCATATGGGATGACAGCTCTGCAGGTGGAGGATCAACCTAGTGCACCACGGTGCCAGCCCCCCAAAAAAGTGACATTGGGACCAGTGCTGTGGTGCAGTAGGTTAACACCCTGGCCTGAAGCGCCAGCATCCCATATGGGCACCGGTTCGAGTCCTGGCTGCTCCTCTTCCAATCCAGCTCTCTGTCATGGCCTGGAATAGCAGTGGAAGATGGCCCAGGTCCTTGGGCTCCTGCATCTGTGTGGGAGATCCGGGAGAAGCTCCTGGCTCCTGGCTTCAGAAAGGCGCAGCTCTGGCCCTTGCGGTCATCTGGGGAGTGAACCATCAGATGGAAGACCTCTGTCTCTCTCTCTGACTCTCCTTCTCTCTCTGTGTAACTCTGACTTTCAAGGAAAATGAATTTAAAAAAAGTGACATTTAAGTTGAAGTCTGAAAGATGACAACAAGCAAAGAAAGAAAAGATCTTCACTCAGAGAAAGCAACATCAGTAAAGGAACTGAGGCACGAGAAACTGAATACACAAATGGACAATGGCCAGTGACCACACTCTATATAAAAATAGAGCTTTGGGCTATAATCTGCAGCAAACTTCTCAGAAAATCAATCTATCACCTACAGTTCCCAGTGTAGGAAGCCCACCTGCTGTCTCTAGATTAGACTTGCAGGATGTCAGACCAGGTGTTTTCTCTACCAAATGATTTAGGAAGTCAATCAATATCCCTATATCATCTGACATAAAATAGCCAGAACTTGATTGGTAACTGACAGCTTCCTTAAGTTTTGTTTCTGCTCCCAGTTTAGGACCAACCAGAGAAAGCCAAACATGATCCCCTAACCAATCACTTGGGATGTCTCATTTCTTTTCTTTTCTTTCCTTTTTTTTTTTTTTTTAGTTTCTATTTTTATTTGAAAGGGAGAGACAGAGAGAAAGTCTTCCATCCACTGGTTCACTCCCCATATGGCCACAATAGTTGGAAATGTGCTGATCTGAAGCCAGGAGCCAGGAGCTTCTTCTGAGTCTCCCATGTGAGTGCAGGGGCCCAAGTACTTGGGCCATCTTCCATCGCCCTCCCAGGCCACAGCAGAGAGCTGGATCAGAAGGAGAGCAGCTGAGACTAGAACTGGCACCCATATGGGATCAACCAACTATGCCACAGCGCCAGCCCCCAAGGGATGTCTCATTTCTAATGATCCTTCCTACAGCTTCCCTGCACCAACAGCCTCTAATGAAGGCAAAAGCCTTCCCCTTACCCATTGTAACGCTTTCCTCCTCCTCTGCCTGCCTTGGATCGCCTGCCAAAATATAAGTGATGGTGGCTGACTCCCTTGCTATCATAAGCCCCATTACATGGACTTTGCTTGCTTGCATTTTGTTGGTTTTCATCTATTTCCACAGCTGGGAGAGAGAATCGGGGAGTTGGATTGAACAAGCCTGGGAGCTGAGCCTTTTGGGCTGGGGGAGAGTGGAATGGGATGCTGCTGGACAGAGGGGGTGAGGGGAAACCAGGTGAGGAAGGACCATGGTTAGGGGCTGATGGTGTATTCCAAGAATCATGGGGAGGGGTGCTATGCTATGAATGTTGGTGTCCTCCAATTTCCCATGTTGACACCCAATATCCAAAGTTAGAGGTGGGGTCTCTGAAGAGGATGAGTGCCCTTATAAAGGGGGCCAGGGAAGCTTGTTTGTCCCTTCTGACACGTGCGGATGCATACAAAGTGCTGTCTATGAGGAATGGCCACTTACCAGACACCCACGCTGCTGGCGTCTTGGAGTTCCCTGACTCTAGAACTGTTATTAAATTTCTGTTGCTTATTAAATACCTGGTCTAAGGTATTTTTGTTATACCATCCTGAACAGCCTAAAACAGGAAGCCACTGAAGAGTTAAGCAGGTAGAATATTTATTGCTGACTTGCATTTAAGGTCACTCTTTCTTCCCTGAAGAAAGGATGGAAGAGGTCAAGGGTGGAACCCAGAAGACCAATCTTGGCCTGTAGGGGGCAGCAGAAGTAGAGACAAATGAATAGATCCAAGGTGCCTTTTGGAGTAGAACCTCCAGTACTTGCAGGGAGAATGTGATGACATTGACAGGGATGGATAAGTTTGCTGGTTGCAGGGCCAGAAGGGGAAATTTCATTTCGTGATACATCAAAGTGGAGATGACAAGTAGTTAGTTATTAAAGTCTGAATCTCAGAGGAGCGACCTGAAAGACAAGGATGTATTTTAGGCATTATCAGCACACGGATCATCTCAACCAGGAGAGCTGATGAAACCATCTAGAGAGAGTACGGACGTAGAAAGGAGAAGGCAGTATACGCCTGGAGGCTGCATCGAGAAGGATCAGCCAACTCCATGGAGGGATAGGAGAAAAAACAAGGTTAAAATGGGGCAGGGAAACCAACAGGCGGCAAGAGTGGTTAAGTGTCCTCAGTGTGTCTCACAGATCAAGAGAAGAACAGAGGGGAGGAGCTGGCATTGTGGCATAGTGGGTAAAGCCACTGGCTGCAACATCAGCATCCCATATGAGTGCAGGTTCAAGTCTTGGCTGTTCCACTTCTGATCCAGCTCTTTGCTGGTGGCCTGGGAAAAGCAGTGGAGGATGGGTCAGGTGCTTGGGTCCCTGCCACCCACTTGGGATACCTGGAGGGGACTCCTGGTTCCTGGCTTTGCCCTAGTCCAGTTCCTGTTGTTGTAGCCATCTGGGGGAATGAACCAGCAGGTGGAAGAGCTCTCTCTCTCTTTCTCTCTCTCCTTCTCTTTGTGTGTCTGTCTCTTTCTCTCTCTATGATAAATCTTAAAGAATATCATTTAAAAAAGAACAGAGGAAAGACCTGTCCCTTGCATTTGCCCACATAGAGGCAATATGGTCAAGAGTAGTTTTTGTAGTTGATGGAGATAAAAGCCAGACTGAAGAGGGCAAGTGTGTAGAAGTGAGAAAGTGGAGAGAGTATGGCCAATCCTCAGGAGGAGGGGCTGAGAGGGAAGGTGGAACAATAGGGTGGCCGAGTGGGGCAGGTGCAGGTACAGGTGCAGGAAAGCTCTTTGCCCTTCCTCCATTTTCCTAAATGCAGGAAGGAGACTTAACAAAGACAAAAGGTAAGCAGGCCACTCTCTGCCAGGGAGAACAAAGACTGGCTACTGGAGGCAGCTCCACACCCTTATTTGCCTGGAGATGTTACCCAGAGGAATCAACAAGCTTCACTAACAAGCCCTTATCTGCCATTGGCCTTTTCCCCACTCATCACCTAAGGAGACTCAAAGTCCTTTTCCTTTGTCTTGTCACTTCTCTAAAAAGTCACTGTTCTTGGTTGGAGTTGCTACAGAAGTTGGAATTCAGAGGCATCTCCTTGAGTTACTTATTCTTTGAATGTCTCTCAGGTGTAAATAAAATATCCCAGTAAATCAATTTGTTTTTTTCTTGTTAATCAATATTCTGTAGCAGAGAGAACCTATGGGGGTAATTATTTTTTCCCTCCAGTAGGATCTCGAAGGTGGCAGGGTCATTTTTTCATAAACGATAAACTACACTAGACTCAGCGCAGCAGAAAATGAACCAAACCTTCCTTGGGAGTTTGCTTTTTTAGAAGATGTCCTAATTTATTACATAATTACTAACTTATTTGCATGATTTCAACAGTGATATGCAATGCATTTTGGAGCCAGCATTGTGGCACAGCAGGTTAAAGCTCGCCCCTTTGACAGTGGCATCCAATATAGGTACTGGCTTGTGTCTCGGCAACTCCACTTCTGATCCAGCTCCCTACTAATGGCCTGGGAAAGCAGCGGAAGATGGCTCAAGTGTTTGGGCCCCTGACACCCACGTGGGAGGCCCAGAAGAAGTGTCTGGTTCCCAGCGTCAGCCTGGGCCAGCCCCAACCATTGCGGCCATTTGGGGAGTGAAACTGTGGGCAGAAGATCTCTTTCTGTCTCTCTCTTTCTTGGTAACTTTGCTTTCAAATAAACAAATACATCTTTAAGATTGTATTATATTTTGCTAAGTAGTGAAATAAAGATTCAGAGAGAGTTGGTGAGGGGCCAACGCTGCGGTGTTATGGGTAGGACCGCCACCTGCAGTGCCAGCATCCCTTATGAGCACTTGTTCAAGTCCCAGCTGCTCTACTTCCAATCCAGCTCTCTGCTATGGCCTGGGAAAGCAGTAGAAGATGGCCCAAGTCGTTGGGCTGCTGCACCAGACCCAGAAGAAGCTCCAGGCTCCTGGCTTCTGATAGGCACAGCTCCGGCTGTTGCGGCCATTTTGGGAGTAAACCAGTGGATGGAAGACCTCTCTTTCTTTCTCTCTCTCTCTGCCTCTCTGTAACTATGCCTTTCAAATAAATAAAAAACTCTTTAAAAAAAAAAAGAATTTTTTTGCAAGGAGAGGAAGTGACTGATCATGCGATTGCCCATGTGGCTATGGGGCCTCAGAATGCTGAGTACTCTGAACTGACGGAGATTGGAAAGGTCTGGGAGCAAGGTGTCCATGACCTCTGTTCCCTCTTCTCTCCCACAGAAACTAGAATGCCCCCTTCCCATAGCACATCAAGAAACCTAGAAATATTAGTCCGACTTTTCGCGGTCTTTTTGTATAAGATCTGACCTTAAAAATATTCTGCGACCCACCCTGTCTTCTGAAAGTCAGTCATGAGATCTTCATTCTAGATGGGCCCTGCTCTGTATTTGGGGAAACGGAATGCTACAGAGAGAGGCCAAGGATAATCTGAACGAAGCGGAAGTGCTAGGTGCCCGCCACCCAGCCCGTCACCAAGAGATCACATGCTTTGTGCAACTGCATTTCCGCATGACTGCCCATACTTCATCGAACCTAAGCATTAAAAAAGTCAGTTTTCACTAGGTCTTTGGCTCTTCAATTCCGAAGGCTACTGCATCATGGAAAGCTGCAGTTAAATAACGTTTCATGCTTTTTTCCTGCTAATTCATCTTTGTCAGTTTTGTGTTTGGACCTGGCTGGGAACCCTAGGAGAGTTCAAACTTCCTCTCCCTACTTGGCTACAGGGAAAAAAGGCCCCCTTGAACTTGCCCTTGCTCCACATTCCTGATACTGATGAAAACCTAATCAACCTTGACTAAGTGCCTCGATGAAGAACTTTGCAAAATCAGAGAGCTCAGTGGTATCAGAAAAATGCTTAAACCCCTGAAATGTCCCCCTGGGGAAAAAAACAGAAGAGTAGCTAATTGGCAAAAACTTGCCAAAGAGGAAAAGGGTTCTCTAATCCATCTACTGAGCTCACCAATAACTCTCTCTTCCCACTCCCTGCTCTGCAAACAGATTTAGAAATAGGGGCTGCTGGAGGGTGGGACTCCTGCTTGGATTACCAAACGCTAACTTGTCTGCATCTTTCAGGTTTTGCACCTTCTTCGTTCCCTTCTTGTGGTGTGTTTGTTTACGGCTGAAGTTGAGAGCCAGTTGAGGGAATGAAGGCTTTGAGGTTTGAGCCACCAAGGCAGAAGTTTCATTTAAAGGGGAGAGCTTTGTTGGGGGGGGTCCCTCCAAACCACAGGTTCCTGTAGGATCTGCTTAGGATGGCAGATTGTGGATGATCAGGCAATTTCCATGGAAGTCCTTGGGGGTGGGAATTCCATGCCTTTATTCACCCCTCGCCTCCATACAGTGCAACCATGAAGCCTCTTGTTTTAGGCAGCAAAGATGGAGTCTCCATTACCAGCCACATTATCACCTCTTCTCTAGAAGTCTTTGAGATATCTGAGCTAGTCTGGCGCTGTCCTTACCTATGCCACCGTCCCAGACCCCTCGGGTTTTTTTGGGGAGTCTATGGCTTTGAGTCCTTGAAGCCTACAGCACTGAGTCTGGCTCCATTGCTCATGGGGTCCACGATCTTGGTGTCACCCAACCTCTGTGAGTGGAGGCGTTGCTCTCGTTCTACTCACTTTACAGGCTTGTTTGTTTCTGTCTTTTATTTTTTTTTAAGATTTATTTATTTATTTGAAAGGCAGCGTTACAGAGAGACAGAGGCAGAGAGAGAGAGAGAGAGAGAGAGAGAGAGAGAGAGAGAGAGGCTTTACATCCGCTGATTCACTCCCCAGTTGGCCACAATGACCAGAGCTGGGCCGATCTGAAGCCAGGAGCCAAGAGCTTCTTCTAGGTCTCCCATGTGGGTGCAGGGGCCCAAGGACTTGGAAGGGAGAGAGAGAGAGAGAGAGAGAGAGAGAGAGAGGTCTTCCGTTCACTGGTTCACTCCCCAGTTGGCTGCAATGGCCAGAGCTGGGCCGATCCGAAGCCAGGAGACAGGAGCTTCTGGTCCCCAACATGGGTGCCGGGGCCCAAGCACCTGGGACATCTTCTACTGCTTTCCCAGGCCATAGCAGAGAGCTGAATCAGAAGTGGAGCAGCTGGGACTTGAACTGGCACCTCTATGGGATGCTGGCACTGCAGGTGGTGGCCTTACCCACCACAGCACTGGCCCCTGTTTGCTTGTCTTTTAAAGATAGGGAGCTACTCCTTTGTCTAGCACTTTGCAAACAAAGACTAGAATCCTCACCAACCAGCCTGGAGGCAGGACTCCAACAGGTCAGGAAGAACATTCGTGTCTTTCCCTAAAAATTTCAGAATTTGGTTCTAGACACCTCCAGCTATTTTACTGGTTTTCTTGAGAAACAAGAGCAGGATGACGCACCTGCAAAGTCACAGGTGTTGGCTATCAGTGCAAGCCAGAGGAGGCGGGGATGTGTGTAACAAACAACTGGCAAATGAGCTCAGACCTGGCTCTGTCAGCCGCACTCTTGCCCTGTGCCTCCTGGTGGAAACGACACACCAGAATGCAGATGAGTGAAGACAATATGTACACTGGGAAAACTTGAGATTTTTCTCGAAGGATTGAAAAGAGTAAATTTTCAACTTAGGTATTTAAATTAAGTATTTTATTATCTTAATGATAAATACTGGGTTAGCTTCTGTTTCAAGCAGGTGGTGTTGGTAGGGGCTGCAGTGTTTCCAACAAGGTCTCTATTTGATTTTCTGTCTTTCTCAGCATCTCAAACAAGAGAATTGAAAGCATTTCTTTTTTAAAACGAGAGGGTGGACATTTGGTGGTATTGGAGTGGCTGGGTTCCATGCCCAGCCCCACTCCTGACTCCGGCTGCCTGGCAATGCAGACCCTGAGATAGAATTGTGATAGCTCAAGGACTTGGGTCCCAGCTACTCATATAAAGACCTGGACTGAGTTCCCAGCTCTCAGGTTTGGCAGAACCAGCCTTAGGCATTGTGGTTATCTGGGGGTGCAAATGAGATGACAGAACTTACTTTCTCTCCCTTTTACTTTTTTCAAATTCATAAACTTGAAAAAGTTTACCCAGGCTCTGTAAGAAATGGCATTATTCATAAGAAGAGATTATTCTGGGGCTCTGTGAAAGCCACAAGTTCCTTCGGGATGACTCAGCTTGGACTCTACTTGGAGAGAGATCAGATCTTTGTGGGTTTGTAACATTCAGAGACCAGCAAATCCCCTAACCTCCCGGCTCCTGAAACCGCTCCCCACAGAACCATAGATCTGGTGAAGAGATTTGTTTGTGTCCTGTTTCCTGAAAGCTTAACATATTGAAGTCAGTTGTCTAGGAATTTTTTTTCAAGATCATCTTTAAAGTATTCATCGAATAAACAACTCTTGCTTTCATTTGGGCGTCCTTTGTGTCAAAGAGATTCTCAGTTACGCATGAAAGGAAACTTGATTTGAAGTCCAGGCTCTGGCTTCCAGCAGTTCTTTGAAATTGAGATCTCTCAGGTGATGGACAAAGAGATTTGATGGCCCCTTAACGTCCTTATCAGTTATGACTTTACAGGATGCTGATAATTTGTAAACATGATAACCCATTCACTGTGCTTCGGGCAGGGTCTTGTTTTAAGTAGTTTCCTGGGATAAACTCATTTTCTCTGCTCAGCAATGCTTTGGTAAAAGTAGTATTTTCACCGCCATTTTGCAAGTGAGAATTGAAGGCCAGAATAATCAGAAACTTCTACGTTCACTTTGCAGAGATGGGATTCTCACCTTTGCTCTTCACCACGACACTTGCTAAAGAAAGAAAGAGGTGATAGCCCTTATTAAGGTATGATCAGGAAGATGTTATTCAGGCATAGACATGGGGAGAATTGCAGTGGGGTGTTATAATAGGGGTGTGTGTGTGTGTGTGTGTGTGTGCACGAGAGAGAGAGAGAGAGAGAGAGAGAGAGAGAGAGAGAGAGAGAGGGAGACAGCATAGGCAAATGGGAATTTATAGTCAAGAAACATTTCAATGGTTGAAACACTACTAAGAGGAAATATCAGGGATAAGAAGGATTTTGGCTAAACTGACCTAATAGGGTTTTTGCTGAACGAAGGCCAGGGTGACCAGATATCACCTGGGGGAAGGGAGGGGATGAAGAACCTTGTCTTAGTTCATTTTCTGTTACTGTAAGAAAACATCAGAGGCTTTCTAAAGAAAAGAGGGTTATTTAGCTCACAGTTTTGGAGGTTGAACATCCAAGATTGGATGGCCCAATTGGTTTGCTGGATGGTATCATGGTGGGAATAAGGGTGAGAGGGAGAGATCACAGAGAGACAAGAAGCCAGGGAGAAGTGGGAGGGACAAATCTTGCTCTTGGATAACAGCCCTGTCCTGAGAACTAACCAGGTTCCCATGAGAACATCAACTTATTCCCAGGGCAGCACCCCTAATGACCTCATCAGCCTCCCACTGGACTCCACCCCTTAAAGGTTCCACCAGCTGCCAACATCGCCACATTGAGGACCATGATTCCAACACATGAGCCTTTGGTGGGCCAGCCACACCTAAACCATAATAGACCTGATCAGATATTAAGGGAATGGTCCTTGCTAAACTGACTTGGCAGGCTCTGGATCTGGATTTTTTTTAAACAAAAGGTTTATTCTATTTATTTGAAAGACAGAGTTACAGAGAGAGAGAGGTAGAGACAGAGAAAGAGAGGTCTTCCACCATCTGGTTCACTCCCCAAATGGTCTTAATGGCTGGAGCTGAGCTGACCGGAAGCCAGGAGTCAGGAACTTCTTCCAGGTCTTCCACATTGGTGCAGAGGCCCAAGGACTGGGCCCATCCTCTGCTGCTTTCCCAGGCACATTAGCAAGGAGCTGCATCAGAAGTGGAGCAGCTGGGACTGGAATCGGTGGTCATGTGGGTTATCAGTGCTGCAGGCTGGGGTTTTAACCCGCTGTGCCACAGTGCTGCCCTGTGTCTGGATTTTGCAGCAAAGTACAGAGGTGAGAAGGTTTAAGAACTTCCCTAAAGTTTGACCAAGCAAAGAACCTTTGTACACTCACTGCTCATTTGATGAAGACGTAATAGAGATGAGAAGTAATGCGATGAGTTACAATCTTTTATCACTAACAAATCAGTAGCAAATATTTATTCTGTAAAAGTACATACCATTTTCTTCTCTTTGGAAAATATTCACCTAGTTGAGAGACTTGAATCCTGTACAATTCCTTAGCAAAGGAATTAGTTTCTTACAAAAATAACAAGACCCCAAAGGGCTATTAAAGTTCTCTTGTTGCATGAGAATTTGATTACAGATAATTTTGCTTGAGCTAAGTGGGCCATCAGGTTTGGCTTGGACAAGGTTGTTTTCTCCGTTGCTTAAAAGTGATCAATCAACTCATTGATTCTTGCTGCTATTAGTTTAACTCATTACCTCTATGTTCTGGGTTTGCCCCCACCTGCAATAGCAGATGTTGTTCCTAGGGGTCTCTAAGCTATGTTCATGTGGCAGACTGGTCCCAGCCCTTGGAGGCGTTTGTACTCAGGGGAGGCACCTGCTGCATTTGTTCTTTGCTGTGCTCTCCTGGCACTTTCCAACCGCAGCTTCCTGAGCTAGGTGCTCCAATAAAAGTGTTCCCCTGGATACCACAGTCACTGTTACATCCAGGTTCCTGAGGGGCCCAGGCAGAGAGAAACCTCCATCCCACCCCCCAACTCTGTGATAACTGCCCTTTCTTAGGCAGGTCATATGACAGGGTTTCCTCTATCAGAGTGCTGGGAGTTTTCAGCAAAACTAGAGCTTGGAGATTTTTTTTTTAAAGATTTGTTTATTTATTTGAAAGGCAGAGTTACACAGAGAGAGAAGGAAAGGCAGAGAGAGAGAGAGAGAGAGAGAAAGAGACAGAGAGGTCTTCCATCCGCTGGTTCACTCCCCAATTGGCTGCAACAGTCGGAGCTGCACTGATCCAAAGCCAGGAGCCAGGAGCTTCTTCCGGGTCTCCCACGCAGGTGCAGGGGCCCAAAGACAGACTTGGGCCATCTTCTACTGTTTTTCCAGGCGACAGCAAAGAGCTGGATTGGAAGTGGAGCAGCCAAGATTTGTACCGGCACCCATATGGGATGCTGGCACTGCAGGTGGCGGCTTTACCTGCTATGCCACAGCGCCAGCCCCTAGTCTGTCCCTTTGAAAATCAGACATGAGTCTGGAAGGGTGGGCTGTGTTTGCAGCTTGCTTCTACACACACAAGCATCGCCTCTGTTGGGCCACAATGCCTGCCCGACACCTTTCCCCTCTCTCAAATCTGCCTGGACCTTCAGCCTTTCTGAAAAACAGATTTCTGACCAGCAGCCCCTGAACTGTGTTAGGCATGCTTGGACGTGCCTAGACTCAAAGCAGAAACCAGGAATAACAGAGTAAGCCTCATGAAGCTAATTTCCCTGAACATAGATTGATTTGTTTAAAATCCAATCCCCCTTTTGAGGGAATTTGCAATTCTAGCTTCCACTGCCCTTCCCCTCTGCCCACCAGGGGAGCAAGACAAATTTGGGGTGCTTAAGGAAATTTTAAAAGTCAATTTGTCTAAAGGGACTGTTGACTACATTTAATGTTTTTAACAAGTACCTTTTTAAAAAAGAACCGTTCAGGTTTCCTTGGCCTTGGGATACGTATCAGCTGTCTGAGCTCGGGGTATGAAGTGAGGGATGCTGGAGCCAGCAGACCCACCAGATGCAGAGTTTCAGTGCAGCCCTGGGTTTCTGGCATCGCTTCCTCCAACTCCCCTTCTGCTCTCAGGGGTTACATCGTGCAGGTGGTCTCCTTTCTTCTCTCTCGACTCCCTTACCGTGTGCCAAGCTGCCGCTCTCAGCTGCTCACTGCTGTGCCTGCTCCACCTGTCAACACTCCAGCGTCCTTTCTGTGGTGTTCAGCAAAAATGGCAGAAGGCCATTGCTTTGGATTAGGCCCCAGCACTGAAAACCTCAATGAAGTCACTCATGCTAATGCTCTCAAACTGAATCTAAGCTTTTTTTTTTTTTTTAAAGAATATATTTATTTGAAAATCATTTGAAAGTCAGAGTTACAGAGAGAGAGGGAGAGAGGAGAGAGGTCTTCCTTTTACTGGTTCACTCCCCAGATGGCTGCAATGGCCAGGGCTGGCCCAGGCTGAAGCCAAGAGCCAGGAGCTTCTTCTGGGTCTCCCATGTGGGTGGCAGGGCTCAGGCACTTGGACCATCTGCTGCTGCTTTTTCCCAGGCCATCAGCAAGAAGCTGCATCGAAAGTGGAGCCACTGGGATGTGAACCAATGCCACACATGGAGAAATATTTGTTATGAGTGGGTCAGAGAATTGTCTGAAGGAGAAGGGGTTGGAGGAGGGGAGGGAGGGAGGAAGGGAGGGAGGGAGGGAGAGGGAGAGAGAGAGAGAGAGAGAGAGAGAGAGAGAGAGAGAGAGAGAGAAACCTGGTAACAGCTCTGACTGTTGCAGCCAATTGGGGAGTGAACCATCGGATGGAAGACCTCTCTCTCTCTCTCTCTCTCTCTCTCTCTGTAACTCTGACTTTCAAATCAATCAATCAATCAATCTTTTTTTTTTTAAAAAAAGATTGTTTCCTAAGCTTTGTTAAATAAATTAGCAGGATGTCAGTTGCCTGAGACTATCTCTAGACTTTGAGTTCCTGCATAATAAATCATAACCTAAATTCAAAATACACAAACAACTCTAAAGTAGGAATACATTTTGGTAATACATGATCACCTTTTGGCTGGCCACAGGAGCCAAGCGATCCCACTATGCCCAGGAAGGCAGATGCAGAGCTGCAGCCTCTGAGACAACTTTTCTACCTTGCTTCTGCCTATAGTTCATAAAAGCTCAGGGCTCACGCTGCTGGCTGGAGCTCTCGGTACTCCTGCTGGCTCTGAGAGCTGCCTCCTTCATGAATTATTCCTGCTCAACTTCTGTTCCATGCAAGCTAAGATTTTTTCTTTGAACTTTTGTTTCCAAATGAAAGATAACGTCAGGGAATTCCAAACCAGTGACCAGATTAAACTCCTGGTTGGAGAACACAGTGGACTCATGACCTTTGCGTCCTATATTCTGAACAAGCAGCTCCAAAGCAGAGCGAGAAAGGGCAGGATGGAAACAGGACTTGCTAACTCAGGCCCCTCCCAACCTGCCATGTCTCCAGCTTCCAACCTGTGTGTCCAGCTCCAGCTCCAAACCAACCGGGAGCAAGGAGCATTTGGACCCTAATCACAAAAGTCCACATCCTACCTTGTTACGGACGTCTCCAATGTGCATCCATGCCCAGAATAGCCCAAAGTGACAACCCGGGACTTTTCTGGGGTGATGGAAGCAATGCTGCCATTTTGAGATGTAGGCAAAAGAAACAAAACAAGGAAACCCTCGAAAGGCCAACAGCGCCTGCGCAGAACACTGAGCCGCCTGCAAACCGAAAGGCCTTGTGCTGAGGGCGAGAGGGAGGCAGGCAGGGTGCACACAGAAGTAGTGTGTGCTGAGGGGAGGCAGTTAGGCCTTCCTGGCTTTTGCAGCCATTTTTAAAAAAATATTTATTTATTTATTTGAAAGGCAGAGTTACAGAGAGGCAGAGGCAGTGAGAGAGAGAGAGAGAGAGAGAGACAGAGAGAGGTCTTCCATCCGCTGGTTCACTCCCCAATTGGCCGCAACGGCCGGAGCCTCGCCAATCCGAAGCCAGGAGCCAGGAGCCTCTTCCAGGTCTCCCATGCAGGTAAAGGGGCCCAAGGACTTGGGCCATCTTCTACTGCTTTCCCAGTTCATAGCAGAGAGCTGGATTGGAAGTGGAGCACCGGGACTTGAACTGGCACCCATATGGGATGCTGGCACTTCAGGCGGTGGCTTTACCCCACTATGCCTCAGCGCCAGCCCTGAATCTACCTTTCAAATAAATAAATAAGTAAGTAAATAAATAAATCTTAGGAGAAAAATAAATCTTTGCTCACTCATTACTAGACCCCGTAACGAAAGGCAGATTAACAAGACAAAATCTTATACATTTATTTAATTTTTAAAAAGATTTTAAAAAATTATTTACTTATTTGAAAGTCAGAGTTACACAGAGAGAAGGAGACACACACACACACACACACACAGACTTCCATCTGCTGGTTTACTCCCTAAATGGCTCCATGTCTAGGGCTGGGCCAGGCTGATGCTGGGAGCCAGGAGCTGCTGCTTCTTCTTCTTCTTCTTCTTCTTCTTCTTCTTCTTCTTCTTTTTTTGACAGGCAGAGTGGACAGTGAGAGAGAGAGACAGAGCGAAAGGTCTTCCTTTGCCGTTGGTTCACCCTCCAATGGCTGCCGCAGCTGGCACACTGCGGCCGGCGCACTGTGCTGATCCAATGACAGGAGCCAGGTACTTCTCCTGGTCTCCCATGGGGTGCAGGGCCCAAGGACTTGGGCCATCCTCCACTGCACTCCCTGGCCACAGCAGAGAGCTGGCCTGGAAGAGGGGCAACCGGGACAGAATCCGGCGCCCCGACCGGGACTAGAACCCGGTGTGCCGGCGCCGCCAGGTGGAGGATTAGCCTAGTGAGCCGCGGCGCCGGCCCAGGAGCTTCTTTGTGTTTCCCACATGGGTAGCAGGGACCCAGGGACTTGGGCCATGCTTTGCTGCTTTTTTGGGCCCATCAGCTGGGAGCTGGATTGGAAGTGGAGCAGCTGGGACTCAAACCGACACCCATATGGGATGCCGGCACTGCAGGCAGAGCCTTAACCTGCGGTGCTACAGCGCTGGCCCTCAATCACATACATTTATTTCACACACGATTCACAAGACATGGAAACCACCAGAAATGAGGGCTTCTGTTCCCCCTCACCAGATAAACAGATGATCTGACTTTTTAAAATGCTTGGTTTTGTGACCCACATAACAAAAGTCTGAGGAACCTCATCCCGCTGGGTGATCAGCCTAAAAGAGTCCCCCAAATTGTTTTTCAGGCCCCGGCTTCAACCGACAAGAACCAGCTGGAATGAGCCCTGCCCACAGCCAGGATGACAGAGCATGTGCAAGTATCCATGAGCTAACCTTGCCCTGCCTTGGATGTCCGTTGGGGTCAGGGGAGGGGGAACTACTCAGATCCTTCCTGTGTCTTCAAAGCTAAGGATGTTGTTTGCCTCCAGCAACCAGGAGGGGAAGATGAGACTGGCTTTCCTGCTTCTGCAGTGTTCTCAAATGCCAAGGCGCCCTATTTGGGGGGCAGTGTGTTCTGAACCCCATCATCTGGCCTCCTTTTCCTCAGCTCTCAGTACTGCCCCCCCTTTTTTTGACAGGCAGAGTTACACAGTGAGAGAGAGACAGAGAGGAAGGTCTTCCTTCCACTGGTTCACCCCCCAAAATGGCCGCTACGGCAGGCGCACTGATCTGAAGCCAGGAGCCAGGTGCTTCCTCCTGGTCTCCCATGCGGGTGCAGGGCCCAAGGACTTGGGCCATCCTCCACTGCACTCCCGGGCTGGACTGGAAGAGGAGCAACCGGGACAGAATCCGGCACCCAGACCGGGACTAGAACCCGGTGTGCTGGCACCGCAGGTAGAGGATTAGCCTAGTGAGCCGTGGCGCTGGCCTTTTTTTTTTTTTTTTTTTTTTTTAAGATTTATTTGTTTATTTGAAAGACAAAGTTACAGAGAGAGGTAGAGACAGAGAGAGAGGTCTTCCATCCGCTGGTTCACTCCCCAGATAGCTGCAACTGCACCAATCCGAAGCCAGGAGCTTCTTCCGGGTCTCCCATGTGGGTGCAGGGGCCCAAGGACTTGGGCCATCTCTTACTGCTTTCCCAGGCCATAGCAGAGAGCTGGATCAGAAGTGGAGCAGCTGGGACTAGAACCGGTGCCCATATGGGATGCAGATGCTTCAGGCCAGGGCGCTAACCCGCTGCGCCACAGCGCCAGCCCCTCTGCTACTATTTAATAAGGGGAGCAAACTCCTTACGCTCTGCTGGCTTCCATTTTGCCCTCTGTCCGTGGGGATGATGGTGCTGTCACTTCATTGTTGCCTGGGTAACGTGAGCTGACATCAGGCACTCATCCCAAGCCTGCGCACCTGCACCTGGGAAACCATAGATACATGGATGGGCGGTGGCTGATACAACCTACGTGGTCCTTGCCGCTCGCAGATCCTTTAACACGAGTCTTAAATAGCAGAGCTAGAGAGGGAGTGGTGCTTAAAGGGCCAGCCCGAGAAACAGACAGTGAGCGCTTGTTTCTCAGAGGGCACAGCCGTCCCGGGGGTGTGGGCAGGAATTTACCTGGTCACACGTACACACCCCGGGCACATTTAGAATGACCTCGCTGCATATTAAAACTCTGGGGGCGTCTGAGTTAACTCAGAGCACTGAGTGAGCTATTGTGGGCATGGGCACAGCAACGGGTATCCTTGTGATCGAACAGAATGTGTCCTTTCTCTGGGTGAAAACGCCAAACCCGGTTTTAAAGCGATCTGACTTTATTGTTATTTTCTTTAACTGACTTTGAGGTGTGACTTGAACGTTGTTATTCTTCCCCTGAGCTGGGCTGCTGGCTTACCCTACTGTGGCTGGTCTCTGGCCATGAATGGGTATATTATGCCTTCCATTAAAAGTTGTGGCTCTTAATTAAAAATGTGATCGGGGGTCTTTATGGAGACATTGTTTAGGTTTTCTCTCGCTGTTAACACATAATAAATCATTTTAAAAGGACTTTTCCCCCTATCGCTTCATGGCGAGTGCATTTTTAAAAAGCGATTTGAAAATAAAGCTGGGATTAAATTTAGTGTTTGACAAGGTGCTAAGGGGCTCACCACCTTGGCTGGGATAAGACACGAGGGCTTTACTCGGTCCGCTACTGACCTGTTTGTCCTACTAAGCTCACCGTGCCTTGGAGGACCCAATCGGCAGAGTGATGTTGGTGGCAAAAGTTCCAGGAAAATTCTCAGACAGCCCACCCTGCCCTACTTTCTCTTTATTGTCTTGTAACGGCAAAACATGCGACTGTGCTCAGAAAAAAAAAAAGCCTGCTGCTTTTATGAACTCCCCAGTAAAGATCTCAAGCAAGCATTGGCATGGGTCGTGTGTTGGTGCTTATGGATCCAGACCACACGAAGGCTGAAATCCTTGCCCTCCTTCCGGCCTCTAGCCTAGCTTCCTGGACAGTAGAACAAGTGGCTTGAGACCATGGCGTCCATTCCTCCTGGGGGTTCTGAGCTCACAGAGACAGAACCCAGCCTCCATCTAACTCTGAGGCTCAGGATCATTTCCTGACTTGTGGGGCTGCTCTTGGGGGGGGGGGGCTCTGGGTGAGATGGTTCAGCAGAGACAGCGCTGAACGACAAGCGAGAGGGAGACGTGGCACCGTCACCGTGCCGTACGAGGTCTTGGAATGTCTGTGGCACACCTTCCTCTGCAAGAGAACATAATGATCCATCTTTATGACAAATGCGAATGGAATTTTGCAACTGACAGTCCCCCAAGCAAAGGGCAGAGATCACCATGATGATTACCTAATCTCATATTTTATTTATTTATTTATTTGCAAAATCTCCAGACAGCTATAAAGTTGGCTCTCTGTGTCTCCTTCCCCACTGGGGTGCCCAGGTAGACAAAGGCCTTCTGCTTATTTGAGAAACTTGTTGTCTATATTTTCCTGGCTGCAGGATCTTTCTCCAAGCTGGGGTTCAGCTCTCTGTGTTGCAATTCCCCCAGGAAACCAGTAGAGGGCGGACGGCTCCTCTGCTTTGCAGTACCTGGGACCTGGGAGTCTCCTGGGCTTCCCTCTCCTTGTCCTGGCTGTGACCTCCGCTCTTGTGTGCCATGGAGACCACACACAGAGGCCAGTGGCTTTTCATCATGTTTACTGAAGGGAAAGGGAATTTAAAGGGAATTCTCCAGAAATTACAAAATGCCAGACTCCTCATTCCTGGTTACAGCCCATTCCAGAGTTTATCCCGGATTGAACTTCTGGTCTACCGAAGCTGGATTCCCACCTCCTGCTGCAGCTTGTGTCCGACCTTGCCCAGCCTGGTCTCTGCCTGCCTCCCTCGCTCTCCCCATTCCTGCTACATCCACGTCAGAATTCTCCAGGGCCCCAGGGGAGTGAGGTGCTCTCATTTCTTTCACACATGTTGATGGAGACGGTGGCTGTCACCCAGCTTGACTGTTCCTCTACACCCCCAAAGCCAAGACAGAGCTCTGTCCTCTCCCAGTTTGCTCTGCTGCCCTTGAATTTGGATCCCAGGATCTTCTACCTGCAGATCTCAAAGGGGCAACCAACGGCCCACAGCCCCCACGATGGGCACATAAGGGACTTCCTTTGGCCAGATGCTGCAGCCCACTCAGGACTCACGTGGCTGAAGCAGAGCTCCTCTGCTCATAGCAAGATTCAACACCCAGCAGAACTTTGGGCAGCAAGTTCACATGCATCTGAATATAGAATCGGTACTCACAGTCTTCCAGCTTAAGATGAACAAATTACAAACTTCCTCAAATTACTCAGCTTTAAGGCATAGGTGAGCGTGTGCCGAGCACCTGTGCAAAAAGGAGGCAGGAGTTGAATTCAGGATTCTCTGTGGTGGCCATGGAGGGGGCTGGGAATGGCGAGGATTGGGATGGAAACTACCTGAAATTAAATAAATAAATAAATAAATAAATAATAAATAAATAAATAAATATATAAATAAAACCAAAATTTTAAAAAGGCAATGTCTGATAAGGGAAAGGTTTGAAAAGAAGTCCAACTTTACTTCTCAAAAACAAATTTACAGGGGCCGGCATTGTGGCATTGTGTGCCAGCATCCCATAGGGGTACCAGTTCAAGTCCTGGCTGCTCCACTTCTGATCAGCTGGCCTGGGAAAAGCAGCAGAAGATGGCCCATGTGCTTGGGTCCTTACACCCACATGGGAGACCTGGATGAAGCTCCTGGCTCCTGGCTTCAGCCTGACTCAGCCCTCACTATTACAGCCATCTAGAGAGTGAATCAGTGGATGAAAGATCCCTCTCTCTTTCTCTCTCTCCCCTTCCCTCCCTCCCTCCCTCCCCCTCCCTGTAACCCTAACTTTCAAATAAATAAATAAACAAATTCCACAGGCTCCTTCCTACCTGTGCTGGAAGGGGGACAAGAGGGTGAGAAGGCACAGTCTCCACCCAGGGAAGATGCAGCCCAGTGTCCAGAGGCACACAGAGAACAAACCGGCAGCTTCTCCTTGTGCACCCACTGGGTTTCTGCAAAATGAGTTTCAGTGCAGTCCAGGATGTGGACCCTTGAGTCCTGCTGCTTCCTCCATGGTCTCTTGGCTGACAGCAACAAATTTGTTGGATTAGAAAGAAACATTCATGGGGACCAGCACTGTGGCTCTGTGGCACAGTGGGTTAAAGCCCTGGCCTACAGTGCTGGCATTGCCAGTTCGAATCCTGGCTGCTCCACTTCTGATCCAGCATTCGCGAAAGTAAACTACATGATGAGAACATTCTGTATGGGAGAAGGGAATCCTATACCGAATTTTTTGTGTAAGGACTTTAAGTGCTAATTTTCACTGCTGTGTGACAGGATATTCGTCTTCTTTCAATTAATTGAGAGAAAGTATTTTTATTAAAGATATAAATAAGCCAATAGCGGAAAAAATAAAATCATGTTGTATCAATCCACAAAAAAGCATAAGTGGGAAAAACAAGTAAAGAGAATATAGACATCAACCAGTAAAAGGACTTTTGGTATAACCGTCTCAATAATGAGATTAATAGCAGAGAGCTGTCGGTGCATAGCACACGGCTCCTGTTGGCCGTAGAGCAGCTGACAGAAAGCAAATCAGTTTAAGGACTCTTTTATCCTATCTAAAAAAACAAAGATGCTGGGAGAAACAAGATGAGCTGATGTTGTGGCTGACATGAAGCAGGCAGTCAGTGTCCAGCTGATACAGCCCTGCTGATGGTGCAAGATGGGTGGAAATGCTCCCTGGCCTATTCCCGACATCCAACTTCCTCTGCGCTTGAGTTTAGAGACTCAAGGCAAGTCGGGAAGCTACGCCTCATCTCATTTCAGCTTATCTGGCTAGTCTATCTCCAGACCCCCTACTACTGCTTCATCTTCCCTCTGCTGCTGCATAAACAGTAGTTCCTGTTCTGGGGACACAGCTCCTGGCTTCCTACCCATGTTCCCCTGCTGCTACACTTCTTTTTTTTTTACAGGCAGAGTGGACAGTGAGAGAGAGAGACAGAGAGAAAGGTCTTCCTTTGCCGTTGGTTCACCCTCCAATGGCCGCTGCGGCCTGCGCGCTGCGGCCGGCGCACTGCGCTGATCCGAAGGCAGGAGCCAGGTGCTTCTCCTGGTCTCCCGTGGGGTGCAGGGCCCAAGCACTTGGGCCATCCTCCACTGCACTCCCGGGCCACAGCAGAGAGCTGGCCTGGAAGAGGGGCAACCGGGACAGAATCTGGCGCCCCGACCGGGACTAGAACCTGGTGTGCCGGCGCCGCAAGGCGGAGGATTAGCCTAGTGAGCCGTGGCGCTGGCCCCTACTGCTACACTTCTATGACACACTCTTTATTCCATGCATTTCCGGTGTAATCCCACACCTGACTTAAATATAACTCAAAGTCAGCTCCTGGCCATGATGTCTCTTCATGTGTACTCCTAGGAAGCAGGTGAGCACCTGACCAAATGCCTGGCATGTGTGATGTGCTCAGTAAGTACCTACAGAGGGGCCTGTGCTGTGGCCTAGTAGGTGAAGCCACCATCAATGAAGCCAGCAGCCCTTGTGGGAGCCAGCTTCTATCTCAATCCAACTTTCAGTCCAGTTCCCTGCTAATGCACTGGGGAAAGCAACAGAAGATGGCCCAAGCGTTTAAACCCCTGCCACCCACTTGGGAGACCTGGTTGACGCTCCTGGCTCCTGACTTCAGCCTGGTTCAGCCCTGGCCTTTGCAGCCAGCTGGGGAGTGAATGAGTGGGTAGAAGATATGTCTCTCTGTCTCTCCCACCCCTGTAACTCTGACTTTCAAATAAATTAAAAAAAAAACAGTACTTACAGAATTGCAAGTATGTTCCAAAATGCCTCTTTGTAGCTTGAAAATTGGCATTAGTTCTGCCCTGAACCTACACAAGACAAATCATTGCCTTTTCCACTTAACCAATTAAATATTTGAAGGTAGCCATGAGGCATCTATTTGACCTTTGCTTTTCCAGAAGTTTCCAAAGATTAAAGCCACTCTGTAGGTGAGTTACGGATGATCCATCTTTATTAGTGTGCAAAGGTTTTATGCATTTATGTCATTTGGCTCATGGACAACTTTACGGGCAAGGGAAGCAGATATAAATCTGTCATTATCCCCACATGGGAGATGAGGAAAGGCACTGTTAGAGGACCAATGACTTGTGCAAGGTCACCTGGCTGGAAAGTTGGAGAAGGGGGACTGCGTTCTCCCAACTCACAGATGCGTCATGTTGCAGAAAAATCCACATGTTCTTTCACTGCCTCGTTGAGTCCTAACCACTCTGGTCCCTCTATTTGGAATCCCATCTGCTCATTTTTGGTCCTCAGATCAGATGGGAATTTGGCTTCTCCTATTCTGTCATTCGATGAGGCTGAGAGGAGCTAGAAAGCCTTGTTCGGGTTGTGTAGACCATGTCCTAACACCCAGTGGTGACTGAGGACCATTGAGAACAGCAGGGTTTTCTGAGTGTTCCGGATAAGGCCTTACTTGCATTTTTTTCCACTCTGCTCACTTGAGGTCTCCTTCTGACAGCTGCCAGGCTGCAGGTAGAGCTGGCCTCTGATGCTGCTCACAGCTCACAGGTATGAGCACCCTAATTACTCACAGGTCCTACAACAAAAGAGCATAATTTTGGCCAGGTGATCTCAAAGGACGTCTAAGCTGGAGAACCCCTTTGCTGAGTCAATGGAAATGCCACCTTTTATTATGACAAGTAGTGGCCTTAAATTCCTCTTTCTTCTCCTAAATTGTGTGTGTGCCAATGTGTGCTTTTGTGTGTACTGTGTTGGGTGAGTATGTGCTGTATCTGTTTAGTACATGTTTACTAAATCTCCGTGTGTTGTGTGCCTTGTTGTATGTGTTATGTGTATGACTGTGTGTATGTTGTATGTGAGTATGTTGTATCTATTTGGTATATCTGTTGTTTTATGTGTTTTGTTGTGTGGGTTGGGTATGTGTTTTGGGTGCATGTCTTGTCTTCTGTGTATTAGGTATGTATGTGCTGTATCTCTGTGGTGTGTTGTGTGTTTATATCACATTGCAGTCTGTGTGTATGTGTGTTGTGTAGTATACGTTTTGTTATGTGTGTCTGGTATATATTTTGTGTGTATATGTGTGTACAAGTATAGCAACTCTGTGTTATATTGTGTGTTTATATAACATTGGTGTGTATGTGTTGAATATGTGTTTTGTATATTATATACTTAGTAGTGTGTGGCAGATATTTTGTGGGTGTGTTGGGTGTGTATGTATTGAAGCTTTGTTGTGTGTTTGTATCATGTTGGAGTGTACGTGTGTGTTGAATATGTGTGTTGTATAGTGTATGGCTCTGTGTGTTTGGTGTGTATCTATTGTATATGTGTGTGTTGTATCTGGTAGTTGTGCACTGTATTTCTGTGTGTTTCACTGTGAGTTGAGTATGTGTGTTACATTGTGTGTGCTGACGATGTGTATTGTGTAGTGTGTATTTTGTTGTGTGTGCTGGGTAAGTGTTTTGGGTGTATATGTTGTCTTCTGTGTATTTATTATGTATGTTGTGTGTGTATGTGCTGCATCTCTGTGTTGCATTATGTGTTGGTATCACATTGAGGTGTGTGTGTATGTGTGTTGTGTAGTATATATTTTGTTGCTTTGTTATTCTGCTCTAACAGATATGTAGGGTGTATATGTGTTCCAGCTCTGCGGTGCGCATTTGTATCATGCTGGGCTGTGTGTGTGTGTGTGTGTGTGTGTGTTGGAGACGGAGGGAGGGAGAAAAGGTTGAGAAGGAAGGAATCTGTCTTCTTAGGAATGGCAGAGATGTTGAAATATCTTCTCTAAATCCCTAATCTCTTCACCCAAGATTAAGCAAATAAAATTGTTGGCTTGAAGAAGTCAGATTCTTGATGATTCCAGAGAGACAGCAGCAAAGTGAGTCAAGAAGCTTAGCTCCGTATCAGCAGGAAGATAAAGGGCCTTGGGCCCTGAGTGACAGTTTGAGCAATGCCCTCTAATCCGATTACCAGGGAGTTCAGTGTCACTCTATATTAATGGTGGAGTTTTAAAAAATGGGTGCTGAAGAGTTAGTGTTCATTATCCAAAGACTTCAGGGATTGTCTAGAAATGACCCTGGCCTGGGATGTGGGGCCAAAGGGGCCAAGGGGCAGGAGGCTGGGGTGGTGCAGGGCTGTGGGGCAGCCAGGCTCATCCCTTGGAAGGGTCCTTTGTTTCCCCCAAGGCTTTGTGGAAGCTGTCAGCTTCCCCTCTGCCTAGAAGAGAGAAGGGGGAGTGGGACTGAGGGGCTGTGGCGCAGGAAGGGAGCTGAACCCAACCCCAGAGTGAATTATTTTATTTTCTGTTTGCCTCCTTTAACTTCCAGGCTGAAATAAGTTTTCATTTCAAAACCACCCTGTGGGATTTAGCATCTATTAATGCTTTCTTTATTTGGAAGGAAGGGGAGGCAATGTGATGTGAAAGAATAGAAAATTCTATTTCCATCACAGTGCTAACCAATATCTGGGGACCTCCGTGGGGATCCTGGTGAGAGAATGGGCATAAGAATACAATTTGCAGGTAACAAACACACTCCTGCAGCCTCAATCCCAAACTTTTCCTCCTCTGATCCAAATCCAAACCCAGGTCTTAAAGAGTGAAGCTCATTACTCAGCTGGAATGTTGATGCTTCATGCCTTTCCATAATGCAGAGCTTATTTCTAGAGCAGATATTCAGAACTTTTATGAGTTGGATAAGGCCTTGCGTGTATTTCCACCTGTGGGGTGGCTGGCAAATAATATCACTCTGTCTCCTCTTAGCCTGATTCCCCTTCTGAGCCCTGGGCAGCAAGCCTGGATGTGGTTTTACGGAAGGGAGATCAACATTCCTTTAAGAATCCAGTCTGACGGTAGGCCTGCACTGAGAATGCAGTCAAGCCTACCTGAAAGACAATAATTCACTTTTAGCTCTTGTTGGAAATCACAGTTAAGAGGACAAGGGAGAAGCCTTACACAGTACCATGGTATTTCTTCGATCTTAGAGAACCCATAAATGAAGGCCTGCTTTTCATAACATGAACACACACACACACACAAAACAACACACACACACACACACACACACAAGCGGTTTCACATAGATAGTCCTCTTAGCAGCTTGAGAGCAGGGACAAGGTCTTGGCTAAACACATTAATCACTCTCTGATCTCAAAGGAGTCCCCAGATTGTTCTATAGAAAGATCAAGAATTCCCAAATCCAGCTCACTAATTGTTCATCAATATCCCCTTGGTGGGGGTACTTACTCAACATAGAGATCCCTAGTCCGATTGCAGAATTATCCAGAATTTCAAAGAGCAGGGCTCCTTATAGCAACTCCTCATTTAGTCCTGGTGAGCAGTGAGGCCTGGGAGCCACTGATCCTACGGCGATGCAAACTACTCGAGGTAGTTTGACCCCCTTTTGCTGTCTAATAGTTGTTGGACTTTCATTTTATTATTTAATAACCTTTTAATATATATGACGGCTGGATTGGGAGTAGATCTGCCAAGGGTGTGTGTAGCTTATTCTCAAATGCACATCCATGCATAGTTCAAATCATCGTCCTTTGTATTTCATAGCCAGTGAATGTAAGGCTCAGATAAAATAGTTAACTTGCTGGGGCCCACTCATGTGGTCAGTGAAAGAGCTAAGCTCCAAAGTCAGCTTTATCAGACTCAAAGCTCATGCTATTTCTTCTGCACCACGTCTACAGCTACAGAGGAAATGCGTGAGTCCTAAATTTCACATTCCTCTCTTCTAGGCATAGCTTTCTATTATGTTAGAGGGTGCCTAATGACAACCTTCCAGCCGTTTGGTTGCGGTGGTTGCTTGTCATGGCAGTTGGCTCCAGAAGACAGAGAGGTGAAGGTCTCCCCGTTTGTTGCACATCCTTGATGGCGTGTGAGCTGCAGCCTGGCCCACCGGAACATACTACCCTTTGTGCTTTTGTTTGTGATTCCTAATTTTCTCATCATCCTGAAAGTATGAATGGTGTGATTCAAAGAAGTTAGATCGTTTGATCCAGGGAGAAAATCTTCCCTGAGGAGTGACTATCTGACACAGTGCCGAGTACTTGAAACATGGATGGGATCCTCTGCATTCAAAATAACTGTAGGGTCTCAAGTCGAAAAAGAGGATAACTGGACGATATGGATGTTACATTTCCTAATCTGTATTTTAATTTCTATAGAATATGTGAAAAATCTTTCCTTCTAATCTGTGTACTTCCATAGCTGTGAGGATGGCATAGTATTTATTTGTATTACTTTTTTTTTTAAATGTTTTGTTTGTGAAGCAGAAAGAAAGAAAGGGGGAGTGAGCCACCATCATGGGTTCATTCATCAAATGCACAAAACAACCAGGGCTGGACCAGGCTGAAGCCAGGAGCCAGGAGCTCCATTCAGGTTTCCCACATGGCTGGCAGGGACCCAAGGCCTTGAGCCATCACCTCCTGCCTCCCAGGGTGTTTGCTCGTGAGCAGGGAGCCAGAGCCCAAGGCAGTACTTGAACCTAAGGGCTGTGATATGGGCTATGGGTGTCTTATCCACTGGGCCAAACGCCCTCCCCAGCCGGGCATCTGCTCACACAGTATTTCTTTTTCTTTTTAAATTTTTTTTTTTTTATTTGACAGGTAGAGTTATAGACAGAGAGAGACAGAGACAGAGAGAAAGGTCTTCCTTCTGTTGGTTCACGCCCCAAATGCTGATCCAAAGCCAGGAGCCAGGTGATTCCTCCTGGTCTCCCATGCGGGTGCAGGAGCCCAAGCACCTGGGCCGTCCTCTACTGCCTTCCCGGGCCACAGCAGAGAGCTGGACTGGAAGAGCAGCAACCGGGACTAGAACCTGGCACCCATATGGGATGCCAGTGCTGCAGGCGGAGGATTAACCAAGTGAGCCACAGCGCCGGCCCCTCACACAGTATTTCATTTCCCAGTGTCCTCCAGTGTCTGAACAGTTACATTAGTCACGTTTCTTCCATATAAACAGTGCTATTAAGAACTCTTACAGCTACACTTTATACATGATCTTATTTGTATTATTTAGATGAATTATTTAAAGTGGAAACCTTGAGTAAGGAAGAACAAGAGAGGAGACAGGATATGAGCTCGTAGCCAGAACAAATTTATTCAAGAAAAATAAATTCATAGAGGTGGGTGGCCAACTGCTGGCATGCACACAGACTGAACACATGGCAGAGGGCACGTCTCCCAGCAGGCTGGGCCTTTTGTATTTTGAGGTGGGGGGTAAGGGTCCAGATAGGGGGTGGGGGATGTAGTAAGAGGTGAGTTTCTTCCTATAGGTTTTTCAGGTTTCTTGCGGGCTAACAAACCTGGAAAAGAATGCAGAGGGTGTGGTGTGTGTGTGTGTGTGGCGCGGGGAAGTGCAGGGTGTGAGACTGAACTGGTCTCTTGAAAGAATGCAGGGGTAATGGAGTTCATTGGGGATTTTTTTTTTTTTATTGACAGGCAGAGTGGACAGTGAGAGAGAGAGTCAGAGAGAAAGGTCTTCCTTTGCCGTTGGTTCACACTCCAATGGCCGCTGCGGCCGGCGCACCGTGCTGATCCGATGGCAGGATCCAGGTACTTCTGGTCTCCCATGGGGTACAGGGCCCAAGTACTTGGGCCATCTTCCACTGCACTCCCGGGCCACAGCAGAGAGCTGGCCTGGAAGAGGGGCAACCGGGACAGAATCCGGCGCCCCGACCGGGACTAGAACCCAGTGTGCCAGCGCCGCAAGGCAGAAGATTAGCCTAGTGAGCCGTGGCGCCAGCCTACATTGGGGAATTTGATTTATTTTCAGGCAAGGAGCTAAGACAGCTGAGGCCTATGTCCTTGTTCCATCATGTCATGACAACTAGAGCAGGAGGGAGCCAAAATGGAGAGGAAGAGAATGGAGATGGTGGAAGTGGGTTATTGAAAGGGAGTTGGGGGCGCTCAGCCCTCTGCCTCTCTGCTAAGCCACCCGCCTGCCTGGTCAGGTGTAATCTCTCCACTCAACCATGTAACCTGCCCCCCCCCCCAGCGACGGCACTCTCTCTCTCAGGTCCTGTCTGGAGAGGTGCCCATCCGTTCTTGCGGATGTCCCTACCCTAATAAACTTTGCTACTTTTTACTTTCCACTAAAAAAAAAAAAAAAAAAAAAAAAAAAAGAAAAAGAAAGGGAGTTGAGAATGGACGAGCCATGTGTTTCAAAATGGGAAGTCTGGAGAAACAGTTCTCATCAGAACCTGGACAGTCTATCCCTATTTACTTCAAGAACGGTGTCAATTGCCAAAAAGAACTCTCCAGTCCTCCTAATCACGTTAGTAAGCCTTGGATCACAAGTAGGTAAGTAGAGTATATTGGTGGTATTTCCCTACCAAAATTACAAGCTCTCTGTATACCCCTAAGAGCTTGTAAAACTATTTCTCTGTATGAAGCAAAGCAGGCTGGAGAATGAGACTTTTTAAAAAAGATTTATTTTATTTATTTGAAAGACAGGGTCACAGAGAGAAATAGAGACAGAGAGAGAGAGGTCGATCTTCCATCCACTGGTTCACTTCCCAAATGGCTGCAATGGCCAGAGCTGAGCTGATCCAAAGCCATGGAACCAGGAGCTTCTTCCAGGTCTCCCACATGGGTGCAGGGGCTCAAGGACTTGGGTCATCTTCTACTGCTTTCCCAGGCCATGGCAGAGAGCTGGATCAGAAGTGGAGCAGCGGGACTTGAACCGGCGCCCACATCGGATGCTGGCTCCGCAGGCGGTGGCTTTACCCGCTATGCCACAGCGCTGGCCCTGAGAATGAGATTGTAATGGAAAAGTCCATGCAGGAATAGCCTGAATTCCAGGGGGCAGCTTCCGATTCCAGAGGAATCTGTCATGCTCTTCTTTGAGAAGTAGGAAGGCTGGCAGTCCTTGGAGCACCTCCTTTTGACAGGCCCTAGGTTTACCCCATTGTTCAGTATTTACTATTTAAAAAAGCTTACGAAATACAAAGGAGAATTGGGACCATGAGTATGTAAAGGAAAGGAAAGAGTACAGCTAAATCCCAGCCCGTAGATGTCAGTAGAAGCAAAAGGATCCTGTGAACAGGAAGCCGCATTCCAGGCTGATTCCAGGACTTCATCGATTGGCTGGGAGGCTTTGTCTGCGGGACAGCCTGCCTAACCCATTCAGCAGGAATCGCACCCTTTAGATTTCCATATCAAAGGCAGACTGTGGGTCTCTGCTGGCCGTGGTGGCAGTTTGACAGCCAATATCCTACCTCAGATCAATGAGCTCTGCCACTCACCGGCCACAATGGAGACTCCCTAACTTATCTGCTCTGAGAAGTGGAGTCTCTTCAAATCGTCTGCCAGGAGGGATGACTTAGGGAAGAAAAAAGCAAATCCCAGCATTTTTTTTTTTTTTTTTTTTTGACTCTGAAAGCAAGATGAGATCCTGTGATCCACCGGGTTCTCCTCCTTTTGTGTGCTCTCTCTCGGCGGTGCAGTCAGGTGGGGTAAACAGCAAAAACCTGACAACAAGATATATAGGTATTTCCAGTTACAACCATTGTTTCCAGCTGTTCAACTGATTTAATAAAACCCACAGAGCCTCAAGTGGGGATAAATCATTACCCGGATCCAGGCCATACTCAGAAAAGAATAGCTTCCCTTCTTTCAGTCTCTCTTCTACCCGTCTTCCCCCTCCCTTTCTCCCTCCCTCCTTCCTTTCCTTCCGTCCCCCCCCCCCCTTGTTTTTTCCTCTCAATTTCCCCCCTTCCCTTTCTGTATTCTTTTCACTTTTTCCTGCATGAGAAAAGGCTTTGGTAACAATAACACATCACATAGATGTGAGTCCACAGGATGTCCCGGTAGGCGCTCAGATAGGACTCCAATGGACTTGAGCTGGAAGGCAAAATGGAGAATTCCATTCATTATATTAGAACTACTATAACTCACATAGACCCTCAAATAGCATCTTCAAGGCTCAGATCCTCACTGTAGGCAGAACTTGTAGTCACTGGCCTATGAGAAGAACCTATTCTTTTAAAATTTTTGCCTAGAGGCAACTCTGTGTATGGACAGCTATATAAAGACTTGGCAGTAAAAAAATCTTCTTAACTAAGTTAACCACCATTTCCCCCTCATATTTGACCAGAATCCCTTGGTTTCTGTGAAGGATTAGTTCCAGGACAGCACCAGGTCATGTGCCCATGGACCCCTAAGTCTCTGGAAGCCCAAGTCCCCTATATAAAATGGCATATATAACCTATGGAAATCCTGCAGTGTACACAGGAGCCCCAAAAACTTCATGGAAAATTGAATTAAAAGAAATAGACAAAATAAAATCAAATTAATAAAGTAAAAGAAAAAGGATAAATTTAATAAATGAAAATAGAATTAAAAGATAATAACTTTCCATGAACTTTCAAATCCCCTTCATAGCTGAACTCATTCCTGGATTACGTAGATACCTAACACTGAGTAAATGCTATGGAAATACATGTTCTGCTTTTGCTGAGCAAATAGTGACAGGAAAAAGTCTGTACGTGGTCAGTGGTCAGTACAGATGCATTTTTTTTAATTCTAACTTATTTATTTACTTGAGAGGTAGAGTTACACACAGAAAGAGGGAGAGACACAGAGAGAGGAATTCCATCTGCTGGTTCACTCCCCAAATGGCCACAGCAGCTGGAGCTGGACTGACCCAAAGCCAGGAGCCAGGAGCTTCTTCCCAGTCTCCCACATGGGTGCAGGGACCCAAGCACTTGCTCCACTTTCCGCTGCTTTCCCAAGGCATCAATAGGAAGCTGTATTGGAAGTAGAGCATCCGGGACTCAAAACGGTGCCCATATTGGATGACGGCACAACGGGCAGATGCTTAACCTTCTATACCACAGCATCAGCCCCCAGATGCATTTTTTAAAAAGGATTTTGAAAGTCAGAGTTACACAGAAAGAAAAGGAGAGGCAGAGAGAGAGAGGTCTTCCATCCACTGGTTAACTCCCCAGTTGGCCGCAAGAGCTGGAGCTGCGCCAATCCAAAGCCAGGAGCTTCTTCTGGGTCTCCCACATGAGTGCAGGGGCCCAAGGACTTGGAACATCTTCTACTACTTTCCCAGGCCATAGCAGAGAGCTGGATCAGAAGAGGAGCAGCCAGGACTGGAACCAGTGCCCATATGGGATGCCGGCACTGCAGGCTGCGACTTTACCCACAATGCCACAGTGCCGGCCCCCTGCATTTTTTTATGTTTGAATATTTTTGGACCACAGTTGCTTGGGTCCAGGGAGGCAAGACTCAAAGACGTGGGGTGTTGAGTGCTCTTAGCACATTCTCCTGGACAGCAGCAGATTTAAGTTCTAAATCACCTTTCCCAGGCACTGGCCGGGCTCTTCTTGCCTCTGCATCTTCCTCCTCCTTCGCTACCCAGACATGGACTTTCCAGTGCTCCGCTTGTGGTTCTGTCTTTGCCACCACACATTCTTCCAAGGACGGAGCCCTGCTGTATGGATTTATACAGAAAGGCTTGGTCTTTTCCTCTGTTCCTGTTTGTATGCCCATCCCCACTCATCTTTCGTTTAAACGCACTAGGAAGTGCCACCACTTCACTCTTAGCTGCACTGAATTCTCCAATCTCATTGTCACTTCCAGTTTCTGCGTATGTTAAATGGCACTGCTATGCTGTTCTAAAGAGGCTGGGGGTGGGTGGGTCGGGACCTTGAAGTCTTAACTCTTTCAGAGAAATGATGACTGATTTTCCATAAATATCTTGAGGATTCTTGATTCTAGGGAGAAACATTTAATATGAAAGGGATGGTAATAGTCTTCGTGCAAGATGCAGGTGTTTGGTCTGGAGGTTACGCTGTTTACATCCCACAGTGGAGTGTCTGGGGCTGAGTCCTGGCTCTGCTCCTGATTCTAGCTTCCTGCTAATTCACACCTGGGAAGTGGGCGAGTGATGGTTCCAGGGTTCCAGTGTTTGGATCCCTGTGAAACCACATGGGAGACCGGGTTGGAGTTCCTAGACCCCGGCTTTGAACTGGTCCCAGCTTCAGCCATCATGAGCATTTGAAAGGTGAACTAGTGGATGGCAGCTCTCGGCCTCTCTCTAATAAATAAATAAATAAATGTAGAAAGTACTTACACAACTGCAGAGAATTTGGTCTGTGGAATTAAGTGACTAAAATGGCTTGTGACATGAAATGTTAAGTTTCATTGTAGGGGCCGGCGCTGTGGCTTAGCCAGCAAAGCTACCTGTGGTACCGGCATCCCATATGGGCACTGGTTCGAGTGATGGCTGTTTCATCTTGATCCAGCTCTCTGCTGTGGCCTGGAAAAGCAGTGGAAGGTGGCCCAAGTCCTTGGGCCCCTGCACCCACGTGGGAGACCTGGAAGAAGTTCCTGGCTCCTTGTCTCTCCCCCTCTTCGTGGAGGAACGACACTAAACCCTGCCTAGGTTTCCTATCCGAGTCACGGCACCATTATGTCACTCCTCCTCTTCGTGGAGGAACGACACAGGACCCTGCGCTGTTCTTTTGTCTGCTCGGCCCTCCCCGGGTTTGCTGCTGGTTCTTCCCGGGTTGGCTACCGACCCTTCCACCTCTGTGGAAGGGCGGTTCCCCCTAGCCACTTTCCCCACTTCCGCGGGGGAGCGGCACACTGCCGGCCAGCTCTCTCGGGGGCTGCTCAGGTGTTATTCGGATAGATGTTCCTGGTGCATGTTGTCTCTCTCCTCCTTTATAGTCCTCTTCCACCAATCCCAACTCGGCTGCCCACACGCTGAGTACGCTGCTCTCCTCCAATCAGGAGCAGGTCCTACAGTTTATTGGTTGAACTGGAGGCAGCTGTGTAGAAGCTGGTTCCTCCTCTCCCAGCGCCATATTGTGGGAGAGCAGATGCATAGAATAAGTCTTAATTCGAGTAACTTAGTCTAATCCGAGTTGCTCCCCACAGCTCCTGACTTCGGATCAGTGCAGCTCTGGCTGTTGTGGCCAATTGGGGAGTGAACCAGCGGATAGAAGACCTCTCTCTCTCTCTCTGCCTCTCCTCTCGCTGTGTAACTCTGACTTTCAAATAAATAAATAAATCTTTTTTTTTTTTAAAGTTTAATTGGGGTAGCATTTCTTAGAAAACTCTGTTGGGATTCTTCCCTCCCTCCTCTCCCCTGCCTTTCTCCCCAACACAGAACTCAAATAAACAAAGGAGGAAGGCAAACAAGAGAATGACTTGAAAGGGACAGCAGCACTCTCCTGCAAGCTGGAGGAAGATGGAAGGTTGGTGAGTGATACCTGCTTCTAGGAACACCTGGAGGGAGAGTGGATGCAGGGAGCCAGTCTGAGGCCATTGCAGGAAATGCGCTGCAGCCCGCCAGGGAGTCCTGGTGTTTTATGGTGGCGGCAATGCTCACTAATTGGGATGCCTAGGATTTGAACTCTCTGTGTGGTCTGGTGAAGGGGGGAGGGGTGGCAGATGCCTTGACCGAATTAGACAAGCTTCTCATAGAAATTATTTCTCCAGTTTTGCTTCCTTGGCCTTCATCCTTTTTTTTTTTTTTAAAACAAAACAAAACAAAACAAAACAAAACAAAACATTATTACAGAAGCCCTGCATGCTTATCAAATAGAAATGCAAATTGGTCAAGAGTGTAAATAAACAATATGTGATTCCATGCAACTGGGAGGCTGGATGTGTCTCCTGCCATCTACCTTTCCTTGCAGAAATCATTCTGTTTTAGTTTCTTAATCTGTATTTTAATATCTATAGAATATGTGAAAAGTATTTCCTTCTAATCTATGTACTTCCATAGTTGTGAGGGTGGCATTGTACTCATTTGTGTTGTTATTATTATTTTTTAATGTTTTGTTTGTGGGGCAGAAAGAAAGAAAGAAGAAGTGAGCTACCATCCTGGGTTCATTCATCAAATGCACAAAACAACCAGGGCTGGGCCAGGCTGAAGCCAGGAGCCAGGAACTCCATTCAGGTTTCCCACATGGCTGGCAGGGACCCAAGTCCTTGAGCCATCACCTCCTGCCTCCTCATGAGCAGGGAGCCAGAGCCCAAGGCAGTACTTGAACCTAAGGGCTATGATATGGGCTATGGGTGTCTTATCCACTGGGCCAAATGCCCTCCCTAGCTGAGCATCTGCTCACACAGTATTTCATTTCCAGGTGCCCTCCAACGTCTTTGAACAGTTACATTAGTCATGTTTCTTCCGTATACACAGTGCTATTAAGAACTCTTATAGCTACACTTTATGCATGATCTTATTTGTATTATTTAGATGAATTATTTGAAGTGGACTTTCTAGGTTAAGGGGTATGCACAATTTTAGGTTGTGAAAAGCCTGTTCTGACCAATTATTCTCCAAGCAGTACCAATGGCCCCTGCTGCTTTCTGTTCTTGCCCGTTTTTGATGTTTCACAATGAGAAGCGTTATTTTATTGTTGTCTTTATTTGTATTTATTTCTTTACTTGCCCAGTTCAACAAACTGTTATATCTTCAATGATTATTATTATTACTTTACTAGTGACTAATTTATGAGAACTACTAGCTAATGTCTTTTTCTGTTTTTCTATTGGAACATCTAGCTTCCTGTTACTGAGTTTAAGGAGTCTTCTAGATTAATGGCTAACATTTAATTATGGATAGCATTTGCTTCCTTTATTCTACACCAGAAACCATTCTAACCTTTTACACATATTATCTTAAGCCTTCTTAAGATTTTCTCTAAGGTATGTACAGCTATTATTTTTTTTCCTTTCCTTTCTTTTCTTTTTTTTTTGGTGGAAAAATGAAGGAAGCTTAGAAACTTTGCTAACAATACATGGCTTGTACACTTAAGAGCTAAAATGTTACCAAATCAATGCTGTTGTTTTTATTTTTAAATAATTTTTATTTATTTGAACAGCAGGAACAGAGAGAGAGAGAGAAAGAGAGAGAGAGAAAAGAGAGAGAGAGCGCTTCCATCTATTGGTTTACTCCCCAAATGACAACAGCCAGAGTTTGGCCAGGTCAAAGCCAGGATCCAGGAGCTTTATCCAGGTCTCCCATGCTGGTGGCAGCAGACCAAGTACTTTGTCCATCTTCCACTGCCTTCCCAGGCATATTAGCAGGAAGCTGGATTAGAAGTGGAGCAGTTTAGGCCAGCGCTGTGGCACAGCGGATTAATGCCCTGGCCTGAAGCGCTGGCACCCCATATGGATGCTGGTTCAAGACCTGGCTGCTCCACTTATGATCCAGCTCTCTACTATGGCCTGGGAAAGTACTAGAAGATGGCCCAAGTCCTTGGGCCCCTGCACCCACATGGGAGACACAGAAGAAGCTCCTGGCTCCTGGCTTTGGATTGGTGCAGCTCCGGTCATTGTGGCTAACTGGGGAGTGAACCAGCGGGTGGCAGACCTCTCTCTCTCTCTCGCTCTCCCTCTCTCTCTCTCTTTCTCTCTGCCTCTCCCTGCCTCTCTTCTCTCTGTGTAACTCTGACTTTCAAATAAATAAATAAATAAATCTTAGAAAAAAAAAAGAAATGGAGCAGCTGGGACTTGAACTGGCACTCTGATATGGGATGTGGGCATCGCAAACACTGGCTTAACCTGTTGTGCCACAATGCTAGACCAACACACATTCTTTCCTTACTGCATTTTCAAGGACTTTTTGATTAATTTTGAATTACAGCAGTGCTGGCATCCATGCTGCTCCCGGCTTTCAAAAGGCCTCTAGACTACCAGGGTTAAGAATGTTTTTTGTTGTTGGTTTCAGGTATAGATTTTACATCATAGTCACTGAATATTCTCTCTCTCTCTTTTTTAAAAGATTTATTTTATTTATTTGCAAGACAGAGTTAGAGAGAGAGAGAGAGAGAGAGAGAGAGAGAGAGGTCTTCCATCTACTGGTTCACTCCCCAGATGGCTGCAATGGCTGGAGCTGAGCTTATCTGAAGCCAGGAGCCAGGAGCTTCTTCCAGGTCTCCCACATGGGTGCAGGGGCCCAAGGACTTGGGCCATCTTCTACTGCTTCCCAGGCCTTAGCAGAGAGCTGGATCAGAAGTGGAGCAGCTGAGACTCGAACTGACACCCATATGGGATGTCAGCACTGCAGGCCAGGGCTTTAACCTCCTATGCCACAGCGCTGGCCCCTGAATATTCTCTTATCCTTATTTTACAAAAAGGCAAGATTTTTAAAAAGTTAACAACAAATTTTCCATTTTAAAGTACTTCTAAAAAAAAAAAAAAGACAATGACATGCCTTGCACAACATCCTTTGATCCACTTACGTAATTAATTATGTTCATAGTGTTTCTGAAGATTGATCCATTTTTGCCATTCGTGGGAAACACTATTATGCTTTTTCACTGAGTGTGATCTTTGAGGAGTCTTCAAAAAGTTCATGCACAGGGAATGCATTTTATGAGAAAATTATGCACGAATTTCACAAAGTTTTGTACCAAAGTAACTTATCTTTTAATTCCACTTTGCTTAGACTTTTTGAAGATTCTTCATATGTAAGATATGCCTAAATTTGCTTTGCTGATATCTTTTTACCGGATTCCTTCTGTATTCATAACTGAAAAATTATCAAAGGTTTCCTTTTGAGGATCCGGTGTCAGGAATCTGTTAATTTTTACTTGGTTTGGAACAACCACAACTCACCGGTAAATGAGCCCAGTTCCATTTGAGACTTCCTTAAAATTATTAAGCATTTTTTGGTGGTTATTTCTGTTTTCACCTTTATGTCTGTTTTGGAACTTTTGTTTTGCTGGAAAAAATTCATTGAACTAGCACATCAGTTCATAGATTTGTGCATAGTATTTTATGGTAAAACATCTTCTGTATTTATAGTTATGCCATTCTCATTTATAATCTTGTGTTATAATCTCACTAAAGTTCTGACCATTTTGTGGTCAGTAAATCGGCTCTAAAATTTACTTATCAATTTGGATTTTATTTCTTATTCATTCATTTTCCCTTTATCTTAACTAGTACTTACCTTTATTTTGTTTCCTTTTGCTAATTTCCTGTGTTGCATGTTTAGTTCATGTATTTTTAATGTTTCTAGTTTATAATGAAGCAATTTAATGCTTTGAGCTTTCCTAGAATTCAGCTTTGTCTATATCCAACAAATGTCAGTGTTTGATATTTACATTATTATTTCTAATTATTTTGTGTCTTGAGTTTTGAGCTCTTCTTCATTTGAGGAGTTGTAATTGACAGTAGTTTAAAATTTTCATGTGGTTGATTATCTCCTTAACATTTTTTTCTCTAAAATCAAATTTTATTGCATATGACCAAAGAATTTGGCATGGAATATTTGTTTTGGGAGGACTTGATTCACTATTATTTGATCTAAAATATGGTTAGTAGTGTTAATTAAAGCAAGAAAAATCCCTGAATCTATCATCTCTTAATTTAGACTTACATATTCTATTATTTGTGTGCTTTTTAAGAGGACTATTTAATCTTACCAAGACATAGATAGTTTAAGTACATACAACTTTGAACATGAACTTTTTGGTCATTTTTCCAAAATTACATCAATGTTTTCTTTTATGTATTTTAGTATATGTCATCTCATGCAGAATGATTCAAATCAATTGTACCTTCTCTGTTAATTTTAAACCTTACAATATAAAATGACTTTCTTATTCTCATTTCTTTTTTTTTTTTAAGATTTATTTATTTATTTGAAAGGCAGAGTTACAGACAGTGAGAGGCAGAGACAGAGAGAGGTCTGCCACCCGCTGGTTCACTCCCCAGTTACCGCAATGACCGGAGCTGCGCCAATCCAAAGCCAGGAGCCAGGAGCTCCGTGTCTCCCATGTGGGTGCAGGGGCCCAAGGACTTGGGCCATCTTCTAGTACTTTCCCAGGCCATAACAGAGAGCTGGATCAGAAATAGAGCAACTGAGACTTGAACCAGCGCCCACACAGGATGCTGGCACTGAAGGTGGTGGCCCCACCTCCTATGCCACAGCGCTGGCCCCTTATTCTCATTTCTTAGATTTTGCTTTGAATTCTACTTTGCTTACTACTAGTACTTGCTTCTGAGTCTGACAGTTAGTTGCCTGATTAGATTTTAAAGGTTTATTTGAAAGGCAGAGCGATAGAGAAAGAAAAACAGAAAGAGACCTTCCATCAGCTGGTTCACTACCCAAAAGTCTGCCACAGCCAGGACTGGGCCAGGCTGAAGCCAGGAGCCAGAAACTCGATTCTAGTTTCCCACATGGGTAACAGGAGCCCAAGAATTTGGGCCATCATCTGCTGCCTCCCAGGCATACTAGTAGGAAACTGGATTAGAAGTGGGGCAGTGGGGACTTGAACTGGCATTCTAATATGGGATGATGGCATTGGAAACAGCAGCTTAAGTGACTGTGTGAAAACCTTGGCCCCTTGATTCAACTTTTCATCAATTTGCTTTTAATTTTTTTTAGGCTATTTGTCAAGCATGATACAAAATGTCTAGTGGGTTTGGCACAAGGAGTCCATTGGTAATCGTGAATAAAAGGTTCTGTGGAAGAGCTAGGGACCATGCCAGGTAAAATGTAAAAATAACGTCCCACAAGAAACATCTTTCCAGAACACACATTACTGAAGACCCATTTGCTTCCATTCCTTTTACCCGGCACACCATGCCTGGCTACCAAGAAGAACAGTACAAGGCACACTAGAAGCAAAAACGCCATTGCAAGAGTTGGAGCAAACCTCAGAATGAGGCTCATGTGTCAAAGGCATGGAGATCAGACCAGGAACTTAAAAAAGCTGTAATGAGCACGTTAAGAGAGAGCATGCAACAACAGAGGGGTAGTGGAAACAGACAGATGGAAATTCGAAGAAAATATAAAAAAAGATCTTTAATGACCAAAAAACTGGAATGGAAATGAAGGCTGACCAGTAGACTGGGCATAGCTTAGGAAAGAATCCTGGAACTGGAGGTGTCTCAATAGAAACCTCTAAGGCTGGCGCCATGGCTCACTAGGCTAACCCTCTGCCTGCGCCGCCGGCACCCCGGGTTCTAGTCCCGGTTGGGGCGCCGGATTCTGTCCCGGTTGCTCCTCTTCCAGTTCAGCTCTCTGCTGTGGCTTGAGAGTGCAGTGGAGCATGGCCCAGGTCCTCGGGCCCTGCACCCACATGGGAGACCAGGAGGAAGTACCTGGCTTCTGGCTTTGGATCGGTGTAGCACGTCGGCCGCAACGCGCCGGCTATAGTGGCCACTTGGGGGGTGAACCAACGGCAAAAGGAAGACCTTTCTCTCTCTTTCTCTCTCTTACTGTCTAACTCTGCCTGTCAAAAAAAAAAAAAAAATAGAAACCTCTAAAATGGAAAAGCAAAGACAAAGAAGACCATATAAACAACAGAGTATTCAAGAACTTTGGGACAATGGCAAAGGAATAATTTAGGCACCATGAGAATAACCAAAGAAAAAGACAAGGGCTGGTGTTGTGGTGTAACAGGTAAAGCTGCTGCCTGCGAAGCCAGCATCCCCTGTGGGTGCCAGTTTGTGTAACAGCCACTCCTCTTCTGAGCCAGCTTCCTGCTAATGTACCTGGGAAAGCAGCGGAGGATGGCTCAAGTGTCTGGGACCCTGCCACTCACCTGGGAGACCTGGAAGTAGCTCTTGGCTCCTGGCTTCGAACCTGCCAAGCCCAAGTTCATTTGGAGAGTGAACCAGCAGATGGGAGACCATTCTTTCTCCCTCTCTCTCTGTAACTCTGCCTTTCAAATAAATAAATAAATAAATAAATCTTTGCTTCGCTCTCACCAGACATCCCTAAGAAACAGTGGACACATCATTAATAGAAGATAAAGAAGTAATGTCATTAAGGAATCGCCATCTCTCCTTTTTTGTGTTGAAGATTTATTTACTTAGTTTACTTGAAAGACAATTTGGTTTTGGTGGTGGGGTGCAGAGAGAGGGAGAGACAGAGATCTTTCATCTACCTGGATGGCTGCAATGGCCATAGGTAAGCCAGATCAAAACCAGGAACCAGGAACTACATCTCCCACGTGTGTGTAGGGGCTAAGTACTTGCATCATTCTCTGCTGCCTTCTCAGGCTCATTAGCAGGGATCTGGATCAGAAGTGGAGCAGCCAAGATTTGAACCAGTATCCACTTGCAATGCTGGCACTGCCGGCAGTGACTTAACCCGCTTCACCACAACACCGGCTCCACCATTTCTCCTTCTACCTCAGTCTGCTGTATACCTCAGACTATTGCAACATAGTTCAGAATGCCATACTTTGGCTTTAATAGAGATATCATAGTATAAAAATGACCCAAAACTTCACAGGAATTTATGGTGCATTGATGCAAAGGAGTTTCTTGGACACCCACTGTTGGAATGCTCTGGACATTTTCATGCCCTAGGGTACACAGCATAGTAAGAGTCAGGATGGATGGGAGTGATGTCTTTCATTTATATAGTGGGAGGAGGTGACATGGAAGGAACAGTGATAGGAGAGGACCACCAGCACCTTGACCATGGCCAGCTTCCCAGAAGCTTGATTCCAGGAAAGAGCTGTAGGGCACTGAGGATTTGCAATTGGAGTTGCTTAAATTTCTCCTGGGTTACATGGCTCTTGCTAAGTCTTTGCACACCCCCCTCCACCCTAGAGGAATTGCAGGTCTCACTTTAAAACAACTTGACCTTAAACAGAAATGCTCTTCTTCACCTGTATTAACATCCTCAGGTGACGTGACATAGCACCACTAATTTGGTGAATTAAACACCAGAAATATTTTTGCTCACATCTCTAGAGGCCCAGAGGTTGAAATCATATTCCATGGGCCAGAATAGAGGTGGTAGCGTGGGGATGCTCCCTGGGCAGCTTTCTCTGGCAGCTGAAGGCACTGGGTACTTGGCTACTTCGTGCCAATTCCTGCCTCTGCAGTCACAAAGCTGTCTCTTCTGTGTCAAATATCCCCTGCCTTCTTCTTATAACATCTATTAGATAAGATAATCTGGGATAATCTATGTATCTCAAGATCCTCAACTTAACCATATCTGCAAATTCCCTTTCTCTATGTATTGTAGCATTTATAGGCTCCAGGGGTTAGAGCCCCATCATCTTTGGGACCCATTATTTAACATCCTACTGTACCTAGTAATAGTTTTCACATGATTTAAGTAATTTTCTGTTGTAGTTTTACACAGAAATAATAGATACTGAAGTAGGATAATGGTCATAATAATCACAATATATATTGTTTTAAAGGTTTACTTGTTATTTGAAAGGCAGAGTTACAGAGATATGGAAGGAATGAGGGAGAGAGAGGGAGGGAGATAGAGATAGAGATAGATAGAGATAGAGATGAGAGAGAGAGAGAGAGAAAGAGAGAGAAACTTCCATCCACTGGCTCACTCTCCAAATGACCACAAAGGCTGAGGCTGGACCAGACCAAAATCAGGAGCCTGGAACTCCATCTGAGTCTCCCAGAAGGGTACAGGGACCCAAGGACTTGGGCTGCCCTCCACTGCTTTCCCAGATGCATTAACACGGAGCTAGATTCAAAGTAGAGCAGCTAGGACTCAACAGACACCCATATGGGATCCCAGCACTGCAGGTAACCCACTGTGCCGCAATGCCAGCCCCATCATATTTTTACAATTCTGACAGCAGTGAGTTTTCCTGTGTTCTGGAAAGATGTTTCTTGTGGGAAGTTATTTGTACAGAGGTTATGAACTTTGGTGTCTGTGTGCACACATACTTGTGAAAAGTCCCAATGGATATATTTTTAATGGTACATTGGCCAAGGTACCATTGAAATACCTGTCTTAGAAATTTTGGAGAACAAGGTAAAGTGGGACATCCACTTCAACAAGAGGCAAAGTATGCATTCAGGTGATGTTCCCATGTCCTAGTTCCACAAAGATGATACTAAATGATATATCCTGGTGCTCAGATTCCCCTTAAGTACTCCCTGGTTCACCTCCACAAAGCAGTAAGCCTCAGTATCAGTGGCCCTACATGCTATAGGACCCATTCCCTGTTCTTCTTCGGGTTATTGCAACCTAGGTACTGGAGAGTACCACTTGGCCCTGAGTTTTGAGAATTCAGAGCCATTTATCCCATAAAGATCACATGTTCCAGAAAAAGACAGATTGTCCAAGAAATAGAAACAATAACCAAATGAAAGTGTTATTTGGGTAGGAAAGGCCTCTTATTAGCTTAGAAGCTCTGTTCCACTCCAGATAAGGCACGGCAGTGGTTATCTCCAGCACCCAGGCCCAAGACCAAGTATAAATGATCCATTCAAGTCACTCAGAGTCCATGTGCTAAAGGACTTCCAGATGTCCTCAGAGGCAGGCCCTGTGCTCCATAACCCGAGTCTCATCCGCCATATGGTGCTGATTTGGTTGTCGTGATAGAGCAATGTGGGATGAAACGCAGGCTGCCTTGCAAGTTCCAAGAGATTTGGAAAACTGTTTAAGCCCTCATCATTCATCAGGGTGGAAGTCCCCATGGCAAATACTTCCTGATATCAGTGGGATGGGATGCACAGGCACACTCTAAATTTGGAGGAACACACATTCTCATTTTCAGTGTCCTGAAATGACCCCAGGTATTTTTGGGGGATCCTAGCAACATTCTCAGTCCATGGCCAGAAGTTTGGGGGCTAACTTGCAGCTGTCAAACACAAAAGAGTGATCAGAACCGCCAGTGGCCGCTCATCCTTCAGGGTCTCTCTTCATTATGGAAAGACGCTTACTCCTTCCCTTGGGCATAGCCAATGGCCGCTCCCACTGCAGCCTTGCAGAGCCCCGTAGGGAATCAGAGAAGATTAGAATAAAATGGAGGCAATTATTAGAACATCTGTTTCAGCTCTCCTCTTTTCCAAGTAGGAAAACTGTCATTGAGAGGGTCATTCATCCTTGACTCCTGGCTTACAGTGAAAACCTCCAGATTCCTGGTACATTACCCATTCAACTCCTAGGGATGACCTCTCTGCCGTGGATGTCTTTTTCAGCAAGTTCCTCTTGGCATGAGGACAAAGGGAAGTACGTGTACTATAACGAAATGCTCACATCCTGTGCTGAAGGCTTCGCTGGGTTAGGCCTGGAGTCCACTGCATCTTATTCCATTTGCACTTCATCAACAGGATACTGCAGGCTTTGGGAGCTTAGCAGGGGCAGAAATCTATTTCTGGCCGGCGCCGCGGCTCACTAGGCTAATCCTCCGCCTGCAGCGCAGGCACCCCGGGTTCTAGTCCCGGTTGGGGTGCCAGATTCTGTCCCAGTTGCCCCTCTTCCAGGCCAGCTCTCTGCTGTGGCCTGGGAAGGCAGTGGAGGATGGCCCAAGTGCTTGGGTCCTGCACCCGCATGGGAGACCAGGAGGAAGCACCTGGCTCCTGGCTTCGGATTGGCGCAGTGCGCCGGCTGTAGCCGCCATTTGGGGGGGGGGGGTGAACTAACGGAAGGAAGACCTTTCTCTCTGTCTCTCTATCTCACTGTCTAACTCTGCCTGTCAAAAAATAACTAAATTAATTAATTAAAAAAGAAATCTATTTCTTGTAGTCTGCATCCTGGGCACTCCAAGATCAAGGTGCTGGCATTTGGCGTCTGGTGAGGGCTTTCTCGCTGGGTCCTCCTGTGGCACAAAGTGGGTGGGCAAGCTAGGCTTAGGTGATACAAAGGGTCTTAATCCCCTTGATGAAAAAGGGATACTCCTGGCTTAACCACCTCCTAATACTCTCACATTGGACACACCTGAATTTTGGAAGCACCGTTCAAATGGTATTTCAACTGTAACCAAAATCTTATCCGTTTTGCTAACTTTTCTTTCATGGTTGCTCTCATTGAATTTCGGTGTCACTTTTTCCAGGAGAGGAAAGCCAGAACAACATTAAAAAGGGACAAAAGACACAGTGAAAGGCCCCTTAGGAATACATTTCTTGAAATCATTTCTATAGAATCGATTCTGAAATTCAAACATGACACGTGCTAAGTTTACAGTCATGTGGACAGATACAAGACAGAATCACAGCTAGTATGCATAAACATGGAGATAAGATAACCAGAAAGAAATGAGGACATTGGCATCTTAAAATACAATGTTTTGGAAAATTTTAAGAACATACTGCGAATTAATCTTTACCCTGTTTTCCCATTTGCTCAGTTCTTAGCCATCAAAATCATGAAGTCAAGTTTGGATTCATCTGCCTGCCTGCAGTCTCTTAGTTACGCCAGCAGTGCAATTTTCACATCTCTACCGAACTGATGTCCTCTGTATATCGGTTGTCCCCTCCAAAAATCATCAATGGCTTCCTGTTGCCTGTTAAACGATGACCAAATTTTGTGTTACGGCACTCACAGCCCAGAAACAAAATTGGCAAGTAGGTTTCAATTAGTGCCACAACTCTGATGGATTTTTGTCCTCTCTCCCTGGAGCCTTGTGTTGAAAAAGGATCTAAAGCCACATCTGAATTCAATGATAAGGCATGTTGTGATTGATTAGGGATGCCTGCCATGACTTTAGGATCTGCCTGACAGGGCCCCTTCTCATCTATCATTCCATTGCTCTGTCTCTTTGCACTATCCCAGCTCTTTGCTCCACCAACTCTGAATTATCTTATGGATAATTGGCCAGTGGAGAGTAACAAAGTGCCACAATGTCTTCCTCGCTAGACTGTCAGATACTTAAGTACATCCAATCTTTTCCTCCTCCATTTTTTTGGAAAAGATTTATTTTTTTATTTTATTTGAAAGACAGAGTTACAGAGAGAGGCAGAGAGAGAGAAAAAGAGAGAGAGAGAGAGAGAGAGAGAGAATGAGAGAGGTCTTCCATCCGCTGGTTCACTCCAGATGGCCACAATAGCTGGAGCTGTGCCGATTCAAAGCCAGGAGCCAGGAGCTTCTTCCAGGTCTCCCACGTGAGTGCAGGGGCCCAAGGACTTGAACCATCTTCCACTGCTTTCCCAGGCCATACCAGAGAGCTGGATTGGAAGTGGAGCAGCTGGGACTAGAACTGGAGCCCATATGGAATACTGGCACTTCAGGCCAGCATGTTAACCCGCTGCGCCACAGCGTTGACCCCATCTTTTACTCCTCTTTAAAACTTGTGCTTCCACCCCCTCCCTGCCATGCCCATGGCTTCTCACTTAATTCAGTCTCTCACCAATTCTCACCTGGCCCATTTTCTACCCTCTTATCTGATCATCATTTTACTGTGTATCAGCCCCCTTGATGGCTTCCATTTTTATTTCTATAGCCTGGCTTAGAAGACCTCCATGCCTTTCTTTGCCAGTGATAACCTTTGCATCATTACCCCTGCCACACCTTCACATGCAACCACTGATTAAGGTCAACTTGAACTCCAAGCTCCTTGAAGCTGGAGTCCATGCCTCATTGATCTGTATTCCACACCACCTTATTGCATTGCTTGCAATACCATGACTATTAACCCAATGTTTGTTTAAACGAAAGGATTAATGAATGAACAAATCCCGAGGACCTGGCTTTCACCAGATATGTTCTGAGTGTGAGATGTGATAGAAGTAGGCTGGAATCTCAGAGGCTTGAGTGGGAGGGGGTGTAGAGAATTTTGGCCACACAAAGGCCCACTCACAAGGGTGAACTGAAGGTATTGGAAGGTTACCTGGCTTTGGAATACAGACCCTGCAAACCTGAGGAGCTTCGTTCATTCTCTGCAGACTTCTGCAAGGCCAGCTTCTTCCCTCCTTTTCTTTTTAAAAATTTATTTGAAAGAGAGTTACAGAGAGAGGCAGAGAGACATGGAGAGAGACAGATCTTCATCCACTAGTTCACTCCCTAAATTGCAACAATGGCTGGGGTTGGGTCAGGATCAAGTCAGGAGTCTGGAACTCCTTCTAGGTATTCCATGTGGGTGGCAGGGGCCCAAGCACTTGGGTCATCTTCCACTTCTTTCCCAGAGACATTAGCAGGGAGCTGGATCAGAAGTAGAGCAGCTGGGGCTTGAACTGATGGCCACATGGGATGTTGGTGCTGCAAGCCATGGCTCAGCTCACTGCACCACAATGCCGGTCCTGAGCTTCTTCCTTACAATCAGGTCAGGTCTTGGTTCCTGGCTCAAATGCACCTCTCCCAAACCATTCCATTTCCCCATTTATTTTCCTTAAGGCCCTTTTCACTTGTCTCCCTTATATTTTTGACTGCTTATGCATCTTCCATCCTTTCTTTTCTTTTCTTTTTGACAGGCAGAGTGGACAGAGAGAGAAAGACAGAGAGAAAGGTCTTCCTTTTTGCTGTTGGTTCACCCTTCAATGGCTGCCGCGGCTGGTGCGCTGTGGCCGGCGCACCACGCTGATCCGATGGTAGGAGCCAGGTGCTTCTCCTGGTCTCCCATGGGGTGCAGGGCCCAAGCACTTGGGCCATCCTCCACTGCACTCCCTGGCCACAGCAGAGAGCTGGCCTCTTCCATCCTTTCTAATAGTAAACAGGTGGCACAAGAGCTTCAGTTTTTATTTATTTATTTTTGACAGGCAGAGTTAGATAGTGAGAGAGAGAGAGAGAGAGAGAGACAGAGAGAAAGGTCTTCCTTCCTCTGGTTCACACCCCAAATGGCCGCTATTGCTGGCGCTGTGTTGATCCAAAGCCAGGAACCAGGTGCTTCTTCCTGGTCTCCCATGCAGGTGCAGGGCCCAAGCACCTGGACCATCCTCCACTGCCTTCCTGGGCCACAGCAGAGAGCTGGATTGGAAGAGGAGCAATCGGGACTAGAACCCGGCACCCATATGGGATGCCAGCGCTGCAGGCAGAGAATTATGCAAGTGAGCCACGGCACTGGCCCCGGTTTTTAATTTTGGTAACTGCAATATCCCTAAGTCCCAGAACAGTGTCTGGGCACTATTGTCCTTATTGGATAATTGAACTAATGACTTCTTGGTGCTGGTGCCTATTCAGATAAGAGAGAGGTGGTGGCTGAAAACTTGAGAACAGGTGAAAAGAGAACGGTAACTAAGTGAATTAGTCAATGTACTCTCGATCCTAACCTTGGGGAAAAGGGCTGGAAGTTGCTAAGTTAATCACCTACCTTTCTAGGATATGGGGAAGGCTGAGGCTTGGGATGCTTTGAAGAAAAAGCAATGAGATGGGGCCGGCCCTGTGGTGTAGTAGGTTAAGCCTCCACCTGCAGTGCCAGCATCCCGCATGAGCACCAGTTTGTGTTCTGGCTGCTCCTTTTCCCATCCAGCTCTCCGCTATGGCCTGGGAAAGTAGTAGAAGATGGCCCATGTGCTTGGGCCCCTGCAACCACATGAGAGACCCTGACGAAACTCCCAGTTCCTGGCTTTGGATTGGCCCAGCTCCAGCCCTTGCAACCATTTGGGGAGTGAACCAGCAGATGAAGACCTTTCTCTGTCTGTAACTCTGCCTCTCAAATACATAAATAAAAGCTTTAAAAAAGAAAGCAATAAGAGAGAGAGAGGGAGAGAAAGAGGGAGAGAGAGAGGGGGAGAGAGAGAGAGAGAGAGAATTCTGGTGGGTAAGTGAGCACATGAGCTAGAGCCTGCTCCAGGGGTACTAGCCCCTGGATCCAGTTGGCAGTCCAGGGGAATTCTAGGGATGGATCCTTGATCTGGGAGGGTGACTTGGTCCCCAAACCATGAGACAGATGAGGGAATTCTGAAGTGGGTGACACTGTGGCACACGTCCTGATGTTGTGGGTTTTAAGGAACTTAAGGAGTAAAGAACCCTACATCCACAAAAAGAGCCATGCACTTTCTAAGTTGGACACTTGGGGAAAGCTAAGGAAAAAGTCACAAGGGAATGAGGTCCAGAGAAGGAAGCCAGTAGTTGTTGAAGGCCTGTTAAGTGTCAGTCATTGGGTTGGTTACTTTCATGAGCCCTCGTTTGTTCCTACTCAACTTATCCCAAGTAGGTCTCAGAAAAAACTAAGGAAACCCTTGAAAGTTACACAACAGAGAAGTCAGAGTTTAAATCTCAAGCCAGATGATCCCCAAGTCCATGCATTTTTCTATCTGACAACAGTAGGTTGCTATCTTGTGGTGGTTCCTAATCCTTTTTCTTCTAGGATATATGTGTGACAGATTACCACACAGGACCACCTCATATGATCATCAGTTATTTTGAAATGTCACCTGAAGCTCTTCCTCTTTTTTCTTCACTCAATAAGATATTTAAAAATATTTCTGACTATTAATGTACCGTCCATCTTTGCCAGTAGCATACAAGTGACAGATTGCGAGTATGATGTTATGGGAATAGCTTTAAGTTGGTATTGAAAAAAAACCCCTTAACAATGATTAGATTTCTAATCTGCAATAAAATTGGCTGTGATGCACCAGGCTGTAAATGGGACGGACATTTAATTGTTCAGATCTTCTTGGGTCATCCTACTTGGTTTGGAGTTACATTTTCAGAAGGAGCTGGGAAAATGTACTGTCATTAAAATCCATTTTTAAAAGGGGCACAGAAAAAAAGGGACATTTATCTGAATTTGGAACTCAGCCTGACAAAGTTATTGCTCTGGATCAATAAGTGGGAAATTGGCTGGACTGAATCCACAATTTGGGATATTACTAAGGAAAAGCTCCTTTTTGTTAAATTGGAATGCCCTGTAGACTTAGCACAAAAGTCAGGATTAGTTTTGATTTAAAATTATAAAATCAGACTGATTTTGACTGTCTATTAACTCTAGATGACTTGAATTGCCTTTTGAATTCTATAGACAAGATTCTAGGTATTTGTTGGTTTCACAGATAGTTAAAAAAAAAAACACGATCATTAGGACTGCCATAAAAATCTCACAAGTTGGGTGACTGACTTCAAATGACAGGAAGTGTGTGCTGTCATAGTTATGCTGGCTATTAATTAGTCCAACATCAAGCTGTCTGCAGGGCTCTGCTCATTCTGAAGGTTCTGGGGGGGAACGCTTCTTTGCATCTTCCTCCTTGAGTTGGTTGCTGACATTTTTTAAAAAGATTTATTTATTTATTTGAAAGTCAGAGTTACACAGAGAGAAGGAGAGGCAGAAAGAGAGAGAGGTCTTCCATCTGCTGGTTCACTCCCCAGTTGGCAACAACGGCTGGAGCTGTGCCAATCCGAAGCCAGGAGCCAGGAGCTTCCTCCAGGTCTCCCACGTGGGTGCAGAGGTCCAAGGACTTGGGCCATCTTCCACTGCTGTCCCAGACCACAGCAGAGAGCTGGATCAGAAGTGGAGCAGCCAGGACATGAACCGGCACCCACATGGAATGCTGGCACTGTAGGCAGTGGCTGTACCCACTATGCCACAGCACCAGCCCTGACCACTGACATTCTTTGTCTTGTGATCTCCTGACTCCAATCTTCACCACGGTCCTTACATGGCATTGCCCTCTATGTCTGTCTCTTGAAGTAAACATTTGTCCTAGAGGCAGAGACACACACGAACAGACAGATACAGAATTCACTCCCTAAATGCCCATAATATCTGAGCTGAACCAGACTAGGAACTCAATCTTGGTCTCCCATATGGGTGACAGGGACCTAACTACTTGAGACACAATCTGTTGCTTCCAGGGGAGTGCATTAGCAGAGAGCTGGACCCAGGTGCTGGAGCTGGGAATTTAACCCAGGGATTTGAATGTGGAATATTGGCTTCTTATCTGGCGTCTTCACCACTAGGCCAAATGGCCACTGTGTCTTTTACACAGACACTTGTCACTTTGGATTTAGGACCCACTTAGGAAGTGAAGGGCGATTTCATCTCAAGATTCTTGAGATAATTGCATCTTTAAGGACTCTTGTTCCAAATTAAGTCATCTTCACTAGAGATAAGGAGGTGGACATATATTTTTAAAAGCCACTGTTACAACCACTAGGGTCCTATTTTAACATGTAGAGGACAATGTAGAAATGGCAAAGGACAGACTTATTAGACAGAATTGTACAGAAAACACCTTCTTTTTTGCAATGAAGTGTGATCTAAAGCAGAGACCAGGTGACACAAATGGGCATCACGACAAACACAGTGACTATCGACATCAGGAAGTGCATATCTTCTGGGAGCTTCTTACGGATAGGCTTGGGAGAAATGTGAGAAAGACTTGACTTCCAGGCAAAGAACAAGTGAATAAAATGGTTACATAGCAGACAATGTTAGCTCCCAACCCCAGACACTTTCCCAACTCCAGCCTGACTATACAACCCGTACAATCAGAGTTTGAGGAAGCCCTTCCAATAAATAATCAGGAAAAAGAGTAATGTTTCACCAAAAATTGTCTTTCAGGCTCTCCTAGAGAAAATAGATACCTTCAACTGACCCAAGTAGCTATCTGGAGCCAGTCATGACCACAGTCAGGACAACTGAGTGTGCACAAATGTCCGAGAATTGATTTTGCTGTAATGTTAATACTAAGATCTTCACCCAGGAGGAACTTAAGTCTTATTACCATCCCATAAGCAATGTTATTTCTAAACTGCGCCTGTGTAAGCTTGTGCCCACTTGTGCTTGTGATGACAAGTGCTTCCCGTCTTGCATATTCATTTTCCTGTAGATAAAAGACACCCACTCTCCTTTGCTAGGAGATCCAGAGCTTTGGAAACGATTCCCTGTGGTCTCCTTATTTGTGTAAATAAATTACTTTGTGTGGCAACTACTTTTGGTGGAAGCTTTGATTTCTGCTCACCAAGAAGTGGACCCACAACTTGGGTGGTAACAAGTCCATGGTGGCAGCTGGAAAAACCGTGACATGTTTTCCTGGTCACATGCAGAAGTGACGAGAGGCTCTGGATTGTCAATATTTCATATGAGAAAAAGAAATCCATCCTTGTTTAAGCCAGCATGTGTCAGAAGTTCTGGTTCTTGTAGTTGAAAGTATTCCTCGCTGATAGGGTTGTTTTGCTAGAAGAATCCAAGCCCTTCTCCCAAACAAGAACAATCTTAACTACTTCCCAGGCTCCAGGCTTGGAACATGAGCAACGAAAGTATGAAAGCACTTGGGATGTTTGGCACTGGCTTTGCTGATCTCTTGTAACCCTTCTCACCTCAAGGTACCGGTCAGTTGTTCACCATGGGAGCTTGTATGGTGAACTATTTGTAATTAAGGGAGGCTGACCATACTGAAGCTGGCCAGTCAGCTCTGCTTATTGCATCTGCTTTCATTATCCTACTAGTATTTTAGGTAACCGACAGCTTAAGGGAGGTGACCATAATGCAGAGATATACCTAGGAAGAACATTACCTGAGGATGCACCATAGTCTCGGGAGTGACCCTCATGTTTTGTGAGCAATCCATCTCTCAGGGCGCAATCACATTTACCCAATATTTATGTCAGCCTGTACACCAGTCCTTTCCACTAAGTCCTTCTGCCTTTCATATTTTGTATTCATATGCATGGTTTACACAAATGTGTGTTTTTAATTACAAGCAATACACAAACATCTTTCTCATTGTAAAAAATAATCAGTGATACAGATAAAATGAAGAATGTCATTGGTCATCCTACCCCCATTCCTAGCAACCAGAGATACAGTTTTATTTATTTATTTTTAAAGATTTATTTATTTGAAAGAGTTACACGGAGAGAAGGGGAGGCAGAAAGAAAGAGAGAGGTCTTCCATCCACTGGTTCACTCCCCAACTGGCCGTGATGGCTGGAGCTATGCCTATCTGAAGCCAGTTGCCAGGAGCTTCTTCTGGGTCTCCCACATGAGAGAAGCAGTCAAAGGACTTGGGCCATCTTCTACTGCCTTCCCAGGCCATAGCAGAGAGCCATACCAGAAGTGGAACAGCCAGGACTCAAACTGGCACCCATATAGGATGCCGGCATTGCAGGCGGCATACCCGCTATACCACAGCGCCAGCCCCCAGAGATACTGATTTATAAGGCTCTGGATACCTGCTAGGTTAGGATTTACATATTTATTTATTTATTTATTTAATTTTTTTTTTGGACAGGCAGAGTGGGCAGTGAGAGAGAGAGACAGAGAGAAAGGTCTTCCTTTGCCGTTGGTTCACTCTCCAATGGCTGCCACGGCTGGTGCGCTGATCCGAAGGCAGGAGCCAGGTGTGTATCCTGGTCTCCCATGGGATGCAGGGCCCAAGGAGTTGGGCCATCCTCCACTGCACTCCTGAGCCATAGCAGAGAGCTGGCCTGGAAGAGGGGCAACCAGGACAGAATCCGGCACCCCGACCGGGACTAGAACCCGGTGTGCTGGCGCCGCAAGGCGGAGGATTAACCTAGTGAGCCGCGGCACTGGCCGGATTTATGTATTTATAAAGTGCATGTCTGAAGAAATTTGTAGTTCTATTTTTAGCTGTTTCCATGTATGCACTAAACTTACATGCTGTCATATAGTGAGTGGTAGGCAATCTTGATTTCTTGAAAATAATAATTTAATGTCTTCAGTTTCCATATCCATACCATGAATTCTTGCTATATTTTTAAACAGATAAATGGTATTAGCTAATGTGCTGGTTTTAAAATTTGCCCACAAATTTTTCTCTATTTCCCTTTTCAAGAGGTGGAAATTCATTCCTGTTTTCTTAGTATTGGTTAGATTTATTGACTGTCTTCTAATGAATAGAAGGGTATGGCAGTCCCTCCTTATTTCAGGGTTAACATTCCGTGACTTCCAGTGGGCAATACTAAACCCTACAATTTAATGCCTTTTCCATCTTAACTAAGCACTTACATAGCACACTGCAGTAGCAACTTCTGCAGTTCAAGATGCAACAGCAAAACTAGCACAAATTTCTTCTTCCTTCCCACAAATTCAAGCATAGAAAATTCATTCTTACCATAGATCTTGGCGACCTCAGCATACGATTTTTTTACATCTTTCCTTAAGTGGATAACTTGCATCTTTTCGCATAAAGGAAGCACTTTCCAGCTTCTCTTTGGCATTTCTGAAGGGTTGGCATCACTACTCTCGTGCTTAATTAAATAATATTAACAAGTTCATCACACATCCCAGTTCAAAGTATAAAGCCAAAGTTGAAAAAAATTCCCTAGCCCAATGCAAATTAAGTACCCCTCAAAACTGCACATTTCCCTCCTAGTTTGATTCATAATTTAAAATATATATACAAGGGGAATGGAGTGGCCAACGGCCTGCAGTGCAACATGCCCAAGTTTTACTGTGACTGCTGCGATACGTACCTCACCCATGACTCCCCATCTGTGAGAAAGACGCACTGCAGTGGTAGGAAACACAAAGAGAATGTGAAAGACTACTATCAGAAGTGGATGGAAGAGCAGGCTCAGAGCCTGATCCACAAAACAACAGCTGCATTTCAACAAGGAAAGATACCGCCTGCTCCATTCTTTGCCCCTCCTCCTGCAGGAGCGATGATCCCACCTCCCCCCAGTCTCCCGGGTCCTCCTCGCCCTGGTATGATGCCTGCACCTCATATGGGAGTCCCTCCCATGATGCCAATGCTGGGCCCTCCTCCTCCTGGGATGATGCCAGTGGGACCTGCTCCTGGAATGAGGCCACCCATGGGAGGCCATATGCCAATGATGCCGGGGCCCCCAATGATGATACCTCCTGCCCGTCCCATGATGGTGCCCACTCGTCCAGGAATGACTCGGCTGGACAGATAAGGAGAGAGGGGAGGCCTCTTCCTAGCAGTTCTGTATCGCTTGTTCTGCTTCACCAGGAGATCATGGTGCTGTGACTCTGGGTGTTTTCTAACAGCATGACAAAGAAGACTTGCTCCCCCTTCTTATCAAAGAAAGAATAGTTTTGGGGGAAGTGGGATTTCGAAAAGTGCAGTTTTCATTTGTATTGTGAAATGTGAGAATAAAATTGTCAACTCTTTTAGTTAAAAAAGGTGTTTCTTTTTTCTTCCCCTTTGTATTCTTTCTGTATTATAAAGAGATGAAACCTTCTATATATATATATTTTTTGTATATCTATATATATACAAAATGACCTTAAAGTATTGATAATTTAGGGAGCAGGTATTGTGGTATAGCAGTTTAAGCCATGGCTAGGGACTCTTGCATCCCACATTGAAGTGGTGGTTCGAGTCCCAGCCACTGTGCTTCTACGCCAGCTTCCTGGTGCCTGGGAAGCAACAAATGTTGGCTTGAGTACTTGAGTTCCTGTCAGCCTTGTGGGAGACCTGAACTGAGTTCCTGGCTCCTGGTTTCACTTTGACCCAGTCCTGGCTGTTGTGGCTATTTGCGAAGTGCACCAGTAGATCAAAGAATCTTTCTCTCTCTCTCCACTCTGCCTTTCTTATAAATCAATCAATCTTAAAAAAAATTTGGTAAGTTGGGGCTGGTGCTGTGGCACAGTGGGTTAACACCCTGGCCTGAAGTGCTGGCATCCTATGTGGGGGCCGGATCTAGTTCCAGCTGCTCCACTTCCAATCCAGCTCTCTGCTATGGACTGGGAAAGCAGTGGAAGATGGCCCAAGTCCTTGGGCCCCTGCACCTACATGGGAGACCTGGAAGAAGCTCCTGGCTCCTGCTTCGGATTGGTGCAGCTCTGGCTGCTGCAGCCAACTGGGGAGTGAACTATTGGATGGAAGACCTCTCTCTCTGTCTCTGCCTCTCCTCTCTCTGTGTAACTCTGACTTTCAAATAAATAAATAAATCTTTAAAAAATTTTGATAACTAGTGTAGAATTCACTGCCTTGATGATACATGCTGTAGAATTTTTTAAAGAACAGACAGCTCTCTGGCCCTGGTAATCTGCTTATCTGATTCAATGTCACGTACTCAACATTGACTGGGCCAAAAAGCCCTTTCATTTTCTCTGGTTCTAGTGTTCTGCTTGAAGTAACTTCAGGAACTCAATTGAGAATGATATGAATCCTCTGACAATAAGACTAAGAAGAGGGTCCAGCGCCATGGCTCACTTGGTTAATCCTCTGCCTGCAGTGCTGGCATCCCATATGGGCGCCGGGTTCTAGTCCTGGTTGGGGCACCAGTTCTGTTCTGGTTGCTCCTCTTCCAGTCCAGCTCTCTGCTGTGGCCTGGGAAGGCAGTGGAGGATGGTCCAAATGCTTGGGCCCCTGCATCTGCATGGGAGACCAGGAGGAAGCACCTGGCTCCTGGCTTTGGATTGGCATTTGGGGCGTGAACCAATGGAAGGAAGACCTTTCTCTCTCTCTCTCTCTCTCTCTCTCTCTCTCTCTCTCTCTGTCTGTCTCTCCCTCTCCCTCTCCCTCTCTCTCTCTCGCTGTCTATAACTCTACCTGTCAAATAAATAAAAAACTAAAAAAAAAAAAAAAAAAACTAAAAAAGAAAGACTAAGAAGATTAGCTTTGTAGAGAATCCTAGATTTCCCAAATAGTAAATCTGGTGTTGAGTACTTACATTGCACACACTTGATCTTAGCCAAAAGGCCGAGAAGCGATTGAGTACTTACATTATGAATTACATTGTGAATTACACAATGTAAGTTGTGTCACAATGCAAGGTTCAAGATAATCGATTACCTCATGGTCCTTAAGAGGAAGAATAAATGCTTCCAGGAGTCAAAGTTGATTTTGAATGAAGACAGAGCAGAACAAGTTGACAATAATTTGAAAATTTTCCCACATCTAGAACGGAATGACTTTTAGATCAGACCTGGACTCACCGAGTTGATAAGCAGGTAATATGATCTTTCGTACCACAGTTAATAGAGAGTCTTTGTCCAGGGCAGGCTTACAGCTTGACCCAGCTAGAGCAGTGTGTCAGGAGGGGGCACTTCAAAGATGAACCACTCTCTGCAAACTCACTGCCAAAGCAAAGTGCAGTCATCCTTTCTATTTGCGGAGCGCGTCATTGACACAAACACTGCAGACCTCTGCCTCCTGCTCATTTCACCAAGGGTCCAAGTCCGTTAGCACACTGAAGATGAAAGGGATAAACTGCAACCAGCCAAACAAAGATGTTGGCAGATTCATAGGCCATTCAGCACACACATGAAACTACTAAAATAACAATCACCAATAATTCCTGTAGAAAGGTAGCCTGGTCAGCATCTCAGAGGGCAGGCAGTGCTGCAAGAGGTTAGGGTGGAGTTCAAGGTTATGGTGGAGCTTAGATAATCCCAGATAGGGTGAATTAAAAGAATGTGTCTCCTATTTTTTTTTTTTCTGTTGTTGGCATAAGTGACTCAATATGTGAGCTTGCCTCTTTTGCATAAGAGTGTATTTCCTGCAGGTGCCGCGGCTCAATAGGCTAATCCTCCACCTAGCGGTGCCGGCATACCGGGTTCTAGTCCCGGTCAAGGCGCCGGATTCTGTCCCGGTTGCCCCTCTTCCAGGCCAGCTCTCTGCTGTGGCCTGGGAAGGCAGTGGAGGATGGCCCAAGTGCTTGGGTCCTGCACCCGCATGGGAGACCAGGAGAAGCACCTGGCTTCTGGCTTCGGATCAGTGCGGTGGGCTGGCCGCAGCGCGCCAGCAGCAGCGGCCATTGGAGGGTGAAACAACGGCAAAAGAAAGACTTTTCTCTCTGTCTCTCTCTCTCACTGTCCACTCTGCCTGTCAAAAAATAAAAAAAAAAGGAGTGTATTTCCCTCCCTGTTAATCATGAGATACATAGAATTGTGCAACTTGACATGAGAATAAAATATAGAAAATGCACACCCACTGTAGGTTGTCTTGTATCAAAGATGCTAAATACTGGGCCACAGCAGATTCCAGTCCCATCAACAATCCCTGTGACAGTGGCCACGGTTTCACTGCTCCCTTTGATCAGATCTTGGTGACCCACATCTGCAGAAAACAGTCAAGCTGATCATATTAGAAGATTCATCCATAAAAATTCTTGCTGTAGTCATGAGAAGTGCATTAACGAACTTAGTGTTCTGAGAGCGACTATACCCAATGAGAGAATCCAATCACCAAAAGTAGGCTTAGAGCTAACACTGCTAATCTCTTCTGTGGTATGGCAGAGATGAAACCTTGCAAAGTTCCGCCTGTGGTTCCTCCAACATCATACCAAAAGGACAGCAAAGAGAAAGCAGATTGAATGTCCATCAACATGAGATGAGTTACATAAATGATGGTAACGTTTGTGCAGTGGAATCAAGAACAATCATCACAAGCACAAGAAAACTCTATGTACTCAAGTGGAGAAATTGTCAATAATTGTCAATGTTGTGAAACCCAAAAGACAGGTTTGGAAACACTGTGCCTTCCAACTCTTCCCCACCTCTTCCCATGTAGCATGTGCTGGCAACCGTGAGTTAAAAGGGCCTGGGTGAATGAACACAGATTTGCTCCACCTTCAAAAGGTATCTGGAATTCAACTTACTCTTACCACCCTCTCATCATTGCCAGCCAGGTGCAAGCCACACTCATCATCACAGTGAAAGAGCCTTCCCAGGGGTCACTGCTTCCGTCTTTGCCTCTCAGCTGTCCATGGTCAACACAGCAGTCAGGGTGTTCCTCTTCCTCCTCTTCTTCTTCTTCTTCTTTTTTTTTATTTGACAGGTAGAGTTGTAGACAGTGAGAGAGAGAGACAGAGAGAAAGGTCTTCCTTCCATTGGTTCACTCCCCAATTGGCTGCTACGGCCAGGCGCTGCGGAGATCTGAAGTCAGGAGCCAGGTGCTTCCTCCTGGTCTCCCATGTGGGTGCAGGGCCTAAGCACTTGGGCCATCCTCCACTGCACTCCCGGGAGAGCTGGACTGGAAGAGCAGCAACCGAGACTAGAACCTGGCTTTTATACAGGATGCCAGCGCCACAGGCAGAGGATTAACCAAGTGACCCACGGTGCCAGCCCCAGGGTGTTCTTAAAACACAAGTCGGATTCTGTCCCCTTGTGCCTTCCAAAATCTTGCCATCTTCTTCATAGAAGCCAGCACCCATAGGTGACTTACAATACTTCCTCTTGTCCCTATGCTCATTCCAATCTCTCTGCTCCAGCCTCACAAGTGTTCAAAGTATCCCTCCAACGTGCTAGGTGTGTTCTTTCTTCTGGAGTTTTGACCTTTTTGAAAGGCAAGCAGCTGTGTCCTTTCCAAATGACTTTTCTCAAGATATCTGCAGAGTCAGCTCCTCCAGTGCCTTCAAGTGTTGACTCAAAAGCTGTCTTTCTTTTCTGAGAAAGACAGTCCTCAACTTACTGTGTATCCTGCGTCAACTTTTCACAATGGTAGGAAAACAATACAGGTTCAAAAGAAACTGTACTGCAACCTTTGGATTTGGATCTTCTTCCCAGGATGGCACTATGTGGTCCCCTTCTCTCTCATGCTGCAGCCAAACCCACACTCTCGAGGAGAAATAACTCATAACTCACAGTGCACCATGTCGCTGGGCAAGAGTGTGCAGCAGCTGATATGAATTCAGTGCATTTCAAACTCACTTTCTTGTTGATCTATGATGGGTTTATCAGGCTGCAACTCTGTGGTAACAAGACAATCCGTGTGGGAGCACTTCAAGATGTTCATGGAGAAATGGAATTAAAAGATAACTTTCTTTTGGTGCAAATTTTAAAAAAACTCCACGCATGATTTTTTTTTCGCAGTAGACATTTCCATGCTCTTTTTAAAGGCTTATATTTCAAATGATCCAACATTAATGTTAATAGTAAGATTAATTGCTATTATTGTGGGAGGGGTTTAGATAGATTTCATGTCTATCTTTTCAGCTTTATTTTTATTTTTAATATTCTTTATTAGTGTGGGAGTTGTTTAGATAGTTTTCATATCTATCTTTTTTGCTTTATTTTTTCCTTTTTAACACTTGTCTTTATATTTCTTTTTTTTTTAAGATTTTTTTTTGTTTGAAAAGTAGAGTGACAGAGAAGGAGAGATAGAAAGAGATCTCCTATCCACTGGTCCACTTCTTAGCATATATAAATATAAAATAGTTTTATATATATAATGTATGTGTGTGTGTATATATAAAGCAGGTTTTCAAATTTTGTATATATACACCTATATATATACATATATATAGTTTTAAAATTCTCATAGTTTTAAAAATAATTATTTTATTTGTTTGAAAGGCAGAGTGACAGAGAGAGAAAAAGAGGAAAGAGAGAGAGAAAGAGAAAATTTTCCATCCACTGGTTCACTCTCCGAATGGCTGCAGCAGCCAGGAGCCAGGAGCTTCATCCAAGTCTCCCATTTGGGAGGCAGGGGCTCAGGGACTTGGGCCGTCTTCTGCTGCTCTCCCAGGCATGTTATCAGGGAGCTGGAATGGAAGCAGAGCAGTTGGTACTTGAGCCTGCACTCCGACATGGGCTGGGATGCCAGTGCTGCAATTGGTGGCTAAACTCCCTGCACCACAACGCTGGCCCCTTACATTCTTACATTTCTTAAATTTCTGACTCCCTAACTAGAATGAAACACAATGAGGGTAAAGTTATTTTGTAGAAATCGGTTTGTTTACTCTTTGATCTTCATTGGGTGACTCATGGTGGGAGCCTGAGAAATGTTTTGCATGAATAACTAAATGAAATAATTAATGTGATTATAATATTTCTGGAAGACTACATAGGAAACTGATAGCACATTTGTCTTAGGGGAGGAGAACTGGTGGCCATGGTTAAGGGGAAGACTTTTCATTGTATATCCTTTTGCAGTATATTAAAAATTTTGGATATTTTACCAATGTATTTTTATATAAAAGCTAATTCAAAATCTTAAAAATATTCCTTTAACTGGCAAAATCAGGATTACTCAAGCAGCTGGCCTAACTGGCTTATGAAATTATTTGTGCTTCTAGTCCGATTATACATCCATACTCTGTGTGATCCAGCATTTCATCAGCGCATATATCTCAAAAACATTTCTACAAAAAACGTCTAAAGCAGCTTTTGTTATGTCAAAGGCCAAAGTTTCGACCATTACAATAAATGATCTAATAGGCTACCAGGCAGCTGATAATACAGAGGTTCTGTGCTAGGCATGACAGAATACTCTGTTTTCGTCAGGTAGCTTGACCAGGAAGAGGCAAATAGCATAATACAAAAAGCAGGTTGGTTTACATTAGGTTCTTTCAAGCTACTTTCCTTGTAAGGGATAAAACCAAGGGCGAGATTTTCTTATCTTATTGGCTAGAACTGGATCGTTTCTGTCTTGGGCTACTATCTGATTCCCCAGAAGTTCAGAGAAATAGCTTACTTGTGGTTTGGTGACGCGGAACCTGAATGTGAATGATTCCATTTGGTCTATTGACTCTAATGCAGGAGCTCTGTCCAAAACAGTGACCTCCTAGAAATTCTATGTAAGTTATAATAGCCCAGATATACCTATCGACAGGAGAATGGACACCGTGTGATGGGTGCGTACACTGAGTACCACTCACTAGTTAACAATGAGTGGACAAGAGGGATGAGATCAGAATTGACCCAGATAACTCACAGTGATCAAAATCAGAAGAGCAGGGGCCGGTGCTGTGGTGCAGTGGGTTAACACCCTGGCCTGAAGCACCTGCATCCTATATGGGCACTGGTTCAAGACCCGACTGCTCTACTTCCGATCCAGCTCTCTGCTATGACCTGGGAAAGCAGTAGAAGATGGCCCAAGTCCTTGGGCCCCTGCACCCATGTGGGAGACCAAGAAGAAGCTCCTGGCTCTTGGCTTCTCATTGGCACAGCTCTGGCCATTGCGGCCAACTGGGGAGTGAACCATTGGATGGAAGACCTCTCTCTCTCTCTCTCTCTCTCTCTCACTCTCTCTCTCTGCCTCTCCTTCTCTCTCTGTGTAGCTCTGGCTTTCAAATAAATAAATAAATCTTTTTAAAAAATCAGACAGGGACAGTTGATAGAAAAGGACTTGGGGATTTAATGAGGAGATGCTCTGGGTGATGGTAGCATGCATTGAGACAGAGAGACAGAGGCCAAAAAAGAAAAGGAAAGAAATGCCTGTGTGTGTGTGTATGTGTGTGTGTATGCTAAGCTTATAGAGCAAGTGCAAATCTGGGTTTACACGGAGCTCTCTTTTGCTCCAGCCACCCCCCGACCCGCCATGCCTTCTCCATCAGTGCAGTTAGCTTCCTAGGGATCACTTCCGCCTCTGAGCTTTGCTCCCTGGCACTGCCCGTGGGTGTCGTAGCATCGTAAATCCATGCAGCATAGCTGCCCGTCCGATGCTGTTTCCTGGTCCTCAGGAGACGAAGGTTCCATGATGGATGTCATTGGACCATGTCCCTGACTGGGGAGCTGACCTGCTTCACAGACGGGGGAGGACAGAGTGGTGCATTGGGAAGACACTGCCATGTACTTCACCTAAAATGAAGTGCTGAGGAACCATAATGAGGCTTTTATGCCACGTGCGTGTTTTCCTTTCCATTAAATCTCAGATACGCTGTTTGCTTTAGGATCCTTAGTTCAGGCGGCTTTGAAATCCAGAGGCGGAAAGAGACCCTTGGTTTAAGTTCAGCAGCACAGCCTGGCAATGCAACAGCAGTGCTATTTGGCTTTCCCTCTGTAAATATTTGTTCTCTCTCAGGCTAAGGAGTGGCCTGTGGGAGAGAGACGAAAATATCCCCATTTATACCCTCCAGGTGCAGCAGGAAACGCCCGACCCCTCACCCTGCCCCTGCAATGACCTCAACCTGGCTGGGGAGGACCACCCTCCAGGCTGCCCCAATGCAGACCTATGATCATCTCTCCAGGTTGACTGCTGAATAGCAAGAGAAGATGAACCTGAAATTGAATGGTTATCGCAAACCAATATTTTTTCCCTCGAGTCAAGAGGTGAAGGTTACTTAGCTTTCACCGCCGCTGCCAAGCTTGTTAATGAAAAGATGGAAAAACAATATTGACAACAGTGAAGTCCAATTTGTCCAGAAATCGAGGCTGATGTAGTGTAAAAATGAGAAGGAAGACAAATGAAAGAATAAGAGATGTAATAAGGCCAATCATGGGAAGGAAATTGCAAGAGTCTTAAAGAAATATTTTTTTTTTCTGCTGGGTCCATTCGTTTGGGTTTTTGTATTTCTGCTTTTCACAGGAATATCATGATATGAAGGTTAATACAAAATAAGAGCTTATGGTATAGCTCCTGGATCTGTTTGCCTAATTATCTCTCCCTGCTCTCTCAACTTAAGTCAATTTTGTTTATTCATTCAGCAAACATTTACTGAGGTGCATAGTGGTCTAGGTATTTGTTCTTACATTCACTTTTTAAACGTTCGAATTTACATCTCTACGAATTTATCCTCTTTCACTTTCTTAAGTTTTTGTCTTGCTAATTCAAGGCTGTGACATTCTATGCACCACAAAGTTACTGCTTATCTATCGATGGTCCTATCTAGCTTATAAGACCAAGACAAGGAGCAAAAGAAGTAATCCTGATAAAAGACATATGAAAATATTTTTCATTTTAAACACATTCCAAGAAGTAATGTAAGTCTTTTGACTTTCAATGGAAAAGAAAAGCATCAAGAAAGTTAATTCATCTCTATAACTTTGATAATAAGCTTCACAATTGAAACAAATATGAAAACAACAAAAATAGGAAAGTGAATTAATGTGAAATCATAAATTTTTCTAATATGAAAACAAGAGATTGTTGGATTTAGAAATGCAATGAAGCCCATAAATATCAGATGAAGACTGTAGGCAGGAAATAGGACTTTAATGAAATATTTTGTCAAAGGAACTCTCAAAGGAATTCTCAAAAAATAAAAAAAAAAGAGAATTACAGGCCACAATTTCTTAACTCTTTGCAATAAAATTAGAAAATGCCAGAAGATAAGACAAAAAAAAGTGCCCAAATCAAAATACATAGAAATTAGAAGTATTTTTGGAAGAAACAGCATAAGAGAAACAAAAACTGGGATTATAGCCTACATATTTATAAAACAGTGGTTTATCTATCCATCTTCCTATCTCTAAGTGAGAGTGTGAGGACGTGGAATGGGTGACACATCCAACTACTTTTCTACATAGCTCTCCCAGGGGCTGGAAAGACATAATCTATTTCACTCCCTTCTGCAAGCGAGGACCACCTGTACTAAATGCCCCATGTTTAGCCCTTGTGTTAGTCAGCTGTTGGTTATTATCATGAAATGCCTGAGATGAGCTCTTTACAAAAGGAACGGAGTTTTATTTAACTCACAGTTCTGGAGGCTGAAAGCCCAAACAGCTTTGAAAAGATGATAAACGGATGATGGTGTGTGTGCAAAGGAAGGCTTGCGTGGTGGGCTAGAAAACCAAGACACAGAGAGACCGAACCCAAACTCAGGATTTTATAACAACTCTCTGATGAGAATTATGCTCTGAAGTCGTGTCCCCAGTGATCTCAGGACCTCCTACTGGGGCCCACCTCCTAAACTTCCTACTACTTTCCAATAGCAGCACCGTGGGGACCAGGCCTTTAACACGTGGATCCTTGGAGGATCCTGAACAATATCCAAACTCTAGCAACCCTGAAGTCCATCATTTGATAGGAGAAGAAGGGAGAGGAGGAATTAGCTTAGAGGAGGATGAGTCTTGCCTCAAGATCTTACTCTTCGTGGGCAGAGATAAACATTCATTACTTCGATCTTTTCACTTGAACTCCTTTTGTAGCAATTCGTAACTATCTCCCAGGCAAGTGGGGTGCCTCAAGTGTACAGGGACGAATATTACAACTTAAAAGAGTGAAATAGTAAATTCCATTAGGAAACTTACCAATATATGCAGCTGGCAACCTAATGCATGGGGTTAAACTGCTGCCTGCAACGCTGATGCCAGCATTCCACAGGAGCACCAGTTCAAGTCCCGGCTGCTCCACTTCTGATCCAGCTCCCTGCTAGTGAACCTGGGAAGGCAGTAGAAGATGGCCCAAGTGCTTGGGTCCCTGCACCTATGTGGGAGGCCCAGAAAAAACTCCTGGTTCCCTGCTTTGGCCTGTCCCAGCTCTGTTGCAGCCATCAGGGGTGTGAACCAGTGGATGGAGGACTCTCTCTTTCTCTTTCTTTTCCTCTCTCTCTATAACTCTGATTTCCAAATAAATAAATACATCTTAAAAAAAGAGTTTAATAATAATAAAAACTTGACTATCTATAGAAAAAAATAAGCCCAAACCTGAACCTTCACCCTGTTTCAAAAGGTGCTAAACACAGTTTTATGGCCAATTCTTCTTCTTTTTTTTTTTTTATGAGATATTCACTTAATGTGATAAAATAAGCTAAATTTAAAAAAATGGAAAACTTTTCTATTCCCCCCCTTTTTAAAAAAAGGTTTATTTTATGTATTTGAAAGAGTTACAGAGAGAGAAAGAGACACAGAGAGAGATCTTACATCCTTTGGATCACTCCCCAAATGGCCAGAGCTGCGCTGATCCTAAGACAGGAGCCAGGAGCTTCTTCCGGGTCTCCCACATGGGTGCAGGGCCCAAGGACTTGGACCATCTTCTACTACTTCCCCAGGCCACAGCAGAGAGCTAGATCAGAAATGGAGCAGCTAGGTCTAGAATCCATGTCCATATAGGATGCTGGCACTGCAGGCTTGGGCTTTAACCTGCTGCACCACAGCACCAGTCCTTTCTACCCCTATCTTAAAGCCTAACAAATATGGGACAAAAATCGATTATACAGGGTGGGCCCTTGACCTAGCAGTGAAGACCCCGCTTAGGATGCCAGCATCTTTCGCTGGAGCACCTGGGCTCATGCCCAGCTCTTCTCTAGAATCCAGCTTCCTGCTAGTGCATGCTCTGGGAGCAGCAGATGGTGGCTCAAGTTCTTAGGTTTCCAGTACCGATGTGAGAGCCCTGGATTAAGTTCCCGGCTCTCACCTTCGGCCTGGCCCAGCCCAGGTTGTGGCTGGCATTTAGGGAGTGAACCAGCAGTCGGCAAACCTCACTTTCTTTCTCTGCCTTTCAAATAAAATGAAAATAAATTAATTAATAGATTAATTAATTCTTGATAGAGTCATGCTTTAACAGAAAGCAGAAATGCACTAAGGGAAAACATGAGTGTCTAAGCGTACCTTCAGAGGCAGATAGATTTGCCTAAAAGATGGTTTGGACTGATGGGTGGATTCTATGAAAATTAAAATACATAAGATCCATAAGTGATGAACTCCAGGGCTATGAAAAGCATCTTGTAGAGCAGCATTTTGTGACAAAAGAGAAAAATATATTTTAAGCCCTTTTCTAAAAGTTGGTGAAGCAAGTTTTTGTACAATCCTTATTTTGCAATAAAAATATTCGTATGTACACAAAGTCCAAGAAAAATACTTCCCCCAAATTAACTAACTACTTTTATCTTATAGTTCATGTTAATTTTCTTTATAGCACTTGCCTGTAGTTTCCAAACTCTGTTGTATTTTATAATCAGAAAAAGACTTAACAGTGATTTTTAACATAGTGTTTGAACCAGTGGTTGGTCTTTTAGAGAAGTTACATTAAAGACAAAAATCTTAACTATCAAACACCCTTATAAATATTACATTTCCTGTATATCTTCAAAACTTTGTTAAAAAATCATGTAAGTCATAAATTTTTCTCTCAGCCATGATTATAAAAGTTCTTAATTTCTGATCTCCAGAAAATACCAACACCCTGAAAATTTTACTGTTAGCACAGTGGACGTTATGCTTTGAATCTTTCCTGAGTGTTTTGTTTATATGGATTTCTGGGGTGAAGATTGAGGAACTCTGCCCTTGGGAGTGGTGCAAGGATTGGCTTCTGTGTTTGCTCTATGAGTGGCGAGGGGGGGAGCAGAGAGCCCCCGAAGATAAGAGCTGCTTGTGCTGTCAATCACTGTATTAGACTTCTGTTGTTGCCATGACAAATCACCACACAATCACCACGCACTCTGTGGCTTAAAACCACAGAAATAGGGGCTGGAATTGTGGTGCAGCAGGTTAAGTCACTACACAGGATGCTGCTGTCCTATCCGAACATGGATTTGAGTCCCAGCTGTGCAGGGTAACCCAGGAGCAGCTCTCTGTCTCAACACCTGTCAGTTAAACACCAAGTCTTTTTTTTTTTTTTTTGGCCTTAGGAGGGAACAGTCCCAGGTCATCCCAGGGATCAGAATCTGAATTCCTTCTTGGGGGGGGGGGGGGCATTACTGAGCCCGCCGTAGTCAGCCTGGAGTGTGTTTAGCCCTGACATAAAACACGAGGCCGCCCATGCGTGTGCATGGAGTGACTTCATGCTCTGTCTGGGCATAGGGAACATCAAACGTGCCATCTGACATTTCAGTATTTGAGTTTGCTGAAATAAACTGACAGTGGACAGATGAACAGGGACAAAAATAGCTTACATGTTTATTTGTGTGCCTTGGATCAGTCTAGAAGGTGAAAACCCCCAAATTCAGTAAAACTAATAAGCTGTGTCCTTTTTTCACAGAGGAGAGGGGAAGGTACGTGGCAACCTAGGGAGAGTGAGTGATTTGGGGGGGGAAAAAAAGAATGGGTCATTAGAAGAATGGCCAATGGCCTGTCTGGACTGGGTGTCAACATCCAACTTCTCTTTTTCGACTCTTGTTGCTGTTAATCTGCCCTGATAGATAAAAATCCCCAGGGAGGAGTTTTCCCCTCTTTTATTAATTTTTAAATGTATTTCTTTTTATTTATTTGAAGAGGGGAGAGAGAGAGAGAGAGAGAGAGAGAGAGAGGTCTTCCATTCTGAGGTTCATTTCCCAGATGCCCAAAATAGCCAGGAGCCAGGAGCCAGAACTCAATTCATGTCTCTCACTTGGGTGCAGGGACTCAGCTGCCTGAGCCATCGTCTACTGCCTCCCAGGGTACACATTAGCAGCAAGCTAGAACTAGAATTGAAGCCAGAACTTGAACTCAGGCACTCTGATACGCAATGTGGGTGCCCCACGTAGCAGCTTAACCACTGCTTTGAACACCCATCACTAGCTAGGTTTTACGGGACAACTGACTTCCTTCTGGACAATCTGCCTTAAGTCAGTTAAGGCAAATTCAGGACAAGTCCCTGGTGCAGCCGCTGTTTCCCAAATGCCTTCCTACCTAACGATTTTTTGGATGGCATTTAATGGACTCCATCATGGGCAGTGGAGAATAAAACCCCACTGTTGGGGTTCTTGTGAGGAAAGCGAGCTACCGCTGGATGTATGGATGCTGGCTCAGTGCTGTTCTCTCTACGAGGCAATGGGTTCAACAGAGAGGCGTTTTCCTATAGTAACCGTCAACCAAACACAGCCAGTGAAGCTCAGGAGGAGAGAGTGAGGGAATCTGAAAGCTTCGTTCAAAAGGCCCAATTTAAAAAGATCAGGAATAGCTGGGGTTCAATTTGGATGAGGTTAACCCAGCTAATTGGCTAGTAGAGGCTCATGCCTTCAAATATCTAAGTTTTCAATAAGTTGAGGGCATGAATTTGTTGCTTATATCCATTTTAGGATGGTTTAATGTTTTGTTCTTTTTAGTAATAATCCTCTTCAGGATCTCCCACCACCCCACATGTAACATTAAAATACTTGGTACCTCCATTCTCTGTATCCCTCCAATGAGGACTGTTGTACACAGATGCTCCTCAACTTATGGGGTCACATCCTGATAAACCCATCGTATACTGAAAATATCGTAAGTGAAAAATGCCCTGCAAACCCCTGAGCTATCATACATCGTAGCCCAGAAAAGCAGCTCATTGGGTGTCAGTTGTTTCCCTTCATGACCAAGGGTCTGACTAGGAGCTGAACTCACTGCCACCAGCCGCTGTTGCCATGGAGGACTGAATTGGACCACTTATGAATCGCCTTGGAAAAGGTATCTCTCAGCCCAGCTTCGACTGCAGGCATATTGTTTTGGGGACCATCATGAAGTCAAAGCATCATAAACGGAATCTTTGTAAGTTGGGGACCATCTGTTCTTAGAGTAGATAACTGCTCCTGGATCCTGGCTTTGGATTGGCCCAGCTCCGGCCATTGCAACCATCTGAGGAGTGAATCAGCATATGGAAGACCTCTTTCTCTGTCTATCTCTCTCTTGGTCTGTAATTCTGCCTCTCCAATAAATGAATAAATCTTTAAAAAAAAACCTAAAAGCTGCTTTTGTGATCATCATTGATTAAAAATGATACAAGGTGATTATGCACCCTGGAGAACTCAGCGTGACAAAAAAAATTCTGAAATAATTGGGCCAATTGAAGAATTCAGAACTTTATCTTGTATGTCTTGGGAGTACCATAGAAATTCATTGATTTTATGTTTTGTCCTAACTTTGCAAGGCTTAACTCAATTAACATTATCAATATTTTACATTTTTAGAGTAGGTGGGTTTCTTAACTTCATTGAAGGGACTAGTTGTAATACGGTTGAAGTTCGATAACAGTTATAATTCAATGTTAGAGAGAAGGAGTCCTCAAAGAAAAAAGTTTGAAGAAGGAGGCAACTTGAAAAATAGACTTTTTCTTCTTTATGATTTTGAATGCTAATAATAAATCCTGACTCCCAATACTATTCATTCAACAATTTATCTGATGAGATACTTAATCTGTGTCCAGCCCTATAGTAGGGACTATAAATGGAGAAGTAAGTAAAATAGACAAGATTTTACTTTCTTGAAGTTTATATAGTAATAGGGAAAAACAATAGACAAGTACACAAATAATTAAATAAATCAAGATAGTTATACTTGATATGAAGAAAACAAGATGATATGACAGCAAATAAAAATGGTCATGGATTGGTTGGGAAATAATCACTCCCCAGGAGAGCCAATTCCTGGAGGGGAAAAAAACGCATAAAATAGTTAAACAACAAAGAAAGTAGAAAGGTGATTAACCACCCAAGCAAAGGTGCAAACAGCTAAGGTCAACTTCCAAGTTTGAGGAAACAGTCCCACACAGGACTGCCCTCACTTCTGACACCAGTTGTAAAATTAGAGAATTTCCAGGGCTGCCCTCAAGTTTGATAATTCACTAAGGAGCCGGCGCTGTGGTGTAGTGGGTAAAGCCATTGTTGTCGCTCCCCCTCTCGCGGAGGAACGACACTAGACCCTGCGCTGTTCTTTTGTCTGCCCTTCCCGGGTTAGCTGCTGCGCCCCCCCCCCCCCCTCCGCGGAGGGGCGGCACCCCCGCCGCTTTCCCCGCTTCCACGGAGGAGCGGCACACCGCCGGCCGGCTCTCTCAGGGGCTGCTCAGGTGTTCCTCAGGTGTTCCTGGTGCATGTTGTCTCTCTCCTCCTTTATAGTCCTCTTCCACCAATCCCAACTCTGCTGCCCACACACCGAGCACGCTGCTCTCCTCCAATCAGGAGCAGGATCAGCTCCTGCAGCTTATCAAACTGATGAGGCAGCTGCTTAGAGGTTGTTTGCTCCCTCTCAGCGCCATATTGTGGGAGAGCAGATGCATAGAATAAGTCTTAATTCCAGTAACTTAGTCTAGTCTCAGTTGATCCCCACAATTGTCTGTGTCCCGGCCTCCCATATGGGTGCTGGTTCAAGTCCCAGCTCAGCCCACTACGCCATAGCACTGGCCCCATCTCTCACTGAGTTTGACAATACACACAAAGGATTGCCAGTGGGGCAATGTCACCCCGGTGTTCAGAGATTTTTTTTCTTTTTGGGGCTCAATCTCATACTGAATGCATGGCTGACCTTGAGTATCCCCCCCTTCCTGAAGGTCAAGTGAAGCCTTTGGCTTTCCATCCTCTAGCAGTCAGAACTGACATCGAGTGGCCTGAAGTCCCTGGGATGATTCACACTGTTGAATCTATAGGCGGGCAAACAAGCAGGGGCTTGCGATCTCCCACCGGTAGGGAAGGGTGAAATCTTGGGCTTCCTTTGGATATAGCTGAGTTTTCCGTACACAGAAGGCTAAAACCACTTTCAGAGTATGGAAAGATCAACGTGGATTTGAGGAGTTGAAAAGTATGTGGAATTGAAAAGTGTTTCGTTCAGTGCTTTAAACATGAAAGTGAATTAGATTCTAGTGAAAATGGATGAGCTTTAGAGACCCTTGATCAAGAAAATGGGAAAACACCCTCATTTTTTTAAAAAAGTGAGTATTTGGGGGAGATTAATGTGATTATGAATTGCCCCCAGCCTTTTCTCTCTCCTGTCTCTTCCTTGGTAATCTTATCCTATTTCATATTTTTAAGTATACTAGTAGTTATGTAATTTATAGATTCAGACTCAAACTCTTTTTGGAGGTTCAGACTCATAACTCAACACCTGCTGGAATGCCAAATGGGCATCTCAATACGCACGAAGATAAGCTTTTATTTTCCCTTCTCCTATTCATCTCTCTTATCTCAGTAGGGTACCAGGAGTCACCTAGTGGATCAAGCAAAGACATTAAGCCATTCTTGATTCTTCTTCCTCTCTTGTCATCGTCTAATCAGTGGAAATAATACCTCAATCTAAATTATACACTGACTCCAACCACATCCACATCCGATCTGTGCAATCCTGGTCCACACCTTCAAAGCCATAAGATGTGATTGCCTCTGATTTCAACTCTTAGGGCTCCCACCTAGGTCACAGTCACACTCTGAGTTCAAAATGTGTGTCTGGGAGAGAAGATGCTGCATGGAGAAGCCTTGAGCCCTCTAGTTTTATTTATGTGGTTGAACTTGTTCTTTTAACCTGCACTTTCCAATATGGTAGCCACATAGCTCCTTAGTACTTGAAATGTGGTTAGTCCAAGTTGAGGAATGCCATAATTACAAAATGCACACCGGCTTTGCAAGACTTAGCACCAAATAAACCATAAACTATGTCATTTATGGTTGTTCTCTGCTGACTGCCTGTTTGGGATGATGCATATTGAGTATGTCTTATCTGAAATGTTTGCAACCAGAAGAATTCTAATCTTCAGACTTTTCCAGATTTCAGAATATTTGCACATCCATAATGAAATACCTTGAAGATGAGAGCCACGTCTAAACATGAAATTCATTTGTGTTTTATTTTATCTATGATTCAGATACACGAAGTTCATTTTCTTAGCGGAAGATAATTTTATACAATAATTTTAGTTGTGTCTGTGTTGACTGCATTCCAAGCAAGAGGTCAGCTGTGTAATTTTCTACTTGTGATGTCAAAGCTGCACTCAAAAGTTTGGACCATTCTGGATTTTCATATTAGGGATGGTCAACCTGTACTACTTGGGGTGTATTGGGTTAAATAAAATATATTATAAAAATTAATGTACTGGGGCTGGCGCTGTGGTGCAGTGGGTTAATGCCCTGGCCTGAAACACCAGCATCCCATATGGGCGCCGATTCGAGACTTGGCTGCTCTACTTCCCATCCAGCTTTCTGCTATGGCCTGTGATAGCAGTAGAAGACGGCCCAAATCCTTGGGCCCCTGCACCTGCGTGGGAGACCCGGAAGAAGCTCCTGGCTCCTGGTTTTGGATTGGTGAAGTTTTGGCTGTTGCAGCCAATTGGGGAGTGAACCATCGGATGGAAGACCTCTCTCTCTCTCTCTCTGCCTCTCCTCTCTCTTTGTAATTCTGACTTTCAAGTAAAAAATAAATAAATCTTTTAAAAAATTAATGTACTTTGGGGCCAACACTGTGACATAGTGGATAAAATCACTGCCTGCAGTGCCAGCATCCCATATGGGTGCCGGTTCGAGGTCTGGCTGCTCCACTTCCAATCCAGCTTTCTTCTATGGCCTGGGAAAGCAGTAGAAGATGGCCCAAGTCCTTGGGCTCCTGCACCAGTGTGGGAGACTCAGAGGAAACTCCTGGCTCCTGGCTTCGGATTGGCGCAGCTCCAGCCATTGTAGCCATCTGGGGAGTGAACCAACGGATGGAAGACCTCTCTCTCTGTAACTCTATCTTTTAAATGAATAAAATAAATCTTCAAAAGAATTAATGTCCTCAGCTTCTTTTTACTTTTTTTGTAAAAGATGTGACTGCTAGAAAATTTATTTTATTTTATTGCTTTTTAAATTGCTTTTAAAATTTTAAGATGTAACAGTTTTTAACATTTTGCCATATTCACTTCATATGGAGGTGTGAGAAATGACACACATCACTCTCATTTGTGTAGTGTCTCATTTTTCTTGGTCAGTGGTGCTGTTGTCCCATCCAGCTCTGTACCGGGTGTGTCTACAAGATTCAGAAAGCGGTCTTGCCTTGTCCTTGGGAAGAACTCGTAACTTCTGTCCCTGCCTTTTCTTTTAGATGGTCAATTTCTTTTATTTTTCAGAGGTAGAAAGGATGAAGAACAAAGAGTGATGTTTGTTTTCAGCTGTCTTCCTTCCAGATGTTCTTGAGAAAGCTTCCATAGACAAGAACATCCAGGGGGCATCAAATCGCTTAAAAAAAAAAAAAAAAGTCAAGAGATCGTCTGAAAGATGTCCGCTCTTCTAATACTTATTGAAGACAGAAACGTCAGAAGTGTTGAGTTTTTTCCCCTTTTTGGTTTTCCAAAAAAATGTTCCAGAGCTGAGCAAAGACTACATGTGCCAAGATTTTGTGAAAAGTATTCTTTATTGCACCGTTACTGGCTCTGAGGATTTGGTTTTAATAAAGAGTTTACAGAACCTCCCATGAAATGTCAGGAATGCGCCATTTCAGTAATTATGTTGTGTTCTAGGGCACAGCTAATGAGCATCTCTATAAGAGAGGAGTGAAAATAAGGGACAGAGGAAATCTCGGAATGATATTAATGACTTCTTCCAAGCAGGGACTGGCTCTTTGCTCTATTAGAAGCTTGTTAAATGACTGTCATTTCATTAAGGGAGTAGTTGTTTTATTTCTCTGAGATCTGTAGAGATAAGGTGATCTGTCCTTATGGTACTGCATCTCTGGACAGTGCTGGCCTTCACTAGAGAGAACCAGAAGATGGGGTACTACATGTGGCCAAGCTGGGGCACTCTGTCCAAATCCCTCACAATTTGATGATCCCTGCTCATTTTCTGGTGGTTATCAAGGGTGAGCTGCCCTGACCCTCACAAATGCAGCTAGTTTCATTATATCCCCCTTTGAGGTCAGTTCAGTCATTTAAAATACATTTTTAAAGGCTTCCAATGAAAAGCATAAAAAAGAAAAAAAAACCTTTTAATCATAATTCAGTAATTCTCCAGCCTTGATTTTTGGCTTTCCTTGCTGCCTAAGTGGTCATATATTTTATAAGCCTTGCTAATTTGCTGTTAAATTTGCTATTTATATGATCCTAGATGATTTGTTGGACTTCATTGAACAGAAAAGATTTTTATTAGCAGCCAGTGCTTTCAAAGAGGTGGTTTTTTTCACACCATCAAGGCCACTTTCTCAACTTATTGACAGCTTTATGAGTGTAGTTGGATAAAGAACAGTTTCCTGTATCCAAAAGCATTTTGCATTCCATGGGGCAAAAAGTCGGACTTTTAATTAGGATATAAGAGCCTTCCTCTCCCTCCCACCATTCCCCAGAGGTGCAGGGCAGCAACATTCACATTTAGATAGTTAATCACTTTTCCAGACTTCAGCCCACTAAAATTGGGAAGGTTTTGAGGTCATATGCTTCCCTGGTGCTGGGCCAGCTCAGGGTGGTACCTGCTTCTGCACATCTGTGTTTTGCACAGATACACACGCATGCACACCACACTTTGCCCCTCAAACTAATTGGGAGTATTTTGTTTACTGCAAAAACATCAGACAAATTCTGCTGAGAATCTTCTTTGAAACTTCATTTGATATTTCTCACAAGAGAATGGCTTTTCCTATGAGAGATGGTTTTCTGCATGGAAGCCCAGGCAAATTCTCCTTATCTCTTCACTCCAATCCTGACCGTACTATCCAGCATGTTTATGGGGCTTTTAAAGTTTTATGTTTCTGTTAAATTTTTCTTTATTGTTCTAATCCAACTCAGTAAATTCTTTCTCCTTCCAACCTTGTGTTCTGGCTTTGATGATAGAAACAGTGAGACACCAAATCTTTTTTTTTTTTTTTAGATTTATTTATTTATTTGAAAGTCAGAGTTACAGAGAGGTCGAGGCAGACAGAGAGAAGTCTTCTATCCATTGGTTACTGCCCAGATGGTTGCAACGGCCGGAGCTGCACCAATCTGAAGCCAGGAGCCAGGAGCTTCTTCCAGGTCTCCCACGCGGGCGTAGGGGCCCAAGGACTTGAGCCATCTTCTACTGCTTTCCCAGGTCATAGCAGAGAGTTGGATGAGAAGTAGAGCATCCAGAACTCGAATGGGTGCCCATATGGGATGCCAGCACTGCAAGCGGCGGCTTTACCCGCTATGCCACAGCACCAGCCCTGAGACATCAAATCATAAGTGAACATTTTGGAGCGCAAAGTGGTAGTGTGGTTGATATAATTTGCAGTATGTGTGTGTCTTCCTCTTGAGGGGAAGCATGTGCTTCTGGAATATGCCAGTTGGCTGGTTGTGGTCCCCTGTTGCATTTTTGTGAGAAGTCCTTGTCAACAGTCAGGCTAAATGGTTTCTGCCAAGCATATGGAGACGCATAATCTCAGCGTGTCTTGCCTAGTGGCATTAAGCTAATACTAAAGACACTTGGACAACCTGACACCTTATTCCCTTAAGTGACAGATGGGATTTTCATATAAGATGCTCTCCAGGAAATTTTTCTGAGTTGCTCATTTTTTGTGTATTTTGTAATTATCTTGAGAAGGCCTATTTTTTGACTCAAAAGTGAATAAAAACCAACCAAAAAGGGCAAACCCTTCCAGGTATGCATTTTTTATCCATGACCCAGAATCTAGCAGCTTAGCAAGCCTCTGGCAAGCTTCAGCCAATTGGTCCTACATTTGCAACTGAACCATGGAGGGCTATGACACTGATCTCAAGTTCAAGATCCACCTGTATCTGAGTGTCTGATGGAACCGGTATCTCAGTGACACACTGGTAGCAACAAATCCAAAATAATTCTGACTGCATTCCTCTATGAGCCACTTCCTTGGAATTTGCTGATCGCTTCATTGAAATAATGAGCAAAGTCACAGAATGTGTTAAGTGCCCTGGGCACATCCTGAACTTGGCTGGATCAAACATTTGCATATCACTTTCAGACTGCCAATATTTGTAACCAATGACAACTAATGCTAAATTCTAGTCCTTTTTTTTTTTTCCAGACTGCAATGAAAATTAGTTTTCTCTAATCAGTGCAAAAAAAATATTTTCTTTCTGGGCTACTTTGGTATGCATAGCCTGACTTCTGGCATCTCTGGGGGAACTTATCTTCCTCTTGTAGTAATGCTTGCAATCAATAAGATTATAAAATTGAGTTTTTAAAAAAAATTTTAATAAGATTTTATTTATTTATTTGAAAGTTAGAGTTACATGCAGACAGTGAGAGGGAGAGACAGAGAGAAAGGTCTTCCTTCCATTGGTTCACTCCCCAAATGGCCACAATGGCTGGAGCCGTGCCGCTTTGAAGCCAGGAGCCAGGAGCTTCTTCCTGGTATCCCACGTGGGTGCAGGGGCCCAAGCACTTGAACCATCTTACACTGCTTTCCCAGGCCACAGCAGAGAGCTGGATTGGAAGAGGAGCAGCCGGGACTAGAACCAGTGCCCTATGGGATGCAGCACCGCAGGCGGAGGATTAACCTACTGCGCCATGGCGCTGGCCCCTAAAATTGAGTTTTTTTTTTTTAATATTTTATTTATTTGATAGGGAGATTAAGACTAAGAGGGGGTGGGGGAAGAGAGGTATTGATCTTCCCATCTGCTGTTTCACCCCTCAAGTGGCCACATTCAATGGTCAGTGCTGGGCCAGGCTTTGGATTCAGGTACTCCATCCGGGTCTTCCATGTGGTTGGCAGGGCACAAGCACTTGGACCATCTTGGGCTGCTTTCCCAGGCACATTAGCAGGAAGTGGATCAGAAGCAGAGCAGCCAGCACTCCGATAGGGGAAGCCGGCATCATACTTGATGACTTAACCTGCGGCACCACAACGCTGGCCCCTAAAATTGAGTTTTTTTTTTTTTTTTTTTTTTTTGACAGGCAGAGTGAACAGTGAGAGAGAGAGACAGAGAGAAAGGTCTTCCTTTGCCGATTGGTTCACCCTCCAATGGCCGCCACAGCTAGCCCGCTGCGGCCAGCGCACTGTGCTGATCCAAAGCCAGGGGCCAGGTGCTTCTCGTGGTCTCCCATGGGGTGCAGGGCCCAAGCACTTGGGCCATCCTCCACTGCCTTCCCGGGCCACAGCAGAGAGCTGGCCTGGAAGAGGGGCAACCGGAACAGAATCCGGAGCCCCGACTGGGACTAGAACCTGGTGTGCTGGCGCCGCAAGGCAGAGGATTAGCCTATTAAGCCACGGCGCCAGCCTAAAATTGAGTTTTAATAGCTCCCATATCTACCCTTAGGATTCTAGAAATCACATTTTCTTTTTATTCCTCCACTAGAAAATCAGTTGGCTTGTTCAGTTTTCACAACCGATCAGTTGATGGTTCCTTTTCTGCCCAGACTTCCTTCTTCACATATTTGTGATCTTGATCCTGGGGAAAGGAAGTCAGCTGGGAGCCAGGGAGCCTCCTGTTAGCTCTGCCCCTTGTCAGCAGTGGTGACTTAGGCCTGTCGCTTCACCTGGACCTCATATTTCCCCAGGCAGGAAGTGTATGTACCATTCCCAGAAGGCTTTGCGTGTTGGAGTTCCTGGTGCAGATGTGTGCCTCTGGGAAAGACACAAGGAGGTGAGCTTCAGAGCCTCACTTTGCACCTTTGGACTGGAAGTGCCCAAGAAGATTGTTGCAGCCAACGTAATGCGTTTAACGCATGGTGTCTTTGGGAAAAGGTTTCTTAAGATCCTATCAATGTATTTGACCTTAGATCTTGTGTTTTATGGCCTGCATGGTCAAACAGGGTGCAGGCTTCATGGTTTTCTTCCTGCTTTTATCTCTCTTTCTCCCCCTCTGTCTCTCAATTTTCTTCCTCTCCTTCTCTTTCCCTCCACCCTCCCCTCTTTCCTTTCTCCCTTCCTTCTTTTTTCCATCCCTTTATCTCACTAGCAACCAAACAGACCATCTTCCCTCTTATGTGTTCCATAGCAAGATGCTCCCTGATGCACTGTCCCCTGACCATGCTTAGATGTCTAGAACACCCAATAGCCCCTGGTTATGTGGACAGGAGAGAGTTATTGCCACCTCTGTAGTGACATGCCGGCCCCTATGGACCCTTTCGCAGCACCATCTGATGAAATTGCTATGAGAGAAAGACAGAGAGAGGATTCATTACTTTTCCCATACTGTATCTGTTGTGGATGATTCAATAAATCCAGCCTGTACTCAAGGAGAGGGAATTCACCAAGGTGTGAATAGCAAGACAGGCAGGGATCATTGGGAATCGTATGCTTATGCCAGGCCTCTATTATCTAATGGGCTATGGTCCTTTCACTTGCAATATTCAGTTATTCCCTGCCAACATCCTAAAAGGTATAATCTCCCTGCAGTATCAAGTCAAATACTAACATATCACTATCTAGGCCAGGCCAGGCTCCTGGGGTAGTGTCTGCGATATTGTTCCCTGCGTACAGTTATCTGGGTCTATATTTTTGTGAAACTGAAAGAGAGTTACCTGCCTTCCCTCTGTCCAACAAACAACAGCGGGACTGGACAGCATCATTACTGTTGCTATTCCCAATCAAACAGGGAGGAAAGGAGAGGCACGAAGGAATGACTGGTCCATAGCAATTCTGAAACTGAACCCAGACATGGTGGGAAATAATTTGAGTAGATCTCCAGCCTGAGAACCCTGTATCCAACTCGGCCCTGTCTTCTGGCTTCTTGGTTCTCATTCTTTGTGCATGCAAAGTGGCATAAGTTTATAGTGAGCAATTCTTTTAGTCTGCTTCTGGCTAGTAGACTTTGGAGAGCTTGAAGACCTGTTTTTCCTTCCTCACTATTACTGTTCCCTTTGATACCTTTCTATAAAACATGTATATATGACAGTAATTATTATATTAATATATTAAAATGTGTGGGACTTCTATAGGTCTTCTTGAGATATATGCTATTAGGCAAAATGTCTTTCTTTTTAAAGATTTATTTATTTATTTGAAAGTCAGAGTTACACAGAGAGGAGAGGCAGAAAGAGAGAGAGAGAGAGAGAGAGAGAGAGAGAGGTCTTCCATCCTATGGTTCACTCCCCAATTGGCTGCAATAGCCAGAACTGCGCCGATCCGAAGCCAGGAGCCAGGAGCTTTTTCCAGGTCTCCCACACAGGTGCAGGGGCCCAAGGACTTGGGCCATCTTCTACTGCTTTCCCAGGACATAGGAGAGAGCTGGATGGGAAGTAGAGCAGCCAAGTCTCGAACCGGCGCCCATATGGGATGCAGACGCTTCAGGCCAGGGCACTAACCCGCTGTGCCACAGCACCAGCCCCTAGGCAAAATGTCTTAAGTGCAGATCTGTTTGAGGTGTGCTAAGTCCCATAGTTTGATTGAGGGAATGTATGAGGTACACCCATAACGCTTTCAGAGTGCTTTTGTCTGACCGATGGTACTCGGAGACATCATTTTTAATATTTGTGGGGTCTTAACAAAATTTTTCACAATCATACCCTAAACTTCACCTGCATATCACATTTCCTTACAATGCTCTAGTTTTAGTTTTTACTTAGAAGACATTTCTTCGTTGTGAAGCCATCATTTGCCACTAGAAAGGAAAGAATCTTGAAAACCATCAAGGTTTGGCTCCTTTTTGTTTGGCATTTCCTTCCTCATTTTGTCTCTCTCACATCGTACTATAAACATCGAGAAACACTCGTGGCGCCTTCAACAGTTAGAGAGACATTTCCTTTGCTGTGTGAACCAGTTGGTGAGGCATGTTGCCTACATGCTGCATAATTTCAGCCAACTGTGTTGCTAAACTTTCTGCCTCTTGGGAAAAAAGCTTTCCTTTCCTCCGGTTTCCAAGGCGATTTTCATCAACTTTCTGCAAGTCTTTAATGGCAGCATTGTCAAATTAGTATTAACTCTCTCCACAAAGCCCATTGACTGCTGGTTCCAAAGTGATGACCATATTTTATTTTAGATTTTTATTTTTTTAACAGACCAGTTTTGTTTTTTTTTTTTTTTAACAGGCAGAGTTAGAGAGAGAGAGAGAGACAGAGAGAAAGGTCTTCCTTTTCCGTTGATTCACCCCCCAAATGGCTGCTATGGCTGGCGCTGCGCCTATCCGAAGCCAGTTGCCAGGTGCTTCCTCCTGGTTTCCCATGCAGGTGCAGGGCCCAAGGACCTGGGCCATCCTCCACTGCCTTCCCCGGGCCACAGCAGAGAGCTGGCCTGGAAGAGGGGCAACTGGGACAGAATCTGTCGCCCCAACTGGGGCTGGAACCTGGGGTGCCGGCGCTGCAGCGGAGGATTAGCCTAGTGAGCCGCGGCACCGGCCTAAACAGACCAGTTGTAACATTAAGGATGCAATGGAATTAAAAGAAATACTGCCGTGCTGATACTTGATTGATAAAGCAAGACTGCACGAACTTATCTAGAAGTCAATCAGAACGGACAGAAAATTCCCCATCATCTAGGAATGTTCAATCTTGTTCTTTTGGAAGGATGGGAGCTAAAATTAAAACAAAAGGGACTGGATAGCGACTGGTTGTTTTTTTTTTTTTTTTTAGAGTTGGGGATTTGGCAGGTCTTTTCTGAGCATGCTCTGACTGTGGGTGGGGACTGGTGTAGACCACATCTATTTAAGGTTTTTGGCCATGTCAGAGGTTTAGGCTATGCAGTGGCGTGACCACTTCAGGATTTTCTTAGGCTCCAGAATAAACAATAGATTCCACACTAGAACGTTTCTGTGGTCAACAGACGGTGGTATGCTTTTTGTATTGGCCCAGTTGCCCCATATTCTCATTTTGTGTTTACATAAATCATACCCAATCATGTGTGTGTGTGCATGTGTGTGTGTGTGTTGGGGAGGTGGCCCTCAGGGACAGAAATGCACATGATTCACAGTTAAGAAATAACTAATTTTTCTTAAGAAGCTACCTAATAGGTTTCCTTATTGTCTAAGACAACCTTATTTTTCTTTTAAAAATGTATTCCTAATCTCTTTCTCCATAAATATATGCCTTAGCACATAGTATTTTTATTCTCTAGTATAAATGATATTTGCCCAGATATGTCTTTGTGATTAGAATGCTGTTAGGTGTACAGTAAAAATCATAACTGTGTATCCACCTAGTTATTGGGAGCATCCATCCCACCTCCAAGTGGTTTGTCACTGCTGCTCAGAAACGCCTGTTGAAATGAACCTTATTTGCTACCAGATTGTTGCACATAGCCAGATTGTTTCTCATAGCCACAATTTCACCTTCTGTCCATTCAGTGGTTATGGAGCACTTACTATGTTCTGGGTATAAACACGAAACAGGAGGATTGTGATTCCTGCTCTTGCAAAGTAATATGATGGGCAGATGTTTGGTGCAACAGTTAAGATGCCACTTGGGAAACCTACATCCTATATTGGAGTCCTTAGGGTTAAGCCTCAGCTCTGCTCCTAGTTCCAGCCTCCTACAAAATGCTTACCCTGGGAGCCAGTAAGTTATACCTCTACTGGTTGAGTCTCTTCCGTCCAGCCGGGAGACCAAGATCAGGTTCTTGGCACTAGTTTTGGCCTGCCCAGTCCCAGCCATTGGAGAGCAAACCAGCAGATGAAAGATTCTCGTACTCTTACTGTCTTTGTCTCTAACTCCCTGCCTCTCAAGTAAATAAATACACACATATTTTAAAAATATGATTTTTAAGATCACACTGAAGTACAAAAGTGAGTATTTGTTTAGAAAGAGAAAAATAACCCAGCCAATTATACATTTAAAAATATTAAGAAAAATCACAAAACCCAGAAAAATAGCATGTTCTGTTAATTTATGACTGACACACTTTAGCCAAAAGATTTCCTACAATGTTTCTAGACATCAAATTCTTTTGTATATCGTGTCCTAGGACAATGATTTTGTCATGTCACTTCTTATTGACAGAACAGTAAAATAATTTTTTTTCCAACATGGTTAATGGAATTTTTTACTCATTATTAATAGTTTAGAAAATTTCCTTTCCTCTTCACAAGTCATTGTCCATGCTATGTAAATATTGAAGTTTGTCAAATTTGAGAAAACTACTAAAGGGTTATTTCACAAACAACAAACAATAGGGATAGCATTTCATGCAGTTACTAATCTCAATCTTTGAATTGATAGAGCTAATGGTTTCATTTCTCCTTATGGCTTCATGCCATCAGGATAGGAGCATGGGCACTGTAGACAATAAAAATATTCCTGGAAATATTTTCTACATGAGAACTACAAACCATGACTCCACATGGAGGTGACAACCATGTGCGTACAAACAATTGTACTCCCTGTCCAACGTTCCCTTAGCTAGCTAGTGCCACCTGGTACATGGGAAGTGTGAGCGAGGGGAAATTGGAAAGGAAGAAGAAGTCTCTATCACCTACAGGGAAAGCATCATACCTTTGCAAATTTCACAAAACGCCCAGCCATAGGAACATACCAAAGGGGCTCTTTCCAAGCCTCAGCAGGGGCTGGTACAAGAGAGGAATTTTGAAACTTATCCACTGGCAGATAGGCAGGACTAAAATGGAATGTGGGCATCCTGCTGGAGGCACAGAGACCTCAGTGGGGTGACACTCTAAGATGTCAGTGGGAATGAAGAAGAAAGGCACATTTGATCTGTGCATGTCTTCATTGAGGAGGGATATAATTGATGGCATTTAGGTGACTTATATTTTGAAAGGTGTAAAGAAAGTGGAAGGGGAGGAAGACGCCCGTATTTCTGGCGTGGGTAACTGGAAGAAGTGATAACGTTGAGTCTTGAAACATGACTAGGAGATAATATTTATGGATTTAATCTAACTCGAGTGGCCACTGTGATAATTGAGTCAACCATGTGGGTCTAGGGAGCAACCTGGGTGGTGATGGTGGAAGCCACAGGGCTGGGACGGCAGCGGTACCATACATCAGTGGAGCGTTGGAGCTGGACCAAGGATTTGTCTTTTTGCCTCAGCCAAAAGAGCCCTACAATTTCTGAAAACCAGGCTGATGGTCCTGGCAGATCCATGAAGGCTTGGCTGGAAACAAGCCCTCCCTCTCTGAATGTGCTGGCCAGGGTGTCTCACTCAACTGTTTCCATTGCTACCACCAAGCCCTCTCATTACACTGAACTTGGCGTGTTTCATGGCAAAAATTCCTGAGCCCAAAGTTTACAGATCTTTAGAGGGACAACGCTCTCAGTTTACATTCAGATAACGAATGAAGGTAGGGCCCCCCCCCCCCCCCCAACTTCTGTGAGGTTCTATCTGGTTCTTTTTTTTTTTTTTTTTTTTTTTTTGACAGGCAGAGTGGACAGTGAGAGAGAGAGACAGAGAGAAAGGTCTTCCTTTGCCGATTGGTTCACCCTCCAATGGCCGCCACAGCCGGCGCGCTGCGGCCGGCGCACCACGCTGATCCGATGGCAGGAGCCAGGAGCCAGGTGCTTTTCCTGGTCTCCCATGGGGTGCAGGGCCCAAGCACCTGGGCCATCCTCCACTGCACTCCCTGGCCACAGCAGAGAGCTGGCCTGGAAGAGGGGCAACCGGGACAGAATCTGGCACCCCAACCGGGACTAGAACCCGGTGTGCCAGCGCCGCTAGGCGGAGGATTAGCCTAGTGAGCCGCGGCGCCGGCCTATCTGGTTCTTTTTAATCCTTCTCTGATCACTTTTACTAGTCTTTTATTTCTTATGAATAGGTTTTTAAATCTTATTTCTACAATCCTTTTAAAATATCATTTCTTATGTTTTGTATGTAATAAAAACAGCCTCTTATTTTTGGATCTTCTACTCCTTGTTATATTGGTTTATTTTCACTTATGACTTTTTAAAAAATATGTTTCATCATTGTTTTTCGGTCTGTTTTTATTTTGAGCTTGTATTCGTTGGAAATGTATCAGTAGGACAGTTGGAATTTTTTTGAGATCTAGAGTAAGGGTAATTTCCTTGAAAAGATTATCTTTGATCCTGCCTGGAGGTATTGTATATTCCTGGAGTTACTTTGGACTAACTACTCGGTGTTCCTGTTGACTTAGCTTGTTTTAGAACATGTTCACAGAATGAGTTCAGACCTCTCATCCACAAAGAGCCAGCTCACAGCTGCACTTGTGAAGGGAAGATTTTTTTTCTCCATTTACCTCAAACAAGATAATGGTAGGAAATTGTCTTTCGTTCCTTCCTTTGTAAGGTGAATTTCCATATTGTTTCCCAGATTCTCTGTTTCACTGAGTGTTTTCAGATCCGCATGAAGTGTTGTATCCAACTCCTTCCTTTGTAGGGTATAGGATTTTTCTGAGGAAGGAGACATATATCTAGACTCAATCTCCTTTCCCTGTAGTAGCTAAAAGGGGAGATTTGGTAACCGAGTAATGCAGCCGCCCTTGGGCAGTCAGCATCTTCAGGGCTCACTTGGCTGGATTGGTAAAATAGTTGTGTAATTGGCCTCCAAGGATTTTCCTTATTTTCTTGCCAGTTCAGCCACATAAAATGATCAGCTTTGGATATTTTGTTACTGGGGAGTTATTCGGATCAGGCTGGACTTGGAAGCCAACCGTGACTTTCTCATGGAGTTCCCAGCCCTGTGCGGGGTCTCTAATTGCCTCTCTTCTCCCTCATTGACAAGAAATCGGTGTGTCTTTACCATGTTCTCAAATTATCTAGCCCACCTGTACTATCTGAATGCAATCTACTTCCTTTACCACCACTCCCTGGCGACCTTGAACCTTCTGTTCCACCACAGACTGGGGGCCTCGCCACCTGCCATGCCAACTCTCCACCCTCTGCTTGCAAGGGTGAGGCGATTATTTTCCTGGAGTTGATGGCTTCCCATAATTTCATTAAAGAACATCTCAATTGTTGTTCATATCTATGTTTATTCATGTCTAAAAATGTCTCTCTTTTTTTTTTTCTTTCAACCTTGACTGCTGGTTTGCTTGGGTGTTAGTCATAGGTTTCAATAAATAACCTGAACTTCTGGTTTCATCTCCATTGTCTGAAGACCTTGGGACCCATCATTGTTCTTGTCCTTTCAAAAAGAAAAATGCTGAACACATTAAAAATCCGCGACTTTTTGTAGGCCTGTTAGAGAAGTGAGGTTTTAGGAGAAGGATCACTACCTAAATCTCAAGAGACCAGCAAATCCAGAGAGTCACTATATGATCATCCTATATGGAGCAAAAGCTACTAGAACCTTCGGCTGGTAGGAACACATGAGAATTTTGATGAATTTCTGGAAACTGAGTATGGAATAGTGTAAAAGTATCTCCTAGGAGCTTCGCAATCATGGGTTTCACTTCTGGGCTCCCCTCCAAGTTTTCATGTGAAGAAGCAGAAAATATCTCCTGGTGGCTTTGGGAGAAGGGGAAGTAATCTAAAGGTTTCTAGAGAATTCTCTACAATGAAGGTCTGTTTTTAAGGGGAGGGACTTTGCCAGACCTTTGCCCAAGTCTCACAGAAGGGGAAGGAGAGAATGTTGAGAGACATTTGTGAGTCACAGCAAAGGAACAAAGGCCCCTGAAAGGTTGAGATTCTATCGTAAGATTCTAGAACGCTCCCACTCTGCCCTACACCTTAACCCCACATCAGCAGGGCTGCGGTATGGAAACAGCACATCAGACCTAGAAGAGCTGCAAGGTACTCAACTATTTAAGTAGGAGTTGTACAGGAAGCCCGAATGAAACAGAGAAGAGAAAAGCAAAGACAGCAGAAGAATCTGAAGCCTCTGGCACCCATATCTATGACTAACATAGCCTAACTTTTGGCCAGATTAACATAAAATCTCACATTAAAGCTTTTTACCTCAGTTCATCTTACCCAAAACAGCATGCCTGGCTTTCATCAAGGAATTTGCAACACTGTAAAAGGCGAAAAACAGCACACTGAAGATAGAGGAAGCATCAGAACCAGATCCTCCTCTGACACATTATGGAATTACACTGAGAATTTAAAATAGTTATGTTAGGAGCTCCAAGGGAAACGTTGGAAAATGCAAGACCAGATTAATCAAGTCAGAAAAAGATGAAAACATGTAAGAAACAAAACAAAATGCTAGAAATAAAGATACAGTAACAGAAATGAAGAATATCTTTGACGGGCTTATCAGTAGACTGGATGTGGCCAGGAAAAAAATGAATGAGATTGAGAATAAGTCATTATCATCTTTCTAAGTCATCAGGTTCCTAAACTGAAATGTGAAGAAAAATTTAAAAACGAATAGAAAAAAATTGTAACATCTATAGGACAATTTCCAAGTTCTAAAATACACATTACTGGAATGTCAAAAGAAATAAGAGAAAACAAAGCAAAAATGTGTACATAATTAATAATAGGTGAGAATTTTCTACAGCTAATGGCACACATCAAAACCACAGATCTTGGAAAACATCAGGTAGGCTATATATCAAAATCTATACCAAGGCATATCATATGCAAACCTCAGAAAACTAAACACAGGGCCCAGCATTGAGGTGTAGCAGGTAAAATTGCCACCTGTGTCACAGGAGGGAGTTTCATGCTTGCCTTTTAAAAAGGAACCATCCTTGGCAGAGCGTATAAGAGGCAAAGGTGCTTACCCTAGTAGCTTAGAAGTATGTAGATTGTCTAGGAACGGCATGTAGTAGTAGAGTCTAGTTGATGAAGTTGTTCCCCATAGGTGTGTGAGTGAACAGCTCTGATACTGTGTATTTGTGTGCTGGAAGTAAACAGTTAGATAACCAAATGGCAGAAGTTGCAGAGATTGTGAGCAAAGTTTCTCACTGTGGAAGTGGTAGTTTACAGATAAGGAAGGGGAGATGCTAACTTAATCCAAGTGGTGGTGAATTATAATTGGAGAGACCAGTGTAGATTCACGTTAGCTTAATACAGACCCAGATGGTAAAATTCAGAAATATTTTAAAATTTGTATTTATTGGCTGGCGGCGTGGCTCACTAGACTAACCCTCCACCTTGCAGCACCGGCACACCGGGTTCTAGTCCCGGTCGGGGCGCCGGATTCTGTCCTGGTTGTCCCTCTTCCAGGCCAGCTCTATGCTGTGGCCAGGGAGTGCAGTGGAGGATGGCCCAGGTACTTGGGCCCTGCACCCCATGGGAGACCAGGAGAAGCACCTGGCTCCTGCCATCGGATCAGCGCGGTGTGCTGGCCACGGCGGCCATTGGAGGGTGAACCAACGGCAAAAGGAAGACCTTTCTCTCTGTTTCTCTCTCTCACTGTCCACTCTGCCTGTCAAAAAAAAAAATTGTATTTATGTATGTATTTAATTTGAAAGGCAGAGAGGCACAGAGAGGGGCAGAGAGGCAGAGACCTCTCATCGGCTGGTTCACTTCCCAAATGCCCAGCAGTACTTGGGGCTGCACCAGACCAAAGCCAGGACCCAGGAACTCTATTTCTATCTCCTATGTGGATATAAGGGACCTCAGTCCTTGAGTCACCACCTGTTGACTCCCAGGGTACTTTCAAGAGGAGCTTGAAATTTGACTTGAACCCAGGCACTTTTATAAACAGAGAGCACCCCAAGTGGCATCTTCACCACAGTGCCTAATGCCTGTTCCTAGAAAAATTTATAGATGTATGCTGTCTGCTCAGTAAGCCTAGAAGTAATAACACCCCAGTAGCGATCAACCCATCTAAATCTCAGATCCTGGTTTCTAATAACATTTCCAATAAAAGAGGCAAGGATCCTTGGGAAAAATGGCTGATTCTAGGGCGAGGGCAGAAAATACAAAAGAAGAATCTGGAACATCTTATAGTGATAGAAAGTAAGAAAGGGCTCAAAAGACAAAAACAGAAATAAAACAAAATCACAATCAACACATTTTGATGGGTTTATGACAAAACTACACAAGAGGAAACTCAAAGAGCTTCTGTAGCCAAAGCTGGCAGAATTTGAACAACAAAACAAATAAAGTGGGATTATAACTCCAAGTATAACATAAATATCCATAGTCCATACTGATAGAAAGAAATGATTGATTAATGATGGAGAAGATAAAACCGGCATTGAAGAAATGATCCAGATAATTAATGCAGAAGCTCTTTTTTCATAGAGGTAGATCATACATCCCCCATCCTTAAGTGTGAACACAGCTCAGCATGGAAAGAGGGAACACAGAGGGACACTTGACAAACAATACACCAGCCAGGTGATCAAGGTCAACTGCAACAGTGAAAAATCATATTGTTGGCATTTCTGCTTCATGTGATGTGATGAGAATGCCATGTCTTTACTTCTGGGCCCTTCCTCTCCAAAACCCATAACCTTAGTCTAATCATGAGAAGAAATATTAGACACATCTTAATACAGAGATATTGTATAAGATAACTGACCAGTTGTCCTCAAAACCCTCAAGAGATCTTTACTTAGTATATACTAAGTTGATCTTCTGTATATAAAGATAATTAAAAATGAATCTTAATGAAGAATGGCATGGGAGAGGGAGTAGAGGTGGGATGGTTTGCGAGTAGGAGGGAGGTTATGGGGGAAAAAGCACTATAATCCAAAAGTTGTTCTTTAGAAATTTATATTTATTAAATAGAAGTTTTCAAAAAAAAAACCTCAAGATACTGAAAGTGAGGAAAGTTTGAGAGACTCTATGAGCCCAAAGGTGCCAATGGAGACACAAGTAAACACAACCACAACCGCAACACAAGAGACACAACCCCAACACGCGATGTCTTTGTGTTGTGGATAAGTCCTAGAAGAGAAAAAAGATCAACTAAGGAAATCCAGATAAGCGAGCATCAATATTGGATCATCTGTTGGAACAAATGTTCCATGCTAGTGTTAAGATGGTAAGGGATTAACAATAAAAGACAACAAATACCAGCCTCATAACAACTCTCTATACAATGTTTTCATTGGTTCTATGCATCTTCATGTGTTCTAAAATCTAAAGTCATTTTGAAAATCACCCTCAAAGCTCTGAGTTCAGTGTCTTTTAATAGCCAGTGGTCTTCATGAGAAATCTTGTTGTTGTTCCTTTGTGGGGGATATGATTTCTTTTCTTGCTCTCTCCTCTGGAAACTTTCAGACTTTATTTATTTTGTTAAATCCATGCTGTTCTTAAGTTTCGTGACAATCTTTTAGATGTGGTCTTCTGTCATTTATCTTAATCGTCACACGATAGCCTTTTCATTGGGAGGGTTTTGTGATTTTTTTCATCTGAGTTTTCTTTCATCACATATTTAACAATTTTTCTCACTATTCTCTGATCTAATTTCTCGTTCTTTCTTTCAGGAGATGGTGAACTTCCTGGCACTCGTCTGACCTGTTTACTTTGCTTTGTCTACCTCTATCATTTCAATGCCTGTTTTAGGAGAGGTACATTTCTCCATCTTCCAGCCATTCTCCTGATATTTTTAGCAATCTTTTAGCTTTATAAAAATTTTAGATATCTTACTTTAAATTTTTAATTACTCTTTTTTTGTGGTCTGGATTTTTTTTTCATTTATCAGCATCCTATATTTTCTACCAAGACTAAGAATTATAATAATAACATTATTATTATCATTTTATTCACCTGATTGCTTGGCTATTATTTCTGTTGTCTTTCTTTCTCCCTTGCTGCTGATTTTTTTTTATCATGTATATGATCATTCTTGGTTGTCCATGTGTGTATGAAGATGAAGAATCACCCCGAAGTTCATTTGGGGTGGATGGGAGGTTTCTGTGCACTGTTGCAGGTAGGTCTGTTTTGCCACCAGGCTTTGGGGGATGGGAAGGCTGATTTCCACTCAAGACATTGACTTCTGTGAAATTGAGGCCATTCAAATGCAGAATCAGAATGGGTTTAATTCTGGGGGCAGTGTTGTGGACAGTGGGTTAAGTCACTGCTTGCGACACTAGTACCCCAAATCAGAGTGCTGGTTTGAGCCCCAGCCACTCTTCTTCTGATGCTTCCTGCTAATGCGCCCAGCAAAGCAACAGAAGATGGCCCAAGTGCCCTTACTACCCACATGGGAGACCCAGATGGAGTTCCCGGCTCCTAGATTCAGCCTGGCTCAGTCCTGGCTATTGCAGACATTTGGGGAGTGAACCATTAAATGGAAAATCTCTCTCTCTTTCCCACTTTCTTTCTGTCACTTGCCTTTCAAACACTTAATTTTTTTTTAAAGAGCTTTACTCTGTATCAAGAGCACCCATCATTGCAAGCTCTTTCTGGGAAATTTTTTATATGTAGACGCCAGGCTTTTGCATTTTTCACTTTGGGTAAAAAGAAGCTCCCCACATTCAGGTTGAACATGGGACAAGTGGCATCTCCCTTCACTGTTTAATCTTGCAACAGTTTTCCTCTGTACCTACCACCTCCACACCAGGAGCCCCTCACGGATCCATTGGCAGGTAGGCTCCTCCTTACCTGAAGCTTTCTCCTGCCAGGATGCTGACTTCTCTGCTCTGCTTCATCCCTTGGCCCTTTGCTATTGGCCTCTGACCTCCAAAAACACACTTTGCACCCTGGTGAGTTTATTTTCTTGTATGATGACACAGACATATTTTTGGACTTTGAGAAGGAAGAGGAAGAAAATGTAGTAACAAAACTACCTCCTTGAACTGAAAACCTTTCAATGACTTTATAAATAAAAAGACCATGTAAATAACAACCAGAGAAACCAACAAATATGACAAGCATTCATTTAAAATCATCCTGATTTTCTGATTTATATAGAGATAAGAACCTTTTAAGGATTCACATGCACACATATACATACACACATATACATATACATATATTTTAATGATTTTATTTATTTGAGAGATAGATTTATAGACAGAGAGAGGAAGAGACAGAGAGAAAGGTCTTCCATTGGCTGGTTTACTCCCCAAAAGGCTGCACCTGGCTGATCAGAAGCCAGGAGCCAGGAGCTTCTTCTGGGTCTCCTACATGGGTGCAGAGGACCAAGCACTTGGGCCATCCTCCACTGCTTTCCCAGGCCATTAGCACAGAGCTGGATCAGAAGCAGAGCAGCTGAGACTCGAACTGGCGCCCATGTGGGATTCTGGTGCCACAGGCAGGGGCTTAACCTACTATGCTGCAGAACCAGCCCCTTTTATATTTCTTAATATCCTGGTATTTTTGTGACCTGAAGGAGTCTTTATGGGTCATTTTGGATGAAGGATCTTCAAAAATTCTTGGAAAAGACATATTATCTTTCCTTTCCATGTTTCTGTGAACTGTTTGAAGCTCCTTTGTATATGTGAGGAGACCACGACTCTGAGCAGAGAGCTCTTAGCTGACTTCGTTGAAAAGTATTTGGGTTTTTGGGTGTGATCCATCCAACTATAGCTCAGTCTTCCCACTGACTGAGAGGTTCTGAGGAAGTACTGGGTTTCCTGCCCCTCCACTTCCCTCATCTTTGAAATGATGTAATAATAGAGTGCTTATGAGGCTATGAGATTAGTGTACAGTCCAATGCTGTACCTGGCTATAATCTAATAAATATTGCCATTAACCTTAATTATTAGCAACAATTGGATAGAGATACTTATTTTTTACAGTAAAGACATTCTAAATTTCATATCCCTTCAATTTGTGACATCATAAATGATAAAAGTTGTGCGAGGAAAAGAGAAAGGCGTTGAACTTTGTTGGGAAGAAAGTTGAAGAGAGGAAAGTACTGCTACAATGAGACAAATATAACAAAGAAAACGTGAGACGCATGTGAGTAGGCATCAGGATTTCTATGCGTTTTGTTTGCTTGGCCAAAGAGTTTATCACCTTTGTGGATGCCACCTGGGAAAACCAACCTTCAAATGTTTAACTCTGGGAAGCCTGGAATTTGACTTGGGAGGGATGGAGAGAAGCAGATAAACAGGGTTTTGGAGCAGTTGCATGGATGGAACTCTTAAGTAACTCATTTTACTTTTCAACATGAGACTTGGTCATAGTGAAATTATACAAACAGCTTTCCAAGCGCAGGAAACAAAAAGCAGCTCTAGGGCAAACAAACAAACTAATCGGATGGAAGGAGCAAAGTCCTAGGAGTCAGGAGACAGAGTGGAGTCTGGGGACCAGACACATTTAACCTCAATCTCCAAGCCCAGAGATTAATTCCGTGGTTAGGATTCAGGGGTGTGGGGGTAAGGGGTTGTGGGGAAAGACACCAGCTCTCTGCTCCGCGGCACGTGAATTTCACAGGCTCTTTCTGTTGAGTGTGTGCTTTCCCATTTGTTTGAGCAACACAGGCAGGGAATAGGTGAGCTCCTCCCAGCATACAATTCTCCATTTACCAGGGCTGGTGTTTACATTAATAACACGCCGCCCCGTACACGGTGCTCTCTCGGTTAACCCCGCACAGCTGCTAATGAACGGGTCACTTGCAGGGTGGAGGTGTGCTTGTGCTGTGCTTCTTGGCGGGCTGTTGCGTTATTATAACAACTGTAAATGCCATAGCCAGCTGCCCCGCAAGTTGTGCTCAGAAGGCTGCTTGTGTAATTACAGGCATTAGCCAGAGACGGAGCTTGCCAGCTGACATTCAAGAGGCAATAATAGCTTAATTTCCCTCACAACAAATTGGCTCTCTAATAGGGAGTTTAGTTATCATCTCGATGGCTCAAGAATTCCAGTAAGCACATCTTAGTCCAGTTACTTAGGGTTGGGGCAGGGTAAACACTTCCACAGCCAAGACAGTTTCTTGCTCTAACTTCTACTAAGAGATGACATGGCTTCATATTATGCCATAACTCTTGTTTCCTAAGCAAAACATATATGCATATACGTATTAAGAGATGTGTATTATATATCCCAAAGAACACATATATACTCCAAAGATAAGCTATCAAAAAGATCTACTGTATCTCTATTTATTTTTATATCTCTATCTACATATATTTAACGTCTATCATCTATATCTATTAATCTATGTCTGTCATCTCTATATCTTTCTATCATCTCATCTACATATCACCTGTTTTTCATCTATAGTTGACATCTATTATCTCTCTACATAGTCTACCCCATCTATATATCATCTATCTAATCTATCATTTATCCAAATCTATTAATCCATGTCCATCATCTCTCTATCTCATCTATATCCTATCATCATCTATCTATCATCTATCATCTATCTATCTATCTATCTATCTATCTATCTATTTATCTATCTATCTATCTAAGCTATCGTCTCCAAAGTCAACTCTCATTAACTTCAATGGTGGACTTGTTACAATTGCTTACAGTCTTATTCCATGATAGGTTGTTGCTCAGCCAGCTTCTCAGCACTGCACACTTAGGGAAGATGTGTCTTGTCAGTGTTTGGAACCAAGAGGTGATTGCTGAAAACGTCACAGAGACTCCAGGTGCTCCGTGGCTTTGCTTGTGCTCTCCCTCAGCCCCACTCCTTCTCCTCCCGTCCACCACAGGCTGGTGAAAATGCTTTTCCCCTGGAATAGTATTCATGCATCTTCCCTTCTACCATCAGAGAATATGATCTCTTTCTTTTTGGTTATTTGGCACCTGGTATAGTCATTATAACCTTTCAAATCTCTCCCATTGTAATGAATTTGCCCCATACCTCTCCAAGTGGGCTGGGAGCATCTTCCAGAAGCATCTGCTTCTTAGCCAAATTGGAAGCACCTGTGATGTCTTTCACCTGGCAGGTGCTAAAAGCAGCTGTTAAACTAATCTTAAAATTATACCTTTGAATCATTCCGTGTTTTGAAATTTGCGTGGGACTTTAATCACAATGGCAAAGACAGAAGTTATAAAAGAGATCTGCGGTCTTGATTATTTCAAGATAGAAGCCTGGGGAGCAAGCGTTGGTATAGCAGTTAAGATGCTGCTTGAGATGTTTGCATCCCATGTTTGAGTGTCTGTGTTCAAGTCCTGGCTCCGCTCCTGATGCCAGCTTCCAGCTAACGTGCACTCTGGGAGGCAACAGGTGATGGCTCAAGGGGCTGGATCCCTGCCACCCACGTGGAAATCTCCAGTGGAGTTCCTGGCTCCCAGTCCAGTCCTGGCTACTGCAAGCATTTGTGTGAGTAAAAAAGTGAGTGGAGTTTTTCTTTCTGTTTCTTTTTCTCTGTGTCTCCTTGCTTTTCAAATAAATAAATGAACCTTATGCAAAGAAAAATTATTTTGAAAAACAGACAAAAGCCTATTTTTATGTAATATGTATAGATTTCACTACATATGTTTACATTAGATATTTGCATTTAGCTTAGAGTTTGCATCTGCATATTAATTTATTCACATACGCATGCATACTCGTGTCTGTTCATGTCGATTTCTATTATTTTGATATTCTGTGCTATTTAAACGAGATTATAAAATTTTAATGACCTAGAAAGGTGTGACATTCTCTGAAATGAAGAACATTATCAAACATTATAAATACTATGAATACAGCTCCATACCAAAATAATCTAGCAAGAAATATTTGTGGTTTGTGGCTCAGCAGGTTAAGCCACTTCTTGTGATGTCCGTATCACATGCTGAAGCCCTGGGTTGAATCCCAGCTTCCTGCTAATGTGCCTGGGAAGTAGCAGATAATGGCTCAAGTACTTGAATCCCTGACATCCATGTGGGAGACCCAGAGGGAGTTCCTGGCTCCTGGTTTTTGTCTGGCCCAGCGCTGGCTGTTGTGGCTATTTGGGGAGTGAACCAGCAGATGGGAGATTTTCCCCGCATCTCTCTCTCTCTCTCACCTTCTCTCTCTCTCTTTCTCTGCCACTCTACATTTTAAATAAATAAATCTTGTTGAGGTCTGGTAGCTGTTTTTCTCTCATTGGAGTTACGTGTTTTACAATCTGCCACCATCTCAGGAGCTGTGGGAGACCGGTGCTCTAAGGGATGGGTTCTTTGAGCTGACCCAAGAGTAAGGGCGCAGGAGGGAGGCTGATAATGAACAAGCCTCTCTACTTTTGGCTTAGGAAACCCTTTGATCCTGGTGTCTCTACTGAAGTCGTGAATCGCAGAAGCTCATCCCCAGGCTTTGCCGCCTTTGAAACCCGGCGTTTGGGGGCCAAAATGAGCTGTGTCTCCCCTGGTTGAGACCGGAAATCGCAGAACATGTTCAGGTCATCACGCCCACGTTTTAGGTCCGGGCTTGTAGATTTCAGGTTTTAGGAGGATAGGTACCTGCAGCTTCAGGTGATTAGATGGGTGGGCACGATGGTCCAGCATTTGACATGCTGCCGTAGGCTATCCTACAATACAGCCTCCAACAAAACCAGACCGTCCCGAACTCCTGGTACCAGAATTGTGTACCTTTATACTGAGAAGGTTGGGAAGGCACCCAGATCTGCAGGTGGCCTGTGCCCAGGCTGCCTTCGTGGGGTTCATGCTGTGAGACCTGAGGTTTGGATGAGATTGTCTAAAATGAAAAAACAAGTCAGCAGGGAGGGCCCTGTGGTGGGTCCGTGTCTGCCAAATGTGTCCGAGACAGGATCAAGCGTGCTTTCCTTATTAAGGAGCAGAAAATAGTTGTGAACGTGTTCAAGACACAAGCACAGAGTCAGCAAGCTAAATAAAAACATGAAACTTTTAAGTAATATTAAAAAATCCAAATGAATAAATAAATAAATCTTTAAAAATGTGTGCCTTATAGTCCAGAGAGATACATAGATACAATAATGATTTGAATTGCTTCTTATGTTGCTGGTTTTTTTTTTTAAATGTTCCTTAATGCTTTTGCTTTAGGGTGCAAATTATTAATTTTTCATGCTTTCCAGTATTTAAGAGAATGGATTTTAGCATTTGTAAATTCTCTTTGAAATTATTTCCAGGCTATAAACATTGTAAAGAAGTGTTCTTGTTACTTTTAACAAAATTATATATTTTCATTTTTTAAAACATTTTATTTATTTGTTTGAGAGGTAGAACTACAGACAGAGGGAGAGACAGAGAGAAAGATCTTCCAGCCACTAGTTCACTCCCCATGTGGCCACAACAACCGGAACACGGCCAATCTGAAGCCAGGAGCCAGGAGCTTCCTCCAGGTCTCCCATATGGATACAGGGGCCCAAGCACTTGGGCCATCTTCCATTGCTTTCCCAGGCCATTAGCAAGCAGCTGGATTGGATGAAGAGCAACCAGGACACGAACCGGTGCCCATGTGGGATGCCGGTGCCACAGGCAGAGGCTTAGCCCAGTATGCCACAGCGCCCCTTAATTTCATTTTTTTCTTTTTAATTTGAAAGGCAGAGAGATGGAGAAAGAGTGACAGAGACAGAGTGGGGGAGACCTTTCATTCACAGGTTTACTCTCCAAGTGCCCACAGCAGCTGGGGCTGGGCCAGACTGGAGTCAAGGGCTAGGAACTCAATCCAGGTCTCCCACGTGAGTGGCAGGAACCTAAGTACTTGAACGATCGAGTGCTGCCTCCCAGGGTGTGTATTACTTGGAAGCTGGAATCAGCAGAGCTGGAACTCAAACTTGAGCACCCGGAGATGAGACCAGAGTGTCCAACGCCTGCCTCAGATGTGCTGTTTTTCCATGCTTTAGTGAACAGCCTCGCTTCTTCTCAAGCATACCACATGCCTCCAGGTTGAGATGGAGAACGTGTTTCAAAATTCAGAGCTGCAGCAGAGTGTAGCGGCAAGAAGTCAAGATGCCTGGAAGAGAAAATGCTGGCCCTGGAATGGGAGTAGTGTTAAAGGAAGTACAGGTGTCATTTGTGGATCTTTTATTTTATAAGATGGTTGACTTCAGTTTGGGCAACAGCAAAAGAGAAATAGCTAAAGCTTGCTGAGTCTGGAGCAGGTTCCAGCCAATGTATGATCCATACTGATGCACCGTCTACCCTATAAGCAGGCTTTCAAAAGGCAATTTTTAAAATATTTATTTATTTATTTGAAAGTCAGAGTTACACAGAGAGAGGACAGGCAGAGAGAGAGAAAGAGAGAGAATGAGAGAGGTCTTCCATCCGATGGTTCACTCCCCAATTGGCCGCAACGGCAAGAACTGCGCCGATCCAAAGCCAGGAGCCAGGAGCTTCTTCCAGGTCTCCCACGTGGGTGCAGGGGCTCAAGGACTTGGGTCATCTTCTACTGCTTTCCCAGGCCATAGCAGAGAGCTGGATCGGAAGTGGAGCAGCCAGGTCTCAAACCGCCACCCATATGGGATGCTGGCGCTTCAGCCCAGGGTGTTAACCCGCTGCGCCACAGTGCTGGCCCCAGTTCTGTCTATTTTGTAGAAGGAGAAATTTAGGCTCAAGTGAGATACTTTTTCCATGTGGCAGTGGCTCAACTGGAACTCAAAAGCAATCCCTGTGACAGTACAGCCCAGGGTAGGATTGCCTTTCGAATGGCAAACACTGCCCAGCGAGGTATGTGCCTGTGCTTTGGCGCTGCAGCTCTGCTCTCAGCTATTTATTTATTTATTTATTTGACAGGCAGAGTTAGACAGTGAGAGAGGCAGAGAGAGAGAGAGAGAGAAAGGTCTTCCTTCCGTTGGTTCACCCCCAAAATGGCCACTACGGCCGGTGTGCTGCACCGATCCGAAGCCAGTTGCCAGGTGCTTCTTCTGGTCTCCCATGGGGTGCAGGGCCCAAGCACTTGGGCCATCCTCCACTGCCTTCCTGGGCCACAGCAGAGAGCTGGACTGGAAGAGGAGCAACCGGGACTAGAACCCGGTGCCCATATGGGATACCGGCTGCAGGTGGAGGATTAACCAAGTGAGCCACGGTGCCAGCCCCATGCTCTCAGTCTTTCTTTTACATATGGCGTGGTGAGCAAAGGCTGTACCTGGTGTAGTGGATGCAGTTGGAGCCCCAACCACATTCTCTTCTTGGGCCAGTGACCTTCAGCCCCTGGCCGGTGGCAGCTAAACTTTTCCAGGGTCAGGCCTTCAGCTGAGGAGTCATCATGCTCAGGAAATTAAATTCTCCTTCCTCATCGGGGAGGGGGTGGAGAAAGGATGCAGCCAGGGGCTGATGACTGACCCACCTGGGGGCCCCCAGGAGCCCAAACGCTTGGGCCCTCTTCGGCTGCTTTTCCCGGGCCACTAGTAGGGAGCTGGATTGTAAGGCAAGCAGCTGGGACACAAACTGGTGCCCATTACTACACCACAATGCCAACCCCATGAATTAAAATGAAAAAATGGGAGAGAGTTGGTGAGTGTGTGGAAGAGTGAGTGTGGTGGATAGTCAGAATAACCAGCTTTACAGAGCTAAATTATTGGAAAAAGAGGGCTTATTTAGGTAAAATTAGAGTGAAGTGGATGGCACAGCATGGCTGGTGCCATGGTGTGCAGAGAAACCAGCCTTCTGATAAAAGAAGGCCCTGAGCTCCTGCATTTTGCTCCTTTTCGCGGTCTTGAGGTTCCCACATTGGCCGTTTGCAAGCTACCAAGGCAATGTCGGCAACCATGGAGGTTGAAGGTGTGTGGAATATGAGCCTGTGATCCAGGAGGAGCCTGTTCCAGGAGACCTCTGAGGGGGTGGGCCGTGAAAATCAGCTCCAGCGTCTCCCCCTTTTGGCTCCAGGTGTACCCACCTGTGGGGTTGATTGGAAAGTGCTGCAATGCATACAGATACATCTAAAGAAGTGATGATCTTTGTGAGCATGGGGCCAGGGAACCAGGGAACCCCTTCATGTGCTCCATCTCTCCTTTGTGTTCTTTCAAGGTCACGGGCTTGCTACTGAAAGTGGAGCAAGGGTGTGCCTGAATCCTCATGTTGACAATCGAAGAATTATTTTTTTAAAGACTTATTTATTTGAAAGACTTACAGAGAGAGAGAGAGAGAGAGAGAGAGAGAAAGAAAGAAAGAAAGAAAGAAAGAAAGAAAGAAAGAAAGAAAGAAAGAGAGAGAGACAGGGAGATCTTCCATCTGCTGGTTTACTCCCCAGATAGCCACAAGGGCTGGGCCTGGGCCAGGCTAAACCCAGGAGTCAGGAGCCAGGAGCTTCTTCAAGATCTCCCATGTAGGTGCAGGGGCCCAAGGACTTGCACCATCTTCTGCTGCTTTCCAGGCCATCAGTAGGGAGCTAGATGGGAAGTGGAACAGCTGGGAGGTGAACTGATGCCCATATAGGATGCTGGCATCATAGGTGGTGGTTTTACCTGTGCTATGCCACAGTGCTTGGACTCAGAAAATCTGAGAATTCTTAGAAGAAAGTTTAGGGGATGGGACCGGTGCTGTGGTCTAGTGGGTAAAGCCTGCCTGCAGTGCTGGCATCCCATATGGGTGTCAGCTCAAGTCCTGGCTGATCTCTTCTGATCCAGCTCTCTGCTATGGACTGGGAAGGCAGTAGAAAATGACCCAAGTCCTTGGGCCCCTGCACCTGTGAGGGGACCCAGAGGGAGCTCCCGCCTCCTGGTGCAGCTCCGGCAGTTGTGGCCACCTGGAGAGTGAACCAGCAGATGGAAGACCTTTCTCTCTCTCTCTGCCTCTTCTCTCTTTCTCTAACTCTGACTTTCAAATAAATAAATAAATCTTTTTAAAAAAGTTTAGGGGATGAAACTGAGTTGGAAAATCAGAGTTGCTGAGTTATGTAAGGGTTTGAAGAGAGAAACTTAGGAAGCTTGAAGTTTTGACTTAAGTAGTTAAATACTAACATCCTCTCTGTGATAGGAAAGTGAAAGACAGGAGAAATGCAGCGAAACCAGGCTCAAGTGTATCTATGCACTACCCTGTGGATTAAGCCAATATATACTTCACAGGGAAATCAAATTTTATGGCTTAATGGCTTTTGAAAACTGATTTAGGAGACATGAAATGTGAATATGACTCCCTGCTGCTCTCCCTGCTTCTGGGGCAGTGTGGGAGCACTTGAAGCAATGTTTCTCTTTGCAAGGTCATCAGAAGCCAGCAATCTGGCTTTGCCTCCGTCACTCAGCATAATCTCTGAACATGCAGCTTCCTGGGCCCCATCTCAGAACTGTTGATCAAAAGATTCAGAAGCAGGGTCTACAAATATCTATCTTCCAAAGCCTCTCCCAGGAGTCCCTATGTATTTACATTTATATTTTCCATCCCCTGGTTCACTCTCCAGAGGGCCACAAAGGCAAGGCTCGAGCCAGGCTGAAACCAAGAGCCAGGAACTTCATCTGGTCTCTTACATGTTGGCGCAGGGGCTCAAACACTTGGGTTGTGTTCTGCTGCTTTTCCCAGGCTCAATAGCTGGATTGGAAGTGGAGCAGCTGGAATGCAAACCGGTGCCCACATGGGATGCGGGTGTCACAGGCAGCAGCTTTTCCCACTGTGCCACCACACTGGACCCAGGAGTTCCTATATTCAGCAGTCCACAAATTAGTATTTTGGCAGAGTAAAGCAGGCATTAACTTACTCTGTGGGAGCGTCCTTTGAGGATAGAAGGCATGGTGATAGGGAGGGAAGCTGGGAATGAGAGAGAGAGAGGACAAAAGGAGCAACTCTGTCCCATGACCAGGACAAATGTGCTGGAGGGACCCAGCATCTGTCTGAGCAACTCCACTGCATTTGTGTATACCCTTGCTCCCTGGTCTGCGCCACCCACACCTTCAGGTTGGGTTCTTCAGATCTCATTCTAATCTAGGAAAAAGATTTCCAAGGTGTATTAGGGTTGTCTAGAGAGAACATAACTGATAGGATAGTATTTAGGGATATGATCGAGGGCTTATTAGGGCCAGTGGCTCACACGATTATGGAACCTGGGAAGTCCCATGACAGGTAGCCGGCAGGCTGCAGAGCCTGGGATATAGGTAGTGTGGCTCTGTCCAAGTCCAAAAACCTCAGAATCAGGGAAGCCGGGGTTGTAACTTTGAGTTCCAGGCCAAAAATAGGAGGACCAGCCAGGGTGCCATCAGGTACAAGTCTTGGAATCTAAAGCCCAGCATCTGACATCCAAGGCTGAGTCCAGAGTCTCCCAGCTTAGAGAGACAGACCAGTTCCCTTTCTGTATTTAGTCTCTCTAGGTTCAGCAACCACCCATGTTGAGGACTGCTCTCCCCTCATAGTCCACTCGGATTCACATGCTCATCTCATTGGGAAACTTCTTAGATGCACCCAAAATTATGCCTGGAGCCCAGAACTCAGTTCGGATCTCCACGTGAGTGGCCAGAACCCAAGTCCTGGGGCCATCCTGTGCCGCCTCCTAGAGTGTGCATTAGCAGGAAGCTGGATCAGAAGCAGCATAGCTGGGATTCAATCCAGGCCCTCTAAGATGGGATGTGGAGAAACTAATTTTAATAAGTCTTCTTGGTGATTTTTTCATAAGCAAAAACTTCAGAATCATTCTGTACCCTCTTATCCTCTTCCTTTATGTGTGAAAATATTACAAATGGTTCATGGAAAGTATAGGTAAACAATAAATTTATTGGGCTGGCATTGTGGCATAGTGGGTAAAGCCACAGCCTGCATGCTGGCATCCCACATGGGCATTTGTTCATGTCCCCACTGCTCCACTTCCCATTCAGCTCCCTGCTAATGGCTTGAGAAAGCAGCAGAAGATGGCCCAAGTGCTTGGGCTCCTGCACCCATGTGGGAGATCTGGAAGAAGCTTCTGGATCCTGGCTTTGGCTTGGCCCAGCCTTGGCTGTTGAAGTTGTCTGGGGAGTGAACCAGCAGATGGAAGATTCTCTCTCTCTCTCTCTCTCTCTCTCTCTCTCTCTCTCTCCTCTGTCACTTCCACTCTCTCTCTATAACACTGACTTTTAAATAAATAAAAATCTTTTAAAAATAAGTTTATTGTGGTGCAAAAGAATTGTGAAGTCCATGCATACTCCTACTCATTCACATGATAGTGGTTTATTGAGTGTCAACTCTGTCCCAAAAGTCAAAAGCGTTCGAAATCCCAGAGTGTCTGAGCTTGCATTGACTGTTCTCTAGCTCTCGTGGGTCCTCACTTGATTGCTCAGAATTTAAAGCCACTTCCTCTACCCTTGGGCCACAGGAAGGTTCTCGTGGGCAGATGTTGAGTTCATGGGGCCATCAAGGCACTACTGTTTCCCAGTTAGCTGGGAACAATGGCCATTTCAGTGTGGATAGACATTAAGGTGAGCCGGGCCAGGCCTCGGGGAGGTATAGAATCCTGAGACACACGCCTGGAAAAAGTGGGTAGAGGGCAGGTTGTAAATAACCATTACGATTCAGACAGTGCCACCGTGTGTCTGGCACTTCGCTTTACAGATGTGATTTTATTGAAGCGGCATAACATATAGGTATTATGATAACCTGACATTAGCACATCAAGCGTCTACTTTTTCTTCCAGCAGGGGCAAGGAGGCTTGGAAAACAGAAGCTTACCCAGCAGGCGGCCATGCTGGGCAGCAGCAAACTGTCCACAGCAACATGCAGGTCCCGAGTCTGAAGTGTCAATTATATTTCTAACAATTGCATATGGACTTCATTAGCTGGCTAAATGGTACCTATGTTAGCATCCCGCCAGCTGGAGGGATTTCCAGTAGGAAATATGAGAAGGGAATGAGTCTAGGAATCTCAGGTTCCCCAGAGCCTCCTGGAATTCATACAGATTAGGCAAGATAAGGTCAGCTCCACACTCCCTCTCTTCTTCCTGCGTCTCCTGCCCAGCTACCCCTTGAATGAACACAACCAGAGCACCTGTATGTGTCTGGAGGGGGCTGCTTCTCCCCTGTCTCTTTGGGCCCCCGGGGCTGAGCTCCCCACAAGGGAGGCAGCAAAAAGAATTCATTCAGCAGCAGCACTCTGTGGGAAACAAGTATTTCTGACATGGGGTTCTTTATGATATACTTCCTATTACATCTTTAGCACAGCTCTGTGGTGCCTTTTCCCATAGGTTAAATGTAACGATGGGTAATCCAATCCTGAAGGTAACAGAATAATCTTTGAGGACACAAGGCTCTATTTAATTCTTGCCAAATGACAGAATAGACCCAGACTTTGAACAGGCCTCTGCACCACTCCAATACGTTTTTGTGTCTTACTGAGCTTGGAGCCAGGGTCTTCCCTTTCTATTCTTCTTCCCACTCCCAGGCAGGATCTGGTTTCACACCAATTGGTCTGTAAGGGGATAATGGTATCACAATTCAAGACAGGCAACCGTGGAGAATTGTTTTATATGCTCCTGATACTCAAGAAGTTTCAATGGCCTGGGCTGGAGCTCACTTTTCAAGGGGAGTCAATTCCAGGGCAGAAGACAGCGTGGCAAAATGGAAAAAAAAAGTGGACTTCAGAATCAGGTTGACATGGGTGGGAAACACAGCTCTGTCTCTTATTAGCTGTGATCTTAGCCAATGTCTGGGCCTCCGTTTCCTAGTTAGTAAAATGATGCTTGAGACGTACTGTGTGTGTAGAGATTTTGCAGGACTAGAATTAAAAAAATACACAGAATAGTATGGGTAGGCTGAATGGTGTGTTGGGAGATCTTTTCACACTTGGCTTTGTTTTAAAGATCATTTGGAAAGTATGGCACAGTGCTGCCCAATTAATTCTCCTCCTGCTTGGGATAATATGTCAGGCTGTCCTCTACACAGCCCAAAGCCACAGGGTTCGATGTTGAGATAGTAGGTGACATTTGTTTAGATATGTCTGGAGTCCTAGATTTTTCTACCTGGATTCCATTAAAATTATTGAGGGCCTTTCACATAGTGAAATAGATGTTGTTTTTGGCCCTGAGAGTTATGTAAATAAGAACCATGTAACCTCTGACCTCAAGTGACTCATAAACTGATAGGGTAGCCACGTACTGCAAGGGCTGTGATAGATACTTGGGTAGCAGTGATTCATGGAGAAGGCTAGAGTTGACTGTGTAAGCAGTGGGAAGAACAAGGAGAGGCATCAAAAAGGAAGCAGTTCTGGAGCTGTGACTCGAGAAAGATTACCTGTCCCAAGGGAAGAAATCAGTGGCAACAAAAATTCTAGGCAGAGGGAGCTACTTGGGCCAATCAGTAAACTGCCCAGAGGATCCAGAAATGCTGAAAGTTCATGGGGCCTGCAGCACAGAGTAGAGAGAGGCTGAAGATGAGGTTGGAGAGATGTGTTGGGGCCAGGGATGAAGGGTAAGGAACTTGGCTATGACCCCAAGAATGACTATGGACTGTCCGAGTTCATTTGGTGTTGCTGTAGCAAAATACTCAAGGCTGAGTAGCTTACAAAGCAAAGACCTTTATTTAGCCAACGGTTCCAGAGATGGAAGAGCATGGCTCAGGCACCTGGTCGGCTCTGGTGAGGGCCTGATGGTGGATGGCATTACAAAGTGGGTGCAAGTGTGGAAGAGACAGGTAAACAGACACTGGGGAGGCTCCAGGCTTGTCCTTTGTATGACAACCCACTCTCATGGGAACTAAATCCACTCTTGCCAGACCCAATTCACTCTTTGAGACCAGCATGAATTCATTCATGTGAGCAGTGCCCTTGGCACTTAACTGCCTATCGCTAGGTCCCAATTTTTAAAAGTTCCACCACAGTAGGGACCAGCACCGTGGGGGAGAAACCATACCCAAACCACAGCATGGCAGCAACAAAGTTTTCTCCATAAGGCAAAGGGATAATTAGATTTGCACTTTAGAAAGTCACTTTGGCTATAATGAAGAACACCTTTCAGAGGTTGTTTTCTTATCTGCATCTCCTTCTTGAGGTTTGTAGTCTTTCTTTAGTCTTTAGTTTGCAGTTTTTCATCCATTTTGGAAAATTCTTAGCCATTATCTCCGTAAATATTGCTTCTACTTCATTTTCCATCTGCTCTTTTTCTATAACTTTTTTTTCATCCTGTACTTTCTATCTCAAGAATCATTTTTAAGTGTTCTGTCTTTGTTTCAGTCTGTATTAGGTCATCTGTTTTTGCAACTAGCCCATTGATCTGTATGCTGTCGACAATAGATTTTGCACCCCCATATAGAAGCAATTAGTTTCAATAGAAACTGTATGGCCTACAAGAGCCTAAAATATTTACTATCCAGCTCTTTATAGTAAAAAATTGCTGATCTTCCGGTTGACCTGTGGTCAGTCTTTGTGTTTGTTTTTTTAATTTCAGTGATCATTTTCCTATTTATGCAATTTCCAATTGATTCTTTTCCATTTAACAAAATTCCCAGTTCTTGTTTGAATTTTCCATCTTTGAATTTTTAAACATATGGATCACACTTACTTTAACATCCTTGCTGAATAACAACATCTATATGGCCTGTTGGTTTTTATTGTCTTTTCTTCTTCTTCTTCTTTCTGCCTTGGTGTTTGGCCATTGTCTGGTGTCCTGGTGTAAAGTTTATTGAGTGGTGACTGGTTTATGACATATTTTCGAGAGATTTTGCGACTTTTGTCTGGATGGGGATTCTTTACTTCAGGTAGGAGCAGCTATGGTTCCCAGCAGGCAGCTAGTTCAAGGGCAAATAGCTTAACCCCAGTCAGGCTGAGCTGAAAGGAGGTGGTTCTTCAGCCTTTATGAAGGCTGATCTATTACTTGCTGATCGTTGCTTTTTTAAGAGCCCCGTTGGTATCCAGAAACGTTCACCAGGGCTTCCATTCCCCAGTGGGCTCCAAACCCCCCCTCTCATTCCCACCCTCAGCTGATAAAACTCTGTTCCTGAGCCCCTTTCTTCTTGACTCCCATCTCTCGGCTCCCCCCTTTGATTCTGCAAGTAATTGGAACAGGAAAAATATTATCCGCATCTTTGCATCTCTTTTCCTTCCAGGATCATGATCCTTCAAGACTCTTGGCTGAATAACCCTATCCATACCCCCGAACAGACTTCTTTGTATTTCCTTGGACTTCCCTGATGGTTAGTGGAAAAGGGATTTATCTACCCCAAGTTACTCCACCATTAAGAGAAGTGGAACTATGGATGACAGGCAAGTTGTAATAAGGCACAGAAATGAGAGGCTGGTTCGGGAGAGATTACATCCATTTGAGAAATAATGGTGACTCAAACCAAAGGCTGAGTAATACGTAGGAGTGCAGATGGCAAATACATATGTGAAAGATGTTCAACATCATTAACCATCAGGAAAGTGTACTTTAAAATCATGAGATACCATAATATATACCTCTCAGAATAACTAACATAAAAAGTAATGACAAACTAAGTGCTATGAGGATGTGCAGAAATTGTTCGTTGCTGTTGATGTAAAATGGTATAGTCACTCTGGATGTAGTCTGGCAGTTTCTTTTGAAACTAAACATGGAATTATCATCCAACCTAGAAATTAAACTCCTGAGAATTCATCCCAGAGAAATGAAACTTTACTATATGTATAAAAAAGGACATGAGTGTTCATGACACTTTTACTTCTAATATCTCCAAACTGGATACAACCCACTTATCTTTCAACAGGTAACTGAACATTTAAACAAACTATGCAGCACTTGTGCTGTGGCACAGTGGGTTAAAGCCCCAGCCTGCAGTGCCAGCATCCCATATGGGTGCCTGTTTGAGTCTTGGCTGCTCCTTTTCTGATACAGCTCTCTGCTATGGCCTGGGAAAGCAGTAGAAGATGGCCCAAGTCCTTGGGCCCCTGCACCTGCATGGGAGATCTGGAAGAAGCTCCTGGCTCCTGGCTTTGTTGTGGTCATCTGGGGACTGAACTAGTGGAGTGGAAAACCTCTCTCTTTCTGGCTCTACCTCTCTCTGTAACTCTGTCTTTTAAATAAATAAAATAATTCTTTTAAAAAAATAAACAAACTACATATTTACCATGAAATACTATTCAGCAATAAAAAGCAACAGATTATTGATCTGTTTTGGAGAAATTATGCTTGGGAAATAAAAGCTGACACCTAAAGATTACATACTGTGTGATGCTTTGTATATAACATTTTTGAAATTATAATCAATGCACTAAATTGTCAAATTCATCACGACCAACGTATACTATAGAAGAAGGAAAACAGTTGAGGTTACAGGATGTATTCTTTACTTCCTCCACTAAAGACTCCATCTTTCTTCCATTCTTGGCAAGCATTCAACTACTCAAGACTCTTTGCTCTCCAGAGTGACCAAAACTGTCCTAACCAAGGGAGCTTCCCCTTGGCAGTTTTGGATATTCAGAGTTTGTACAATTTTTCCACGAGCTTTTGCCAAGAAGAAATGGAATGCCAAGAGAGTAGATTATCTCCAGGAATGTTATGTACTTCATGTGAGACAAATGACAATGCTACCAACTCAACCTTCCTTGTAATTCAGTTCCAGATTCAAAGTCTACATTTGATTTTTGGCTACTTTGGCTGTAGATTGTAAGAAATGCCCTTCTTTCTGATTCAGTATGGAAATCGTCCCTAAGGCTGTCACAGTTGCATTTGATTTGAGAAACTCACGTCGCACACATTTATCTTCTTAATTAGGATGTCTGGATGTCAAGATAAGTCTTTGCTAATACTTTGAGAAAACTGGACTCATAATGTGGAAATAACCCAATGTAAGAAGGATTTTAAGAAATGTTGGGTGGTCACACGTCACTGCCCACTACAGATGGTATTTGTGAGCTCAAAAAAAAAAAAAAGTGTTAATCACCACGAGTCGCCACCAGTTTATGCTCAATCCAGCTCATTTCCTTTTTAGCTAGGATTAGTTGAATAGTAAATCATGTGTCCCAGTGAAGAGCCAGTTGGCAGGAAAAAGGTCTGAAGCAGGAAATTTAAGAACAAGCGAAGTAGCTGGAGTTTTTTTTGTTTGTTTTTGGTGGCAGAAGAGATTAAAATAAAGGAAGTTTGTAAAATACTATGATCCAAACATAAGGTCTCAGAGAACAACTTTTAATGAAGTCGCAATGTGAAACGTTGTGGATAGAAAACAGATAACCAAGAGTGCCTGGAAGAAAGGAGAAGATGCAGTAGCACCAAGTAACCTAGAGAGATACAAAGAGAACGGGTTTGAGCAGAAACCAAAAAAGGGTGGAATTGTTGCCTAGACCAGAAAAAAAGGCCATGGATCCCTCCGAAAGATAATGGATGAGCCTGGTGCAGTAAGTGGAAACTGGCTGTTGTGTCCAGCAGAACCAAAACTCACACTGTTGGGACTGGATAAGGCTCTTGACCTTTCCAGGCTGGGTGTTTAGAAAAACTCAGAATGGATGTTTCCGACTTTCTTGAAGCAAAGGGACAGAGCATGTGTGTCTGATTCATTTCAACTCCATATACAACTTAGATGCAAATTTTGTGTACTGTTTGCCAGCTAGAATCTCAAGGCAAAGAGGAAGGAAAAGGTAATATAAGAGGAGACTGGAGACTAGAGAAAATTTGTAATGCAGAGGATTGGCTTTGCTGGAGTCCTTCCCTGCATGATAACACCATAAAAACAATCTGAGGCTCTCCAAACAGAGCTCTATAGCATCGGCCCAATGAGAGTTTATTTACTTACATCGTAGGAAGTTGTCTACAACTCTGACCTTGAGTTATAGCTCTTTTTGTTATAGCAGAAATGTCCTCTCATGTTCTGAACAATGATTGTCCAAGCACTAAGGATTTCAAGTTCTCATCCTCCATTACATATCACGCTATGGTACAAGTTTATGCAAAATAAACTTATTTATTTCTCCTTGGCGAGTAGTTCTTCCTTCAGTTACCTTCCTTTTCTTTCTTCCTCCCCTCTCTTCCTCCATCCTTTCTTCTAACTTTCTTTCCTTCCTTGTTTCCTTCTTCCTTTTCTTTTATAAACAACACTGAAATGGACATCATGTACTTGTCTGTTGCATCTGTCAAGGTAAAACTAGAAATGACATCAAGTAGGAGATGTACACCAAGAGATTTGCAGTAAGGAATCGACTTACAGGATTGTGCAGCTAGTGTAGGCAGGCCACCAAAGGGGGCGGACCAGCTCTCCCAAGCATGGGAAGCTTCAGCCCTGCTCTCCAGGCCTTTCCCCTTATTGAATCAAGCCTACTCAGATTCTGTAGGATAACCTCCCTTACCTAAACCAACTGATTGTAGCCTTTATTTACATCCATAACATCTAGTTTAGCATTTGAGTTACTGGGCAGCCTAGTCAAGCTGATACAAAAACAAACTGACCATCACATAGTCTTTATGTGCATAAATGCGAGAAATTCATTAGATTGTGCATTCAAAAGGAAAATGACAAGGTCACTGTATTGCCATGTTCAACTTTATGAGATTTTTAAAAAAGATTATTTATTTATTTGAAAATCAGAGTTAGAGAGAGAGGGAGAGAGAGAGAGAAAGGGAGAGAGAGAGAGAGAGAGAGAGAGCCCTCGTACTTCCATCCACTGATTCAGTCCCCAAATAGGCACAATGGCCAGGGAGGCTTTACCCACTGGGCCACAATGCTAGCTCCCTGATTCTCTTGATTTTCAAGAAAAGGTCATTTGTTGACATGGCCAGTGGAGATTTGTATTAGAGTTGAGCCCCACTCAGCTGATGACATTATGGTCTTGCAGGTGTTGGTAGCAGGGACAGGAAGGGTCTAGGGAGTGAGCCCCCTGCAGGGATTCAGGAAGATGGACCAAGGTTCTCTGGGGAAGCCAAGAACTGATCCTCTCTATAGCTCACCTGGAAAATACATTGAATTAGAAAGGACCCAGGGCTAACGGTTTACCACTGGGGTGCTTGCCACTCTGAAGACCAAAGCTGCTTTTCTAAAGGGTAACAAAGGGCTGAATTCTTGGGAGACATTCAATGTTAGGCCAAGGTCAAGTCTTAAGGGCCTTCATAGTGTCCCAAGGTGTCTGGAGCCACTGCTTCTGGTTGTTTTGGGGGGTGAGGAATTCAATATGCCTTGCAAACACATTTTCTTTGAGGCAAGTATAGTATCCATGCCAGGAGCACACTTGTCTACAGTGGCGGGGGGGTTCCCATTAAATAGCAGGCATTAAAGTCAGCACCAGAGACAGTGGAGAGAGAAGGCAAACTGACTCCCAAATGATTACTGGTTCTTAGCTATCTGTGATGCTTTTGCTTTTTTATTTGAAAATCACACACACACACACACACACACACACAGAGCGAGAGCGAGAGCGAGTGAGAGAGAGAGAAATAGATCTTCCATCCACTGGTTCACTCTCCAAATGCCCACAGATTGATACCTGGCTGGGCCAGGAACCTGGAACTCAATCTGGGTCTCCCATATGGGTGACAAGGACTCACAAACTTAAGCCATATCTGCTACCTCCCAGCATGCATGAGTATCTGCAGGAACCTGGACCAAAAGTCACGTATCCAGGACTCCAAACAGAAATTTTGACCTGGGATAAGGGGTGCCCCTTGCAGCGACCTAACTGCTGCAACAGATACACGCTCTGTACCTGTGGAACTTCTAAACACGACTTTTTTTTTAAAGGCTGAAACATCCCAGAAGGAAGCCGAGTGCTCCCTTAACAGCCTTCATAGTGTTCCAACCAGTAGGGAAATCATTTGGGAGTTGGTTTGCCTGCTGTCTCTGATGCTGACCAAAAACAGTGGTCTCACATGGTAGAGAGGTGGAGGTTGTGCCTAGCACTCTGGGGGAAAGTGACATGAGGCCATCAAAGAAAGAGAAAAAGGTGGTGAGGGATTGGAGATAACTGGTACTGCATGAAGCTTGTTAAACAGGAAACAGAGCAGGCAACTGGAGAGAGGCATGGTTCAGGGATCTGTCCCCAGGGAGTCAACTGCATGAACGCAGTACAAATAAAGAAAACCGTTTACCCACAGAATGAAACACTGTCTTCTTGCATTTCTGCACATCACAGCAGTGACCTCACTGTGTGTTCTGTGATGCCAAGTACCCTGGAGTCCAGGACTCATCTCACCCCATGTCCAACTTGCAAGCTCCTGTTTGCCTAACTGAGTCACAGGCTGTAAGGCGGGAAGCAGCGGCACCTCCTTCCTCTCTCCACTTCTTTCCCTGCATACCTGAACACAGATGGTGGCTGTTCAGTCCCATCCACAGGGAATGGAGTTGTATCCCATTGGATAGTCAAGGTAGGGAGAGGGCGTGCGGCTGCTTTTGCTGTTCATCAGAATAGGAAAATCTACATGATATATATTTCTAATGCATACTTAATTTGCCCAAACCTGTTTGATTTCTGCTGCTTAAGAATTCCCAAGTAGGCTGGCGCCGTGGCTCGCTTGGATAATCTTCCGCCTGCAGCGCCGGTACCCGGGTTCTAGTCCCGGTCAGGGCGCCGGATTCTGTCCCAGTTGCTCCTCTTCCTGTCCAGCTCTCTGCTGTGGTCCGGGAAGGCAGTGGAGGATTGCCCAGGTCCTTGGGCCCTGCACCCGCATGGGAGACCAGGAGGAAGCACCTGGCTCCTGGCTTCGGATCAGTGCAGCGCCAGCCGTAGTGGCCATTTGGGGGGTGAACCAATGGCAAAAGGAAGACCTTTCTCTCTGTCTCTCTTTCTCACTAACTCTGCCTGTAAAAAAAAGAAAAAAAGAAAAAAAAAGAATTCCCAAGTATATTTCTCTCTCTCTCTCTCTCTCTCTCTCTCTCTCTCTGGGTGTGTGTGCATGGTAATTAGGGGAGGTCATGTTAGGGGGACCCATGGGCATGGTTGTCACATCCTCTGTGCCTCTTCCTAGCTGACACAAAAGTCCAGAGAGTCATCAGCTCCTCACTTCTATCACCAGCTGTTTGAATACCTAGCTTGAGCATGATGGAACTCTCCAGAGAATGGTTTGTTAACTTAGTGACTATAAAATTACATCAAGTTTTCCTGTGTTTAAGAAAAAGACGCATATCTCAAGCAATACAAAAATTCAAAGCCAAATAAAGCTGGAAATTCACAAGTGGATTTCCACTGGGGATGATGAAATGGTAGAATGTCATGTGTATCACTTCCAACCCCACACCCTAATCATGTGGAAAAAAAAACCAGGAGAGGTAAAGAAGCAGTAACTTCAGTTTATTTTCTTAAAAGAGTGAATCAAAGTTCCATAAACTATTTTGGTACAGCAGTGCTATTGAGAAGATAATGGAAGTTTATAACTGTTTGCCAGCCCCTCAGCAAATATTAGATTTTAGACTTCAGATTCAATAAACATTTACTGATGCCTATGCGAGGCTACTTCAAAAATTTGTGGAAAATGGAATTAAGAATAAATTTACTTTGGTGAAATACATTTTCTTTTTAAAAAAATTTTTAAAAAATTTATTTATTTGAAAGACAAAGTTACAGAGAGAGGTAGAGCCAAACAGAGAGAGAAGTCTTCCATCCACTGGTTCACTCACCAGATGGCCGCAACAACTGGAGCTGCGCTGATCCGAAGCTAGGAGCCAGGAGCTTCTTCTGGGTCTCTCACATGGGTGCAGGGGCCCAAGGACTTGGGCCATCTTCTACTGCTTTCCCAGGCCATAGCAGAGAGCTGGATCAGAAGTGGAGCTGCCAGGACTGGAACTGGTGCCCATATGGGATGCCGGCACTGCAGGCACCAACTTTACCCGCTACACCACAGCGTCGGCCCCAAAAATACATTTTCAAATCCATGTAGAAGAGGAGTCTTCCAAAACTTCATGGGAAATGCACATTATGACAAAGCTGTGCCTGGATTTCAAAATACTTTTTGCAATAAAATAAACATATCTCTTCCCACAATTTTTTTGAGAATTTCCCTTGTACTTTTTCGGGCATGGGGCACATAATCTCAGTGAAAACTCATTGTATTTCTTTGAAATAAGTATTCCTACTTGTTGAGGAAACTGAACATCAGTTAGAGTTGCTAAGTCATTGTGTTGGAGGTCCAGCCAGGAATGGTCCCGAGTATAATAACAAGTCCTTTGATATGAAAGAGGCGAAGGTGAATGATTTCTGGAGGGGAGCCCTAGGACACTGGTTCAAATATTCCATAAGACTCCAGCTGGCCACCCCCGGGGAACAGGAAAATCACTGGGAATAAGTCATAGACTGCCATCCTCTTTTCAGTACAGTCTGTCTGTTCTGGGGGAAGAATAGCACCAAGACCCACCCAGGACATACAACGCTTCCAAAGCCCAGCGGCTCATTAGCGTCTGTCTAGCTTTGGCCATGACTCCAGCTCTCACGCCTAAAAACCTCAGAAGGCGCTAATTGTGCTTGCACAAAAAGTAAGCAACGAAGATGGATGGTCTCCTCAATTGCAGGATCGTGGGTGATATCTTTAGCCTAGGAGGGTCTCGTTTTCTGCTAGTGAAGCAAGACTTAACGACTGTTTGATGGGTCAGACACCAAAAGTGTGGTTGATGGAACTCCCTGGATTCGATTGTGGCAGGGAAGAGAGTATTGCCCTCTTGAGGGAGAGAGGGCAATACCAGTACTGGTAATGCAATTTCTTTTCTTTTCTTTCTTTCTTTTTTTTTTCTTCTAGATTTACTTTAGTTTTGAAAGGAGGAGTTACAAAGAGAGAGGAAGAGAGACGGAGAGAGTGGTTCACTCCTCAAATAGCTGCAATGGCCGAGGCTGGGCTAGGTCAAAGCCAGGAGCCTGCAACTTCATTTGGATCTCCCACGAGGGTGGCAGGAGCCCAAGGACTTGGGGCATCTTCCTCTGCTTTCCCTGGTGCTCCAGAAGGGAGCTGGATAGGAAGTGGAACAGCTGAGACTCAAACTGGATGCTGACCTCGTAGGCGGTAGCTTAACCCCTCTGTGCCACAATGCCGGCCCCAAAGACATCTGAATTTTAAAAGGTAAAATCAAATTAGCTCCTGTCTTTATTTCTATTCCTCTCTGTCCAGGTGTGTAAAACTTGATCTGTGTTTTCTCACAATGTTATCCTTTCTTACACAATTATACACCAACTACAATGCATACTGACTAAGATTTTTTAAATGAACCTTTCCAATACATATGATCATGTAAACAGCTTTTTTCTTTATGTTAAAATTACATACATGTGAAATTTTAGCTCACTGTAAAAGTAGCACCTGCATATTGCCATATTTGGCAAATTAGGGAATACAAAGTGAAAAACAGAAATGACCAGGGATCTAATGACTCAGTAAGAGTTGTTATGTCATGAATTTTTTTGTTGCAATTTTTTTTTACTGCCACAGTCTAAATCTCACAGTTACAAAAATAGTACAGAAAGCTGCTACAAGCCCTTCACTAAATTATCCCTAATGATAGCAGCTTAGCTCATCCCAGCACATTGCCGGAATCCAGAGCACTGCCCCTAGCAGAGTACTATTAACTGAATGACAGATCCCATTTGGATCTCATGTTTTCATATGCACCATTTTTTTTTTTTTACAGGCAGAGTTGACAGTGAGAGAGAGAGAGACAGAGAGAAAGGTCTTCCTTTACCGTTGGTTCACCCTCCAATGGCCGCTGCAGCCGGTGTGCTGTGGCCGGCGCACCACTCTGATCCGATGGCAGGAGCCAGGTGCTCCTCCTGGTCTCCCATGGGATGCAGGGCCCAAGCACTTGGGCCATCCTCCACTGCACTCCCGGGCCACAGCAGAGAGCTGGCCTGGAAGAGGGGCAACCGGGACAGAATCCGGCGCCCCGACCGGGACTAGAACCCTGTGTGCCGGGGCCGCAAGGCGGAGGATTAGCCTATTGAGCCGCGCAGCCGCCCAACACCGTTTTTTTTTTTTTTTTTAAAGATTTTTATTTATTTATTTGACAAGCAGAGTTAGACAGTGAGAGAGACAGAAAGGGCTTCCTTCTGTTGGTTCACACCCCAAATGGCCACCACAGCCGGAGCTACGCTGATCCAAAGCCAGGAGCCAGGTGCTTCCTCCTGGTCTCCCAAGCGGGTGCAGGGGCCCAAGCACTTGAGCCATCCTCCACTGCCTTCCTGGGCCACAGCAGAGAGCTGGACTGGAAGAGGAGCAACTGGGACTAGAACCGGGTGCCCATAAGGGATGCTGGCGCCGCAGGCAGAGGATTAACCTAGTGTGCCACTGTGCCGGCCCCATAAGCACCATTTTTTTTTTTTTTTTGCAGTTAATTTCTCTGAAATGTGACCATATGCATAGGGTTATGAAGCTGTCACCACAACCAGGTTACAGAATTACTCCATCAACACAAAATACTTCCCTCAAGTTACCCCTTAATAGTCAGACCCTGCCCTCAGCCATAATCCTGGAAAGCACTGCTCAGTTCTCCATCACCACAACTGAATTTATTTGAGAATATTGTGCAGAGTTGTGCAGAAGGCAATCTTCTGAGATTTCCTTTTTTTCACTCATGTGAAATGATGATGTACACCCAAATTGTTGCATAAACTAATCAAGTGTACCCTTTCATTGCCAAGTAATATTCTGTTGTATGGTCATACCACAGTTTAGTCTCTCACCCATAGGAAGTCATCTGAGTTGTTTCCAGTTTCAAGCTGTTACGAATAAAGCTGCTAAGATACCCATATATAGGATTGAGTGAGAAAGCATAAGCTTGTTTCTCTAGGATAAATACCCAGTAATGTAATTGCTGGATTATATGGTAGGTATATATTGAGTAGATGTACCAATTCAAGTTCTCACAAATAGTATAAGGTGAGTGACCATTGCTATTTATTCTTTATCTAAAACTAGGTGCTTGCTATGTAATTTTACATCACAGTTCCTTAGTTTCTTCAATATTCTTTGAAAATATGATGGTATTACCTGCAAATTACTCTTTTATTGGGTACACTATGTTTATTTTAGGCTAATTTTTATTAGAAATTTAATTTCAACTTTTTGTTATGAAAATTATCACTATGATCAGTATCTGTTTGGTCTGAGATTGGCCAGGAAATGAGAAACCACTCTAGGTATTGCAGAAAATATTTAATACAGGGGATTTTTTATACAGTTGAGAGCTGAGAAGCTAAACAGGGTCTGTAAGCCATGCAACATCTCAGAAGAGCAAGGAGTTGTACTAACCTGAGAGGTGGAGGGGCAGAGTGCAGAGCTGGGGAATAGAACAGCTTGAAGGAACAAGAACTATGACTGAGCCTGCTCAGGAAGAGCTAGAAACACAGGAAACAGCTCTCTGTTTTTGCTGATAGATGATGCAGAGAAAAGACAGCTTTCCAGAGACAGTGTTGAGAAGCTCTTGGGTTCTCCCTACCTTTGATTGCCCAATTTTCTGCCTCTTGTGCATAAAACCATCCAGAAACCTTGAGGACAGGAGGAGCTGTGTTTCCTTTGATATAAAACGGAGTGCAGAAGAGTATGATTCTCATAGCAAACAGGCTATGGGAGAGCTTCTCCATATTGTACAGGGGTATCGGTGCATATTTGCCAATATTTCTATAGGACACTTGCTCAGAAATGAAGCAGGAGAATTACTGGATCAAAGGGTAAAACATTTTAGGAGCTTTGATATGTAGTCGGTACACATTGTTAGAGTGTCCTATAGAAAAATAGACAATCACCATTTGTAGACACACACACCCCACAGTTCCCAGCACTGAAATAGCCATTTGGAAAGAAATCCCTGATTTGATAGAAAAAAAGAAAACCAGAATCTCATTGTCTTAGTTTACATTTTTTTCCTGCCATTGAAACCAATTTGAATATGTTTATATGCCTTTTCAAGACTTTATCAGTTCTCATGAGAATTGACTATTGATATTCCCATTCCATTTTTCCTTTTAAGGTATTCACATATATAAAAGACAAAATTGTTGAGGTAAAATTTATACACAATAAACCACAATTTTAAAGTGCAAAATTTGAAAAATTTAGTGCATGTGGATACCCATGGAACTCATCATGAAGATAATGGGCACATCTATCATCCACTGATAGTTTCCTCATTCTCCTTTGTAACCCCTCCTCCCACCTCTGTCCACCCACCCACACCATCACCAAAGAACCACAAAACCACTTTCTGTAGCTTTAGATCATTTGCATTTTCTAGAATGTTGCATATAATTCAATCATATAGTCTGTTCTTTCCTGCTCTCCCTCTCTCTCATTTTCTGGTCTGATTTATTTCACTCAGTATAATTACTGACTATTGATGTTGGTTTTTTGGGTCAGTGGTTTATTCATTTCCATTGCTGAGTGATATTGTATTGTGTGAATGTATCATAATTGGTTTATATGGTCATGTCGCATTTTGATGGGCACCTTTGGCTGTTTCCAGTCTTCATATAGCATAAACAAAATTGCTATGAACTTTGTGTGCAAGTATTTATATGGACAAAAGCTTTTTGTTTCTTCTGTATAAATAAGGAGGATTAGATGGTATGGGTTTAATTTTTAAGAAACCGCCAATTGTTTCAAAGTGGCTGTGGCAATTTTACACTACCCACAATGTTTAAGAATTCCAATTTCTCCCCTCCTTACCAACACTTGGTATGGTCAATCTTTTACCCATTCCATAGGATTGTAGTGATTTCTTACTGTATTTTTCATTTGCACTCCCTTCATGATTAAGGATGTTGAATGTCTTTTCAGATGTTTCTTTTCTACTGATATTTCTTCTTTGGAGAAATGTTTATTTAAATCGCTTGCTCGTCCTTATGGTGCTGAGTTTTGAGGGTTCTTTATATAATCTGGGAACAAGTCCTTTATCAGAAATACGATTTGTAAACAATCTCTCCCAGCCCGTGGCATATCTTTCTATTCTTTCTATGTTGTCTCTCAAGGAGCAGAAGTTAAAGAATCACAATATGTTAATTTTTTTCTTTAATAAATTATTCTTTTGATTTTGAGCTTTGCCTAAACCAAAATTAATTTTCTCCGATGTCTTATACTAGAAGTTTTGTAAATTTAGCTGTATGATCCACTTAGAGCTGATTATTTCCTATGGTGTGACTCACTTTCATATAGACATGTATAAATCACACATATGTATGTATATGAAAGCACTTCAGAGTATCATGGAAAATGAAGTTGACATCTAATTTTATTTGGGTACAAAAAATTTTGAACTCATGCCTGTGAGGGGTGTTCAAAAAGTTCAAGGAAAGCACATCATATGAGAAAGCTGTGCATGGATTCCTAAGAATTTTGCATCAAACTAAATTTATCTTTTAATTTGATTTCCCATGAGATTTTTGAAGTCCCTTAATGTGTGTGTATATAAGACCTAACGTCTCAGAGAAACTTGAAACACTAACAGGTTCTCTTGTCACCTTTTCTTCATTGGTATTGCAAATTTCTCCTTGTTCTTGTAGCTCCTTATTCCACTTCCAATTGTGAGACAAAATCTTTTATTAGATTTTCCAGGATGGAAACTACCTAAGTTTATCTCAGTCCCAACCAGTGAGGAATTCCTCAGTTTCCCCTAGGGATCCCATAAAACTCTACTATCTTTTCCTATAACAGTGAGTGGCCTTCATAATTCCTGACAACAATGGTGGATTTTAAAAAAGAAGTCAAACAAATTTGTGTAATATCACAATAGAACACTCTTTCTTTTTTTAAAATTTATTTTATGTATTTGAAAGGCAGAGTTACAGAGAGAGATGGACAGATGGGGAGAGAGAGAGAGAGAGAGAGAGAGAGAGAGATCTTTCATCCTCTGACTCACTCCCTAAATGGACACAGTGGTCAGGGCTGGGCCAGGCTAAAGCCAGGAGCCAGGAGCTTCTTCTGGGTCTCCCACATGGGTGCAGGGGCCCAAGCACTTGAGCCATCTCTTGCTGCTGTCCCAAGCACTTTAGCAGGGAGCAGGGCTGGAAGTAGAGCAGCCAGGACTCCAACTGGCACACATATGGGATGCAGGCATTGCAAGAGGTGGCTTAACCCCATAAGCCACAGTGCTAACCCCAGTAGAACACTCTTTCCAAACCTTTTAATTATGTTCAGAAACTTTTAGTCAAAAACCGGTTCTACAACCCCTTGAGGGCCCTTGAAGATAGTTGCCCAGTCAAATTCCGTTTCTTATGACAGTAATATAAAAATGCAGAACTTACAGCATTTGATAATGGCACGGATTCTTGATATATGCTACATTTCACAAAGGTACATTTGTAAACTGAGTTCAGAGGTAGCCACAGTTTCAGAGGTAGCCATAGGGAACTCCTCTTTGGTCTCCAACATTCCTGTGAAAATGTTGCTCTCTAAACAGCTGTAGCTATTGACTTGTGGCATGTGTTGGGAGAGCCAAACATTTGGGCACTGACCCAGATGTGAAGTGGAAATCCATCCTACAAGGCAGATGTTTAGCATCTCTAAATAAATGGGCCATACATAGGACTCGATGGCGATTCCAGCTGTTGATTTTCTCTAGTTTCAGAGAGAAGAGAGAGTCACTTAGAATAACCCCCTCCTCGCCTTTGCAAAAACAGAGTTGTAGGAGGGCATTGTCTTCTGGAAACATAATCTAATGATGACTTGTTTGGAAGTGCATGGAATCCAAGCTGTTTGTCTAATCTCCAAAAGAACAGAATGGCATTTCCTAAATGAGTGAATTAATGGTTATAGGACTATTATGTTTGTGTGTGTGTGTGAATACACACACAAACACTAACTTAGCAAAACGTTTTTGCATAATGTAGGTCTTGGTTCATTCCATGTTGTAGACTAGCACATGGGAATTACTATGGACAAGGTAATTAACAATGAGCATTTATTGGCTCATGACAGTGAAAGCTGAACGTAGAGACCCCACTTCCCAACTCTGTTGCGTTGGGGGTTAAGTTTCCAGCACATGAACTTCAGGGGACACATTCAAACCACATCCATGTCCTTGGAAAAGACGATCTTTAAGGAGTTCATGGAAAATGCATATTATGAAAAGGCCATGCACAGATTTCAAAGGAAATTTGAGACCAAGATAAACTTATCTCTCAGTTCCATTTTCTGTGAACTTTTTGAAGTCACCTTGTAAATCAGGCATTCTCTAAGAAATAATCCTTGAACTTAAAGAGCTTAGAATCTGGAAGAGAGAAGATATATGCAATTAAAATAACATAAACACATGTAATTAAAATGTAGATGAATGTTTCCATGGGAAAGGGTAGCCTGCTATGTGAGGGTGTCTGGTGGGAACTGCATTTGTCTGGGGGTCAAAGAAGTTTCCTCTAGAAGTGACATGTGATTTGAAACCTAAGTGACAGTTAACTGAATGACGATGAAATTAAAGTGTCATAAAAGTGTCTCAGCTTTGTTTCCATAGGCTTAGAGAAATCACCCAAGGGTTTGAGGTTGTGATTTTTCTCATTTGTGTTCCTCAAATGATTGTTCTTATTGTAGTAAGGCAACCTATTTAGAATGGGTTCTGATTAGAGGTAGGAGTTGAAAACAGGCTGTTTTCATCATGCTTTCATTATCTCTTACATTTTTTTCTTTTTTTAAAAGCTTGTACTGGGGATGATGCTGTGGCGCAGTAGGTAAAGCCGCCACCTGCAGTGCTGGCATCCCATATGGGTGCCGATTCAAGTCCCGGCCGCTCCACTTCCAGTCCAGCTCTCTGCTGTGGCCTGGGAAAGCAGTAGAGGATGGCCCAAGTCCTTGGGCCCCTGCACCGCGTGGGAAACCCAAAAGAAGCTCCTGGCTCCTGGCTTTTGATCAGTGCAGCTCCAGCCATGGCAGCCAGTTGAGGAGTGAACAAGCAGATGGAAGACTTTCTCTCTCTCTCTCTCTCTCTGTGTGTGTGTGTGTGTGTGTGTAAATCTTTCAAATAAATACATAAATCTTTTAAAAAAGCTTGTATCATCTACAATTATTTACCACATTACACATTTTCCCTTTTAAAAGTAGTTCTTGGGCCTCACACTGTAGTGCAGTAGGTTAATCCTCTGCCTGCAGCATCAGCATCCCATGTGGGTGCCGTTTCTAGTCCTGGCTGCTCCACTTCCCATCCAGCTCTCTGCTGTGGCCTGGGAAATAGTGGAAGATGACCCAAGTCTTTGGGCCCTTGCACCTATGTGGGTGACCCAGAAGAAGCTCCTGGCTCCTGGCTTCGTATAAGTGCAGCTCCAGCCGGCCGTTGCAGCCATTTGGGGAGTGAACCAGGTGGTGGAAGATTTCTCTGTCTCTTCCTTTCACTGTCTGTAATTCTACCTCTCAAATAAATAAATAAAATCTGAAAAAAAGCAGTTCTTTTTATGTACATTCACACATTTAGAACTAATGGAACCCCCCCCTGTGTGTCTGTTTTTATTACTAGGTCCTTTTGCAGGCCTTGTAGGCCAACACTGTTTCACTCTCAGTCTCTATTTGCCTTCATTTATTTTCTTTTTTAAAAAATTTATTTACTTATTTTGAAAGAGTTTCAGAGAAAAAAGGAGAAAGAGAGAGAAAGTTTATATTCACTGGTTCACTCCCCAGATTGCTACAAGAACCAGCACTGGGCCAGGCTGAAATCTAGAGCCAGGAGCTTCTTCCAGGTTTCCCATGTGGATGCAGGGGCCCAAGGACTTGGGCCATCTTCTAGTGCTTTCCCAGGCCATAGCAGAGAGCTGGATCAGAACTGGAGCAGCCAGGATATGAACTGGTGCCCAATGGGATGCGAGTGTCACAGGCAGTGTCTTTACCTCTCTATGACACAAAGCCAGCCCCCTTGCCATCATTTCTTGATGAGAGTTCATCTTTGGTTTTATTTAAGCAGAAAGTTTTCATTTTGTATGATAATATCATTGTACAAATAAAATACAAATAATAAAGAAACATAAGCATTGGAAAAATCCAGGCTCCTCACACTCTCAGTACTAGGAAGACCACAATGGCAAATACGTTTCTCTGGTTTTTCTTTCTTTTGAAACCACATTGGAATGCCTAGAGTTTAGCCTGTTTGGCAACCATGGCCCTTTTCACCTAAAAATCTTTCTCAATTATTAACTGTTCAGTGTTGAAAAATTCTACTTCAATCCTTTCTTTGGGTCTCCTAGGACTGGTGGTCCCATGAACTTCAGAACTTCATATATGCCACGTGACAACTTCCTCGGGCATGCACCTGCCTCTCGCCAGTTGCCATCCTGGAGTGGACGCAGGTGAGAGATAGGACAAACTTGGAGATCATGGCATGGCTGTCTCAAAAAACAATGCCCACGTGATACAGGCAGGCTGCTTGTTTTTTTGATGAATGCAGCCCTGGATTTCTGAGTTACTTACAGAAAATTAGCTCTGAAGATCTTCCAGTGTGTTTGTATCAGCATTCTCTTCCAAGTAAAGAGGCAAAGTTAAGTGTTTTCCAATCTGGTTCTATTAGCTTCATTGTTAGGGGAGAATCTTGAAAGTCCAGGTATTGTATCACCTATCATTTTTAGCATGGTTGTAAACTTTTTAAAATAAATTTTATTTACTTATTTGAAAGACAGGGTTAGAGAGAGGCAGAGGCACACACACACACACGGAAGTCTTGCATCTGCTGGTTCACTCCCCAGTTGGCTGCAATAGCCAAAGCTGCGCCTATCCGAAGCCAGGAGCCAGAAGCTTCTTCTGGATCTCCCATGAAGGTGCAGGAGCCCAAGGACTTGGACCATCTTCCACAGCTTTTCCAGGCCATAGCAGAAAGCTGGATCAGAAGTGGAGCAACTGGGACTTGAACTGATGCCCATTTGGGCACCAGTTTGAGTCCCGTTATGCTACAGCGCTGGCCCTGATTGCAAACTTTTATGTTTCTCAATTTTGAGTTACTTTAGAGGGAGTGCTGTTTTGGGCATACTATTTTAGATGAGAACTCTCCTCAAGAATTGTTTATTGAATGTAGATTATAAAGACGGCACACCATTAACCTCTTTCATCTAAAATGTTATGTGTGGAAAGAGGAGGAAAAGCAAGGCACAAATCTAGTTTTATTAGAATAGTTTTGCTAATGTGGTAACTTTCCCCCTTGTTTTGGAGTTTATTACCAAAGGAAAACAAATTAAAGTCTTCTCAAATATCTACTGCTTTGATTTTTTAAGCAGCAGCGGACTAGCCTACCGATGCATTCCATCAGCATCCAGAACATATTTTTTTTTTCCCTCTCACAACTGTCCTGCTGGAATCAATAAGCTGTTGATTAAAAACCTTGTTACTTAATACATTTAGTAAACCTAAACTGTTTTTTAGAAACCTAATCACTTTCATGTCGCTAGCTGCGGGGAGAGAGTCAAAGCTGTCGCTAATTATTAACAACTTTACAAAGCCGATATTGAATTTCTAATGTATCCCAAATGCCCCTTTTCTCTGATTCCTTCCTGTGTCCTGCTAGCTAGCACATTGCTAGCTTGGAGAATGGCTTCGTGTTGAAGAGCCTAAGCTTTCAGTGAACCAGTAATGGATTCCTCTGGTCAGTTTGAAAGAGTCCTGCTCAACATCTGGATACAGCGGTGGAACAACCGTGGGCTTCCCAGGCAGCCAATGGCCTCTTTCCATTCCACCTGCTTCAACAAGGTTGACTCCCACCTGCTGAGCACAGGGGGAAGGGGATCAGAATTGCCTTGTAAAACCGGTCAATGTAGTTCAGATGTATTTTAACGTCCAGATCTCTGCCTCCTCCTCTCAATTCAACTGCCACACAAACCCGTTTTCCCCAAGTGTCCGAGGACTCTCTGTCAGAAAGGCTGCACTGGAAGTTGGGGACTAGAGACTGAGATTCTGCACTCAAATCCAGTTCTCAACTTGTCCCTGGGGTGATGTCCTGGGAGTGAAGGTGACATAATGAGGGCATCCAGTTAAGTGGCATTTATTGGTGGAAGCTCTGACTTCTGCGTTAAGTCACCTCGTATGTCACACACTCTTATCGTCAGAAAGGGCATGGTGGAATCATTATGCCTCAAACACGAGTCTCAGTGGTAGCCCAAGGTCTAAGGGCAAGACAAAAAGATCCTTTTCCCCTGAAATCTGCCTATCTCATTAGCCTTTTCATGGGTGATAGAACTTCTCCCTTCCTCCACATATGCAGGGGTCCCATGGCTAGCACTCCTAAGCATGTCATTTCCATTACTGTTATAAATTATGTGCCAACCCCCTGGAGCCCCTTGTCCCAAGGTACAGATACTTACTGAAGATGAACTATTATATGACAGCACAAGGAAAAATGGACTTTAGGAAGTAAAACCAACAGTTTTTTAAAAAATAAACCATTAATTCATCCAGCATGTGTAATGTGGATAATTCCCATAAAGTGGAGTGTATAGTTCACATGGATTAGTCCTGAGTGTATTGCCCCATTCCCCCAAACACTCACTATTCTTCACATGACCAAGACCATCAGATTAATAGGCTAATTTTTATTCATGGTTTTTGTTTGATTTTTCCCTAACGTTTCTAATTTTTCCAACTGCATTTCTGAATTCTATGTCCCCCGTCTACTTTTTTTTTTTCCTGATGCTTTCCATCCTTTAGGAACTGAAATGCGAACAGAATGAAAAGTTGGTCCTGTTTGTTTATATAAAGATACAGTGGAATTCTATTATCACATTATTATTTGTAGGGCTCTCCACACAGAATGTCTTTTGAGGTACTTGGTTAAAATTTCTTTGGGGGCAGGTGTTTGGGACAGTGGTTAAGATGCTGCCTGGGCAGAAGATCCAGAGAAAGATAAGGACATTGTGAGCACCAAGAAAATGAGAACCAGAAGGCATTGTGATGATGTTTAGCAATGAAACTGAAGCAAGGAAAATATAAAGTTAGTTGAGTGAAAATTTTAGTATAACTTTTGCTATCTATGTAAAATGAATTCTGTAAGTAATGCTATTGATCTGTTTAAGAGAAATAAGGGTGTGATTTGCCAGTTCAATGATCTTCAAAAGATCATGAAGGGGATTGCTGGGTCTCCTAGAGTGATAAACATTTCAGAAGTGCAGGGTGGGAAGTGGGGTTGGGGCCACGATGTAGCTTCTGCATTACAAAATAAAGCCCTGGGTATCCTCAAAAAAAAAAAAAAAAAAAAAAAAAAAAAAGAAAGATGCTGCCTGGGACATGAAACTTTTGTACTGGAGCACCTGGGTTCGAGACCTGGCTGTGCTCACCCTTCCTGCTTTCTGCTGCAAGGCAGCGGGTGACGGCTCAAGTATTCGGGGCCCTGCCAACCATGTGGGAGACCCAGATTGAGTTCCAGGCTCCTGGGTTCAACCTGGCTCTTGCAAGGCATTTGGGGAGTGAAGGAGCAGTTGGGAGATCTCTCTCTCTCTCTCTTTCAAATAAATAAGTAAAAACTTAACATCAGATTGGTTCCCCTAGTGAGGTTCATAACATCATACATTTTGGTCAAATGAAGCAACTTCTTAAGTCTACCCCAAATATCCATTTCAAAATATTTATTTGAACAGCTAACCTTGTGTCTTTACTTTCTATCACCAATCACTGCTTTGAAACTATTTTATGTAAATAAAACAGTTATAAACTAATACATAGGTGAAAGTCAGCTTCCTTGCTAATTAAAAGTTAGCCTTTGTGGTGATGGATTCTCTTTCTTCTCATGACATTTTGAAAAGAGAAGCACTATTCCCCGAAAGCAATGACTGGAAGAATTTGTTGCTTGTGGACCAGCCTTATGAGCAATACTGGAGGAAGAACTTTCAGCTGACAAGGGAATTACGGGTAGTAATTCAAATCCATGTGAAAAAATGAAGTATACTACAACTGGAAAAAAATGGAGCAGCATATGGAAGTATATGGCTGTCCATTTTTTTTTCATTTTCTCTTGGCTTCTGTAAAGGTTCATAGAAAATCTCATAAAACAATCATTATGACATCACGTCATTGAGTTTACTACATAGAGATGCTCTGTGTATGACAATAGCTTAGCAGAGGGGGAAGGAAACGGAGCTCTACTGGGGCAAAATTTCTGCATTTCATCTGAATTACGTTAGCATTAGTTTGAAGCAGATCATCATAAATAGGATGCAAAATGTAATTCCTGGAGGAACTATTTAAAAATAACAAAAAATTCATAGTTAAAAAGACAAAAGAATAAAATGACACAGTAGAATAAAGTAATAAAAAGAAGGCAGTTAAAAGGAAGAAGAGGAAAAGCCATAGTCATATTGCAAAAACAGCAAAATGGTAGATAAAAGTCTCCCAATATCATGGCTCTATTAAATCATGAGTGAACAGTCCAGAGATTTTCAGTCTTGACAGGAAAACAAATATCACCCAAATATATGCTTTCAATAAGAGATGCACTTCAGATTCAAAGAAATGGAATGAAAATACTGAAACAGTAAGTGACCTGAAATAATCAGATTAACAGTGGACAAAATCAACTTGTAAGCATGACTGGAGAGAACAGAGGATACCCTATGGAGGAAAGGATGAATTCAGCATGAAGATACAGCAATGATAAGTGCATACATGCTGAAAACATGGTCCCAAAATCCACTAAGCAAAACTTGACCAAATTAAAAGAAGCAATAAAGAATCAACAGTAATGGATTTTAATATTCCCCTCTCAATAGCTGGTAGCTAGACAGAGAATCAGCAAGGACATAGAGAGTAGAGCAACACCATCAACTACTTTGATCTAATAGATATCTATAGAAATTCCACCCAATGACAGCAGAATGTACATTCTTCTCAGGTGCAAATAGAATATTTTCTTTTTTAAAAGATTTATTGGAAAGGATAAATTACATACACACACACACTGCCTTTCAAACAAATAAAAATAAACTTAAAAAATAAGCAAGAAAAATCAAAAGCAAACTAAGCCTAAAGCAAATAGAAAGAAGGAAATACTGAAGATCAGAGCAGATATCAATGAAATCACTAAAAACCCAACAGAAGTTAAATGGATTACAAACGGCCAAATTTATGCCAACAAAGGGGATAACCTAGATGAAATGGGCAAATAATATCTATCTATTAGAGAACTGCAAACATATACGCCCAAGAAAGACTTGTGTGTGAGCCTTTGTGACATCTTGGTAAATAGTAGTCCTCAAACTGGGAAACTTCACGTTTGTCCATTGGTGAATGGATAAATAAAATGAAGTCTATCAATATGCTGGAATATGATTAGCATATGAAAACAACAAATTACTGATAGACACTTCAACATGGATGGACTTCAATGACAGTGCGCTCAGTGGAGGAAATTTTTGACTCCATTTATAAGAAGTATCCACAAAAGGCCAATCAATATAGATACAGAAACAGATCAATGGTTGTCTCGACACATTGGGCAGGGACGGTGTGCATGTGGCCATGAGGGATTTTGTGGGAGTGCTATTCAAATCAGGATTGTGATAGTGGTTACACAATTCTAAAAACGTATTTTTTTAAGATTTATTTAATTATTTGAAAGGCAGAGTTACAGAGAGAGAGAGAGAGAGAGAGAGAGGAGAGGAGAGGCAGAGAGAGAGAGAGGTCTTCCATCTGCTGGTTCACTCCCCAAATGGTCACTGTGACTAGGCTGGACCAGACTGAAGCCAGGAGCTTCTATCTTCCATGAGGGTGTAGGGGCCCAGGAAGCCGGGACTTGAACCAGCACCCATATGGGATGCTGCCACTGCAGACGCCTGCTTAACCCACTGCACCACAGCGCCAGCCCCCTAAAAACGTATTTAAAGTTATAGGCTTGTACGCTTAAAATGGATGTAACCTACTATGCAAATTATGCATTCCAAAGGTGTAAAAAAATAATAACCAGCAATAGGTAGGGATTGGGGAGGTATATTATCTACTGATAAGTGCTTGAAGCTGGGTGTGACTATATCATTCCTTCTACTTTTGTGTATGTTTGAAAATTTCAAAGTATAGGTTAAATAATAAAGAACAATGAAACAGTTTCACATTGATGATTGAATGAGTTATTTGTTTACTTTTTGCTGTTATAACTGCATTTGAAAATGTGGCCTGAACTTGGGGCTGAAATTGGACTTTCACATACCACCTCCCAAACTTCCCCGAGCCTAGACTTTGAGATATGCCTGACAATGAAGTTAGTTCTGCAGAACAAACATCCCTTAACCCATCCAGATAGATGAGTATCCAAGGCTTGTCTTGTGCTTTATTACAAAGTGGAGAGAAACAAAGAGGAATGAAGGGTGGGGGGAAGATAGAGAGAAAGTGTGTGTGTGTGTGTGTGTGTGTGTGTGTGTGTGAGAGAGAGAGAGAGAGAAAGATATGAAGGGGGAGGGGAAGACACAGAGTGAGAGAGAGATCAGATGAGCATTGCTGAAGTCTAACACAGATGTAATTTTCATACAAGAGCCAGACCTATCCATGGCAATCATTAGATCAATGTCTACATAAGTTGAATTGTGTTCTTTCTCACTAATCAGATAAGTGAACTCTTCCATGAGATGAGCTAATGAACAACAGAGAGAAAGATGACAGCTTCTTCTACTCTCTTTGCCCACAAGAAAGCTTTAGAGTTTAAGGGGGCAAGGCAGAATGTCAGCGATGGGTGGAGTCCACTGACAAAGGAGACAGAAATCAAGTGATCAAACACATATCTGAGATGTTTGCCTATTCCAGATTATCCTACAGAACTATCTCCCTCATCTTGATCCTTATAACAAATGAGCCTTAAAAACCTTAACCTTAACCCCATGCTTCAGTTATTTTGGGTGATGGAAGAGCTTATCATACACACTGACATTTGTGTATTGCAGGAACTTGTACATGGGAGACCTTGATTGATGCTCTTATTAACAGGCAGGGGTTCATACATGAAGACAGTGTCTGTATAGGAAAATGGATCAGGAGCTCCTCTTTACCTTAAATACAACCTACTTTTTGAATAGGTTTAAAGATGTCCAATAGAGAGAAAGTTAGATAGAAGTAAACAGTGGTTTGCATATCAAATGTGTCAGGATCACATGGGAACATTTGTAAAAATAAATATTCTCAAATTCTATTCCACGGGACTCTGATTTCAATAAGCCTTGGACTTTGGCCCAGGATTTTGCATTTTACTTTTTTTAAGATTTATTTTTATTTATTTGAAAGACAGAGTTACAGAGAGAGGGAGAGGGAGAGAGGGGAGAGGGAGAGAGGGAGAGAGGGAGAGAGGGAGAGAGAGGGAGAGAGAAAGTCTTCCATCTGCTGGTTCACTCCCCAGATGACAATAACAGCCAGAGATGAGCTGATCCTAAGCCAGGAGCCAGAAGCTTATTCTGGGTCTCCCACAGGGGTGCAGGGGCCCAAGCACTTGGGCCATCTTCTACTGCTTCCCCAGGCCATAGCAGAGAGCTGAATCAGAAGAGGAGCAGCCGGGACTCGAACTGGCACTCATATGGGATGCCAGGGTTGCTGGCCAGGGTTTTAACCTGCTGTGCCAGAGCACTGGCCCCTGTATTTTACTTTTAAAAGAAGGACATATTTATATTAAAGACAGAAAGAGAGCCAAGATGAGAGAGAGAGAGAGAGAGAAAGAGAGAGAGATCTTCCATCCATTGGTTTATTCCATAAATAACTGCAACAGCACAGTTGGGCCAGGCTGAGTCCAAACATCAGAAACTCCACTTGGATTTCCCAAGTGGGTGGTAGGGACCCAAGTACTTGGGGCATCATCCACTGCCTCCTAGGTGCATTAGCAGGGAGCTGAATAGGAAGCAGAGTAGCCAGACTTGATCCCAGATACTTCCATATGGGATGTGGTTGTCCTGAGCAGTGGCTTAACCCACTAGGCCACAATGCTTGCCCTAAAATTTTGTATTTTGGAAAGAACTCTGTTAGCACATATGTTAACAGAATGCTTTAAACATAGCAGAAATTCACTTTGGCAGGAAGTACTCATTAAGAGGTAAATGGAATCACTTTGGAATCAATTGGAAATTTGCTAGGTCAAAGTGTTTTTAGCTTCATGCCCATCTACCCACTGCTCATCTAATGTCTTGTATGATATAGCGCAGGATTTTGTTCCAGAACCTCTATCATCTCTTAGCTCCAGATGAATAATATTAGGCTAGGAATGAAGGGAGAACAAAAGACAAGGAGTTAGAGGGAGGAGTCTTATGAAATCAGACAGAATGCCATATAAGGACTTTGATGAACTTTCATCCATTTTTGGTTTAAAGAGGAGCTCTCAGCGAGGTCGGATATAAAATGATACACAGCATGATAAACAATGTCTACTTTGTATCAGTAGAAATATACTTCAGTAGATTAGTGGCTGCTGTTTTGCTGCACAGTATTTGCTACCCTCTTCTTCCTTCTCCACAGAACTGCAGCTCAAGATGACCAGGTAGAAGACTCCATTTCATAGCTCTCCAAGTGCAATAGTCGGGGATAGCCATGCAAAACTGGATCAAAAACCCCAAGTTTTGGAATGGGAATAGGGAAGCCAGAATTAGAATTATGGGTCTGCCACTTACTATCTGGGAACCTCAGGTGAGTCACGTAATCCCTTTGACTTCCAGTTTCTTTACTTACAACATTAAAGTTTTGAGATAAATTGTATTTAACCTTCCAACTGTGATATTGCAATCTTTTAAATAATTCTTATTTAAATAACCTATTTGGTGAAAATGCGATTCTGCTTTCTATTACCTGCAATATAATTTTTACTCTTCTCTCATTTTGCAAGAGCCATGTGTTTTGGGTGTATTTAGCCTATCCTGTAGCCATGACAATTGGTTCAGCAATGTGCACATGACCCAAGCCCAAGCCAGTTTCTCCTTACTTGTCACTCCCCTGGACAGAGAATCGGCTCAGAAGCTCAAGACAGTCTTCTCCTTCTCATGTAATGTTAACTAGAAAGTTTATTTTGAGTTGCTGCCAGCAGCCAGCTTTCCCCACACCTGGAAGCCCACCTGAGGGCAAAGCTGCAGTTGAGAAAAGCAGAGCAGAGAGACACACAGAGAACTACTCCTCAGGGCCATGATCAATCCATGCCTGAAGCCAAACTTCTTTCTGGATGCTTCATTCCCATGAGTAAATATAGCAGGCTCCTTGATTTGTGAAGGCGTTACATCCTGGGAAACCCACTGCAAAACAAAAATATCATTAAGTCGAAATGCATTTCCTACCTTTAGCCTATGCAACATCTTAGCTTAGCAACACAGTCCACTGTAGAGTGTTTCTATTTCTCTTGTGCCTATGGAACTGACAGGCAGCTCTGTTGCTCACAATCGCTCTGTCCAGCAGCATAAAAGAGGATTGTTGCATACATCACTAGCCCAGGACAATCTCAAAATTCAAAACTCAAAGTCAAGTTCACTCCATTGTGAAGTGAAATGCCATAAGCTGAGTCAACATCAGACAGGGAGATCCCATTATGTATACATTGTTATTTAAGAGCATTTTCTGTCGTTTGCAATCATAGATAACGTGCCTGATAAAATGACTGCCTTAAAATCTAAGTCCTAGCATTAGAATCTTACAACGGAAAGACCTAGGAAGGAGAACTTGCTCTTCCAAACAGCAAACTGCCCTTTGACGTGTGACTGCAAAATTGTGAGATGAATGATTTCACTCAAGGTTGAAACCAAATATTTTAAACATTTTTTTAGATGACAAACTCCAGGAGAGGACAGTTTACACCTATGACCTTAAAGTTCTGCTAGATCCTGTTTATTCTGCTCATGGCTATCTAGAATATCATAGACATTCAATAATAAAAGGATGAATGGTAAAAAGGAGTTGATGCAGAAGAGTAGGGGAAGGGAAGACAGTTTTGCTGGAATCATGCTTGCATTAGTATGGCAATTTTGCAATGCTAAAATGGACCAAACCAACTTGGAAAGTCCCCAGAAATCCATCACCATGGCCAGTATTTGTACATCTGAGACATGCATCTCCAAACACAAGCTGTGAACCTCATGAAGAAGTCCTAGCCAATGGAACAACTTGATGACAAAAATCAAAAGAGGGGGACATCGGACCAGTGAGAGTGTTTCGTGCTGGTGATTCAGGCCACTCTTCAGTGAACCCCCAACCCTGGCTTCCATTGCGTCGCCACATAACCACATCATGTGACTGAGCTCCTTAATGTCATCCCCACCTCGGTTTCCACAGCACCCTCAGCCTGACTCATCCAAGACTGGGAGATTTGTTTGTTGACTCTGATCTTCTTGTCTTATAAACAAAAGGCCCATTTGTCTCAAGAAATTTCCCATTTACTTCTCCAGCAATATGTACCATGTAAACTCATAAACTTTGAAACCAAAGAACTTTTACAACGTGTATGTGAAAGACCACATGGTTGCCATTGGACGTGAGGATGGAGTTGCAGTTTTAAAGGACATGACAACAATCGTCAAAAGATCAGGCCCTAAATTTAAAATCCCAGGAGGAGAAAAGGAAACTGAAATGAATTAAACATATTAACTGAGTCTTTGGAATTTACAACATAAAGCTGGACAAGATCTCATAGCATTCAATTCCACTTTTTCTTTGCCCCGAGATATCCTGGAGTCAGTTTTTTTTTTTTTTTTTCATTCAGAAAAAGAAACACAGTGCTCCATATCCATACCCATTCCTGCCAGGTATTCAAACTAGAGTGTTTTCTGAAATCTTAAAAATATGTTAAGAAATATAAACTTAGTATAAATAATTTCTTGACTTAGAATAGTCCTTCCACCTACAAGATCCCATCCCACTTTATAGCATTGCATGTGATAGGATGTCACATAATGAAGCCATAAAACACAAGAGAGTCACATTTCAGCTGAAAATGGAAGTTGGTAATAAACAAAGTTAGTTTCACTGGGGATGGAGCAGTATACTAAAATGTAAACAAACTATAAACTGAGCATGGAGAGGAGGGTTGGAAAATCTCTCCAGCACAGGCAGAGACTATGGCTTTCCCACCCTTTCCTGGAGAGAAAGAAGCCCATGATTTGCTGATGATACTTAATGACACCCCAAATAACCATCACCACCCCTGTGATTGCCACTCAACTTACAGTGACAGTCCTTGGTCCACTGGCTTCTGTGTAATGAGCTGAACACCTTTCAGGAGTGTTATTTTGCCACTACTACAAACCCAGGGGGAGACACCAATCCCAACTGAAATCTAAGAACAAGGAAGAGAAGAAATGAGATCTCAGCTATGAACGATTCATCAGCCTTTCCAGAGAGGAGATGTTGGCAGAGGTCATTTGGGTTAAAGCCGAGAGTGAATCCTTCTTCACTTAGAAGAAATCCGGTGGCTGGCATTGACGTTGGCTTGCTGCAGATGCAAAGCCTTAAGCCTCCCATCAGAAGCACCTGGTCTGCTCCTGATGGATGGGCAGAAATAATTAAAGGTGTCAGGATTTGCTGGAAGAGATCCAGGTGACAAAATTCTCTGGGGATGAGTACAAAGTGAGCGGAGCTTAGGAACGCATTTCTTTGCTTTCACTTATGTCTCCTTCCTTCTCTCCCCAGGAGTACACAGTCATTGACAAATCACTCATTGTGGCAGGAATTGTGTCTGGGCTGAAAGCTTAGGGAACTCAACAGCATGGCCATAGCCTCGGACTCTTTCCACACCTCAATGGGATGTTTTTCTTCAAATAACACACAGTATATTAAAGCTATGAGAAAGGAAGGGTGCAGACACACAGACCATCCTTAAACAAAGCCTAGCTTATGCTTGAAATAGCTACACACAATTCCGTAGGTACAGTGTTGTTTAGGGCTGCTCATTCTCATGGCTAAACTCTACAAATAGAGCCATGCATCACTTAGTGATGGGGCTGCCCTCTGGGAAATGTGTCCTTAGGCTGTTTTATCTTTGTGTGAACATCCTCATGGGTATTTCCTCAAACCTAAATGGTAGAATAATCAGTCGATAAAGCCTTGATGCAGTCAAGGAAATGGTAAATGAGATGCTGCTGGCCCATTATTTAGAGTAAACTTTTTTTTCTTTATAAGTGGAAGCAGCACACTCTACACTAATGATGAAAGTATAGTATGGTAAATGCACAAACTGGCAACAGTCATTTATGGTCATTATCAAGCATACGTACTACCCATAATCATATGTGCTAAGCAGTACAGTCAGTCTGTTTACACCAGCATCAGCACCACAAACACGTGCAGAATGGCCTTGGTGTTCCGATGGCTCTCACCTCACTTAGCAATAGGAACTTTTTGGTTCCATTACAGTCATAAGGGCCCACTTTTGGCTATGTGGCTTGTCATTGGCTGATGTGTGTGACGATACAAGGAGGTGCTGTGCTAGCTGCAGGACACTTGTCTGCAAGCCTGCAGCTGGGATTGGACATACAGAGCAAGACAGCAAGAGATGTGTCGCTCAGCAGGCAGGTCCTTGGAGCTCTTCTCCCACACAGGGCTCAGAGGCCTTTATAAATAAGCATTTACCAGAAATCTAAGGGCTAGTGGCTTGAAGTGATGCTAGATATTAAGCTTGGTCAGAACACCCCTATCTCTCTTCCTCTCTCCCCCCCAATCCAGGAAGAAGGGTGTCCACCTCTTCATGTAGCAGGAAACCCCATGGAACATGTCAACTTGGAGAGTCAGAGTGCAGGAGAAGGGGTCACCAAAGCAGAGGGTGCCATAAGTTGAGAACTTGGTTTCAACATTGAGACCCTGACTTGGTGACTGTAGGTCACAGTTTTCTCATATAATTATGTAAAATAATTACAATAATTATATATTCTAATATTATATTTATATATTTTATAACTATATAATTATATATTTATACATACTATATATCATATATTATATATTACAATTATATAATCATATAAATATATTATTATATAATCATAATTATATAATTATGATTATATATTATATATTTATATATAATTATGTATATAATTACAATTATAATATATAATTATATATTATAATTATATATAATTACAATTATAATATATAATATATAATATATAATACATATTATATATATTATAATTATGTATTATAATAATGTGGGTTTAACTTGAATTTCCTAGTAGTGACACAATTGGGTACAGATGAGATTCTAGTGGTATTATCACCCAAAACACATTCAAACCGTCAAGGCTGAATCCCAGTTCCCTCTGTAGTCCATCTCAGTTATTTGTAGCACTTTCCAGTAAGATTGCCAGATTTAATACACACACACAAATTACAAAATGTCCAGACAAATTTGAATTTCAGGTAAGCATGTATAATGTTTCAGTATAACAATGTCCCAGAGTCCAGTGTGGCACAATGGGTTAAGCCATCACCTGTGATGCCAGAACCCCATATGGGCGCTGGGTCGAGTCCCAGCTGCTTCACTTCTGATCCAGCTCGCTGCTAACGTGCCTGGGAAAACAATGGTAGAGGGAGCAAGTCCTTGGGCCCTGCACCTTTGTGTGAGACCTGGATATAGTTCCTGGCTTTGCTTTGGCCTGCCCAGTCCTGACCATTGTGCCACTTGGGGAACAAAACAGCAAGATGTAAGTTTCTCTCTCTCTGTCTCTCTCTCTTTCTGTCTCTCCTTTTACCTCTGCACTCTGCCTTTCAAATAAATAAATTAATTATTTAAAGAGTTCTCTAAATGAAATATCTGTTTTGACTACCTCTCTATGCCATTGATATGGGAGAGTCATTGCTTTATATCACAAAGTGATCATTTTGTTGTTACTTAAAGTAATCCATGTCTAAGCGAAGATTGGGTAATAGAAGGGTTTCCTCAGGTCCAGTTAGGTAATTTTGAGGGCCCAGTTCAAAGTGAAGATACAGGGCCCTTGCCGGGGGCAGGGAAAGTCAATCAATTGGTCATAGTTAAACTTACATCGTGAATGATGCCTAATGGGTTGCAAACTCATTGTTAAGACATGTAGCGCACCTGGATAGAAGGTGGGCAAGATGGCGCCATGAGGCCACCTGGGCTGACTGCTGATTTCCTTTCACGTTTCCAGAAATGGCTGGAGATCAATGACCCTGGCCCCAACCCTCTCCTGGGAGCAGAGGGTGGGGGCCTATTTTGCTGACAGGATCCAGCGGCTACTTGGATCACAGTGATCATTGATGGGTTTAAGGGACAAGGGGGAGGCAAAACAGGGCCTGGATCCAGAGGCATAGACAGAGCAATTGCAAATCCTTCCTGGGGCAGCCAGGGGAAGGTGTGACCAAACGTGTGTTGGTGTACAGTCACTGGAATGTGTTCCTTTGTGCTGTCACATTTCACTTGGAAAACATGGACTCAGAGATAAAATTAATATCAACATGGCCACCAAAGAGCATTAGACCACAGGCGTGCACTTGTGAGCATAGGGCCCTGTGTGACTGTGTATTTGAGCCTCATGGTTTTGAGCATAAAGTCCTTGCAGGAGAAGCAAGGAGAATGGCTTACTCTTTGGTCCTTGGCCAGTCTGTTTTGGAACCAGACACAGAGTTCAGGGGATAAAGATGACAATGACAGCACCAGGTCAGCTGCAGCAGAGGCTGGATTTGCTGCCCAAGCAGGTGATCAGCTATTCTAGGAGAAAGGGATGGGGTCCTGCTGTGAGACTGATGAACTTGACAGAGGGAATGGGCCCCCACCAAGCTGAGAGGGAGCATGAGTCGTCACCTGATCCTGGCCTTGGAGCTCATCTCCAATTTCAGCGATGTGGGTTCCTGCCCACATGTGTGTGATCTGTTTGGTCCCTAATAACACATAGGCACACAGAACGTTTGTCTTTATGCCCAAATCAAAGCCACTAGACCCCACCCCTGTCTTTTCTTCTCACTTTGCTGTGATTTCTCAGGTATTTGCATTGTTTCATGCTCATTCTCCTGGGAACAAGGAAAAAAAATCACACTTGAGATTTCATTGTCTTCATTCATGCTACAATAACTTCTAACCCATAATTGTCTTTAAAAGCAACCAGCAACACCTCTGCTTGGTCTTTGCAATCTAGAGCAAAACACTCTCTCCAAACTCTCACTCATCTTCTCATACACAGTTATTTGTTTCTATTTAGCATTAAAATATTTTCCTGCTATCTCATATGGAACAGCTTTTGAAGATTCCTGTTAGCCGCAGCTGGAAAAATTCCTTCTTTGAAGTGTCCCATTGATTCATCTGTTGTCAGTGGCAGTCTCTTTATGCTCAGACATTTTATACTTTTCACAGTTATTTCAAAATCTATTTCACTTGACGTAGAGTCCATTTATCATTCTGCACACATTCCGGTTTCTTTTTTCCCCCTCATTTCTCTCACTTTGGCATTCTGCTAAGTTCATCAGAGTACCTTTTTTTTTTTTTTTTTCCTTTCTCTCCTTTCTAGTTGTACTGGGGAGTAGACACAGAAGCCCACAGTTCCCAAATATTTGCACCTTTAATTTTCCCATGGACCTCAACTAGACCCAAAGATATCAGCAATGATCAACAAATTTGAAGAGTGAAGCATGAGAATTTGTCTAATAATAAGACCCACTGCTCTCAGACACAAAGCTGAAAGTGGGTGGTTCATTGAGAAAAGCAGCTTGACTCTGTTTAGAATCTTGGAAAATGTTACAGTCGTTGGTCTGCCTCGTTGCTAAGTACTGTTCTCCAGGGCTTTTTCAATAGACCATTTCTCCCCATGGGTAAGATTTACATCCTATTGCTCGGGGTGTGGAGAAAACCAAAACGACGTCCCATGGTTCTGAGCCCATTTCAATTTCAGTAGAGGAAGATCATCTACAAACAACTACACTAATAGACTTTTTTTGAAGCTCGTTTTATCCGATATTGCCATTTTTGTTCGACTTCATCAAGAGAGAAGGTAATTCAGCATAATGGAAATCCAGATAGTTGATATCTTGGGATAGTTTTCTTATGTGGGACGACAGTAGACACAGTCTTTAGCTCAGCAAAATTGCTTACCTGTTCATTGCCTAATGGCTGATAGCAGTATAAATTGCACTTAAGTTTGCGTATGTCTTAGGAGATAATTACTTTGTACACATAGGAACTCGGAACTCCTCTAGAGTATCTCTTTTCATTTTGGAAAACTTCTGATAAAGACTTCTTGTAATAAGCTTTTAAAACTTTATTTATTTGGAAGACAGAGAGAGAGCGAGACCAAGATGCTCCATCCTCTGGTTCACTCCCTAAGTGCCTGCAACAGCTGCAGCTGGGCTAGGCCAAAACCAGGGCCTGGGAACTCAACCTGGGTCTCTCATGTAAGTGTCAAGGGTTCAAGTGAGCCATCAGCTGCTGTATCCCAGGGTATGCGTTAGCAGAGAACTGGAATCAGAAGTGGAGCTGGGACTGGAGTCAGACACTCAATATAGGATGTGCTCACCCCTTCATCAAATACTGCCCTTATCATAAGCTTTTATTTATGTCATGGTACATAATCAACTTTTGAAAATGTTCTGTAGATGTTTGAAAGTGAAGTATCACGTTACTGACAGCATAGAACATTCCCTATATTGAAAAGCATAGTATTCTTTAAGTTAATACTATTCTTTACTGTGTTCACTTTTATCTAATTGATAGGTAGGTTTTTAAAAAACCCATACAAATCCTTGTTTGAATTGTGCTTTTGTATTTAGAGTGCTAATCTGTAATTTGGCATCTAAATAATCAAGATTCATATTATCAGCGTGGGTTATATTTTGATTGACTTTTATCATCATGAACTTTTACCCCAGTTTCCCAGATGGTTAGACCACATTAGGATGGTTAGACCACATGAAAAGGCAGCTCCCATGCCTGAGACAGAAGAGTGACATCAATTCCACGCCTGGTTGGGCCAATCCACGGTGGGAGGGCATCGTTGCTAAGCCACTCTTTTTTTTTTTTTTTTTTTTTTTTGACAGGCAGAGTGGACAGTGAGAGAGAGAGACAGAGAGAAGGGTCTTCCTTTGCCGTTGGTTCACCCTCCAATGGCCGCCGCGGCCAGCGCGCTGCGGCCGGCGCACCACGCTGATCCGATGGCAGGAGCCAGGAGCCAGGTGCTTTTCCTGGTCTCCCATGGGGTGCAGGGCCCAAGCACTTGGGTCATCCTCCACTGCACTCCCTGGCCACAGCAGAGAGCTGGCCTGGAAGAGGGGCAACCGGGACAGAATCCGGCGCCCCAACCGGGACTAGAACCTGGTGTGCCGGCCCCGCTAGGCGGAGGATTAGCCTAGTGAGCCGTGGCACCGGCCCTAAGCCACTCTTTTTTATTTATTTATTTTTGACAGGCAGAGTGGACAGTGAGTGAGAGAGACAGAGAGAAAGGTCTTCCTTTTACCGTTGGTTCGCCCTCCAATGGCCGCTACGGCTGATGCACCGCACTGATCCGAAGCCAGGAGCCAGGTGCTTATCCTGGTCTCCCATGAGGGTGCAGGGCCCAAGCACTTGGGCCATCCTCCACTGCACTCCCGGGCCACAGCAGAGAGCTGGCCTGGAAGAGGGGCAACCGGGATAGAATCTGGTGCCCCGACCGGGACTAGAACCTGGTGTGCTGGCGCCGCAAGGCGGAGGATTAGCCTATTGAGCCACGGTGCTGGCCGCTAAAGCACTCTTGAACATCACGTCTGAGTTACCAGAAAGTCCTGGCTGCCCTTGCATTGAATATGCGCACCCTTGGCTCAATCTGGGTCCACTGATTTTGAACGGAGTATCAGCCTCTCTACATTAGTGCCCCTGCTTTGCTTCCAGACACAGTTTTTGGCAGGGTGCTTTTGGTTTGCTGTAGCAAAAAATCTGTGTTCAAATAACAAAGTAAAGCAATGAGGGCCACAAAGGAGAGTAATCAATCATGTGAGAGGAGGCTGTGTATGCACCACCTCCACTTGGAGGCAGGGATTATCACTCTTTCTGAACTTAGTGGAAAAGAGCCCTTTTATCTTGGGAGCCAGGAAAGCAACGTATTGAGTCTGTAGATGGAAACACGTGGGAATTTCAAAGCTGGCTAAGCAGGTGAGTCTTCCCCTACCAATAACCTGTAATTATGAAATTCCAAATTTCTAATGTGGGTGAGGCTGAATCCCTGTGATTTTGCAGCATAATTAAAAATTGTTTTGCTCATAAGCTGTTGGGTCACCGTTTTGGGGAAGATAAAAAGAGGGGTCTAGTTGTTGCCCTGGAGTTGCCATCATTATGTGGAAGACGCTTAAGTCACAGGGAGTGACAGCATGTTCATCATATACAGCAGTCCATAAATAATTCTGACCACCAGCAATTGTTTTTTCTTGAACAGAAGCACCTTTAAAAGTTCCCTCCCTCCTATCAGTCTTGTTAGCCTGTTTTCAGGCCTGGTATTTCTCAGAGACGCTCAAATTTCTCTTCTCTAACCCAGAGCATTTCAAAAGCAACCTATCTGTCAGAGGCACATCTGAGAGCAGAAAACCAATGTCTCTATGCAAGTGAAATCCTCCAAAATGGGAGAGAAATGAAGCATCAGCCTCATTTCTGATACAATCAGACCTGCAGACAATCTGAAAGTTGGAATTTTAAATATTTAGGCAATTTCTCATCCTTATCTTCATCATTTGCTTCTGCAGCTAGGACTTCTGGTGGATACATGCAGCACCCACCATCCACCCCAGAGGAAATTCCGGCTCCTTGCAGTACTTGGGGAAGAAAGTCGTCATCTTGACACACTATCAGTTATAGGGAGAAGTCTTCACATGACCATCTGTTTCTTATAAATGTGTTTATTTGCTCACTCTCAAGGAGTCATGTCTCCACTAAGGAGTCCCCAGTCGCATCAGGAAGGTCGTGATTATCACCAGAGTCTTCAAGGGCTGCTGATGGAACTCATGCTGTTTCATTTCTCTACTATATAAATCAAGACACGGAGGCCTCACTGAATGTTTATTCAATGACTCATGTCCATGCATTCAGTGTCTTCAAACTTTTTTTTAATTGCACAAAGATCCCCATAGAAAATATGAATCCGTTTGAGTATAGAGTATGCCTATGCATTATCAAAACAACTGGCTTAAAAGAATTTATCAGCCTCTACCAAAGCCAAGGCATAAGAGAATGCCTTGTTAGTAGTCTTAGGTTTCATATGGGGATACTGAATTGCATTGGCATTTTTGGAATCTCGCTATATCTACCTAGAAAAATGTATGTACACATGCCCTGTGATCCAGCAATCCACCTATGCAAATTAAGTCAATGGGAGAAAGGGACCCAGGACATAGACATTTAGTGGTGTGGTATAAGGGGCTGTGTAACTCTTCAAAGATTAAAACTGGGTTGAGACAAAATGGACTCGGTGCCCCCCTTGTCAGTTTAGGGCTGGCGTTTCAGTAGAGACAGTAACCTTGATCACTTTGGATCATACAAATGGGGGAGCAGAGAAGCAGAGCTTGCCCTCAAATTCAAGTTTTAGAACAAATGGGATGAAATCCCTGGGTCCCTATTAAGGCTGCCTTATCAAACAAAAGCCACCAAATCTTATGGGATTTCTATGGAAACAGATGATTTGAGAGCATAGTTGGGAGCAACTACTGGGAAAATAAGATTCAGTAAGAATGGGAATAGGAAAGGGAGGAGGAGGAAGAAGGGTGGGAGTACAGGTGGGAGGGAGAGGAGGGGAGAAGATTTACTATGCTTCTAAATTTGTGCATATGAAATGCATGAAGTTTTTATACCTTAAACAAAAGGTTTCTAGGTAAAAAATTAAAATTTAATTTAAAAGTTCAAAATAAATAAACATTAAAAAGATTCAAAAATTTTGTTTTAATATCCCAACAAGTTAGAATCCTTTGTTTACAATGATTACACTTAAGTGTCCATTCTTACCTTCTGCAATTTGTAGTGGCCAAAAAATAAACAATAAGTTAAAAAAAATCAGGACACGTTCTGAATGCCTACCAGTAGGGGAGGAGTGGAGTAAACTGTGAAATTTTGTGCATCTTTAAAGGAACTGACTGTGTTTAACATGAAGGAATATGTGGGGAGAAAAGCAAGTTACAGCTAAGCACATAGCAAAACAAAACCCAAAAGTTCCTCCCCTACTGAAATTGGACAAGATCCCCTGAAATTTACACTGAAATGTTGCCCCTTAAAGTTCCCTAGAAGTGCTATCCGGGGTGCCACATGTGCTACTGGAATTTGGGGTGCTTTACGATTTCACCACAGGCTTATTACTAAATCCCTCATATTAATAAGCCCAAGAGGGTTCTTGCCTAATATTTAGAGAAGAATTCTAAATATCGGCACAGATAAACGAGGCAGCATGGTACGTTTGTTTGTTTTTGTTGCTTTTTTTTTTTACAGGCAGAGTGGACAGTGAGAGAGAGAGACAGAAAGGTCTTCCTTTTGCCGTTGGTTCACCCTCCAATGGCCACCGCAGCCGGTGCACTGCGGCAGGCGCATTGTGCTGATCCGAAGCCAGGAGCCAGGTGCTTCTCCTGGTCTCCCATGTGGGTGCAGGGCCCAAGCACTTGGGCCATCCTCCACTGCACTCCCGGGCCATGGCAGAGAGCTGGCCTGGAAGAGGGGCAACCGGGACAGAATCAGGCGCCCTGACTGGGACTAGAACCCAGTGTGCCAGCGCCACAAGGCAGAGGATTAGCCTATTGAGCCGCGGCACCAGCCAAGCATGATACGTTTTAAGCTTTTATTTAGTGAGAAAGATGCATAGGAGAGTGAGAGCTTTATTTAAGAGAGAGAGTTAAATAGGGGTTCATATCGAGCACCAGGAACCAGCCACGTGGATGAGCATCTAGGCCTGTATCTGGGCCAGGAAGCCTAGAGCACATGGCCCAAAGGCCATGCACCCTGGAGGCGTGGGGCTATAGCAAGCCCCCCTCCTGACAAGAGGCCAGGGCAGAAGAGCGGGCTGGGCCAAACCCTGTTCCGGCTTTTAACCCACTTCCAAAGGGGAGTGGTTAATTAACTTGATTGCCTGGTAGGCACCCAGGTGTGGCCAGGTAGGGGAATGAGGCCACACAGGGGCATGGCGAAGGCATTAGGTAGAGGAATGAGGCCACACAGGGGCGTGGCGAAGGCGTGGTCTTCCAGTTCACAAATTTAATCAATTTTAGCCTGTATGCCTGCTTATTTCAGTGAAGAAGAAAATTCAGAACACAGGATATCCTGAAATTTTAGAATTTTCTTCTATGAATTTCACGGAGTAATGTGCTCTAGGAAAAACAATGTGGGTAAGAAGAAGGAAAAGAAGAAGTCGAAGATAGTTGTGAGCTGAGAAATTAGGGTCAGCTTGCATGGACTCATTAAAAGGAAAATGTGACATAATTTTCATAAAATCTACTGTGAACAGGGCTGTTGATGTCCGTCAGCTGTCAGCTACATCACTTGGAGCTTTCCCATGTCCTTCTTTCACTTTCCTTCCTCCCTTCTCCTGTATTCTTATTGCAAGGTGAGGTTCTTTCCCTTGCAAACAAGAGCAGCAGAACTTGGCTCATCGGTAAGGATTGTACTTTTCGTGCTCACATGAGGTCCTAAGTGCATAATCTACTTTAGATCATCAATGTCCTCACATTTGGTCACCGGATCTGTCTTCACAAAGCCAAATTTGTTTGATTGCCCAGTAGAAGTATTTTTTTTTTTTTTTTGACAGGCAGAGTGGACAGTGAGAGAGAGAGACAGAGAAAGGTCTTCCTTTTGCCGTTGGTTCACCCTCCAATGGCCGCTGTGGCCAGTGCGCTGCGGCCGGCGTGGTGCCGGCCAGTAGAAGTATTTTTCCAGAGTCCCAGGCACTACTGTCCCGGCAGTGGTGGAACATGATCACCAGGCAACAGGGTTCTAGACTCTCAAGAGAAGAATCCAAATGTGCGTGTGAGAACTACTTCTCATCTTCTCTTGGTTAAAGACTGCTTGTAATGCTGAAATCTTTTTTGTTTAATTTCTTTTATTCTATAATGATAATCAGTATGCCCACCCCCATGCAGCCTTAGCAACTCAAGCTGCTGTCTAGATATTCTCAGTTTTGGTTTTCTCTAATCATCTTTTCCTTTAACAGTTGTATATAAATGGCTTGTGATATAACAGTGTCCTCCCCACCTCCCACCCATCTCCAAATCTCTGAGATGGTAGAGACTGAGGATCTGATTTTCAAATTCCCTTTTTGAGGTCCTACTACTCTGAATTCCCAGTGAATCTGATGCAATCACAGCTCCTACACCCACAGTCTGGCTTGTGCCCTGCTCTTTGCTGCTAAGGGGACCTTTCTTCCTCTATCACATGGAGTTCAACTCACATGGGGCTGCTGGGTGAATGAAAGTGGGAAAGTCTTGATGTTTCAAGGGTAGGTAGTCAGGACTGTTTATATTACAGAGGTGAAAACAATTTCCAGTATAATGCTAAGTATTATAGTCTTATAAATGCATTAACTACTTCCTAAAATAGAACACACAGGGTATCTCTATAGAGGTCTGTCAACATTATGGTTCTCAGCCTCAGCTATACGAAAGAGCTTCACAAAGTTCATGGAAGTGTGGCTTAGGAGAAACCATGCATAGACAACAAACATTTTGCACCAAAATAAACTTATCTTTTTTAAAAGTGATTTGTTTACTTATTTGAGAGAGAAGCAACAGCAGAGAGACTTTCTGTCTGCCTATAGTGGTCAGGATTGGGTTGAGCTGAGGCTAAAACCCAGAATTCTATCCAGGTTTCTCATATGGGTTGGCATGCACTCAATCATTTGAAATATCATAGCTTCTTTACAGGGTCTACATTAACAGGAAGCTGGGGTCAGGACACAGAGGTGGCTACTGAAGCCAATTACTTTGATATGATATGTGGATATGTTAATCAGTGTCTGATTTGCTAAGCCAAACCTTCACCCCTAAACTCACCATTTATTTCCATGGACTTTGGAAGTACTCTCACATAACAGAATTATCTAGAGAGCTTTTAGAAAAAAAATCACAGGGACTTATCCACACCATCAAATCCAATTTTTTTTGGGCTGGGATCATCACTGTTGTTAGGGCTTCCCAGTTGAGTCTAATGCTTAGCCAAGTGTGAGAATCCTGCTCTAGAAAATTCTTGAATTGTCCTCTTCCTTTTTTTCATATCTAAAGTCTTCTCTCCCAGGGTACTCAAGAAAACCAAAATTTTCTCATTCCATTAAGAGAAATTCAGGCCTTTTATGTAAGCGTGCATGGACATCCATCCTTTTGGTCTCATACTAACTCATTCATAAAGTGCCCATGGGTCCTCATTTTTCCCCCTATAGAAGGAGCCAAAAGTAGGTGAAACAAAAGAACTATTTACCTTAAAGATGAATTATGTCACTGACCAAGAAAGCAGACACAGCTGCAGTCAGTTTTTGTTTAAATAGCATTTTTTTTCCTTAACAGTACACATGGAAAAAATTCCTTTAGCCCCTTAAAAATAAAGGGGTTTGCACATCTAAAGGCTCTTTCTGTTTGTACAATGCCCACCTCTGCCTCCTTGGGAGATGAGAATTTCCTTCGACCCAAGCAGTGTGATGTCAAAGAGAGCTGTCCTCACCCCAAACACACAAAACCAGACCCTCCAAAGTGAGACCCAGAGCATTCCTGCCTTGTTGCTTGGGGCTGGATAAAATGAGCTGTTAAGTCTTTTTGATCTTTAACTCCTAAGAGTCTGACTCCTCTGCAGGTGGCAGGAGAACCTGGAGTGAGCTGACCCACAGGTGTGAACTTGAACCTGAGGAACCTCTCCTGACATGTGTTCGCTTACCATTGGTGTTATTTGGTGTTTTAATGGACACTTTTATTGAGGGTTGGACAAGAACAGATGCCAGTGAGAAAGCATGCATTTCTGCAGCTTCATCCATCCAAGCTCGTTCCATCACCCAAGACGTGGCCTTTCCAGAATAAACAGAATTTTCAGTCCCTCTATCCAGGTGCTTTGGAGGTCTCATAAAGATGCCAGGGAGTGCCTGTGGTTGTGCATTTGGAAGTCTTAACCGCTAAGACAGCTCTGAGCTCTCCAAGACACAGGAGTCCTTCAGTCATTGAGACACCGTGTGCCTGCTAGGTTGGCGCTTTAGGTGATCTTCTGAAACCTCAGAAGGAATATGGCATTTTCTTTTTTATATATAAACTACCAGTTCTCAGCCACGGAGCTGCAAAATGCAGTTGCCTTATCCACTATTTAAGGTATCAACAATTTTAGTGATCAAATGAAGGCACATCAAAAAAAATCCATGAAATAGACTTAAGATATGTTTATTTTGGTGTAAAAAAGGTCAAAACCCATGCATAATTCTTTCTTTCTTTTTTTTTTTTATTTTGACAGGCAGAGTGGACAGTGAGAGAGAGAAACAGAGAGAAATGTCTTCCTTTGCTGTTGGTTCACCCTCCAATGGCCGCTGCGGCCGGAGTGCTGAGGCTGGCGCACCGCGCTGATCCGAAGGCAGGAGCCAGGTGCTTCTTCTGGTCTCCCATGGGGTGCAGGGCCCAAGCACTTGGGCCATCCTCCACTGCACTCCCTGGCCACAGCAGAGAGCTGGCCTGGAAGAGGGGCAACCGGTACAGAATCTGGCGCCCCGACCGGGACTAGAACCCGGTGTGCCGGCGCCGCAAGGCGGAGGATTAGCCTAGTGAGCCACGGCGCCAGCCCATAATTCTTTCATAACATGTATTTCCACAAACATTTTGAATACTCCTTGTGTGTGTGAATCATTTACCTTTTTAACATATGTGATGAGTAGATTCAAGGTTATTTCCATGAAATAAAAATCTGTGGGCATGCTTCTTTGAACATGACAAAGGCATGGAGTTACAGTGAATGTTTGGTGGTCCTACACACACAGAATGTGTCCGTGGTAGCCAGTCACACAGGTGTCCATCATGTGCCATGGGAAAAAGTTGAGGACTCGTGGGATAACAATGTTGGTTAATAACAGATAGTTACATTCAGCAAGACTTCAGTGAAACTACGTCAGTAATCATCTTCCTTCCATCACAGACTCTGTTTGCTTGGGTTAAGATTTCTACATCTACAAAATTACGAGGGCACTTCAAAATATTTGTGAAAAATGAGGTGGAATAAAATCAAGTTTATCACACGCATTGTTTTTTCAGAATATGCATTCTCCATTCCCTTAATGAAGACCTGTTGTATATCCTTTGTCTTGTCCATTCAACAGCTATTTATTACTATCACGTCTACTAATTCACTTCCCAAAGGTCTGTAAAGGTAGTGATGGGGGTTGGGGGAGTGCGGGTAGAGTGGGCCAGGCCAAAGCTCAAAGCCAGAAACTCTCAACCCAGATCTCTCACCTGGTTACAGGAACAGAATCACTTGAGCCATCACCAATGCCTCCTAGTGTCGCTCCCCCTCTTCGCGGAGGAACGACACAGGACCCTGCGCTGTTCTTTTGTCTGCTCGGCCCTCCCCGGGTTTGCTGCTGGTTCTTCCCGGGTTGGCTACTGTCCCTTCCACCTCCGTGGAAGGGCGGTTCCCCCTGCCACTTTCCCCACTTCCGCGGGGGAGTGGCACACCGCCGGCCGGCTCTCTCGGGGGCTGCTCAGATGTTCCTCAGGTGTTCCTCTTAGATGTTCCTGGTGCATGTTGTCTCTCTCCTCCTTTATAGTCCTCTTCCACCAATCCCAACTCTGCTACCCACACGCCGAGTACACTGCTCTCCTCCAATCAGGAGCAAGATCAGCTCCTGCAGCTCAGTCAATCAAATTGGCGAGAGGCAGCTGTGTAGAAGCTGTTTACTCCCTTCTCAGCGCCATATTGTGGGAGAGCAGATGCATAGAATATGTCTTAATTCCAGTAACTTAGTCTAGTCCAAGTTGCTCCCCACATCCTAGGGTCTGCATTGGTAAGAGGCTGGTATCAGGAGCCAGAAAATGAACCCAGGCACGCCAATGCAAAACACAGACATCTTAACCAGTGTCTTAATTGGTTGTCAAAGCAGCTGTTCCATCATGGAAATTTGACATACTGCATCCTGAGAGCTTGTAAAACAGTTTGCATGTGTTGGTGCTTCTGTGTCTGGTGTCAGAGCTTGAACTCAGTAGGCTAGATAGCCAAGAAGGAAAGAAGCATGAGAAGTATAAAAGCACAAGGGGAAACTGAGACTTTCTCTTGCTGTTCTAAGCAACCAACTGCAAGGATGTGGTTGATCTGCCTGGGCACCAGGTCTTGATAGACAGCTGGCCCAACATAGAGGCCAAAGATGTGTCAGGGGCCAGAATTGCTGTGGGCTGTTGGCAATACACATGGGCTAGAGCAGAACACTATTGCTTCTATAGAACAACTGTAGAGCAAATACAACTGTTGCTTCGTCTCTGCCTTCCAAATCTCATGCAAAACTTTCTTGTGGTAAATTCCAACTCAGAACCACACAGAAAGGGAATTCTAAGAAGCATCGTTCCAGCTTGGTCACCTTAACACGGTGCAAATCACCTCACAGAATTATTAACCTTTCTACCGAGCTGATTTTTTTGGAATGTTGTTTCTATTTAGCCACCATGCTATTTAAGAACTTGCAATGATCTGGTACTGCCCAGAGGGGTGCTGATTTAAAAAAAAAAGAAACTTTTTTTTTCTATAGAAAGATTTTAAGTGTTCTGGGGGAGACAACCTAGAAGTGAGCAGAGGGAGTCCCAGGCCCCTCATCCCTGCTTCATTCAGAACAATTTTGCCTTTATCTGTTTTACGTATTGGACTTCCCAGTGAGAGCTCATCTGTAGAATATTTTCCTGTTGGTGTTTAAAGACAAAACAAAGTGTGGTGGAAGGAAAGGAAGAGGGGAGCCAGGAAATGAAGGAGGGAAGGAGGGAGGGAAGAAAGGTAGAAAGAAAACCAATAGCCTAGCAGATTCCAGTCTTAATCCTCCAACCTCAGTCCTTCCTCTTGACCCAATTTGGTTTTCTACCACTAACCCCAAAGGGAGCCATCTGCTTTAGCCTAACTCAGTCTCTCACTCACCTCTCAAAGGATGATGTGCATTGCCAATGTCGTGCTTTGATTTTGACTTTGTGTTTTGTTTTTGGTCTGGAATACCCCATTTTCCTTGGATTTTCCTAACACAACTGGAGACCAACACTGGTGCTGGACCATGGTGGAGAGCTGCAACCTTATTTCCTAAAAAATGGGGAGGGTGACGGCAAGATCATTTCTTTGGAACACATACACACACACACACAAATGAACACACAGGCATAAATGCACTTATGCATCAATATGTACTTTAACATTGAAAGTTTTATGTAAGTGAAGTTGTTTCTATACATTTGTGAGTGAATCTCATTGAGGAAGACAAAGATAAACAGACATCAGAAACCATTTGGAAGAAAAGGACAGGAATGTGAGTAGCATTTATTAAGTGCCTTCTAGACACTAAGTTTCATAATGATCACCTAACCACCTAACTTAATTTTCAAAGCAATCAAAAGATGGAGGAGTCATGGGCCTCATATAAGCAGTTTATTGAGGACTAAACTCTTTGTAGGACAAACACGAAACAGTTGTATTTTTTCTAATTACCTTACCAGCTACATACCTCTCCTGGGCAGTAGGGCTGTTTAATGGCATCTCAGCTTGATTCTCTGACTATTCAGTCCCTTTGGGTTTTTTTGAAGTGTTTCATTTGGGTCCTTAAAAGCTAGTCCTGTTTATTTAAAGCCTTCCATCTAATTCCTAATAACCTCTGTCTTCTCCCTCCTGCCTGGGTGGGCTAGGCCTGTGGCTGCCGTGGCTTCAGGAGGAGCACTGGGCTGGGTGGTCTGCCCTGACATAGTCCTCATTCCTTCCCTTTTCCTTGCCCTCCTTCTTTCTTTCCCGTTGTGGTTGGGAGCAGAGAGGAGACAGAAATCTTTTTACTGAGTGTTCTTAATGATGTCACAGTTCTGGTCTTGGAGGATTTTACATGCTACTTCACCCCATATCTTTGGACTTTATATTTGTGAATAGTGGCTCTAAAATTCCTCCCAGATAACTCCCTTACAGGTGCTCTCCTGTAAGATCTGTTCCCATGGCTCTGGGGTCCATGCCTTTTCCAAATAAGACCATTACTGAACATCTCATCTACCCTCCTTAACTATCTTTGGGATGATATGTTTCCATCCTGCAAGCCTCTCTACATTTGAGAACTTGAAGGATGGTAGAGATTGAATATCCATGCCCCCCCCCCCAAAGTCCCGTGTTGAACCTAATCCATTGTGTGACCATATTAGGGGTTGGGGACATTGGGAGATGAACAAGTCACAAAGGTGGAGCTTTCATGAATAGGATTAGTGACTTTATAAAAGAGACCCTGGAGAGGTCCCTTCTGTCACATGAGGACACAGTGAGAAGATGTCCATGAACCTGAGAGTGGGCCTTCAACAGACACCAAAGCCACCAACACCTTGATCGAGAACTTCTCAGTCTTTAGAACTGTGAGAAGCTCCTGTTGTCTAAAGCCACCCTGTCTCTGGTGTTCTGTTGCGTTAGCTTGAATGGATTAAGCTAGGAGAGGTCGTAAACAAGGAAGATAGAGTGCATTTAACGGAGAGCATTACCAACATCGTATCTAATTACCCCTCCCCCCTTCATGATGCTCTTATTTCTGATGAGAAAAGGGGGGAAGGCAGAGAGGGTTGAGACACCAGCATTCATTGCCTTCTCTAACACCATACCACTCCAGTGATGGAGTTCACACAGTCTAAATTTAGCAAACATTTATTAAGCATGCATGTAAGAATACAGCATTGTGATGTTGGATATGGATTGTTCCATAAATAAAACCTTACATGAATATAAACGTGTAGAAGAATATCAAACTCCACGACTCAGGTATGTGAAAAAGTGTAGCATACTCTAACTGATAACATCTTTCTTGTAAGTCTCCATGGTGCTCTATGTTGGCTAGAGAGGAGAGTAGTATTGAAATGCTCCAATCATATAGCAGTAATGGGAGCTCCAACCATTTTCTATACTTAATAGATCCTCCTGGGATAATACTTAGTCCATGAGAATTTCATCATCCTGTTCCACCCAGTTTTTGTTCAAAACCTATGGGGCGTTTATGGAACGTAATGGTCATTGGAGGAAGGGGCTCAGAGCCACATGCTGACCTCACAGCAGATTAGTCTAGTCTGGTGGTGAGTATTGACTATTTGGGGTATCCTGTAGATATCCAGAGCCATAGTCCTGGATCTCATTAATTCCCAGTATTCAGTGTCATTGCAAGCCTTGTTGGACACAAATCTCTTGACCATGTTAGCTGCTTGAAGGTTCACCACTAAGGATGCAAAACTTCTAGATACCCTGCAAGCCAGGTATAGGACAAGGACCTAAATCAGTTGTGTTATCTAATCTCCTATGTCTAATTGTCTGCTTCTTTTAGTGTTGCACCATTGAAGATCTTGTACCTAAAGGCTTCTGATCTTGTGAGGGTACAGCTGGGAAAACTGTAGTCTTGAACTTCACAGGTTCCCCACAGTTATGAGCTCATCTCCACAACACTTACTCCTGTTGAACCAGCTCCACAGATGTGGAGAAGTAGCTTTGCATCTCATGTCCTCACCTTCTTATCTCAGTTGCTCTTCTCTTCCCAGACTTATACTACCCGTCATGTGGAACTTCTTCCTTATATCCCCCTTCTTTCTGGGGACACCCAGCCTCATGGTCCAGCTTCTTTGCCCAACGGTACAATGTGGTATCTTTTATCAGTTCACCGAAAAATACAAAGGAACACGTTGGGTGGGATTTAAAAAAATATTGTTCTCTTTTGTCATTATAAAGAATTTTTCATTTATCATCTCATTGGAGGGTCTGTAAGACTTTAAGGAAATATCAAAGAGTTTAATAAAAAAGATTTTGGAAGGAAAGACAGCTCTAAGCCTCTGTAAATCTTGTTCTAACACTTCAGCCAACTGGAAAGAAGACTTAATACCCCAAACTCATGAAACATGAAGTTAGATGTTTTGCTTCTCCCTGCCACACAAACACAGTGGCTTACATCCTTAGAGCAGAGATTGACCCTGAGATGTGCTTGAAGCTGTGTTTTCAAAATTAATATTTACAGGTGGTTCAATAAGCATCCAGATAAAGTAAAATTCAAAGCATGTCCTTAAGGGGTAAATGCCTAAGTCCATGCATAGCTTGCTTTCTTTACATGAGATAGAGACTCATTATTAGTGGTGTTCACTATTCCAGTAACACATCAGCTAAGATTATGGGCTAAAACTAAGAAATATAATGTTTATTATTAAAAATTTTTACTAGGAATGAGCATTTAGTCTAGTGGTTAAGAAGCCCATGTCTACCATCAGAGCACTTGGTTCAACTTCCATCTCCAGCTGTCGGCTGGCTTTCTCCTGATGATGTAGATCCTGGGCGGCAGTGGTATGGCTCCAGTGACTGTGTTCCTATCCCTAACCTGGAAGATCTGCTCTAGTCCTGGCTATTGTGGCCATTTGGGGACTGAAACAGCAGATGAGACCTCTTTATGATTTTTTGTTTCTCTGTCTCTAAAACAAAACAAAGCAACAACAACAACAAGACCCCCCCCCCCAAAAAAAACAACTTACACTATTCCTGTGAAACTAGGGCAGAATCAGAATATAAAAAATGAGCTACATTTAGCACACTCCTGAAAAACTGATATCTCCGAATGGGTGTTTTAAGGCTCCATTACCTATAAATATGTAGCTTCTTTATAGTTCGTAGGAATTTAGCTAAATTATGACATCGATTTCCTACAAATGACAGATTACATTCTTATATATACAAGTGCTTTTATTTAGTTTTATCATTTATTTAATAGTACTTGTCATGTGCTGTAATAATCACTGTTCTCTAAGGATGTCTGAATTTAGGAAGTCATTCAACCAAAAAATAGTTAAAGCACATGCTTTGACTACTACACATCTAATGCTAATTTCTGATGGATCTATAGGGTTAGGTTGTCCATGGAGTACAGCATGCAGCAACCTAAGATTCACTAAGAACAAGACTTTGCTTGAGAAAAATTAACTTGGACTCCCGACTCAATAATGGAAACAGAACTATCTGTGAAAATGGGGAGGATGGAGATAAATGGTCGATGTTTGTGTCAGTGAAAGGAGAGGAAGGTAAAGTTCCTCTCTCCCTATCCCCTAAATGGGCAATGCACTGGATATCAAGAAAAGAGAAAATTTTGGCCGGCGCCGTGGCTCAATAGGCTAATCCTCTGCCTGCAGCGCCAGCACCCCAGGTTCTAGTCTCGGTCGGGGAGCCGGATTCTGTCCCGGTTGCTCCTCTTCCAGTCCAGCTCTCTGCTGTGGCCTGGGAAGGCAGTGGAGGATGGCCCAAGTGCTTGGGCCCTGCACCCGCATGGGAGACCAGGAGAAGTACCTGGCTCCTGGCTTTGGATCGATGCGGTGCGCTGGTCGCAGTGCGCCAGCTGTAGCGGCCACTGGGTTGGTGAACCAATGGAACAGGAAGACCTTCCTCTCTGTCTGTCTCTCTCTCTCTCTCTCTCTCTCTCTCACTGTCCACTCTGCCTGTCAAAAAAAAAAAAAAAAAAAAAGAGAGAGAGAGAGAGAAAATTTCAATGAACTGCTAGCCATCAGCTGAGTGACAGGGATGATGTGCTATTGCAGACACGGTCTAAAATCAAGAGCAGTGTCTACTCTACTGTCTACATGGCATACAACACACATCAGAAGAAAAATAAAAATATGTATTCAGTTATTGAGCCATTGGAAAGATACCAGCATTTTTAACAGATACCATCAATTTGGCTTTGTCACAGATACTACCAATTTGCATGAAAAATTTTGACTTTTTTTTTTCTATTCTGGGTATACCAACTTGAGTGACAAGTAAACTGGTTCAAAGCTAGAGAAATTTCACTATGAATCTCATGCAATGCTCTCCAGGATGCTTGAGTGTGGTGAGAGAGAGCTTGGAAGCAGCTAAATATGAGTAAAGGGACAGTTTGGTGGGCATTTTAAAGGCAGAGTGTGGGGTCAAAGGCACAGTTTTGGGTCTCAGGAGATAGAGAGCATATTGGGGAGAAAGAAGGGATATAGACTTTTGGGGGGCCATTGCGCCTTTTTTTTTTTTTTGGGGACAGGCAGAATGGACAGTGAGAGAGAGAGACAGAGAGAAAGGCCTTCCTTTACCATGGGTTCACCCTCAATTGGCCGCTGTGGTCGTCGCACCGCGCTGATCCAAAGTCAGGAGCCAGGTGTTTCTCCTGGTCTCCCATGCGGGTGCAGGGCCCAAGCACTTGGGCCATCCTCCACTGCCTTCCTGGGCCACAGCAGAGAGCTGGACTGGAAGAGGGGCAACAGAATCCGGTGCCCCGACTGGGACTAGAACCTGGTGTGCTGGGGCCACAGGCAGAGGATTAGCCTAGTGAGCTGCAGCACCGGCCGGGATATAGACTTTTATAATAGCACTAAGGTCTCCAGTTTTGTGAAAGGCAGAGTGACAGTGCTATTACAAGAGAAAGAAAACTGGCACTTGCTGTAGGTTTCAGGGGGAAGAGAAGATTTCTTGGGGAACAAGCAGCATTGGGGCTTGTCCCCCATGAAATGATTGAAAAGTTGAGTTGAGATATATGGTTGAAGGCATCGGGTCAGTTCTGGAGAAAAAGATGTGGATCCTAAGGGGATTCCAAATTATGGATCCTCCAAGATGTCTATATCCTAATCCCCTGAACCCATGAATGCCACCTCATGGGAGAGAAGCTGGGGTTAATTCAAGGGTATTGAAATGTAGCCAGTGGCCGGCGCCTCGGCTCACTAGGCTAATCCTCCACCTTGCGGTGCCGGCACACCGGGTTCTAGTCCCGGTCGGGGCGCCGGATTCTGTCCCGGTTGCCCCTCTTCCAGGCCAGCTCTCTGCTGTGGCCCGGGAGTGCAGTGGAGGATGACCCAAGTACTTGGGCCCTGCACCCCATGGGAGACCAGGAGAAGTACCTGGCTCCTGCCATTGGATCAGCGCAGTGCGCTGGCCGCAGCGCGCTGGCCGTGGCAGCCATTGGAGGGTGAACCAACGGCAAAGGAAGACCTTTCTCTCTGTCTCTCTCACTGTCCACTCTGCCCATCAAAAAAAAAAAAAAAAAGAAAAGAAATGTAGCCATTATCTTAGTGGCTGGTGAATCCCAGAAGTCCTTATGAAAGAGATCAGGGGATCAGAAGGAGGTAAGAGATAATATGATGGAGGTAAGAAGTGGAATGATGGGCAGAAAGGCCACAAGCCAAGGAATGCAGAAATCTTCATAAATTTGAAGATGAGGAGAGACAACCCCCAGAAGGAACCAGCGCTACCAACATCTTGACTTGAGCCCAGTGAAACTCATTTTAGATCTTTGAGCCATCAAGTCTGTGCTAATTAATTGCAGAAGCCATGGGAACCTGAGACCAGGATCTCATTAACAGGAGAAGAAGAAGCCCCTCCTTTCCTAGAGCAAGAACTTCCTGCTCAATGCTTAGAGAATCTCTCAGTTCTGTTTTAGTACCTACAACAAAATGGGGAACCAGGTAATCCCACCGAGGTAGCCCAGAGCTCAGAAGTGTACCCAGGCCTCCTCAGAACCCAGGCAATCTGCAGAGTCCCTCTCTCTCTTCTTTGGAAGGAAGGAAACACAGTCACCAGTGAGCTTTGTAAGTCCAGGGCTGTCTCGGTATCTGAGCCACAGTAAGTATTTACATTATGTCAGTATTTTCTCCAACTAGAGAGAATTTGAAAATACAGTATTTTTAACTTTCTGAAAACCTTCAAAGATGTTTTTACCCAGGGTAAAAATAACATTTATTTCTACTTTACTTTGAATATTTTGCATGGTCAGGCATTTTCATGGAACATAAATTTAAGTTTTTCAGACCTTTTTTTTTTTTTTTCCAAGCAAGTGTCCGTGTGTCACAGTTGAAGGAAGTGGTGTCCTAAGGGTCTATTTGTGGAATTGTAATGGTATTTAAGTATCACTCAGTTGTGAGGGACACTGAAATACATATGTGTTGAATGAACAATCAGCCAAGGAATAAACGTTTCCAAAACAACCAATCAGGTGGTTAATTCAGTGGGGGAGAAAAAAAAATAAAGCAAGCTGTTTGATGGTGTGGAAATCAAAGAACTAATTGGTATATTTAATCCTGTACATTTCAGACTGTGGCATCACATAGAGGTTGCCTTATAACACTTCCTTTTTTCTCTATTTGTTTTCTCACCTTCTCTCCTAACTGCAGTACAACAACCAGGACTCACATCTCAGCACCAAACTCCATCTTGCACCTATTATCTGTCCAGGCTGACAGTAAAAAGTTAATGGCAGCATCCCCCTCCAGGCCCCTAATAGAGGCACATCACTGTTTCAGAACACCTGAAAGAATGCCTCGGTGCACCTCCCCAAGCACCTGACAAGGGAGGAATAATTGCTGTGTCACTGCTCCGTGATTTATTGCAATGCTTAATTAGGTCTACAAGGCACCATCTGGAGACCCCATTGGTGCTCTTTAGGAGCAAAGCTTAAAGTCAAAGTGTGCCTTCCTCTGAACGCAACTGAGCTTGCTTTGGGCTTCTCACACCTCGAGAATATTATCCCGTGCTTGGTCCCTGGGCTGTAGCCCACCTGTTTCAGTTTAGAGGGTTCCAGCTACACACAGCAACTCGCACTGTGGAGCAAATGAGCTTTCCCTTCTCAGATCATGTTATCCGAAGGGTTAAACATGTAGAAAGTTTGGTATCTTACCCAAAACTCAACAGTACCGTGCAACTACCTTCGCATGTTTCCGAATGGTGTCTGGCCATCAGCCAAAAACAGTATTGCATGTAGTGGCATCTGAGGGCTTTTTTTTTCCTAATTATCTGTTGGCTGGTAATTACCCCCAATATTTTTCCTAAAAGGGATGGTAGCAAGTCAGCACTCCATGGTGGGGATTGTGTTTTAAATATTACTCAGTTTTCAAATACATTTTTAATCCATTCCAGGGAGCTTTTTTTTTCCCAGACCGTATTCCTGTGTAGAGTTGATTTAAGAAACACTTATTCCTTTCAATTAAAACCCAGAGCATTAATCAAATGTTTGACACTATAAATGTTTCCAATTAACATCTAGCTTAAAACCACATGTGTTCCAAGTGAAATTCAAAAGATCTATCTGTACAGGTGACCTCAGAGAAACCATTAACACATGGCTGGAGACAGCAAGAAACCTTCTCCATTTGTGAGACTGAGATAAAGAATCTGTTTATGACTGATTGTAACTCTCAGCCTCTCTTTCAGATGTAGGCTTCCTAAGCTAGAAGTTAAATATTTATCACCTGGTAAGAAAGTTTTCAAAGGCAGAGAGAAGAAATGAAGAACAATCTTATCTGGACGAGAAGTTAGGAGTTCTGACTCGAGCAAACGCAGTGATTGGTCACAGTATGAGCTTGGCCAGATATCTTAGGTCTAAGATAAATTTTTCAATCTATGTTCTACTTATAGAGATATCTTCAGGGTCTAAGCAGGTAGCATAAATCCTTGAAGTGGGAGTGACAGGTGTATCAAAGACCACAACAACCTGGGCTGCTTGTTTCCTATCTAAATGGGCGAGTTTCCACCCAACTGTAGCCAATTATTATCATGGCAGCTCAGCGGTCAGCCTTGTGGCACAGCAGGGTTAGTGGTCATCTGGGAAGCTGGCATCCCATGCCAAGTCTAGTCCTGGCTGCTCTGCTTCCAATCCAGCTCCCTGCTAATGCTTCTGGGAAGGCAGGTCCAAGTACTTGGGTCCCTACTACCCATGTGGAAGACCTGGTTGGGATTCCAGTCTCCCAGCCTAGCCCTGACCATTGTGGCCAAATGGAGAGTGAACCAGCACATGAAAGATCTCTTTCTCTCTGCCTCTCCCGCTCTCTGTGTCACTATCTTTCAAGTGAATTTAAAAAAATAAACCTTAAAAAACTGTAGCCCAGTTGAAACAAATGTGCTGATATTCCAAGAGAAGCCAGAATGGAGAACGGAAGTTTTATTTGAAGGTGAACATGTGTATTTTAAATGATGGGAATTTATTCAATGGGAAACAAAAAAGCAGTAGTTCAGACCTCTTGGCAGCCAACTGATGAACCAAATGTCCACTGCTGGGTAGAGTCAGGAGCTGGGTTAGCAAGGTCAGACTAGTCAAGGCCGCAGTTTGGATGACAGTGAGCCCCTTCTTCAGCAATATGTCAGCACAGCCCCAGTCCTGGCGAGCACGCCTTGGCTTGCTCACGGCTGAATCCACCAGCTCCTGACAGAAAATGAGAGATGGCACATACTTCCCAAATAATTTCTCAACCGATCGGTCAAATTTAGCTAAATTATTCCAGGTGTACTATGCAGGGGGTTATTACAGCCATAAGGAAAATGGTAACATTAAGACAAGCCCATTTGCCCAAGATTCTGATGAATTGCATTCTCTTTCTCTCCTGTCTCCCTCCGCCTTCCGACAGCTGGGGTTGTCAGTCCAACACTGGGGTTGCCAACAGACACCTAGGGCTAGTCTGCTATGGCTGGGAAGACAAATACTTCTCTTTCTCTCTCTCTCTTTTGTTCCCTTCAAATATCCTTCCAAAAGACAGGGGAACAAAAAACCCAGAAGATGACCATAATAAGATAAATGCCCGGTTTGTTACAAAGAACAGAGTTTTTGACATTCAGAAACCATTTCAAGAACCAAAGAGCTGGTGCCTTCCTGTTTGTGCTTTTTCTACACAAGACACAAACTTTGCTGGACATTGTTCAATGCTTTTAAAATAAGAAGAGATGAGAATTGCAGTTTATCAAGGAGATTACTCACTTTGCACCATGAGCCAAAGGATCTAGATTCTAGTTTTTTTCTTCTGCTCACTAGGCACACTCAGTGACTATTGAGTAATTTGCATCATTATTCTTATTTTTGGCTAAGAAAAATGGCCAGAGATACTAAACATTATATGTAATATATAGCTAGTAAGCTGAGCAAATAGAATCAGATAAAGCAATATACAAACACAAGTTTGTTATTTTCCTTATCAAATCATTTATGGGTTACATTATTTGATTTTTTTCTGAAAGAATTTCTGGATTTCCTTTAGTTCTGTTTTTTAAAAAATATTCATTTTGGGGCTAGTGCTCTGGTGCAGCAGGTTAAAACCCCAGCCTGCAACGCTGACATCCCATATGGGCGCCGGTTCAAGTCCTGGCTGCTCTACTTCCAATCCAATCTCTGCTATGGCCTGGGAAAACAGTAGAAAATGACCCAAGTGCTTGGGCCCCTGGAACCACACGAGAGACCTGGAAAAATCTCCTGGCTCCTGGCTTCGAATCGGCACAGCTCTGGTCATTGTGGCCATTTAGGGGGTGAACCATCGGAATGGAAGACCTCTCTCTGGCTCTACCTCTCTCTGTAACTCTGGCTTTAAAATAAATAAAATAAATCTTTTTAAAAAATTCATATTCAGGCCGATGCCGTGGCTCAATAGGCCAATCCTCCACCTGCGGCGCCGGCACACCGGGTTCTAGTCTCGGTCGGGGCGCCGGATTCTGTCCTGGTTGCTGCTCTTCCAGTCCAGCTCTCTGCTGTGGCCCGGGAGTGCAGTGGAAGATGGCCCAGGTCCTTGGGCCCTGTACCTGCATGGGAGACCAGGAGAAGTACCTGGCTCCTGGCTTCGAATCAGTGTGGTGCATCGGCCGTAGCGGCCATTTGGGGGTGAACCAATGGAAGGAAGACCTTTCTCTCTGTCTCTCTCTCTCACTAGACAGTGAGAGTCACTAGACAGTGACTCTGCCTGTCAAAAAAAAATTCACATTCATTTTATTTATTTGAAAGCTGAAGTGTGTGTGTGTGTGAGAGAGAGAGAAAGAGAGAGAGAGAGAGAGAGAGAGAGAGAGAGAGAGATCTTCCATCTGCTGAATCACTGAATCACTTTCCAAATGGCTGCAACAATCAGAACTGGGCCAGGCAGAAGCTGGACGCCAGGATTTCCAACCTGGTCATGCAAATGGGTGTAGGGACCCAAGCACTTGGGCCGTCTTTTGCTGCTTTTCCAGGTGCATTATCAGGGAGCTGGGTCAGAAGTGGTTCACAAGCAGATCAGCCAGGGCTTGAACTGGCATTCTGAAACTGCCCAAACTTTAGTACTTTTTAAAATTGCAAATGACAATTTAAACCAGTTTAATTAAAAATAAAATGGTTGTTGGGCCCTAGGCTGCAGCATAGCAGGTTAATCCTCGGCCTGTAGCACTGATATCCCACTTGGGTGCAGGTTCACGTCCCGGCTGCTCCACTTCCCATCCAGCTCCCTGCTAACACACCTGGGAAAGCATTGGAGGATGGCCTAAGTGTTTGTGCTCCTGCCAGTCATGCGTGAGACACAGATGAAGCTCCTGGCTATTGTAGCCATTTAGAGAGTGAACCAGCAGAGGGAAGAGCCTTTCTCTCTCTCTTTCTCTATCTCTGTAACTCTGCCTTTCAAATAAATAAATAAATAAATAAATCTTGAAAAAGCAGGGTCTTTGGGCCAAGTCTTTATTATTATTATTATTTTAAGATATATTTATTTATTTGAAGGGCAGAGTTACAGAGAGGCAGAGGCAGAGGCAGAGGCAGAGAGAGAGAGGTCTTCCATCTGGTTCAACTCCCCAAATAGCCGCAATGGCCAGAGCTGTGCCAATCTGAAGGCAGGAGCCAGGAGCTTCTTCCAGGTCTCCCATGAGGTTGCAGGGGCCCAAGGACTTGGACCATCTTCCCACTACTTTCCCAGGCCATAGCAGAGAGCTGGATTGGAAATGGAGCAGCCAGGACTCAAACCGGTGCCCATATGCAGTGCCAGCACTGCAGGCGGCGGCTTTACCCACTTTGCCACAGCACCGGCCCCTGGGCCAAGTCTATTTAAAAAAAAAATTGTTACCTCTTTTTCATAACTGAAAAATTTGCATGTAGGCTTGAAATGTGGCTTAATCCAGATGCCTAAACTGTGCCATTACAACTGAGTCTCCCTCCATGTCCTGGTTCTTTCCCTCTGTGTTGCTGCTCTCTGTGTGGATGGATTCCAGGAGTCCTGGATTCAGATCCTGCCAGATTCATTTCTACTAGAAAGCAACACTTGCCCTTTCTTTATACAGGAGTCTCAGAATTGGCACTGAGTTGGGTTAAATTCAGCTAATTCTTTGATCTGAATGGCTTAACCAATCTTTTTGTCTAATGGGAATGTGATGCCTTAATTTGTCAGACCTAAGTCAAATGACTTTGAAACTGGGAGTGTGGTTAACTCTGTCTCAGTACATTTTATTCTTTTTTTTTTAAAAGATTTATTTATTTATTTGAGAGTCAGAGTTACAGAGACAGAGAGAGACAGAGAGAGCAGGCTCATCCATCCGCTGGTTCACTCCCCAAATGGCCACAATGGCTGGAGCGGACCCAATCCAAAGCCAGCAGCAAGGAGCTTCCTCTGGGTCTTCATGTGGGTGCAGGGGCCCAAGCACTTGGGCCATCTTCCACTGCTTTCCCAGGCCATCAGCAGAGAGCTGGATTGGAAAAGGAGTAGCCAGGACTCAAACCAGCGCCCATATAGTTTGCCAGCACTGCAGGAGGAGGCTTAGCCCACTGCACCACAACCAGCCCCACATTTTGTTCTTAGATCAAAAGTAGGGGAGAATGTGTATCATTATACACTAAGATAAGCAGTATATTTTACTTTGGAATCTCTGGCCGAAAGGAATCAGAGAGCTCAAGTCTTAAATGAAGGTTTAAGAAAAAAATCTTTTCCTGAAGAGCCTGACATCTCCTAATATTGCTTTCTTTGACTATAGGAAAATTCTAAAAATTAATTTTCTTTCAAAATGCACTCCCCACTTCTTCTGAATGCTACAGTCTATATTTTTAACAGAATAGTTTTTCTCGCCACTAGCACACTGTTCATTTTTGTTGCTTTTACTGACATAATCTACATGCCATAAGATTCACTCCTTTGAAGCGTACAATTCATGTTGGTTTTGGTAAATTCACAAAGTTGTGTGTCCCTCACCACCACCCAATGCCCCAGTCTTTTCTTCACGTCACAAATCCCACTTCCACAAGCAGTCACTTTCCATACCATCTTACCCCCAGCTCCTGATAACCACTCCTTTACTTCCTGTCTCCATGGACAGGGCTGTTTCCATTTCACCAGTATTAACCACGCCTTTTATTTTCTGCATCTGGGGCTTTAGCATCAGAGGATTGCTAATCTGGGACAGACTGCCCATCTCAGTGTTCCTGGAGACAGTAAACAATTTGCAAACCAGCCAATGAACTCACATCCTCTACTGGGCTCTCAAAACCTGGACCACCATTCTTCCCTAATCACTGTAGAACAGACGCCAATTAGAAAGGGTCTTTACACTCCCTGGCCCACTGAAACTATTCAAACTAGCATCTTCCTTTAAGGACCAACAGTAAAAGGTGTTGTTCGCGTTTTCCCACCTTCCCCATGCCTCCCTAATGCTGTAGGGATTCCCCATGTGCGCCCACCATGCCTCTATCATATGGCATGCCCTCTCCTGCAACTATGAGTAACAAACTTTCTTTACGATGGAAGTCATCTCCTAGTGTGTTGGTGTTGCCGTATCTAACTAATAATAAAACCTATAAATAAAAAGGGAGTCATATAGTAAGTTTTGTATCTGGCTTATTTCACTTAATATGATATTTTCAATGTTCAGCCATGCTGTACCCTGTATCAGTCTTTCATTCCTTTTTAAGACTGAATAATATTCTGCCATATAGATATATTGACTTTTGCTTATCCATTCATCAGTTGATGAGCCATTGGCCTGTTTCCATTTTTTTTTTTTTGTGGCTATTATGAGCAATGCTACCATGAGCCAGTTTATAAGTATGTAAGTTTTTGTGTGGACATATGTTTTCAATTCTTTTAGTTATATACCTAGGAGTGGAACTGCTGGGCCATATGGTAACTATATTTAGCTTTTTGAGGAATTGCCAAGCTGTTTTCCAAAGTGGCCGTACTACTTTACATTCCCACCAGCAACGTGCACTGGTTGCAATTCCTTCACGTCTTTGCTAACATTTGTCTGTCTTTTTGGCGCTACCCATCCTAGTGAATGTGAAGTGGCATTTCATCGTGGTTTTCATATACATCTTCCTAATGACTAGCAATGTTATTCATCCTTTCCTGTGCTTGTTGGTTATATGTCTATCAGGCCCCTTTCACACACAGAGGCTAATGTCTCTCTTCTTACCTACCATATGTAAGCCTTCTTTAGAGAAATGTTCAAATCTTGTGCCCATTTTTAATTGGGTTATTTAATTTTTAATGGAAGTGTTCTTTATGTGTTCTGTTTGTTAGATCCTTACTAGAAACACTGTTTGAAAATATTTAGTCCTGATATTTAGGTTTTATTTTACCTTTCTGGAAACACAAAAACTGTAGTTCTTGATGAGGTTGTTGGGAGGAAAACTTTTCCATTTCTAACTTAAGTCTAGTTGTTGAGGGCCTACAAATGAACAGATAGCTCAATAGAAGGAAAGATTATGTAAATAAGCTCCCTCATTGACCAGTAACTTCCTCAAAAACCAGAGATAAAACTTTTCAAGCCAAATTTAGCAAAGAGGATGAGGTTTAGCACTTCCAATGGGGAAGAATGGGTGGTTTCACTGGGCTTTCTGGTGGTAATGAGACTGGCCAGTCTGTTGCCATGGACACTGAATTTGCAGGAAACTCTTGGAGGAGGGTTAATGGCAGGTGTATTTTCTAGACTCTTCTTAATCAGATAAGAGACCTTCATATATGATCTTTTTCTGCATTGCCTTTGGCTCAAATATTTTCACTTCAATCTTTATAACAACTCCAGAGATTTGAGTAAGTGCTCAAAAACTCATGTTAATTAATTTGTTTTTTGGTTGGTGTGCTTGGCGTGTGATATCTAAGAAGCTATCAATTCAAGTTCACAAAGATTTTAGACAAAGCCTTCTTAGAACAATTTCATAGTCTTAGCTCTTACACTTAGGCATTTGATCCACTTTGAGTTAATTTTGGAAGTGGTATGAGGTACTGGTTCAACTTCATTCTTCTGCTCGTGGCTGGTTGGTTGTAAAGGCTGTTGCTTTCCCACTGAATTATTTTAGAGGGATTTTTTTTTGTCAAAAATTAATTCATCACAAATATATGGGTTTATTTCCTGACCTCAGTTCTACTCCAGTGATTCATAGGTCAGTAAAATGCAGTCTTTTTTTTTAAATATAAGATGTATTTATTTGTTATTTATTTGAAAGAATTCCCAGAGAGAGAAGGAAAGAAAGACAGGGAGAAGAGAGGGAGAGAGGGAGAAGGAGAGGGAGAGAGGGAAAGGGAGGAGGGAGAAGGAGAGGAAGAGGGAGAGGGAGAAGGAGAGATGGAGAAGGAGAGAAAGAGAGAGAGATCTTCCATCCTCTGCTTCACTCCCCAAATGGCTGCAATAGCAGGGGCTGAGCCAAGCCAAAGCCAGGAGCTTGGAATGCCATCTGGATCTCCCGCATGGATGACAGGGGCCCCAAGCACTCAGGCCATTCTCCATTGCCTTCCAGGCACATTAGCAAGGAGTTGAATCAGAAAAGAGCAACTGGGACAGGAACCAGTACCTATGTGGGATGCCAGTTGTTGTAGGCAATGGCTTAACCGGCTTCACAACTCTGGCCTCTAAAACCCACTCTTGATTACTGCACCTTTGTGGTAAGTTTTTGATGGTGTTCTGAACACACTGTCCCAAAATATGGCATCTTGGTGTTGGAGAAAACAGCAGAAGTCAGAAGACACTTTCACCTTCCCTGCCCTTTCTATCTAGAAGTCGGTCATAAAATCTAGGAAGAACAGGCCAGCGCCGTGGCTCAACAGGCTAATCCTCTGCCTAGCGGTGCCGGCATACCAGGTTCTAGTCCCGGTCGGGGTGCTGGATTCTGTCCTGGTTGCCCCTCTTCCAGGCCAGCTCTCTGCTGTGGCCCAGGAGTGCAGTGGAGGATGGCCCAAGTGCTTGGGCCCTGCACCCCATGGGAGACCAGGAGAAGCACCTGGCTCCTGCCTTCGGATCAGCACGGTGCGCCGGCCACAGCGGCCATTGCGGGGTGAACCAACGGAAAAAGGAAGACCTTTCTCTCTCTCACTGTCCACTCTGTCTGTCAAGAAAAAAAAATCTAGGAAGAATTGTCTGCTCTTTCTCTGAAGTAGATCATAAGATTCTCACTCTAGAGGTCCCCTCCCTATACTCAGGGAAAGAAAGCTGAAGACATGAGGGTCTAGGGAAGAACCTGAACAGACAAGTCGAGCGATATTCCTCCAGCTTATTAGCATCAGGCCACATCCCATTGGCCAATCAAGCTTTCCCACCACTGTCCTCTTTTCAACCGAGCTAAACACAAACTTACCCGGGTTTCCAGTTCATTTTGTTAGGAAGCCTCCCTTATCATGGAAAATTTATCTTAAATAATTTGTATGCTTTTCACCCAGTAATCTGTCTTTTTTTACAGCAGCCTCAGCCGTGAACGTAGTAAAGTGTTAGGAAAAGAAATTTTTTCTCCTCTTCACTTTGAAGACTACTATGATTTTTTGAGAGAAGTCATTATTATCAGGGTAAATTAAGAAATTACTTATTTTCTGTTTCTTAACAGATGATTTTCAGATGATGGCTAACTGTAGGCACCCTCGGGTTCTCTTGCACACCTCAGGACTAGTTTTGCATTCGTGGCAAAACTAGCCCAGCACTAAGACTCATTTCCACTGGAGTATGACTTGGCTCCATCAAGCATCAAACTCAGCTTCCTGTACTTCAGTGCTGGACCTGATGCAGTTTTACACTCAAAGATACTCCTGCATTTTTGTTTCCATATTTTACTTTTCAAATGATTAAACCTTTGCATTGACAAATGCTGTTGCTTCAGCCTATATTGAGGCCTATACCCTGTCACACAAGTCACTAGGCTTGGTCCAATTTAGGAAAGTTTACTTGCTCTCCAGCTCTAGTGTAGGAATTCACTGGATTGTTATTCAGGGGTGAACCTGAGTCTACTGTTAGTCCATATGGAGTCTATTGCTATTCCATAAGATTTTGAGTTATAGTTTACATACCATAAAATCACTCTCTTAAAGCACACAGTTCAATGGTTTTTAAGCAGTTTCCTATATTTACAGAGTTGTGCAGCTATCGCTATAAGCCAGCTTTCTAGCATTTATAACACTTTCATGAAGAAACCTCCTCATTCCCTCCATTCTTCCAGCCCAAGCAACCACTAATCCACTTTCTGTGTCTATATATTTGCCTGGCTTCTGAGGCTGGTGCTTAGTCAGCATGGCTTAGCGGTAAGCCACTGGCTGGGGAGAGGTTATATTTAAACTCTCTTTAATGGACTGAAGGTTTGTATTCATGCCCCACCCCTCTTTATATGTTGAGGCCCTAGACCCCAAGGTGATGGATGGTATTTGAAGACGGAGCCTTTGAGAGATAATTAGGGTTTGATGGGATTGTGACAGTGGGACCCCATGATGACACTGGCGCTCTTATTAAAAGAGACACCAGAGAGCTTTCTCTTTCTCTCTCTCTCCCTCTCTTTCTCTCTCTCTCTCTCTCTCTTTCTCTCCATACAGTAAGGTAAGACTGTGTAAGCTGTGTGAGCACACAGTGAGAAGAGGCTGTCCACAAGCCAAGAAGGCAGCCCTCATTGGGACACCTTGATCACAGACTTCCAGCTTCTAGGACTGTGAGAAAAAATAAATTTCTATTGCTTAAGCCACCCATTCTATGGTGTTTTGTTTTGGAATCCAGTTCTGACTAATATACTCCCATCTTCAACTTTCACTGTTGGATCAATATGTGGCTTGAAGACCCCTTCAGTTCAGAGTTTCTGAGTTTGCCTTGCATGAAACATGAACCAGTCACTCAATTCTCTCTCCCAGTGCTGTTGAGAAGGCCCAGCTTTGAGAGGCTCATTGACTTCTCTGGATGCCAGGGATGGCTGGGATTTTAGCAGAGTCTTCTTTGATTGTCTCTTACCTGGATCTCCATGTTAAACTTCTGGCTTTTTGGCTGTTATTGGTGTTAACCTTGATCTCTCTGCCACTGATTCCTAGCCAATGATTCTGTTGTTTCTGACAATACCCTGGGGTGTACATCTCCCCTTGGCCTCATCCAAACTGGATAAGTCCTTCTTGGGGTTGCTTCTATCACACCTCCCCCTCTCCTATGTCATAGGATATGAGAGAAGGGATAGCCACGTTTTAACTGGCTGTTGAATACAAATCCTTACTTCACACACCTCCTTCCTCTGGTATAGGTCAAAAGGTACTGTGAATTCTTGTAATATTTTCTGATTTCTTTTTTTTTGAGTATGTGATAGCAACACATACTTGTCATAGACAATTTTGAAAATAGAGGAAGATACAAGAAAGAGAAGTTTGAAAACTTATCATTAGACCTAAATTTGTCCTATTTCATGATAATTAGTTGTATAGAATTCATTGTCAGTTTAGTCTTGCTTATTCTTTTTTTTTAAAGATTTATTTATTTATTTGAAAGTCAGAGTTACACAGAGAGAGGAGAGGCAGAGAGAGAGAGAGAGAGAGAGAGAGAGAGAGAGAGGTCTTCCATCCACTGGTTCACTCCCTAATTGGCCACAACAGCTGGAGTTGTGCCTATCCGAAGCCAGGAGCCAGGAGCTTCCTCTGGGTCTCCCACATGGGTGCAGGGGCCCAAGGAATTGGGCCATCTTCTACTACTCTCCCAGGCCACAGCAGAGAGCCTGATCAGAAGTGGAACAGCTGGGTTTTGAACCAGCGCCCATATAGGATGCCGGTGCTTCAGGCCAGGGCATTAACTCACTGCATCACAGTGCTGGCCCCACTTATCCTTTATCTTACAAAAATTCCTATAAGTTTCTGTAATGTAATTTATAATTTCTATCATACAGATTCCATGCTGCTGTAGTTTTCAACACTAATAGAAATTTCTCTCATTTATGTGTTCTTTTTATTGGACTGTTGGAGAGAAAGAGAAAGTAAACACAGACATATGTTTTAAAGATTTATTGTATTTCTTTATCTGAAAGACGTAGTGAAAGAAGGAGGGAGGGGGCCAGCACTGTGGCTTAGTAGGCTAAACCACACCATAGGGGCGCCAGCTCGTGTCCGGCTGCTCCTCTTCTGATCTGGCTCTCTGCTATGGCCTGGGAAAGTAATAGAAGAGGGCCCAAGTGCTTGGGCCCCTGTATCCACATGAGAGACCAGGCTCTTGGCTTCAGATTGGCGCAGCTCCTGCTGTTGCTGCCATTTGGGGAGTGAACCATTGGATGGATGAGCTCTCTGTCTCTCCCTTTTTCTGTAATTCTACCTCTAAAATAAATAAATAAATCAATATTTAAAGAGAGAGAGAGAGAGAAAGGGGGGTAAGAGAGAGAAAGACAGATCTTCCATTGGCTGATTCACTCCCCCAAATGGCTGCAACAGCCAAGTTTGGGCCAGACTGAAGCCGGGAGTTAGGAACTCTATCCAGGTCTTCCAAGTGGATGGTGGGGCCCAAGTACCTTAGCCATCACTGCTGCCTCCAAGCTTCACAGGAAGCTGGATCAGAAGTAGGACAGCTGGGACTAGAACCGGCAGTGTATATATGGTATGCAGGCATTGCAAGTCGCAGCTTACTCCACTGTGCCACAACACTGGCCCCCACATCAATATATTTTACTACAATGAAAAAAAAAAATCCTGCATGTCCAGGACAGTATAAACAAAATTAATACTCAAATGACAGAATCTGAGAAAATGTTTACAGTATATGCAAAATGAAAGCATCAATGCTTTTATAAAAGAATAAAAGCAAAATAATATATAATAAATATATAATAGTGGAAATTTTAAAAAGGCATAATAAAAGAAAAAGCAAGAATCAAGTCATGAAAGAAAAATATGAGGTATGGTTCATTTAGACAGAGCAGATTTTTATAGTAATCCTCTTGGGTAACTGAGCAATGTCTCACACTTATTATAATTCTTATACTTAGACATGTACGATAAGCTGGAATTGGTCTATGGATGTGACATCTATGGATGCTATAAATGGGTAGATAGATTATAGATAGTTAGAAATAGGTAAGTAAATGACATTTACAGATAGAAATAGATAGGTGGATAGATGCTATATATAAAGATAGAAATGTGTAGATAGATTATATATATAAATAAATAAGTAGATGATGGATATATAAATGATAGAAACAGGTAGGTAGTTAGATGAGTATGTAGAAATAGGTAGATTGATGATATACACATATAGATAGAAATAAATAGGTAGATACATAAGTAAACAGAAATAGATAGGCAGATAGATGATAGATATACTTAGGTAGAAATAGACAGGTAGATAGATGGATAGATAGTAAATGTTGGAAACAGGAAGAACATCATCAAAAAATTTTCCTCTTTTTTAAAAAATATTAATTTATTTATTGGTAAGTCAGAGTTACGGAGAAAGAAGAGGAGACAGAAAGAGAGAGAGAGAGAGAGAGAGAGAGAGAGGGGTCTTCCATCTGCTGGTTCACTCCCAGATGGCTGCAGCTGCCAGGGCTGTGCCAGGCCCAAGCCAGGATCCAGGAGTTTCTTCCAGGTCTCCCATGTGGGTGAAAGGGGCCTTCTGCTGCTGCTGTCCCGCGCCATAGCAGGGAGTTGTATCAGAAGTGGAGCAGCCAGGACACAAACTGGTGCCACTGTGGTATGCCCACATCACAGGTGGTGACTTCACGCACTACACCACATGGTGGCCCCAAAATTGCCTCTGTTTTCACGGTGGATGGTGTGATGTTCATCAAGAACAGGCTTCATGTATTCATTCTCCATTCTTTCATTTTTTGTTTGTTTTTTGCTTTTCCTTCCTTTCTTCCCTTCCTCTCTTTTCTGTCCCTTTCCAAATGCATTTGCAACCATGGGGCCAGTACTGTGGCACAACAGGTTAAGCTGCCACCTGTTATACCAGAATGCCATATTGGAGCACTGGTTCAAATCCCAGCTGCTCCACTTCTGATCTAGCTCTCTGCTAATGCACCTGGGAAGGCAGTGGAAGATGACCCAAGTGCTTGGTTCCTGTACCCACGTGGAGACCAAGATGGAGTCCTGGTTCCTGGCTTTGGCCTGGTCCAGTCCTGGTTGTTGCAGCCATTTGGGGAGTCAACCAGTGGATGGAAGATGATCCCTCTTTGTTTCTCTTTCTTTCTTTTTTTTTTTTTTTAACTTTTATTTAATGAATATAAATTTCCAAAGTACAGCTTATGGATTACAATGGCTTTCCCCCCCATAACTTCCCTCCCACCCGCAACCCTCCCCTTTCCCTCTCCCTCCCCCCTTCCATTCACATCAAGATTAATTTTCAATTCTCTTTATATACAGAAGATCAGTTTAGTATATATTAAGTAAAGATTTCAACAGTTTGCACCCACATAGTAACACAAAATGAAAAATACTATTTGAGTACTAGCTATAGCATTAAATCACAAAGTATAGCACATTAAGGACAGAGATCCTACATGAGGAGTAAGTGCACAGTGACTCTTGTTGTTGACTTAACAAATTGACACTCTTGTTTATGGCATCAGTAATCACCCTAGGCTCTTGTCATGAGTTGCCAAGGCTATGGAAGATGACCCCTCTTTGTTTCTCTTTCTTTCTCTCTATCACTCTGCTTTTAAAATTGAATTAAATTAAATTAAAAAATTTTTAAAAATCTATCCAAGTCAGACATAAGATAAAGACATTGGACTTTCTTAATTTGATTCAAAGATTTTGGAGAAAATAATGTCATAACCAGCACTCATAGATTTCAAGTTGGATGAACCAAACAATCACATGAATTATTACAAGAAATACATCAACACATGTCATGTTTGGTCCCAGTGAAGTTGCCTCTATCCTCAACTTTCAGGAAATCATTTTGGACCCCCCAGTGATTAGGGATTACTGCTTTACTGGAGGATCAAAAAAAACATTCTTATCCCCATATGTGGAAAACACCACGCTGGCAGAGGTGATCTCATGTTGCATGAAAAAAGATTTCTAAAGATTTTGTTAGGGGCCAGCACTGTGGCATAGCAGGTAAAGCTGCCACCTGCAGTGCCAACATTCCATATGTGCACCGGTTCAAGACCCAGCTGCTCCACTTCTGGTCCAGCTCTCTGGTATGGCCTGGGAAAGCAGTGGAAGGTGGCCCAAGTCCTTGGGCCCCTGCACCCACATGAGAGACTCGGAAGAAACTCCTGGCTCCTGACTTTGGGTCGGCGCAGCTCTGGCCGTTGTGGCCATCTGGGAGATTGAACCAGCGGATGGATGACCTCTCTCTCTCTCTCTCTCTCTGCCTCTCCTTCTCTTTCTGTGTAACTCTTTCAAATAAGTAAATAAATCTTTAAAAAAAAGATTTTGTTAAATAATATGATCTTAAAGGAGTGAAATAAAAAAATCGTCCAAATGTAATACATTATCTATTCAAGGGAAGGATGGAAAAGAAAAGGCTTCAGAAAATCCTCATAAAAAGTGCTTGATTAATACTTTTAAATTTTTATTTATTTTATGTTTTATTTATTTGAGAGAGGAAGAGAGAGAGAGAGCGAGGGCACAAATGCTGGTGGTCCAGTCCTCAAATGTCACAGCAACTTCTCGTCATGGTTGCCCTGTACCAAGAACTTGGGGCTGAAGCTGGAAATTGGGAACTCAGTCCAGGTCTGTCACATGGGTGTCACAGGTCTTCTATCTGCGGTTTCTCTCATCAAATGGCCACAATGGCTGGGGCTGGGCCAGGTTGAAGCCAGGACCCTGAAGCTTCATCTACGTCTCCCATGAGGGTAGCAAAGGCCTAAACACTTGGGCTATCTTTCAATGCTTTCCCAGATACATAAGCAGGGAGCTGGATAGGATGTAGAGCAGCCAGGACTTGAAACAGCATGTATCGGGGATGCTGGCATCTCATGCGTTGGCTTAATCAGCTATACCACAATGCTGGTCCCTGAACATCCTTATTTAGGAAGACATTCAGGGATGAGTTCACAGCACAATGACAAAGACTTGAAATCATCATACTAGGTCCCTAACAATCCCCAAACCTTAGGGATTCACACATGCAGAAAGTTTATTTCTCGTTCCCACTACTCATTGTTCATAGTGGCTTTGTTTCCATGCCCTCACTCGGGGGCAGGCTGACGGAGCCCCTGCCCCTTCTGCCTGCACCATCCGGAATACTCCACGTCCCCAGTCTTCATGGCAAAGTCAGAGACGGCTGGGAAGCTGCAAGCAGGCTCCTGAGCGCTTCTGCTCAGCAGTCATGCGTGCCCCATTGCACTGGAAGAACCGGAACACAGGAGCAAGCCCAGACCAGCGGATGGATCTGTTTTTTACTTAATCTGTTTTGAATGGCCTATTGTTTAACTTTGCATTGCTTTGTCCTCAGCCTAAGCCTGTTAGCTGGGCTTTGTCTGCTGTTGTATCTTTTCTTTTCTTTTCTTTTTTTTTTTTTTTTTTTTGACAGGCGGAGTGGACAGTGAGAGAGAGAGACAGAGAGAAAGGTCTTCCTTTGCTGTTGGTTCACCCTCCAATGGCCGCCGCGGCCGGTGGCAGGAGCCAGGAGCCAGGTGCTTTTCCTGGTCTCCCATGGGGTGCAGGGCCCAAGCACCTGGGCCATCCTCCACTGCACTCCCTGGCCACAGCAGAGGGCTGGCCTGGAAGAGGGGCAACCGGGACAGAATCCGGCTCCCCGACCGGGACTAGAACCTGGTGTGCCGGCGCCGCTAGGCGGAGGATTAGCCTAGTGAGCCGCGGCGCCGGCCTGCAGTTGTATCTTTTCTAATATGAGGGTAATTCAGAAAGTTAATGGGAAAATTGCATTGAAAGTGAAATTTTGGGGTGGACCTTTAGCTTAGCGATTAAGTTGCTGGTTAAGATGCCTGGCTCCCACACAGGAATGCTTGGACTGGGGTCCTGGCTCTGGCTCCTGACTCTAGCTTCCTGCTGATGTAGGCTCTGGGTAGCAGCAGTGACAGTTCAAGTGGTTGAATTTTTTTTGAATATATAGATTATGTGTAGAGTAGTGAAAGAAATTGAAACCCATGCATCATTTTCTCATAATACATATTCTACAAACTTTTCAAAGATCCCTCATAGGGCCAATTTCAAAATTTCTTGCACCACCCTAAACTTATCTTTTAATCCCATTTTTCACAAACTTTGTCAAGGACTCTCATACATGTTAAAATAAATAGCTTTTAGAATTACAGAATTTCATCCACAAACTGAGTGCATTTTTCTTACTGTAAAATGTGTCACTGTTAGAGACAGATTAGCTTGTTGAATGCAATCTATTGCGTTGGAGGCAGGAAGTGGAAGTTGCCCATATGGGAAAGACTACACAGAGATGCTATGAAATGTTAGAGGCTTCTTGAGTGGAAATTCAGGATCAAATTGCAGGAAAACATGACAACGGTGTCCCCAGACTAGAACAATAATTCCAACTCAGAAATATTAAAGAAGATGGAAATGCATAAGAATTAGGCTATGGAAGATTAATACGAACAGTCAAGAAATGGAACATACAAATGAGTTATAAAATTTGAGCTTTGCCTTTCCACATCTATTTTTTCCGGTGGTCCTATTAGTCATTTAAACAGGCTAAGCAGAGTGGGAAGTAATACTGTTTCACTTCAAAAACCATGTTCCTTTAATAGCAACAATCAGTGGTGTTTGTTACTACATGAACCGAATTTTTTCTCACATGATCTCCTTTGATCTTTGCGAAAAGTCTTGGTACTAGATTCTATCGATAGTCCCACTTTACGGATGAGAAATCCGAGGCCTCTTTGCAGTACCATGTTTGCCCTAGGTCACAGGGCTAAAGGTGACAGCAAGCTCTTTAAAATCCAACTCTAGAAAGGACGTCTGATTCCCAGTTTGCTTCAAGGTCTTTCATCATGGCCTTTCCAACATTCCTTTGTTTTTCGCATCTTTTTTGAAACCTATTGTAAACAATAGGTGAAAATGAAGAGAGTCAGGGCCTTGGGGTTGTGGCCCAGAGGACTCCCTGTTGGGGTGGGGAAGACTTTCCCATTAATTTAGGACTGTGAGATTTTCCGAGTGATTACTCTGTCTTTTCATTTTTTTTTAAACTTTCATATTTTTTCTTTCTTTCTTTTTTTAAAAATAACATTTTCCCAGTCTAAAGGCCAGAATCAACAGGATCAAAAATCAAACAAAAAATTCTGAGCTTCCCTAAGGACACACATGGGGGGTTTGAGACTGTCAGCTGTACAAATATGACGCCATAGTTAGACAAACTGTCTGCAAGGATGGGCTGGAGGGGAGGAACCGGCCCCGTGGATTGCATGCAGATGTCATGTGGCCCTGCCTCTAGCCAGGTTTATTATCTGACAGATACAGAGCACAAATATTGACTTTTGCTATTTTTACTGTAACTGCAGTCATAAACATTGATCGCTGCTGGAGAGAGCGGACCGGGAGGGAGGCAGCCGCGTCTTCACAGTCCAGGAGGGCTTTTGTCATTGTTTTCCTGGGCTGTGGAAGGAGCGAGCCTGCTCCTGAGACCCTCATGGAATGAGTCAACACAGAAAGGGTGAAATGGTAATGATGTGAAAGATCCTTCAGATTTGAGGGGCTTGGAAAAAATAATCCTGGTGCGGCTCTGTAACTGGCGTCTGTGTCCGTTTAGCCTCAGTGAATGTTGATCATGGGAAGAGCAGGAACTTAAGATAACTTTGAAAACTCTGTCCACAATGCTCTCCCCTTGTCTATGGATACTTCTGTTCCTATGGCCACACACAAGAATTGATAAGTAAGGGTGGGCTGACCGGGCACAGGTGTTTTTTTATAGCAGTAAAGATGTCAGTTGGGATGCCAGAATCCCATATTAGAGTGCTTTGAGTTTGAGTCTTGCTCTACCACTCGGGGTTCTACTTCCTGCTAACACAGACCTGGGAAGCAGCAGGTGATGGCTCAAGCACTTGGGTCTTTGCCACTCATGTGGGAGACTTGGATGTTCTCAACTGCTTGCTTCAGCCTGGCTTGGTGATGGCGAATGAGGGCATTCAAGGAAGTCAGCAGTGTAGGAAGTTATCTCTCTCTCGCTCTCAAGAATTTTCCTTTGAGATTGTATGGTACTATTAATCACCATGATTGCACATATTAGGTCCTCTCTTAGAATCATGAAATTCTTTAAAATACCTAAGTCCCCATTCACTGCTATAATTGCAAGGCACATTTCTGAATTCTCTACTTTGGTTAGTTACTATTAGATAACAACATAACAATTTTGGTATTTCAAAGTACATTTGTTTAAGTATTCACTTTGATCAAGAAACAGAAAAATGATAAGATATTGATGTTGAGTTTGTGATGTTGGCATCCATCCTCACGTGCATTGGTTGCAGTAAGAACACATTTCAGGCCAGCGCCGCAGCTCACTAGGCTAATCCTCTGCCTTGCGGCGCCAGCACACCGGGTTCTAGTCCCGGTCGGGGCTGTCCCAGTTGCCCCTCTTCCAGGCCAGCTCTCTGCTGTGCCAGGGAGTGCAGTGGAGGATGGCCCAAGTCCTTGGGCCCTGCACCCCATGGGAGACCAGGATAAGTACCTGGCTCCTGCCATCTGATTAGCGCGCCGGCCACGGCGGCCATTGGAGGGTGAACCAACAGCAAAAAGGAAGGCCTTTCTCTCTGTCTCTCTCTCTCACTGTCCACTCTGCCTGTCAAAAAAAAAAAAAAGGTTATTGTAAAAATGGAATTTGAGGGCTACATTTATCTTGATGCAAAAAAAATTGAAATCTATGCAATAGTTTTTTAATAGTATATGTTTTCCATTTTTTGTAACTTTCTGAAGGGCCCATGATATCATGCCATCTTTAACAAGGAATTAAAGGATATAAAATGTCCTTTAATCAGGATAAATATTAACCTTACTCAACCAAACTAGTTAGTTCTCAGAGCAAGGGTCAAGTTCTATCGGGGAACGTATGCTGATGGGGACATTCACATAGGCTGGGTAGACACAGAGCTCATTGAATTCATGGGCCTATGTTTACACACAGCTTCATTGAGAAGGAGACCAACCATGCAGATACTTCAAAACATTCATGGAAAATGGCATTAAAAGACAAGCTTATTTTGGTGTAAAAAGGTTTTGAAATCCATGCATAGCTTTTCTCCCATTTTCCACAAATTTTTCAAAGAACCCTAGCCTACTGTTCACGATCTCACTTATCTGTTTTCATGATCTCAACTTATCTGTTATAATTCTCTACTCTTTCTGTACACAAACTTTTAGTTGGCAGCAACAGGTCTATGTTTCCCTAAATGAGTTTGTTGTAGCTGAGAGATCTAGGGTAGCTATGGGTATCACTTCATTGAAAGAGGATTCTCGGCTTTCAGGCATAGAAACTGCACGTGCTCAGAACCCTGGCCCAATCCTTGGGCGCGGCAGATGCTTGATGCATTTAGGAAAACTTGAAATGTGAGTCATAACATCAGGTCATTAACTAACAAGCTCTTCTTTTTAAGATTTATTTATTTGAAAGGCAGAACAACAGATCAGGGGGGAAAGAAATTCACTTTCCAAATGGCCAAAACAGCCAGGTCTGGGCCAGACTGATGCCAGGAGCCTGGAACTCCATCTGGGTCTCCCCTGTGGGTGGCGGCGGAGGCCCACTAAACCATCTTCCACTGCCCTCCCAGATAAATTAACAGGAAGATGACTAGGAATCAGAGCAGCCAGGGCTTGAACTGGCACTCGGATATGTGATGCTGGCACTGCAAGAGGCAGCTTAACCCACTGCACCACAGTGCTGGCCCCCAGCTAACAATTATTAATGGTCAAACACTTACATCAACCTGAAGCATCTTCATGAAAACCCACATTATGGGCTGGCGCCGTGGCTCACTAGGCTAATCCTCTGCCTTGTGGCGCTGGCACACCGGGTTCTAGTCCCGGTTGGGGCGCCAGATTCTGTCCCGGTTGCCCCTCTTCCAGGCCAGCTCTCTGCTGTGGCCCGGGAGTGCAGTGGAGGATGGCCCAGGTGCTTGGGCCCTGCACCCCATGGGAGACCTGGCTCCTGCCATCGGATCAGTGCAGTGTACCAGCCGCAGCACGCCAGCCGTGGCGGCCATTGGAGGGTGAACCAATGGCAAAAAGGAAGACCTTTCTCTCTGTCTCTCTCTCTCACTGTCCACTCTGCTTGTCAAAAACAAAAACAAAAACAAACAAACAAAAAAAAGAAAACTGTGGGGAGCAACTCGGACTAGACTGTTACTGGAATTAAGACTTATTCTATGCATCTGCTCTCCCACAATATGGCACTGAGAGAGGAGGAAACAGCTTCTACACAGCTGCCTCCAGTTCAACCAATAAACAGCAGGACCTGCTCCTGATTGGAGGAGAGCAGCGTACTCGGCGTGTGGGTAGCAGAGTTGGGATTGGTGGAAGAGGACTATAAAGGAGGAGAGAGACAACATGCACCGGGAACATCTAAGAGGAACACCTGTGCAGCCCCCGAGAGAGCCGGCCGGCGGTGTGCCGCTCCCCCGCGGAAGTGGGGAAAGTGGCAGGGGGAACCGCCCTTCCACGGAGGTGGAAGGGTCGGTAGCCAACCCGGGAAGAACCAGCAGCAAACCCGGGGAGGGCTGAGCAGAGGAAAGAACAGCGCAGGGTCCTGTGTCGTTCCTCCACGAAGAGGGGGAGCGACAGAAAACCCACATTATAATGAGTTTGCTAGATGACTATGAAATCAATGTCCAAGGCACTATTTGAGGATGTTGCTAACGAGAGTATTCTTTGTGCAACAATGCACCATCAAAGAGGCCCAGACTCAGTGGAAAATTAGATATGGGTGCTTCCGAGAGGGAGGCTCAAGGGAGTGTATATTTTTCATGGGTGTGGGGGTATGAGTAGGCAGAACCCAAAACTGCTCTCAGGAGGACAGGGTGGGTAGACAGGGGAAGCACCAGAACTTTGTGTGTGTGTGTGTGTGTGTGTGTGTTTGCAGAGGCTCTGTTTTCTCCAGTGACAGGTGCAAGACAGTGTTGTATTTAGCAGTGGGGGCTGTGTAAAAATGAGACTGCAAGTCTTCCCTGCGTCCCTTTCTTTTTTCAGCTCTAACTGATTTTCCTCCAGTGAAGCAAAGCTCCACCTCAAACAAATTCAGTCAGGTTGCTTTTCTCCATAGCGTTGTCTTCTATTTCTGCACCCCCACTTGACCTGGAGACCTCCAGGGAACATTGTTCTGCAAACATCCCAGCCCCGTTCAGGGACCCTGTGGTGAATCTTCAGAGGACAACCTCGGCTTCCCACTGCCTGCCCATCAAATCATCTACAGTGCTTGTCCTTCCTAGTTTGTGTAGGTGGAAAGGAAACAGTATTTAGGAGCAAGTCGTTCAAGGAAAAGTCCAAGTTGATAGGCAACCTGGTCTTTCTCCCCTTCCCCACACTACAGCCCAGAGAAGAAAACTCAGAATAACAGCACAAAAAGAGAACTACACCACTCTGACTCCTCTACCAAGCTATTTGAATAATCATGAGGAACCTTGTAGGATTTTTCTGTTAACTCATAAAGAAAGCCCCCTCTAGCTCTCTTTGGGTTTGTTGGTCCATATTTTGTGTCAGATCCGTGGCATGTTCTCTCGTCTTCTAAACCGCAGCTGTGCTATTATCACTGAATATGGAATATGAATGTTCAGTCACCTCCGAGCTATCGGCTAGACTATTCCTCTGGGATTTCCACCCGTAGGTGAAGGGGAACTCACTGAGCTGAGAGTCTGCCATCTGGAGATGCTGAGTAGGCAGGGGTTTGGAAGACACAAATTAGAAGGAGAGGGTACAGTTTGAAAAGGTGTGTTGAATGCTATCGTTGCTTATTTGTCGGATTTTTTTAGGATTTCAAGTAGCGTAAAAGAAGATCTTGGTGCTTTGTTATTTCTGGAGGGAGTCATGGATGTAAAAGGTTGCAAAATATCAGTGCAGAAATTAATCCCAGAGCAAGTACAGAGAGAAATCTTAGCTGGCTGCTTTACCAATATGCAGTCCTGTGACTGAATATAATGACAGTGAAGTACAGAGCATGGGGTTTTAAACAAGAAGTGTTCAGGGGCACGTTCATGGTCCTTTTCACCTTGCCATAGAGGTTGAGCATCCCTAATCCAAAAATCCGAAATCTGAAATGCTCCAAATTTAGAAACTTTTTGACATGATGGCACAAATGGAAAAATCCCATACTTGTCTTCATATGGAGGGTCAGAGTCAAAACACAGGCTCACTAGAAACATGGCATAAACTCACCTTGTGTATAAGGTGTATGTGGAACCTAAGTGGATCTTGAGTTGAGACTTGGCTCTCCTCTCCATGAAACCTTAGTATGTTACACTAATATTCCAAAATGCAAAATAATCTGAAATCCAAAACATTTTTGATGCTGCACGTTTCAGGCAAGAGACACTCAAGCCACCATGCTTTTGTCCCAGTGATTGGCACTTGGAGCGAGCAAAGGTGCCCTGGTACAAAGGAGCTGGGAGTCATATTGCAGAAACCCACCTGCAGCTTGCTTTCCTAATAACATGGAGAGAATCATAGCCTTTTTTTGTACTAACGTCGCTATTTGTACAGGGACACTCATGCGAAACTCAGCAAGTGAACTCTCCACACTAACGACACTAGTTACTACTGCAATGCACGAGATGCCAGACACATTGAATTTCTTGGAACTTTGTTAGGCATGATACTGTTAGAAGGTATTGTGGAAATATAGCATTAGTAATTTAAAAATGCAATAATAAATACCAAATGAGCTCCTAGCAGTGCTAAGCCTGCGTGGGTGAGTCTTTGCAGGAAATTTCTTCCAGGTTTTTGGATCTCAGTTGCTGAATCTGATGGAGATGGTGCTCAGGGAAGATGATAGTCTTCCTCCTGGGTCTCTGTGTCTCCTTCCTGGCTCCCCAGAAGAGCCCCAGCCTCCAAGGATGGGGAGATAGGGAGACAGGGAGTCATGATAGGACTTCTAAAAGTTGTTGGGGAAAAAAAATGCAATTAAAAGATAAGTTTATTTTGCTGCAAAAATTTGGAATTTATGCAAAAGGTTCATGGAAAACGCATATTATACAGAAACTATGCATGGACTTCAAATATCTTTTGCACCAAAACAACTTCTTTTAACTCTGTTTTTCTACAAAAATTTTAAGTACCCTGCAATGTGAAGGCTAATGAGAAAACCCTGCATGTACGTGGGAGGGGGCACCCCACTTGGGAGCCAAGCAACTCTGTTTTCATTTCATTTTTTTCTGACTCTTGTTCTACATTAAACCAAGTATGAATAACGCTGGAACAAATAATTACCTGTTGAAAAATCCAGAGCTACACAAAGCAAAACCAGTCCAGCACAACCTGTCTGGGAGTATTCTAGATGCACAAGTAGTGTGTGCTGAGCTTCAATGCACACAGTTTGTAGAAGACATGCTGAAGCATGTAGCTCCCACCTCAGCCTCTGATTTCTGTCTGTGGAGGGAGGCAGCAGAGAAACGGAAGGTCCATGTTTAGTGTCCAGTCCCTTTATTATGACAGGAAGTTGCATCTGATGCATTGTGATTCTTTGGTTTTAAAATTCAAACGATGCACTTTCTTTTGGCATTAGCTGGAACTCATTGCATGGCAAATGGTAAATACCCAATAACGTTTAGGAAGAGAAAGACCACAACTCTCAGGGAGCTGAGGATCATGGTGGGTTAATCACAGATGTGTCCAGTGCCTCCACTGATGTAGTTATTTCTTCATATCTCAGCCCTGAGCTTCATGTTGTCCTGTCCTCAGGCTTCATGGGGGTGACAATGTGGCTGTCTTTCAGGTTCCATGCAAGGAAAAATGAGGGAGCATCTTTCTCAGGTCATTTCTCTGCTCATGCACATCAAAGTCCAAGGATTTTCTGATTGGACCGTTCAGATGTCAATCATTGTGCAGAAGAGAATCATGCTCCAATTGTTCAAGGAGGAATCCCATCCTAATCTTGGACTGGGTTTGGGGTGGCAGGATAGCCAAGGAAATTTAGAGTACCATTTCCTAAAAAGTGTAGGATAAATAGTGGGGCCATTATAATAACATCTCGGCTGGTCATTATGGATCCCTTTACACAAAGTTCTGAAAACAGAAGAAATACGGTGCCTTCAGGGATGACTTCTGAAGCTTCCCCTGGTCTCTGTGGGTCTAGAGACAATCAGGGACAAATGTATCTCTGCAGCTCAAGTTTCCCCAAATAGTTCACTTTCAAGGTAGATTTCTAACATAATACATCCTTTCATTTAAATGTCATTATTTCAACCCATGTAGAAATAGCTAAGTAGTCTCTTATGAGATCTCCCTAGATAGGGTTGAAGTTGCAGAATAAGTTTCAGGTAGAACAATAGGAGAAGCAAATAAATAATGAGTGGGTTTATTCCTTGAAAAATAGTAACTATTAGTTACTAAAAATAGTAACTAATAGTAACTCACATCATGGAAATGGCTGAGCATGCTACCCTTAGAGAAATAATCTTACCAAGCAAAGTCCTTCTCAGTTTCTTACTAGGAAAACATTATTTTACCTAATTAATCATTCCAAAGCATTTACAGTTTGACCATAATTTTAGTGGAAGTACATTCTTGCATATACATAGAAATGATCATTAAGACAAGATACACACACACACATCCTCTTCATTATTATTGGTTGAATTTATAGCCCAAGGTAACAAGAAAAGGAAAGATCACATTTCCAAACACAAAACATGTGTATGGTGAGAGCACTTTAAGTTGGAGCAAAGAAACAAATTTATTCTCATATTTTTCGTCAAGTTTTTTAGAGTCATGATCAGCACAGATCCTTCTTACTGATGAAATTTTATAATGCAGAATTTGATCAAATCATAAAACACTAGAGCATAGTTTTTAAGCCATTATGGATCATAAAGAAAAGATGGAATCGTCAAGTAAGAATTCGTTAAGAGTATTAAATTATCCCATCTTTATCTCATTAAGACAAGGGAGAAATTGTGTGTGTGTGTTTTCAATCACAGTGAGGGTTTCCTCCGCTCATAAACTCACAGAAGCCCAGTTTCCCAAGTCTCCAAGGACAGTACGGTTCCAGGTGGGCAGTAAATATTCTTTTTGTATGTGTGCTGCATATTCAAGCCCTCTCCATGTAGAGGGTTTGTATTCCCCTGTTGATCTTAAATATATATATGTGTGTGTTTGTATATATATTTAAATTTGAGAGACAGAGCTAGAAATAGGTGAACAGAGAGCTCTCTCATGTTGATTCACTCCCCAAATGCTCACAAATGCATAAGGCTGGACGGGGCTCAAGCCAGAGCTGGGAATGCGATCCAGGTCTCCCGCATGAGTGGCGGGAATGCAGTCAGCTCTGGCTCTGCATTGGCAGGAATCTGGAATCAGGAGTGGAGCAGGAAATCAAATCCCAGGCACTTTGATGCTGGCTGTGGACCTCCTATCAGGCAACTTTTTTTTTTTTTAAGAATTATTTTATTTTATTTGAAAGAGAGTTACAGAGAGAGGTAGAGCCAGAAAGAGTTTTCTATTCTGCTGGCTCACTCCCCAAATGACCACAACAGCCAGAGCTGCACCGATCCAAAGCCAGGAGCCAGGAGCTTCTTCCGGGTCTCCCATGTGGGTGCAGGGGCCCAAGGACTTGGGCCATCTTCTACTGCTTCCCCAGGCCATAGCAGAGAGCTGCATTGGAAGAGGGGCAGCTGGGACTTGAGATGCCTGCGCTGTAGGCTGAGGCTTTAACCTGCTGCACCACAGCATTGGCACCCCTAACACGCATCTTAACCATTAAGGTTGCACACCTGCCCCTGGTTATCTTCTGAAGCGTCCAGGCCCAGGCAGGACTCTCGCTGGAATTCCACATGAATTCCTCCTGTGTGGAGGTTGCACTCAAATTCTGGCTGTGAAATTCCCGAGAAATGCTGACAGCTCCTCAGGTCTCCAAAGCGCTCAGTTAAAAGTCTAGCTCCAGCTGAGAATTTCTCCACTTCACTCAAGTCCACTCAGCACAGTAAAGGAGAGATTTTCCTACCACAGTATGGACTCACCGCTCACTACAGAGCCAGAAGGGGGCGCCAGAGTGTCAGGGTGCCTGCCTCAGGACATTGCGCAGAGATAATATGCACAGCATGAATGCCATAGCTTGTGTGGCAAACGACGGGTGAAATAACTGTTACCAACATGAACTTCTGTAAACAAACAAAAAAACTGGGTTAAAATGAGTCCGTTTTTATATTTCTATTTATGGATCAAGAACGAACAGAAAAAATTCCTCACCAAACATAGTTAATGATTGATAGTTGCCATTAATCTGTTGGGAATATTAGGACATTTTTACAGCACAAAGTGAAAAAGGAGAGTGAGTTAACCAGTGGGATTCACTGCTGGAAGGAAATGCCTAGCTGAAGAATAAGTTGCAGGACACCCTAAGTGCGTGTGCACATGTGCGTGTGCACACACACACACACACACACACACACCCTAGAAGGAATCCATGTTATCTGCAAATAACTGTGATCAGCTCCTGAGCTTAGACATTTTGACATCAAGGAAAGTGAGTTTTGGACACAGCTTTGACACCAAAGTACCAAAGGTCATACTGAGAGGAGAAACTAGATGTGGCACTTGTCCTTGACCCACACCGAGCTGGGGTGGAACCAGTAACACAGGCAGACAGTGAACTGGTTGACTTCCAGTCAGCCCAGGAGTACAACCTGAAGCATGAAAGCAATGCTTCTTCTCCCTTGCTGTTCTCTACCCCTTCCAGAAAAATGGGGTGTGATTCAGCAAAGTCAAAGTAGATTCTTCATTCTTCCTGCTCCTGGATTGGAGAGATTTTCAAGTGTTTTAGTTAAAATGGTTTGGTAGAACCCATGTCAAGGACTTTCTCGAAAGGTGAGAAAATGGGAAAAATAACTACAGACAAGGAAAAAATTCTGCCAAACAAGACAAACAACCTTGAAAAATTCAGCCAAGGTAGCCCATGAAACAAAATTCCTACATGAGATAGAATAAAGTACTGAAAAATCCTCTCTTTGGCATTCATTTTTTTTAAGATTATTTATTTTATTTGAATGGCAGAGTTACACAGAGAGAGGAGAGACACACTCAGAGAGATTCCTTCCGTTTGTTAGTTCACTCTCCAAATTTTGCTCCCTAAATCGCCTCTACATCCAGAACTGGGCCAGACCAAAACCAGGAGCCAGGAGCTTCTCTGGGTTTCCCACATGAGTGCAGGGGCCCAAGGATTTGGGCCATCTTCTACTGCTTTCCCAGGCCACAGCAGAGAGCTGGATCGGAAGTGGAGCAGCCGGGACTCCATCCAACACCCATATGGGATGCTGGTGCTGCAAGTGGAGGCTTAAACCTACTACACCACAGTGTCGGCCCCTCTTTGGCATTCTTGACCAAGTCTGAGAGGCTGTGGCATCAACAGAGCTGGAATACACAGCAATGAAAAGGTACAGATCTGAATTCAGGAACACTGTTCATGGACAAAGGGCAAGCATGCTACATGTATTTTAAAACTCCGTGAAAGAAGTGAACTGAAGATAGATTGAATTGTTCAGAGAAAGGAAGCTTAAAAAGTTTCCTGGTACTCTGAGGGAAAAGTGTGGTGACATTTATTGGGTGAAGAAAAGAAAGGACACATATTTTGTGTATTAGTAACCCCCAAAGTAAAAACAGAGGATCAGGAAGAAGGAATAATCAAAATAATGATAGAAGAGAATATTTCTGAGACAAATAAGGGTTAGGATCTTATGTAAAAGGTTTTGCAAACACTGGGAACAATTTATGTATAAAAACCACTTAAGGGGCCGGCGCTGTGGCGCAGTGGGTTAACGCTCTGGCCTGAAACACTGGCATCCCATGTGGGCACCGGTTCTAGTCCCAGCTGATCCTCTTCCAATCCAGCTCTTTGCTATGGCCTGGGAAAGCAGTAGAAGATAGCCCAAGTCCTTGGGCCCCTGCACCTGCATAGGAGACCCGGAAGAAGCTCCTGGCTCCTGATTTCAGATTGGCGCAGCTCCGGCTGTTGCAGCCATCTGGGGAGTGAACCAGCAGATGGAAGACCTCTCTCTCTCTGTCTCTACCTCTCTCTGTAACTCTGACTTTCAAATAAATAAAATAAAATAAATATTTAAAAAGAAACCACTTAGGCCGGCGCCGAGGCTCACTAGGCTAATCCTCCGCCTAGCGGCGCTGGCACACCGGGTTCTAGTCCCGGTTGGGGCGCCGGATTCTGTCCTGGTTGCCCCTCTTCCAGGCCAGCTCTCTGCTGTGGCCAGGGAGTGCAGTGGAGGATGGCCCAGGTGCTTGGGCCCTGCACCCCATGGGAGACCAGGAAAAGCACCTGGCTCCTGGCTCCTGCCATTGGATTAGCGCGGTGCACCGGCCGCAGCGCGCTGGCCGCGGCGGCCATTGGAGGGTGAACCAACGGCAAAGGAAGACCTTTCTCTCTGTCTCTCTCTTTCACTGTCCACCACTCTGCCTGTCAAAAAAAAAAAAACACTTAAATGAAAATTATTGGGCACCTTTATAACACAGGTACAGAACAAGGCAAAAAAAATTAAGCAAAACATTTTAAGAGAGTTGAGTCTGCTTGAGAAGACAGGCCAAGCACAATCTGTGGCCTAGCACATGAAAAAGTGTGATAGCAGACAGGAAAAGCTTACAAGAGGTGCACATCAACTGGTGGGGGATCGAGAATGATTTTGTAGAAACACTGATGCTTATCAGACTGGGTGACTCCGCAGGCATTGACTAAACGAAGAAAAATGTCTTGGTGGGTGAGAAGGGGCATACTCCAGGCAGAAGTAACAGCCTGGAAGAAAACTCAAAACTTCCAGATAGGTGAGTGGCACCGTGACTAAGATGTCACTTGGGAATCTGCATTCCCCTATCAGAGTGCCTGGATTTAAGTCACTGCTCTGATACTAATTCCATTCTTCTGATTGGGCACCACAGGAAGCAGTGATGATGGTTCAAAAAGTTGGATCTCCGACTTTCCATGTGGGAAACCTGGATTCAGCCTGGCCCAGTCCTGGATGTTGCAACCATTTGGGGAGTCAATCAATACACAGAAGATCTCTCTCTCCCTCTCTCCCCTCTGCTTTTCAAAAATAAATAAATATAAAAATAAATAAATAACTTAAACAATTTATTCATAAAAGAAAGAAACTGAGAGTTTGCCACAAACATCTGAAAACATTCCTTTGTTCCTAGGAAATTGGACACCTGAGTTAATGAGGTTGAAGGAAAATCAGGAAGTAATATAACAAAGATTTGGTCTTCTGTCTGATTCCCTTTACCCATGATGCTGGGACAACGCCACCCTGAGATAAGGACATATGTGATAATTCTATGTATATTTCTAAAAGAGTTCTCCAGGGATAATGTGAAAATCAATAGTCAGAGAATAAGACTTATGGTGGGAGTCCATTTAGGAAGTCATCACAGGAGCTTTGGGTATCTAAACCAGAGGAATGAACCTGGAAATGAAGATAAGACATGAGGAACTTTTAAAAAGTAGAATCAACCTTGATTGAATGTGGGTACCAGGGAGAAAAAAAATCAAGGATGACAGCCAGGTACCTGGTTGGGAGCAATTAAGTGGAATTCTCAGGAGGAAGGTTGGGTGATGAGTTCTGGTTTGAACACATTGAATTTGATGTGTTAATGAGATTTTAAAGGAAGGAGTTGAATGTAGGACTGACAAGGAGGAGCTGGGGTGGAGATAGAGTCTGAGAGACTTAGAGGATGAAAGACAAGTGGTGATGTGGGAGAGGATGGCATTGATTAAGACTGTGTGGGGAGTGAGAAGAGAATGGTATGGAGGAATAAGAGAAATTCACTACCAGGAAGCTGATGACATATGCAATTGGAGTCATGCGGAAGGCCTCACACCTGCTCTTCAACAAACAAGACCAGATTAGGCAGACTGGGATGTAATTAAAATGCCGCAAAATAAGCTTGACCACTTGAGTGTTTGGCAGGACTGCAGGAAAGGTTATTCTAAGGAGATCATGGGGTTTCAAATGTGGCATGAAGATGAAGTAAGAGAGGAAATGAAAGAATTCAGTTTTCCTTGAATAGAAGGTCAATGGCCAGAATCGAAATTCCTTGGATGAAATGAAGAAATGTTAGAGAAAGCACAAAAATGGAATTAGAAGATAAATGAATGGCAAGGGATGGGGTGCCATTGTGGTGCAGCAGGTTAAGCTGCTTCGTGGGACACCTGTGTCTCATATGAGGGTGTCACAGTTGGAGGCCTGGTGACTCTGTTTCTGACTTCGCTTCCTACCACTGTGCCTGGGAGGAAGTGGCAGTGAATAGTGGCTTAAGTACTTGGGTTCCTGCCACCCCTGTGGGAGACCCAGATGGAGTCCCTTGCTCCTAACTTCAGCTTTATCCAACCCTGGTTGTTGTGAGCTTTTGGGGAATGAACAAAAAGATGGAAAATCTCTCTCTCTCTCTCTCTTTCTCTCTCTCTTTCTCTCTCTCTTTCCCTCTCTCTTTCCCTCTTTGTGTGTGTGTCCCTCTCTATTACTATGACTTCCAAATAAATAATTAAATTTTAAATAAGAATGACAAAAGTATTACATCTTCTGCATTGAAAAAAGATAGCAGAATGAGACATGATGAAGTATGAAGAGAACTATATTGAGCGATATTCCAGATGGATTTTTAAAATTTCACATTAAGAGGAGAAGCTACAGTAAGTATTGAAGTCAAAGGAAATCAGTTATTTAATTGAGAACTAAAGTAGTTTGTCACCAAATACCCGACAACCATGGGGTGATACTTAAGCAACTTTGAGATGGAAAGATTGTCAAACTAGAATTTTATACCCAGCTGTTGTTCATGTGAGAGAGCAAGGATACAGAAAATATAGTAACCAATATCAGGTACCAGAAGTATGCTCAGAAAACTCTAGTAAATTCAGAAATGAATCATTGTTAGGAACCTGATCTCCATATCGAGAGACTAAACACATGACTACCTCTTCACATCCTCTCTAAATCCTAGAAAAATGGTGAAAAGTGTATAAGAATGAGATTAAATCCTTAGCAGTTCTGGAAATCAGAGAAGCTCTGTCAGCAGATCAGAAATTTTGAGGAATTTTGGAAAACTATAAAGTAGACTGATTTGACAAGGGAAACAGAGCCAAGAAAATCACAAACAAATAGAGACATCTGGAATGGGTCACTGAAGAAGCAAGTACCAGTCTTCCCCACAGAGCTCTGGAAAGACTCCAAGATCACCATCAACAAGGGCTGGAAATATTTGTTGAGTGATGTTGAATGAATGAGCAGCCTGTGTGGCAATTAGCAACATAATTAACTGAAAGGGTGCCAGCCCAGCTACTCTGGTCCTCGGCTCTGGCACACAGATGGCTGCCGTGGTATTTATTGTTAGGATGAAACAGATGAGATGAACTCTACAGAAAGTGCAGCTCTATCTTCAGGAAAGGGGGGAAAGCACCCAGAAGAATAGAAAAGCAGTTCTGCAGAGACACGAAACGCCCTCAACCTCCCTGCACCCTGAAAAAAATGTGTCCCCAGGCTTCCTCTGATGTGTTGAGGAGAATCCTCCCCCTATTTACATATTCTTTTCTTGCCCAGCATGAAAAGAGGTGTTTGTAGGAGCATCCCCACACATCCACCCAGGAAGGACTGGGGGCTGCTCCCACTCACGGCAGGGACCAGATGTGGAACCAGCACCTCCTCTGTTGCTGAGGAAAACCAGCAACAGTGACCACTGGAGGCCAGCAGTCATGACTGCAAATAGGTATGCGGGAAAGCAAATCACTAAGGAGACATCTCTATAGGAACAGGTGCCACAGACGATCCCCGAGAAATTAGCCAGAGCAACAGAGGGTATCTGAACATTGCAACTGGCGTCATCAAAAATATTTGAAAGAACATGTGCAAAAGGACACACTTCCTTGAAAATTCGTCAAATGATGAATAAGAAAGAGTTTGGGAAGTTAAAGTAATGAATAATTAAAGAAAAAAAAATACTGAAATACTGAGAAGGACTGATTTGTATAATAGACCAGGCTAAACATGATGAGCAAAGGAATCTCCTAGAATGTAACAAAGGTATAGCAACACTAGTGTTAAAAAAACAAAAATTAATGTTACTTTGTGATTAATCTTCTCCTACCTCTCACACACACATACATTTTTCTATTTTTGAAATTGACTTGTTCATTATATGGTTCTATTTATTTCCATGATTTGTCTTTTAAATTTATTTATTTATTTATTTGACAGGCAGAGTTAGACAGTGAGAGAGAGAGACAGAGAGAAAGGTTTTCCTTTTTCTGTTGGTTCACCCCCCAAATGGCCACTACAGCCAGTGCACTGCGCTGATCCAAAGCTAGGAGCCAGGTGCTTCCTCCTGGTCTCCCATGCGGGTGCAGGGCCCAAGTACTTGGGCCATCCTCCACTGCACTCCCAGGCCACAGCAGAGAGCTGGACTGGAAGAGGAGCAACCAGGACAGAACTGGTGCTCCAAGTGGGACTAGTACCCGGGGTGCCTGCACTGCAGGTGGAGGATTAGCCTAGTGAGCCACGGCACTGGCCCTTTTAAATGTATTTATTTTTTTTACATATTTATTTTATATTGTGATTTTTTTTCTCCTTGTCCTAACATCTGCTTTCCTTGTGAAATTTTGCTTCATGCTTTTTGAATTATGATCACATGATCACATGCCTTTTTTTTTAGATTTACTTATTTATTTGAAAGGCAGAGTGACAGAGAGAGAAGGAGAGGTCTTCCATCTGCTGGTTCACTCCCCAAATGGCCGCATGGCCAAGGCTGGGCCAGGCCAAAGCCAGGAACCAGGCCCTTCTTCCACGTCTCCCACATGGGTTCAGGGGGCTAAGCTCTTGGGCCATCTTCTGCTGCTTTCCCAGGAACATTAGCAGGGGGCTGGATCAGAAGTGGAACAGTCAGCACCCACATGGGGTGCTGGCACTGCAGGTTTCAGCTTTGCCCGCTACGCTACAGCGCTGGCCCCTAATTTTCTTGACTTCCTTGTCTGTTGGTCACTCTGTTCCTTTGATTTCACACTTGCTTCTTTCTGCATTTACCTCCTTGTTTTGGTGGACCTCCCTGTCCTCCAGTGGCTTCCTTTAAGAGGATGCCTGAGAGACACATTATAGGAGACCTTGACTATCCAAAACTGTCAGCCAGCTTTCCCTGCTCCCACCAGGCTGTTGAGAGTCTCCCAAAAGTTGGCCAGTGTTTGCTTGATTCCCAGTCCCCAACAATTCTTTTTTTTTAATATTTTATTTATTTATTCAAGGTTGTTGGATCTTTATAACAGATTATGCAAATGAAAAACAAACAAAAATAGCCTCAAAAATAAATCAAGAAGAGCAAATCACTTGTCCTTTTGGTGTGTGTATGTGTCTACCTTGGTCTAAATAAAAAAAAAACAACCTGGGGCAGCATCAGGAAGCAGGGGGTGAAACTGATGTTATGATGGAAACATTCCGTACAGGAGCGCCACCTCTGATCCAGCTTCTTGCTAGTAAATCCTGGGGGAAATTAGAGGATGGCCCAAGTGCTTGGATCCCTGCTACCTACGTGGGAGATTAAAATAGAATTCCCAGGGGCCAGTTAGGTTAATCCTCTGCCTGCAGCACCGGCATCCCATTTGGGCGCCAGTTCTAGTCCCGGTTGCTGCTCTTCTAATCCAGCTCTCTGCTATGGCCTGGGAAAGCAAAGTAGAAGACGACCCAAGTCCTTGGGTCCCTGCATCCATCTGGGAGACCCAGAAGAAGCTCCTGGCTCCTGGCTTCAGACTGGCCCAGCTCTAGCCATTGTGGCAGTTTGGGCAGTGAACCAGCAGATGGAAGACCTTTATCTCTCCCTCTCACTGTCTGTAACTCTACCTCTCAAACAAATAAATAAAATCTTTAAAGAAAAAAAAAGAGAGTTCCTGGCTCCTGGCTTTGGCCTGGTCCATCCCAGGCTGTTGCAGGCATTTAGAAAGTAAACAAACAGAAGGAAGATTTCTCTGTCTCAGTCTGTCACTCTCTCTGTGTCACTCTGCCTTTCATATAGATGAAAAACAATTAAAAAGCTGATAGAAATGATACCTTTGTGTCTGGAATTGTAGCATGGAATGTATAGCCACCTCCTCCAACACCAACATCCTCTATGGGTGCTCTCCTCTTCTGATCCAGCTCCCTGCTAATGGCCTGGGGAAAGCAATGGAAAATGACCCAAGTGTTGCAACCCCACCATCCATGTAGCAGACTCAGATGAAGCTCCTGGCTCCTGGCTTTGGCCTGGCCTAGCTCTGGCAGTTGTGGCCATGTAGAGAGTGAACCAGTCACAGTTCTGGAGGTTTGAGGACATGGTACTGTCACCTCTGGTGAGGGCTTCATGGTGGATGACAGGCACTCGTGTGAGAGGTAGAGATTATCTCAAAGCAGGAAGCCAAAGAAAGACTGGGGTCCCACAATCCCTTTTGAGGGCATGACTCCCATTTACCTAAAGACCTCCCAGTAGGCCCCGACTCCCAACATCACCACAAGAAAATCCCCAACATGTGAACTTTTAGGGGACAAACAACATCCAAATCATAGTAGGAGACTAGTTTTGATCCTTCAACCATATTACTGAGTATGACAAGACAGGCATCCAAAGATTTACTGAAATAAATACACATACAATACATTTTGATTTATTTTATCATAAAGTCAATTAGTACCTATGAGAGCATTTTGAAAACTATAAACCACTGCTTAAGATTGAGGTAAGGGTATATTATTTTCTGCCTTTCTTTTTCATAGGCCTGCATCCATGGTTGGGTTAAATCACATGTGCACTCCAAATTAAGAACCCTTCTTTACTATTTCCAGTTTGGTAAGGTATTGACAAAGGCAGAGTTAGAATTTTAGCAAAACCAGGGTAATTGCATAGGTATCTGCCCTTCAAAAGACCTTGGCTTTGCTGACTGGTGCATAATGACTCAGGAAAAGACTCTACCTAGGGCTAAAAAATATTTAGGGTTCCTGGAATCTTAGGGATGGAGAAGCACTCTGTGAGATTGGAACTAAAGTAGTGTCGTGGTATGAATGTGTCTCCAAAGGGGGAATGGATTGGCAACTTCACCTCCTGAGCAAGAGTGTTGGGAGGAGGAACCTAACAGGAAGTGCTTAGGTCATGAGGGATATGTCCTCATGAATGGGTTAACAGTGGTAACAAAAGGGGTTGAGGCTGTGAGTTCAATCTCTGATCCTCTCTCACTGGCCCTTGCCTGGTGCTGGCCCTAGCCTCCATATCCGTGGGAAATCAATTCCCTTTCTTCTCAAATTACCCAGTTTCTTGTATTCTGTGAGAGTAGCACAAAATGGACTAAGAGTCCTGGTGTTCACAGCTGGAGCTCACTATGATTATAGGCTACACTGAGGTTTCTCAGCTTGACCATTTTGTTCTCCTAGTTCAAGATATTTCGCAAAACACCTTTCAGACAAGGTTGCTCTGAGAATATGATGGAATTGTCAAAAACATTTCAAGCCAAAAATAATGTCATTCCCTCATTTTGTCTTAGCACAGATTAAACATGGTCACTGCAATACCCACAAAATGCCCAATCAGAATTGCCGTTTTCTGATAGTGTCCAAGCCAGAGTGAACCATAGTTTCTTTAGATCCCTCTCCAAATCACTCAATCAAAGCTCAAATCCTTTATATAATAGGCTCTTTCTAACACCCTCCCATTGAGATAATCTACCATTCTCTGTGGTGTGTGCTTTCCTTCATGGAATGAATGATGAAACCAACTTTTTAAACTCCGGATTTATTCTTGTAGAACTTTGACTGGAGGGCCTTGACTGTCTTCACAGTCGACACACAAGTCCACTGCCACTGAGTCACAGTCATGCCCACTCTCCCTCTTTTCATGCCCTTTGCCCTATGCAATGCCTGTGATGTTCCCAGGGGTTGCAGATTGTGAGAGTGGGGGCATCATTTTTTTTCCGTATCTTCTAAGTCACATGTAGGCAGTCACATGAGTCCTCTTCCCAATACAGATCTAGGGTTTCTTCCATCTCACTCAGGGGTGAGAGAGGGATTCATGTGGTGAGCCTCAAGAATTACCTAGATTCCAGCAGGCACGTATCTCCTTCCCTAGTGTCTGCAAGGAGGAACTGGGTACAACAGCTGTTGCAATTGTACAGAGCTAGCTAGTGGAATGATGGGAAGTATATGTTATCTAGCTGCTTCATACCTACATAAGTGTCCATAGATGGACTTATGAACAGAAATTCATGTTTATCTTGAATAGCTCCAATATTAAGTCCATTCTGACATGGGCTTATATAGCTCATTAAATTGACTTATTTCTATATAAAGTCAGTCCTTTGAAGAATAGGTTTTGCCTCCATGGATTCAACGATTTATGAGTCAAAAATATTTGGGAAAATAGAAATTGCATGTGTGAACAACATGTACTGACTCTCTTTATCTTGTTATTATTCCCGAGGATGTTTGGCCAAGTGTTTACGATGCTGGATTGGGAAGCCTGTATTCCGTATTGGAGTGCCTGGGTTCAAGTCCTGGCTCCTCTCTTAACTCCAACTTCCTGCTAATGCTCAAGTAATTGTGTCCCTGATACCCACTAGGAGGCCCATATCAGGCCCTGCCCCCTACTTCTGTCAGGCCACTGTGGGTGTTTGGGGAGTGAACCAGTGAATGAGAGCTTGTTCTCTCACTCTCTACTTTTCAAATAAATAAATAAAAATTTTATGCAAAGAAAATTTAAAAACCCAGTTATAACTATTTAGATAGTTTACATTATACTTTATAATATAAGGAATTTAAAGGCAATTTTAGGTATACAGGAGAATGTAGGTTATAGCCAAATACTAAATCATTTCACATAAGGGACCTGAACATCTATAGCTGCAGTGAAGTCCTGGAACTGATCCCCCATGGATCCCAAGGGACGACTATATGGAGACATACAAAATAAGCACAGTTCTCCATCCACCCAGCCATCCTTTAAATTGTTGAAGACAGCTTTCAGATTCTCTCCAGGCAAACAAAACACCATGAATTCCATCTGTATCTTCATGTCATGCTTTCTTAAAATACATGCTTTGTTTTCACCCTCCTGATTTTTCCTTCCTTCCCTCTCTCCCTTCCTCTCCTTTCCCTCCTTCCTTCCCTTCCGGTTTGTCTAAATCCATCCCAAGGCATAGTATTCAGCAATGAGAAGTCCAATAGAGGCTGGTTATTGCCTTGATTTTACTTCCATATATCCAGCATAAGATTATTTTAGATTTTAAAAGTGATCATCAAATGGTTGAAACATTTAGAACTTACTGTCAGCTAACAGTCCAGAATTTTCAGTAATGTAATGTCACCAGGTAATCTGAATCATTGTCACAAGAGACATTCATAAAATAAGTTCTTTGGATTCAAAGATGGGATCTTAGATCTATTCTTATTGTGTTTCATCTTGTCATATTGATTCTTTAGTCTTGACATATGTGCGAGTCTCTCTTAGGGCTTTATGTTCAGAAGGAATATGATGACATGGTACAAACTAATTCTGTTTTGAAACACATCCATTATGAACTACCTAATTTTTCATACTTCTTGCAGGATGAAGGCATCCTGCCTTGGGAGGTTTATGTTTGTCCTGCATTCAGAGTTTACAGGGATTCACTGAAACACTTGCATGAATCTCTCTTCAAACATTGAACATGCAGATAAAGAAAGTAGGGGAAGTCAATATTTCTGTTAGCTTTGTTTAGCTGAGTTTTATCTGTGTGTGGGGGAGTTGGGATGGAACCACAGCTGGAGACAGCTGTGGGACATCACCTCAATGACAAATAGGTTTTTTTCCTTTGTTTGTTGTGGCAACCTGAAGTGAGTTGGGAGAGTGCCCACAGTTGCTAACTGGCAGAGCCTTCCAGAGATTCCAAGAGCACTGGTGACCATCAGTTCCTGAAAGTGTTCCTGATATCAGTGGAGGCCTTCTCTGATTTCTACAAATCCCACTCTGGTGCACCTTGAACTTCCCTTTCAGTTTGGAAGAATTTTTTTTTTGAAGCCTCAGCTATCTATAGACCATGAATTCTGAGAAGCAGGTTCTGTTGTGTATAGTGCTCCCTTTAGGTAGCCTTGTTTATGGTTATTTATCCTTGCTGGAGATGGAATATTGAAGGTACTGTTGAAAAAAATGCAAGACAGGAGGAAATGATAATGATATTTCAGAAAACCCAGTGTATCAGAACCAATTGCCAAGGGCAGAGGGGCCTTGAGATTGAGCAAAGAGGAAAATGTGGGGAGCAACTCGGACTAGACTGGGTTACTGGAATTAAGACTTATTCTATGCATCTGCTCTCCCACAATATGGCGCTGGGAGAGGAGAAAACAGCTTCTACACAGCTGCCTCCAGTTCAACCAATAAACAGCAGGACCTGCTCCTGATTGGAGGAGAGCAGCGTACTCGGCGTGTGGGTAGCAGAGTTGGGATTGGTGGAAGAGGACTATAAAGGAGGAGAGAGACAACATGCACCAGGAACATCTATCTGAAGGAACACCTGTGCAGCCCCCGAGAGAGCCGGCCGGCGGTGTGCCGCTCCCCCGCGGAAGTGGGGAAAGTGGCAGGGGGAACCGCCCTTCCACGGAGGTGGAGGGACGGTAGCCAACCCGGGAAGAACCAGCAGCAAACCCGGGGAGGGCCGAGCAGGCCAAAGAACAGCGCAGGGTCCTGTGTCGTTCCTCCGAGAAGAGGGGGAGCGACATAATGGTGCCGTGACTCGGATAGGAAATCTAGGCAGGGTTTAGTGTCGTTCCTCCATGAAGAGGGGGAGCGACATAATGGTGCCGTGACTCGGATGTGAAGCCTAGGCAGGGTTTAGTGTCGTTCCTCCATGAAGAGGGGGAGCGACAGGAAGACAAATCCAAACTTACACAGAGTATGGATTTATTAGGGATTTACAGATGGAAGCATAAACTTGGAAAAGACAGATGGATCCCTGTACTTCTGGGTGGTAGGAAGGGGTTTACGTGCTAAGCTAAATGAACGAAAGTGGCTGATAGCCAACTGGGGAGTACCGGGACTTTCTCAAAAAACATTAACAAGATAGGCCTCAGTTAAGTGACATTTCAGGAATCAGTGACCACCATAAGACACCTGGTAGACTGCCTTATTGACCTTGTTTATCCCATAGATGTAGGGTGACTTCCAGTGTCACCTAGAGGGCCAGATGGCAGTTGCAACAAAGATGGCTACAGCCATGTTAAGCTGAAACCCTACAAACAGTGTTAAATGTGTTAAATGGAAATAATCCAACAACTGTAATAGCTGCTAAAATAATACTGTGTTGTTTTGTTTTGCTTTGCTAAGAAAATTAGCTAACTACCCAATGGTATACAAACACTTTTCTGATAGCATCATGGAAGATCAAGTTTTGGTCATGAGTCAGGACTTTCATGGGAAAACATCCTAACATTGGGAGCTTGTTTGAAGTTTGGCTCAGTTCTCCCTCTTCCCTGAGGAAGACAATCCATCTGGTACCCCAACTCAACAAAGCACACTCTACAGTCAGTCTTCTCAATGATATAAGTTCTAGGTGTAATCTGTTGGGAACTAGCTTTCTTTGAACCAAAGAGATAGCACACTTATCTGTTGTTTTGATGTACAAATGGGTTTTCTTTAAAGTGCTTTAAAATTACTCACTCTCCAGAGTGGTAGGGATTTTGAAGTATAAACTCTTTCCCTTTTCTGGGGCAGTTGAGGTAGTTATGAACTTGATAACCAAAGAGAGGGTGATCCACAGGACATTTTCTCACATTCCACACCTTTATGCCACTGCCTCTCAGACTAAGATGCCTGATTTTGAAGAAAACCAGGTGCCCTTCAACCCAGGGGAGACTAGAAATCCAAGAATTCAGAACTCAAAACAGTAGCTTGTGAGAAGAGGAATTTCTTGTAGTCTAACAACACTAGTTTAACTCTAGACAAAGTCTAGTAGTGCTAGCACTTTAAAGCCATTTCAGAAAAATGAACAGTATCAACACATCTAAAGACAAAAGGCTCACATGGCAAATGAAATTTGAGCTTTATGTAATTGAAGGGAAAAGGGAAAAAGAGAAATTAACAAAATTCTTAGTAAAAATAAAGCAAAGAGAGGGAGAATGAAGGACTGGAGAAAGGTTGATTAAATAGGTACACAGCTACAGTTAGCAGGAAGGAGTCTTCTGTTACACATTAGGGTAACTATGGATAATGATAATGTTCAGTATATTGCTCTAAAACAAATGAGAAGAATGGAATTTAAATGTTTTCACCACAAGGAATGTTAAATGTTTGAGTAGATATATATGTTAACCCTGATTAGACATGATGCAATATATACCTGTATAAAAACATGAAACAGCAGGCAGCACTGTGATATAGTAGGTCAAGCTGCTGCCCAGAGTCCTGCATCCCATATAGGTGCCAATTCATGTCCCAACTGTCCCCCTTCTGATCTAGCTCCCTTCTAATGATCTGGGTAAAGCAGCAGAGGATGGCCTAAGTGCTTGGGCCCCTGTATCTATGTGAGAGACCTGGATGAAGCTCCAGGCTCCTGGCTTTGGCCTGACCCAGCCCTAGCTATCTTGGCCATCTGGGGAGTGAACCAGCAGGTGGAAAATCTTGCCTTTCTCTCTGTTTCTTTCTCTCTTTAACACTTACTTTCAAATTAATAAATAAATCTTTTTTAAAGATTACCTAAAAATCTAATATAGTGCCCCATAAATATGTACAACTTTTATGTATCATAAAAAATAAGTAAACAAATAATGAAGTAAACTATTATAATTTGGAACAAAAGTAGAAAGCCAAAAATATTTGAAAAGAGAAATGTGCTGTACTCAAAGATCATCAAGACCACTGCCAACTGTAAACACTTAAATAACATATTTTGTGTGTGTATTGAGCTCTGCTCTGGTATTTTAGATCCATGAACTCTTTTAATCCTTAAAACAATTTAAAATATAGGTATGATTATTATTCCTATTTTATAGGTGAAGAAAACAAGCCAGTAGGAGGTTACATTAGTATGTAGTATTTTCAATGCTGATTTCTTTCTAGTCTTACAAGTTCATGGAGGTTATCTTTGTGCAAGAATCATGAAAACCCTCCTAAGGTGGGGTTTGAAGCAGAGCACGTTAAGCTGCCACATGGGACACCCACATACCTTATCAGAGGGCCTGGGGTTAATCCTCACCTCTGCTTATGATCCAGCTTCCTGCTAGTGCGTACCCCCAGAGGCAGTGGATGTGTAGAAGACCCAGATGGAGTCCCAAACCCTTGACTTCAGCCTGGTCCATCCCTGGCTGTTGTGGGCATTTGGAATATGAACCAGCAGATGGAAGATGGCACGCTCTTGCTCACTCACTCTCTCTTTCTCTCTGATTTTCAAAGAAATAAATGTAAACACATGAACTTTACAAATGCTGCTGCTCTGATTCACATCCATCCCTCAACAGTCACATCCAAGACCTCAGTGAATCTTGCACATTCTATGTCCAATAAATAGGCCAAATCTGTTCCTTCTACTACTGCTATTCTAGTCCGTCACAATCCATTCATCAGGACAACAAGAGCCTCCTACTTTGTCTTCCTCCTACTTTTTCCCCCTTACAATGCATCTGTCCAGCAACTAGAGTAAGTCTGTCAAAGGAATCGGATCCTGTTTCTTGTTTCACACTTTCCACATAGAGCTCTAGCTCTATGGTTTACAACTGCTCCCATGAACAGTTAAAAACCACAGCCTGCCAACCCACCTTCATTTCATTGCCTTCTCTTTCTGAATGATGGAAGATTCAATTTCCAGTAATGGGTCCTTTATCTTAGAGGAAATAGATCCACATGGCCCGAAGCACTGGGTCTCTACCTCTTCAGCAATGCGCTAGGTCTCTGAAGCTTTCTAAATTTACCTTGCATGCTTTAGGATGCCAGTGTCTTCCAGAGTACCTGCTACTTCCCACTCCTCATGGTTAGTTTGCATAGTACCAGTAGGTGTATCCACGTGCTGTTTGTGCAATGTTGAGGCAGTGACATTTTCTGAGATCATATTATTGCAGAGAAAAGTATTGAGTAAGACAGGGAACATGCAGTGCCATCTTTCTCACATAAAACCCAATTGTTTTTATTCCTTCTGTACTGATGGAGTTTGAAAAGATTGCATTCACCAGTATGATAGCCACATACCAAGTGCCAGAGCTTTATACCAAGTGCTCTTTCCTGGCAACAATCTGGCATCACAGATGAAATGGGGGCTGCTTGTGAGTTTACAGTAATCCGCTTTCATCCACCATGATTTCTCTGATGTTTGCTGGACCCAGACCATTATAAAAATTATTAATGAACAACAGTTGACTCCTTCAATGTCTTTGATATTGGCAGTAATCTTGTCCATATTTCCTGGAAAGCAGTATTCCTCTAATTTTGCCATCTTGACTGGGGTATTGTGGGTGAGTCATTTCTGATTCTTTCACTCTTTCTCCCATCATAATGACTCCTATTGTATACAACAGAGAGGCAGGTGAGAATTCAGTTAGTTGCTAAATACATTCATCCCAATCACATACTTAAGGATTGGGAAATCATAAGGGACTTCCAGCAGGATCACATTTTTATTGGCTTTTTTATGTATTGCCTTTAGCTGGAGGACATGTTGACACTTAAGGTGTCCCGATGTCAGTGTCAGCTGAGACTCCTTACCCAAATTTTCTTAAAAAGTCTGGATATTCTCCTTTCCCCAGTGAGGACTAACCCTGGTGAATGGCAGGAGTGTCTTCAGGGGGAGTTTTGGGGTAGGGAATGGCTGAAGGTTCTTTCCAGGGAGTGTTGTGGTATGGTTGCAGATCGTGCTGGCAGTGACGCTGCAGAGCTCATCTCCAAGGGACCTTACATCCGCTTTAGTGAATGAGTCTATGAATCAGCTTACATGTGGAAACTGGCGAGGATTTGCAGTTTCAAGTTGCAACTAATATCATTCTTCTTTTGAACACTTCTTACTTACTTTCCTTTTTCTATTTAAGTAACACCCATTTTGAGTCTATTTGTGTCATCCCTGAGGACATCATGATCTGTTAGCACTGCACAGAGATGAGCACTCTTACTGACACTCTTCCCTTGATATTCATTACAGTCATAACATCCCCTCTCTTCTCCATGGCTAAGCGTCACTATAGGTGGCTGCCACTATAGACTCCTATCACTCCCATTGAACCAAGAGGGCCAAGTCCATTGTTGTCACCTCTCACCTACAAAGAACAGACACCTCTCTCACCACTGCATTTCTCATTGCCTAGAATAGGAAGTGCTGAGTCTCTTGGAGTATATTGGCAGTTGGTAGATTTTCTGACTTTGTATAATGAATTTATTCCAACATTTCCATTTCTTCATAGCTTCTGACACCTTCCTCCATACGGTGCTAAGGAAGTTCATTTTCTGATGATCAATTTTTGACCAGCATTCAAAGAGTTGCCCCAGCAGTGTTTCAGGATCATCTCCAGGGAGCCTCACTAGGATGTTAAAACTGGCGTCACTGGAGAGTGCCTCCATTCCACTACCCCCTTCCTCGGTCCAACATCCTGAAACCACTCTCATGGGTTTTCTGCCAGTGCCTACTTGACAATATTAACCAGAGGCTGTGATTGCTTTAGTGTAAGAAAGACTTCCTGCTAGACCAGGACTGCAATGATCCTCTTGGGCTCTGCCGACCTCTGACACTGATTGAAAGTCTGGAGGCAAAAGAGCTGTTGCTATGGTTTGAATGAGATGTAGTTCCTGAACTCATGCACACATTTGAACTCCAAAGTCATAAATTAAGGTTACTAAAGGACAAAACTTAACTCAATTATGGTGTTTAGGAGGTGGACCTAGAGGGAGATCATTAGGTTGTTTGAGACGTGCCCTTCTTGTCAGATTATTTTTGTGAGACAGTTATAAAAACCAGTTCAGCTCAGCCTCTGACTCCTTCTCGGTTTGCCAGGGGACCCTTCCTCTGCCTACACCTCGCCATTCTCATTCTCTGCCCTCACCAGACACCAAACCAATGGGATCACCTGATCTAGAACTTGAATCTACAAAACTGTAATGTAAATAAATGTTTTCTCTTAATAAAGTTAGCTTCCTCGAGTATTTCAGTGTAGTTATGAAAAGCCAATTAATACAGTATTAAGTGCAGATTTTCATGAGGATAAATACAGTTTCACAAGACCCTTGCATTGGGTGATGTCTTTGCAGGATTCCAGTGGGTAGAGCTTGTTCTTTTCCAGGAAGGAAGGTGAAGGACTACTTCTGATTTATTTATTTATTTTTAAGGCTTTTATTTAATGAATACAAATTTCATATGTACAGCTTTTAGGAATATAGTGTTTCTTCCCCTCATTCCTGCCCTCCCACCCTCACTCCCATCCCACCTCCTACTCCCTCTCCCATTCCATTTTTCGTCAAGATTCATTTTTAATTCACTTTATATACAGAAGACCAACTCTGTACTAAGTAGAGATTTCCGCTGTTTGTACCCACACAGACACACAAAGTATAAAGTACTGTTTGAAGACAGGTTTTACCATAAATTTTCATAGTATAGCTCATTAAGCAGAGGTCCAACATGGGGAGAAAGTGCACAGTGACTCCTATTGTTAACAATTAATACTCTTATTTTTGATGTCACTGACTACCCGAGGCTCTTGACATGAGCTGCCAAGACTATGGAAGCCTTTAGAGTCCACAAACTCCATCAGTATTTAGACAGGGCCATATGCAAAGTGAAAGTTCTCTCCTCCCATCAGAGAAAAGTACAAAATGATTTATTTATTTATTTATTTGAATGGCAGAGTCAGAGAGAGAGAGCGAGAGAGAGCAAGTGAGCTCTCTTCCATCTGCTGTTTCACTCCCCAAATGGCCACAATGTGTGGGCCTCTTCTACTGTTTCCCAGGCCATAGCAGAGAGCTAGATCAGAAGTGGAGCAGTGGGGATTTGAACCAGCATACATATGGGATGCCAGCACTGCAGGCGGTGGCTTTACCCACTACACCACAGTGCCAATCCCCCACCAAGCGGCTTCTTAAATGCTGCATTTTTTTAAAAGGTTTATTTGTTTATTTGAAAGAGTTAGATACAGAGAGAAGGAGAAACAGAGAGAGAGAGAGAGAGATCCTCCATTTGCTGGTTCACTTACCCAGTTGGCCACAATGGACAGAGCTGCACTGATCCAAAGCCAAGTGCCAGGAGCTTCTTCTTCCGGGTCCCCCATGCAGGTGCAGGGGCCCAAGGACTTGGACCATGGTGAAAGACTACTTCCATCATCCTGTAGGTTTCAGAGGACTCTGTGGTTTGGCAGTCTCACCTGCCCAGTGTCTCAGGGTCTCACTCTTTCCATATCAAGAATTCTACACAGAAAGACAACAACTATTTAAAAAAAATGGATTTAGAAAAAAATAGATTTAGCCTTCATGAGAAGCAAAGACAAAACAAAGAAGTAGACAATAGAAACAAAGGCAAGGAGGAGATTGATTGTTGACAGACTAAAACAAGGAGCTGAGCTGCACCATGCTGTCCCAGGTGGCTGCTTTGAGAGGGTGCTCAGGTCCTGGCACAAAGAGTGGGAATTGGAGTCCAGCTTGGCAGACTTTGTGAGTTGAGGAGATGGAGATGAACCCATAAAGACCAAGGCAGCTGGAGTTTTCAGGACAAAGAACTGGAGCAATGGACAGCAAGATATTGACTTTTTTTTTTTTTATTGGGTTTTGCTTTTTTTTTTTTTTTTTTTTTTTTTTTTGACAGGCAGAGTGGACAGTGAGAGAGAGAGACAGAGAGAAAGGTCTTCCTTTGCCGTTGGTTCACCCTCCAATGGCCGGCGCGCTGCGGCCGGCGCGCTGCGGCCGGCACACTGCGCTGATCCGATGGCAGGAGCCAGGAGCCAGGTGCTTTTCCTGGTCTCCCATGGGGTGCAGGGCCCAAGCTCCTGGGCCGTCCTCCACTGCACTCCCTGGCCACAGCAGAGAGCTGGCCTGGAAGAGGGGCAACCGGGACAGGATCCGGTGCCCCAACCGGGACTAGAACCCGGTGTGCCGGCGCCGCTAGGCGGAGGATTAGCCTAGTGAGCCGCGGCGCTGGCCCAAGATATTGACTTTTAAAATACGATTTCCAATAGTACTGAAGCTATAAAATTCTTAGGGATAAATCTGACAAAAATAGGCAAGGCTTCAACACTGAGAACTGTAAAGCATTGTTGAAAGAAGTTAAATAAGACTCAACTAAGTGGGAAAATATATACATTTTGTTCATCGGTCAGAAAACTCAGTATTACCAATGCGTTGGTTCTCAAATTAATCATACAATGAAAACTGAAATAAAGTCACAGAAAACTTTCTTTTAAAAAGAAAGAAAGAAGAACCAAATACATTTTGAATAAAGAACAAATTTGAAGAGTTAAGCTGATTTTAAGATTTCTTATAAAGCTAGTATAATTTATATATGATATATTGCACTCAAAATGGACAAATTAACAACTATAACAAGAATGTCAAGTCCAGAATCAGACCCCCTAAATACGGACAGCTTATTTTTAAAGATGATTTAAAATCAATAAAGATATGGCAAAACATTGTCTTTTCAATAAATTATTCTAGAATAAATGCATTTCCAGATGCAAAAAACAAAATGAATTTGGACTTGTTCCTCGCATGCAAACAAAAATTAATTACAATGTATCATACATGTAATGGAACATTTAAAACTCTGAAGCCCTAGAAGAACACAGAAAAAAAAATTTCGTAACCTTGGATAAGCAAAAATTTTTTAGATATGATACCAAATATATTGTTTGAAAATATACAGGTAAATTGAATGCCTTAGACATTGAGAACCTCTGTTCTCTTAAAGACACTGTTACAAGGATGAAAAGACAAACCACAGGCCAGAAGAGAATATTTGCACATGTCTTAGTCCATTTTGTGCTGCTAAAACAATATTCAGGATTGAGTGATTTATAAGCCATCCATGCTTTTCTGACTCGCAGTTCTGAGGTGGGGAAGTCCGAGAGTGAGAGACTGTGTTTGGAGACGGCCTTCTGTTGGATTACAACAAGACAAAAGGCATCACGGGCTGAGAGAGGGCACGTGAGGCAGCAAGGAAGGTGTTGAATTCATTCTTTAATCAGGAATTCACTCTGGCAAGCATGGCATAAATCCATTCTTGAGGATAGGACCTTCCTGAGGTAATCACTTCTTCGAAGCCCCACCTCTGAACTCTGTTGCACTGGGGTCCAGGTTTCCAACACATGAACTTTGGGAGAAATAGCCCGCATCATATATCTGAAAAAGATCTCTTCTAAAATCTAGAAGTACAAATGCTCTCAAAATAAGAAAGCAAGCAATTCTATTAATAAATGAATGAAAATATTAGCAGATGTATCTCCAGAGAAAGAAACCACACACAGAACAATCAGATGTATGAAAAGATATCAACATCATTGGTCATCAAGAAATAGCAAATTTAAATCACATTGGGCACCGCGGCTCACTAGGCTAATCCTCCGCCTAGTGGCGCCGGCACACCGGGTTCTAGTCCCGGTCGGAGCGCCGGATTCTGTCCCGGTTGCCCCTCTTCCAGGCCAGCCCTCTGCTGTGGCCAGGGAGTGCAGTGGAGGATGGCCCAGGTGCTTGGGCCCTGCACCCCATGGGAGACCAGGAAAAGCACCTGGATCCTGGCTCCTGCCATCGGATCAGCGCGGTGCGCCGGCTGCAGCGCGCCGGCCGCGGTGGCCATTGGAGGGTGAACCAACGGCAAAAGGAAGACCTTTCTCTCTGTCTCTCTCTCTCACTGTCCACTCTGCCTGTCAAAAAAAAAAAAAAAATTCACATTGGGATACCATTACACAACTGTTAAAATTATTAAAAATTTTTAAAGATTACCCATATCAATTGTTGATGAGGTGTGTTGCAAACAGAAGTCTTATACTGTGTGGATAAGTATGGAAAATCATAAATTTACTTTGGAAAACAGCTTGCCAATGTCACAAAAAGATAAGCATGTGCCTACCATATCATGCAGCCATTCCATGTGTTTGGATAATGACAGCATATGTCAATGCACATATTTGTCAATTCTCTTATACCTTTCACTTTGACATACTTTTGTAATATATGTGAAGTTCACTTTTTAAAGATTTATTTTATTATTTATTTAAAGTCAGAGTTACACAGAGAGAAGAGAGACGGAGAGAGAGAGGTTTTTTTATTTTTTGATTGATTTTATTTTTTTAAAAGATTTTTTAAAATTTACTTGAAAGATAGAGTTACAGAGAGAGGTAGAGACAGAGAGAGAGGTTTTCCATCCACTGGTTCACTCCCCAGTTGGCTGCAACGACTGGAGCTGCGCCAATCCGAAGCCAGGAGCCAGGAGCCAGGAGCCAGGAGCCAGGAGCCAGGAGCCAGGAGATTCTTTCAGGTCACCCACGCAGGTGCAGGGCCCAAGGACTTGGACCATCTTCTACTGCTTTCCCAGGTGATAGCAGAGAGATGGATCGAAAGTGGAGCAGCCAGGACTCTAACTGGCACCTATATGGGATGCCAGCACTGCAGGTCCCATGAAGTTCACTTTTTACATAAGATGAATTATGGATCAAATCTTTTTATCAGTATGGAAATTCAATGTTTCCAGCACTATTTATTGAAAAGGCTCTTCTTTTCTTATTGCTCTGAAATTCTATCTTTGCCATTAATTGAGTCACTTCCTAAGTTTTTCATTTTGTTGCTGTCGTTGCTATTGTTTTTCCTTTATAGCCATCTTTATGCTAAAATCACACTCATGGCCCTGAGCATTTTCATATAGATTTTAGAATCATCTTATTCAATTTCTCATAAAGAACTATAATTTTCACTGAGATTGCACTAAATTTATACATCAATTTCAGAGAAACTAACTTCTTTTTTTCTTTTCAACTTTTATTTAATAAATATAAATTTCCAAAGTACAACTTTTGAATTAAAGCAGTTTTTCCCCCATAACCTCCCTCCCACCTGCAACCATCCCATCTCCTACTCCCTCTCCCATCCCATTCTTCATTAAGATTCATTTTTAATTATCTTTATATACAGAAGGTCAACTTAGTATATACTAAGTAAAGATTTCAACAGACTGCACCCACAAAGACACACAAAGTATAGAGTACTGTTTGAGTAGTAGTTTTACCATTAATTTGCATAGTACAACACATTAAAGGCAGAGGTCCTACATGGGGAGTAGTTGCACAGTGACTCCCGTTGTTGATTTAACAATTGGCACTCTTATTTATGACATCAGTAATCACCCGAGGCTCTTGTCATGAGCTGCCAAGGCTGTGGAAGCCTCTTGAGTTCACAAACTCTACCATTAAGGGTTAGTCCGATTGAGCATGTGCTGAACTGTACATCTCCTCCCTCTCTTATTCCCACTCTATATTTAATAGGGATCACTTTTCAGTTAAATTTAAATGACTAAGAATAATCATGTGTTAATTAAAGAGTTCACTCAATGGTATTAAGTAGAACAAAAAAACACTATAAGGAATAAAATGGTAAGTTAGAACAACTAGCTTCTTTGAAATATTGAATTTCTCAACTAATGATACAGATTTTGTATATTTTATGCTCATTTAGTTTCCTTTAATAATAGTCTTTAATTTTTTACATAAAAGTCTAGCATTTCATTAGTTTAATTTTCAGATATTTGTTCATTCATGATGAATTATTAAAATCTGTTTCTTTCTATTGACTATTTGCAAATGGAAATTCAACTGATTTTTTAAATATTGACTTTGTGCTGGCAATCTGGTAATAGAATTTTATTAATTTTAATGATTTATTTGTAGGTTTTAAAATTTTTAGATTACTGGAATTGTATTAGAATAAGAATGGAAGGGAGATTCATGTAGATATACACACTATAAACCTATCTTTTAAAAGTCAATGACAATAGTACTCAAATGCAAAAAATATATTTATGTCTAATCCCTAAATTTTAGTCTGTAGTAGAGGTTTCTACTTAAAACCAAAAGAAGGCAGGTGTTCGGTGCAGTGGTTAAGACAATGCTTGGGATGACCACATGCCATATCGGAGAGACCGGGTTCGAGTCCCAGCTCTGTTTCTGACTGCAGCCCTGCTGGTGTACACCCTGAGAGGCAGCAGGCGATGGCTCAAGAGCTTGGATCCCTGCCACCCATACAGGAGACCTGGATGGAGTCCTGGGCTCCTGCGTCAGTCTAGCCCATTCCCACCCATTATAGTCATTTGGGCAGAAAACCAGTGAGTGGAAGATCTCTCTCCCTTTTAAATTTATAATAATAATTGCTACAAATATAGGAATATGGGATGTTAGTAATAGGGGAAGAAGGGTGAAAGGTATATGGGTACTCTTTGTACTACTATCACAATTTTTGTTTTATAGAATTAAAACTATTCTGAAATAAAATGTTAAAAAATAAGGTAAAATATTCCTATGGCATAGATAGTAAATAAGTAAGAACAAAACCTTGAGAAAACTCATAAGCAGGAGAACAACAATAATCCTAAAATCCCTAGGCATTCTTAGAGTGGAAATATTTGCATGTCTTAAAGAGCTTGCTTCTAAAGGACAAAGATTCTTTCAGAGTTGATGTTAAAAAGGCCCAAGAAAGCAAATTAAAAGGTGTTCCATTGGTCAATTTGTGGCAATTTGAATTTCACAGAAAATTCAAGTAGAAGTTTATAACTAGACAAGGTTAGTCTGCTAACTCATGAGCTCATCAGTGCTCTCAAGAGAAAATTAAATTCTGCTCAATTCATGCCATATTCAGGTTAATTTGGTCAGGAAAATGTGTAAATGAAACGAGCTATTGGTGGAACATTTCTAAAGGAGTTAATCCCCAAGATTAACAAATCTTATCCACGAATTACAACAGGACACATGTTTCATAGGGCAAACAGCAGTGAGTCTCAACCCTCACAGAACCTACCACACGGCGATGCTTATGAAACCCAGAATTAGATGAGCGTGTAAAGTCTGCATGGGACTTGCATCATTTTCTTAAGTGAAAATTTTGCTAAAATAAGTCATATTCCCATGAGGACAGTCATCTACTAAGTAATATTCTACTCATTCCATTCAAAGAACATAGGTTCTTTCTGACAACCCAGATCTCTGGAGTCACAAACCACAGTGCAGTTTGGAGATTAACTCTATCTCATATTGATCCCTGCTTGGGCAAAATGCTTTGACTTTAAGTAGTCAGCTTCCTGGAGCAGCTCACCTCTTTGCCAGACTGTCCACTAAAGCAATCACCCAAAGGCTTTTCCTATCCATAGTATCTTCCCTTCTATTCCTAACTGACCAGGTTGCTTTGACTACCAGACATTAACTCTTCATTTAGAAGGACTGTGCTATTCCCCACTTCCTCTAGAGGAAAGAAGACTGAGACCGGACTTAAGATTTGAAAGATGAAAGCTCACTTTACAATGTACTAAGGACAAACTGATTGCTAAGAACTTCTCCTTTGGTTAATGAAACAGGACCCACGCATAATAATCACTTAGAACTTTGTGACCACCACAGAGACACTCTAGCGACTGCACTGACTGTCATCAGGGGTTGGTGAGCAAAGAGAATGGGTCGAAACTCTAAAGGGACAATACAACCAAGGAAGTCCACATGCCAATAGGCAGAAATACACACACATACAGAGCTGGATATATAGATATTGATTTTCATAGATTATGTAGGTATAGATATTCATAATATGGACAAACATAGAATAAGAAATAAATTGAGAAGAAAATTTTGTTTCCACATTAAAATACCTTTTTTTAAAGATTTATTTTATTTATTTGAAAGAGTTACAGAGAGAGGCAGAGACAGAGAGAGGTCTTCCATCTGCTGGTTCACTCTCCAGATGGCTACAACAGCCGGAGCTGCACCGATCTGAAGCCAGGAGCCAGGAGGTTCTTCCAGGTTTCCCACATGGGTGCAGGGACCCAAGGACTTGGGTCATCTTCTACTGCTTTCCCAGGCCACAGCAGAGAGCTGGATCAGAAGAGGAGCAGCTGGGACTAGAACTGGCGCCCATATGGGATACCGGAGCTTTAGGCCAGGACTTTAACCTGCTGTGCCACAGCGCTGGCCCCAAAATGCCTTTTTTGAATTAACCAATTTTCTTGTCATCAAATACAAGTATGCATGTATGTATGTATGTATTTAATCTGGTCCTGTATTTTATTAATTTTTTAAAAAAATTATTGATTGATTTATTTGAAAGGCAGAGTTACAGAGAGGCAGAGGCAGAGGCAGAGGCAGAGGCAGAGAGAGAGAGAGAGAGAGAGAGAGAGAGAAATATCTTCCATTTGCTAGTTCACTCCCTAGATGGCTGCAACTGCTAGAGCTGTGCTCCGAAGCCAGGAGCCAGGAACCAGGAGCTTCCTCTGGGTCTCCCATGTGGGTGCAGGGAGCCAAGCACTTGGGCCTTCTTCTACTGCTTTCCTAGGCCATAGAAGAGAGCTGGATTGGAAGTGGAGCAGCTGGGACTTGAACTGGCATCCATATAGGATGCCGGCACTGCAGGTGGCGGCTTTTCCTGCTACACCACAGTGCTGACCCCTGTTGATTTCTAACCTCCTGGTACTTAAGTAAAAAGGTAGCAATTTCATTTTTCATGAAGTTTGTGGATTTTTTTGGGTTTTATTTCTACAAGTATTCTCTATGTTCTTTTACTTCTTCTTTTTGAATTCCCAGTATGTCTTTGTGCTTCATGTCTTACAGAGCTCTGGGGTTCTGGACATCTCTCTTCAGTCATTCACTTTTTTTTAAAAAAAAAGATTTACTTTGTATTTATTTTAAAGGCAGAGCAACAGAGAGAGTGAGACAGATCTTCCATCCACTAGTTCACTCCCCAAATTGTTGCAACAGCCAGGGCTGTTCCAGGCAGAAGCCAGTAGACTGGAGCTTCTTCAGCGTCTCCTACATGGGTACAGGGGCTTAAGCACTTGGGCCATCTTCTGCTGTTTTCCCAGGTACATTAGCAGGGAGCTGGATTGGAAATGGAGCAGCTGGGATTTGAACCAGTGCCCATATGAAATGCCTGCATCACAGGCAGCGGCATAATCTGCTATGCTACAGGGCCAGCCTCATTCTTCATTCTGTTTCTCAGCTGGATAATCTCAGTTGGCTTATTGAGTTTCAAATTTGCTGATGTAATCATCTGCTTATTCAGATTTCCTAGAATAATGGTCCCGAAATATCCTACCATGGAATCTATGAATATATATCACATGGCAAGGAGGAATTAAGACTGAAGGTAGAATTAAGTTGCTAAGCAGCTGACCTTGAGATACAGAGGTTATATATCCTGTGTTATCTGATGGGCCCAATGTAGTCAGAAGAGTGCTTGGCGTTGGCTTTGGGGATGAGAGAGAACAGATGGAACCAGACAGATAGCATCATGAGGAAGATGCATTGCTGGCTTTGAAGACAGAAGGGGCTGTGATCTGATCCATCTGGAAATCCATCACAGCAGAAGAAGAAAACTAATATGGAGATAACAGAGCCTCTCCATTGGAATGTTCATTTCTGCAATTGAATGCTGCAACTCCATGATTTCTATTTGACTCTAAATCTTTTTCCAATCTACCTTTAATTGACATCCTCTATTTGATAAGGCACTCTTCTGTCTCTTTCCACTGGATAACTAAACAAAATTTCCTTCAATTATTTGAACATAATTAAAATGTGGATGTTGCAGCACAGCTAAACTGCTTGAGACAACTAGTCCTTGAGACACCTGAATTCCTGGCTACTCTGTGCTTCCAATCCAGCTTCCTGCTAATGTCCCTAGCAGGCAGCAGATGACGGCCCAAGTGTTTGGGCTGCTGTTACCATGCAGGAGGCTTGGATGGAGTTCCTGGCCTATCTCCAGCCATTGCAAGCATTTGGGGAGTGAACCAACAAATGGAAGCTTGATCTCTCTCACTTTTTCTGTATGTGTCTCCTTTTCTCTCTGTTACTTTACATTTCAAAAACATAAATCTTTAAAAAATAAAGTAACTGTTTTTAAAGTCTTTGTCTGGTATATCCAACATCTATGCTTTCTCAGGGACACTTTTTAGTGACTTTTTTCCCTGAGTATAGACTTCATTTTCTTGGTCTGTTCATGTACTGCAATTTTTTGTTGAAAATGGAACATTTATTAATATGTAATATAACAACCTGTATGATACTTAATTTTGTGTGTCAACTTGATAAGGCTGGGGGATGTCCAGTCATTTCTGGATGTGCATGCAAAGGTGCTTCTAGAAGCACCTGTTATTTCAATCTGTAGCTGAGTAAAGAAGATCTTCCCTCGCCCGTGTAGATGAACAGCAGCTGATCCATTCAGGGCCCAAGCAGAATGGACTGAATTATACCACCGTCTTCTCTGGTTCTCCAGCTGACTGATGGCAGACAGTGGGACTTTCCTGGCCTCTATAATCATGTGAACAATTCCCAAAATGAATCTCCAATCATCTAATCTCTCTCTCTCTAAATATATATATGTATGTACACACATATGTATATATACACATATATACATATATATACAGATCTATCATCTATCTATATCTATGTCTCTAGTTATCATCTATCTGTATCTATTATCTAGCTATACATCTATCTATAGCTATCTATCACATTCTGTTGTTTCTGATTCTCTAAAAGACCATTCCCCCTACTGCCATGGCATTGAAGTTGTACTTGTTTGTTATTATGTTTTGGCTGTGTTCTTTGTCAGGCTCCACCAATGAAGCCTTTCTTGGTTAGCTTAATAGTCTGTAGTGCTTGAACAGAGATTTACTATAAGAAATAAATCGCTCTACATTTGTCACAGAATCTTGAGCACATACTGAGATCATTGCACCTGTCTTAGCCTTCACTTCCTGCCTGGGCAGAGCTTCAAGGTCAGTCAGAGGTGAAAGCTTAGGGCACCTTCACTTACAACCTTCCACATATGTGTGGCCTTCCTATCACAATATGGCACAGTGTCTCAGAGCCTCCTCTGGACATAGTATTCCTCAGATCGTTTTTTTCCAGCTTTTTGGTTAGTCTATTGTGTGCCCAGCTGATAGTGCCTCTCAGGGTTATCATGCTATTTGAAAATTGTCTTTGATCATCTTTGATAAATGTCTTTAAGCAAAAGGCTGTGTATACCGGATCAACTCTAGGTCAGGTCACATTAAGATAGTCTTTTGAGTGGGATCTTTTAGGGATCTAGAAGGGAATATGTCTTGGAAGGATTGTCTACCCAGATTTGTTCTTTCTAGTGGCCGCCAGGCTGTTGGCTCACGGTTGGATCATAATCTCATGGTTTTCAAGGTTACCGCAAAGTTAGGGGGGAGAGATGGGGATACGAATATCTGTACTTTCCAGGAGTCAACGAATTTTCTTGAATAAACACTCCTGAATGATGGAAAGTCTTTGGTTAATTTCCTGTGTTCGGAAAAATGTCGATTATGACATTTTGCAAGTGTTCTCATTGCTTTAAAAGAGGAGAGAATTTCTGGCTGTTCTTGCTCTGATATTTTAATGGACATCACTTTGAGTTAGTTTTAAGGTTAAGATATGTTAAGGTCATTCATTTCAAGCTTAAAATTGTGTCTAATATGAAAATTAATGATTGTTCCAAAAGATATCAGTAGATATAAATGCACAGTAATAAACGTTTTTGAGCAATGAATGCAGCTTTGCTTTTGAATAACAAATGCAAATTCCCCATGATTAAGACGAGCAATCCTGGATCTTATCTTTCTGTTATTTCTGATTTCTAAGTTTTCTGTTGTGCTGAACACAACTGAGTGCTTTTCTTTGTTGATTACAGCTCATATCTAGCAAATACATGTTGGTATATATTCCAGAGAAAGTCACTTATCTTAAAAAATTGGATCTACAGGTTTAAATTTAAATTGAATTGAGAAAAATTGGCTAACCAGTTGAATTTCTGTCCAAATGAGGATTATTAAGTAACATTTGAGTCTGTGCAATGGAATATTATGCAGCCACTAAAAGAGTTGCTAGAGCTTTTTGGGCTAACAAGGAAAAAAATATGGCAGAGTATTAAGTAATAAAAAGATGAATACTTAAATATATGTTATGACTTCATGCTGATTATATTTAAACCCTTTAAAATAAAACATCACCATTTCTACATACATATATATGCTTACAATCATCGGTGAAAACATCTGTAAATGTAAACATAAAATTAACCTCGTGGATTATTTCTGATTATAATCATAAGAACTGAAGCCTGGGAGAGATTCGGGAGGGGCAGCAAGGGTTCAGAGAAAGGGGTGGATTGTTCAAGAATTTTAACTTCCCTTTTTTTGAAATTTTAAAAATCTATTGAGGACATAACTAAGTTAACATAAATTAAACCAAATATAGCTATAACTAAAGTAAAATTTGATATGTGAACATATAAAACTATTGTCAGATAGATAGCAAAATCCTGAAAGTAAATACCCCAACGACTATGGGTGATTAAACATAAATTTAATTTTTATGTGCTTTTCTGTTTTTTGACAATAGTCTATAGTAAACAGGTATCACATAGGGAAAAGAAGGTTTTAAAAACTGATACAGGTGGCCGGCGCCGCGGCTCACTAGGCTAATCCTCCGCCTAGCGGCGCCGGCACACCGGGTTCTAGTCCCGGTCGGGGCGCCGGATTCTGTCCCGGTTGCCCCTCTTCCAGGCCAGCCCTCTGCTGTGGCCAGGGAGTGCAGTGGAGGATGGCCCAAGTGCTTGGGCCCTGCACCCCATGGGAGACCAGGAAAAGCACCTGGCTCCTGGCTCCTGCCATCGGATCAGCGCGGTGCGCCGGCCGCAGCACGCCAGCCGCGGCGGCCATTGGAGGGTGAACCAACGGCAAAGGAAGACCTTTCTCTCTGTCTCTCTCTCTCACTGTCCACTCTGCCTGTCAAAAAATAAAAAAAAAAAAACTGATACAGGTAAATATAGATAGTAAACAGTAAAGCAAATATTATTTTAAAATATTACTTAATAGTTGGTCAAAAATTATAATTGATGCAAAATTGAGCAGATGGCTCCTATTTGAAAACCTGTTTGTATTAAACTAAACCCTTAAAAATAAGAACCACTTATTTTGTTAATGAAATGATGGATGAAAAATGTTTCTATGTTGTTGAATAGGACTTCTATGTATTATGACTGAGAGTTACTTAGAGATTCCCAGAAGGTTCTCCTTGAAAATTATGCCTCTAAATAACTCTAGCACATATTAAAATCCAACCATGGGCCTGGAAAATAATATATACTTTAATTGAATATATGGGGGTAAATCCCATAAGATGAACAGAACTTTACTTAACTTTTCCATCATAAGTCTCAAAGTCTTTTGAAGTTATAAATTGAAATATATTTCATGTACACATGACAGATGGAACCCAAGAAACTCTACTAAATTTTTATAAATTTCTGAGTGCATTGCCCAACACCCCAAAGCAATTTCTCATAGGTTTGTATTGTGTTCTTTCTTTCCAGAAGCTGATATTCTCTGCATTAAAAAAAAATCATTGTAATCACAGAGTTTCCAAAGATGTCTTGAAATGAAACAATCTAGTTACATAGGGTGTTCTCTAATCCTTTTTTTTTTTTTTTTTTGACAGGCAGAGTGGACAGTGAGAGAGAGAGACAGAGAGAGAAAGGTCTTCCTTTGCCGTTGGTTCACCCTCCAATGGCTGCCGCTGCAGCTGGCGCACCGCGCTGATCCGATGGCAGGAGCCAGGATCCAGGTGCTTTTCCTGGTCTCCCATGGGGTGCAGGGCCCAAGCACCTGTGCCATCCTCCACTGCACTCCCTGGCCATAGCAGAGAGCTGGCCTGGAAGAGGGGCAACCGGGACAGAATCCGGCGCCCCGACCGGGACTAGAACCCGGTGTGCCGGCGCCGCAAGGTGGAGGATTAGCCTAGTGAGCCGCGGCGCCGGCCTCTAATCCTTTTTGATGAGCCTGGTCATTATATCCACCCTGGCCCCTGCCAGATGACAGAAACGTTTCTCCTTGACCCAGAAGAACCCTGAGTTGATTCCAATGTTTGGGTGTCTCAACCCTAACCGTCTTCCCCACCTCCGCCCCCAACGAGCTGGTATGAACTAACCTCAGCTCCCTTCCTGGTGTCATGGAAAGGAAAATGAGACCCACTGAATAACGTACTGCAAATGTCAAAATATATTTCAGCTAAAAATGATATTTTTCAAGAAGATCTAATGAGAAAACTGTTCAAAAGGCAGAGTTAGAGTTTCCTGGTTCCGCATTTAATTAACTCAATCTGACTTTTATTAGGCTTTGTATTATGTGTTTCCCTGTTCAGTAAACAAACAGCAGAAAATTAAACTAGGGTAACTGCCAACCAGCAGTAAATTTAATTGAAAAATAATGAATTGCCATGGGGTACCATAGGATTTTGTGCAGATAAACTTATTTTTCCTGGAAATTTTCCACTTGCATTTGTCACAACTTGTTGTATAGAAAGAATGAAAGAAGTGAAATATGGCAGTTGTTGGTAGATGTGTAAGAGTGGAACAATCTTGGAAAATAATTCAGGGGCAGTTTTCTGGAACTTTCCGCCTATCGACCATGTTTCCTCCTGAAGAACTGAGCTGGCTGCCAGGGGAATTCTGACTCTCGGCTCGTGGATCTGCAGAATCTGCTGAAAACTGTGCCCTATCAGCTTTCAGCCAAAGGGGAACTCAGTGTGGAATAGGAAGAGTGACCCTGAAAGCCAAGGAGTGTACATGCTTTAGGGCAAAGGGAGATTCCAGACCTTAAAAATGCTACTCCCAGAGAACTCTATGGTATGTGACTAAGAGCCGCTGAAGTCATGCAAACTTGATAGGAATCAAAGACTTTTCTAAACACTTGCCTATTTGTTTCCTTTGCATGATAGTTTTTCCTGATGTCTAGGTGCTCATTTTCATGATGCTCTAAGTTGATGTCCAGGCAGGAGCAGGTTTGAATTAAAGGAGGAAGGCAGAGTCTCCGAGTGATAAGCAAGCTGCTCCATTGCACTGTATGCAGGGCAGGTACCTGTTTATGATTGTAGATTCCATCTTCCAGGCTAAAGTGGTGGGAGAAAACAAAATTCTCATTCCACCACCCGCCCCGTGAGACAAGAGTGGAGTCACTGCTTCCACAGAAATGCATTTGTTCCCTCTTTTTCTCCTGCCGCCGAGTAGGACAACAATTGTTCTCAGATATTTCTAGCAATAATTCCCAGAAGTGGACCAGAGCCTTTTTGGGCTTCTCTAAAGAGCTGTTTAACAACAAACAAACAAACAACCCCCAAACCAAAACAAAATAAAAAACAAGACAAAATTCCTGTTTTGGTTTGGACATTAATTTGGAGCCTATCTATTGCACACTGGCTTAATCAAATTTGGAAAATCATTCATTCATTCATTCATTCTGTAAGTATTTTTCTAAGCACCAACTAAATGCTTGGCACCAATCTGGATGCTTGGGCCATATCAAAGAGCTAAGGAAAACACACACACACACACACACACAAAACATCCTGACTTCACAGAACCTGAAGGGAAGATGGACAAGCAAACTAAGTGAATAGAGTTTGTCATAAAATGATAAACACTAAAGAGAGAAATGTGGAGTTCCAGAAGTCGGCAGATGCTGATGATAAACCTGTCTGAGAAGGCAGCATTTGAGAAAAGACGTGATTCAAATGGAAGGCATTTGCATGCCTTCCCGGGGCACGGTGCAAGCACCTTTACAAGGTTCTAGGCAGGAGCGTGCATGGGGCAACTCAGAAGAGCACAGGCCAGCAAGCAGAACTGGAGTGAGGGAGGCAGGAGATGAGTGAGAGCAGCCAAGTAGAGCAAAACCCTTGCAGCCCTACAAGGATTCTGATCTCTAAGCAAGATGGAGAGCTACTGGCAGGTCATGAGCTACCAAGCATTGTGGAGCTACTGGAGGACCTTGAGGGACAAGATGCTATTCTAGCTTTGGTGTGGGAAATGGACTACACAAGGTTCAGAGGGGACACGGACAAACCCATGGGACTCTGCTGCAGTCATGTAGGAAAATGATGGTGGCTTGACCCAGGGTGTTCATTACGAGATGTGAAGAGCTTCTGCAATGACCTCACCGTTGTGGCCAATGCCATCATTTGTACAACGAGGAGGTAAAACCTGCTGCCCACCTGGTGATCTCAAGCATGGTGGAAAGTGGGAGAGTGATGGGGCTGGCACTATGACGTAGTGGGTAAAGCCACCACCTGCAGTACTGGCATCCCATATAGGCGCTGGTTCGAGACCCGGCTGCTCCATTTCCAACCCAGCTCTCTGCTGTGGCCTGGGAAAGAAGTGGAAGATGGATGGCCCAAGTCCTTGGGCCCCTGCACCCACGTGGGAGACCAGGAAGAAGCTCCTGGTTCCTGGCTTCGGATTGGCCCAACTCCGGCCATTGCAGCCATCTGTGGAGTGAACCAGTGGATGGAAGACCTCTCTCTCTCTCTCTCTCTCTCTTTCTCTCTCTCCACCTCTCCTTCTCTCTGTGTAGCTCGGACTTTCAAATAAATAAATAAATCTTTAAAAATAAAAAAAGTGGAGGAGTGAGGGTGTCAGTAAATGTTCAGTCTTTTCCATCCCCAAACTTCTCACCTAAAAAGGGATGCGTGAAAGGAAGAGCTTGAAACCACAACTGATAATTCTTACGTAATTTTTTAAACACACAAAGGAAAACTGATGTCCATCCAGAGTTAACGAATGTATTCATGTATTGCAGTGATATGTTTTATATTTATTTGAGAGTCAGAGAGACTGAGGGAGGAAGAGAGAGAGAGAGAGAGAGAAAGAGAGAGATCTTCTCCACTGGTCCCAAGACACCTACAATGACTAGGGCTGGACCAGGCTGAGGCCACTGAATTCCAACTTGATCTAGGTGTTCCCGCGTGAATGGCAGGGACCCCTGTACTTGAACCATCACTCCTGCCTCCCAGAGCCTGCATTAGCTGGGAGCTGGAATCGGGAGCAGGTCCAGGGCTCAAACTCAAACACGTTGATATGGGGATGCCAGTGTCCCAAGCAGTACTGTAAATGTTACACTAAGCACCTACCCCTGCAATTATATTCTTTAAAAAAGCAGAGCCGATGTTGTGGTGCCGGGGTTTAGGCCCCCGCTTGCGAACCTGGCATTCCATGTCAGAGTGCTGGTTTGAGTCCTGGCTGTTTCCCGTCCAATCCAGCTCCCTGCTAATGTACCTGGAAAGGTGGCTGGTGAAGATCCAAGGGTTTGGGGCCCTACCACCCAGGAGGCAGACTCGGATGGAGTTCCTGCCTCCTGGCTTTGGCCTGGTCCAGACCTGGCTCTTGCGGCCATCTGGGGAGTTAACCAGCAGATGGAAGATTGATCTCTCTCTCTGTCTCTCTCTCTCTGTCTTTCAAATAAATAAATAAAATTTTAAAATACAGGGCCGGCGCCATGGCTCACTTGGTTAATCCTCTGCCTACAGCGCCAGCATCCCATATGGGTGCTGGTTCTAGCCCCGGTTGCTCCTCTTCCAGTCCAGCTCTCTGCTGTGGCCCGGAAGGGCAGTGGAGGATGACGCAAGTGCTTGGGCCTTGCACCCGCATGGGAGACCAGGAGGAAGCACCTGGCACCTGGCTTCGGATTGGCGCAGTGCCAGCCATGGTGGCCATTTTGGGAGTGAACCAATGGAAGGAAGACCTTTCTCTCTGTTTCTCTCTCTCTATCTATAACTCTACCTGTCAAATAAAATTAAAAAGAAAATGTAAATGCTAGCATGCATATACCAAGCTCATGGCAGTTTTACTAGGAAGGTTAAAAAAGGAAGAGGATTAGACCATGTTGAAAAGGAAACAAGACCGGCGCTGTGGCTCACTAGGCTAATCCTCCGCCTTGCGGCACCGGCACACTGGGTTTTAGTCCCGGTCGGGGCGCCGGATTCTGTCCTGGTTGCCCCTCTTCCAGGCCAGCTCTCTGCTGTGGCCCGGGAGTGCAGTGGAGGATGGCCCAAGTGCTTGGGCCCTGCACCCCATGGGAGACCAGGAGAAGCACCTGGCTCCTGCCATCGGATCAGCGCGGTGCGCCAGCCGCAGCGCGCGGGCTGCGGCGGCCATTGGAGGGTGAACCAACGGCAAAAGGAAGACCTTTCTTTCTCTCTCTCTCTCTCTCTCTCTCACTGTCCACTCTGCCTGTCAAAAATAAATAAATAAATAAATAAATAAAAATAAAAAAAAGAAAAGGAAACAATAACTTTTCTATGTCTCTCTACCAGCAGAAAAAATATCAACAGTTGTTAAGTCTGGGTGGTAAAGCAAGGGTTTTCATTATGCTCTTCTAGTACTATTTTTTAAAATTTAAAATTATAAATATTGTTCCCCTGTATGTCTGTGGTACACATGAGGTAACGAGGAGAGAAGAATGAAGGAAAGGAGGGAGGGAGAATGAAAGTGAGGGTCAGGACAAGAACCAATCAGATTAATTATAATCTCCTCTAGCAGACTTCACTTCAGTTTGAAGTGCAGCTTTTGAGGTATTCCCCTCCAACTAGATGGTAATTGAAAATTATCTGCATAATTAGGGACAGTTTTAGCTGACCTTGGGCTAGCACGTCCCTACTGTAAAATGTTTTCAGATAAGGTAAGGCACTCGGTTCTGAACACAGCCCTAAGCGATAGCATGGTGGTGATGGTGTCTTAACTACACAGGTGGTGAAACTGACAAGCAGAGTTGCAGGGTGATTTTCTCAGTGTGGGATGGGTTGCAGTGCAGCCCAGCCTGGAACCCATGGTCCAGAGCCTGAGGACTCACATAGCCCTTCTGGTCCTGTAACTGTAAATTTTCTTCTTCTTACTTCACAAGAAATAGGTGGATGGGGCCGGCACTGTGGCGCAGTGGGTTAACACCCTGGACTGAAGCACCGGCATCCCCTATGGGCGCCGGTTCAAGACTCAGCTGCTCCACTTCCGATCCAGCTCTCTGCTGTGGCCTGGAAAAGCAGTGGAAGATGACCCAAGTCCTTGAGCCCCTGCACCCACGTGGGAGACCAGGAAGAAGCTCCTGGTTCCTGACTTCGGATTGGTGCAGCTTTGGCTGTTGCAGCCAATTGGGTAATGAACCAGTGGATGGAAGACCTCTCCTTCCCTCCTTCCCTCCCTCCCTCCCTCCCTCCTCCCTCCGTCCTTCCCTCCCTCCCTCTCTCTCTCTCTTCCTCTCTCTCTCTCTCCCCATGTGTGTGTGTAACTTTGACTTTCAAATAAATAAATAAATCTTTGAAAAAAAAAAAAAGAAATATGTGGATGTTATTCTCCCTGTGATCATTTACACAAAGGACAGCTGAGCACCCCCAGCCCCCTGCGTCCCCAGCACCCCCACCCCTGCCCTTTGACCTCTCTCAGGATCACTCACCAGGGAGGGGACTCTGTTCCCCATTTTGATGTGATCTTTGGAGACCCATCTCATACATATAATTGTGCCTTTAGAGATATATTTTTGTCTTCTATGTAAAAGTAGGTAGAATTAAATTATATCTCTCTAGAATGAAATCATCTCTCATTCTGTAAGAGATATTGCACACGTGTCTTCCAAAATGGCCAAATTGGTGGTAACACTATGTGACTATTGGTTGCTTCAGCCTCACCCACACTAGCTCTTACAGGTCCTTGTATTTTACCAATCCGAGAGGGGAAAACTCAACGCTATTTAAGTTGCAGCGCTTGAATTGCAAGAGAAATTGAGCATCTCTTCGTGTGTTTTGGCCGTTTGCATTCCTTCTGTGACCTTGAATAGCTTGTCATGCAGATCATTTGCCTTGTTCTTGTTGATTACAGAATCCTTGTGTATTTAATCTAGTTATTAATTCTTTCTGTTCAAATGTGTTTCAAATACTTGTCTACAGCCTCTCTTTGCCTCTTAACATGCTTTATGCTCCCTTTTATTCACACAGGTTTATTGGGCCAGACTTCATTTAGGCATCCTCCTTGGGTCATGTTTTAGCCCAGACTTATCCAGCAATGGTAAACTTTTATACTCATACAGTCATGCACACATGATAAACCATGTTTAAGGCCAGAGCACACATACCACGGTGGTCCCATAAGATTATAAAGAAATGGGAAAGTTTCTACCAACTAGACATTGTAGACCTCAGAACTTTGTCCTGCAATGCATTACCATGCTCTCAACACATCTAGCCTGTAGCCAGTTACATAAAAGTATATATACGGGGGCCGGCGCCATGGCGCAATAGGTTAATCCTCCACCTGTAGTGCTGGCACCCCATGTGGGCGCCCGTTCTAGTCCCGGCTGCTCCTCTTCCAATACAGCTCTCTGCTGTGGCCTGGGAAAGCAGCAGAAGATGGCCCAAGTGCTTGGGCCTCTACACGCACATGGGAGATGGGAAGAAGCTCCTGGCTACTGGCTTCGGATCAGCGCAGCTCTGGCCATTACAGCCATTCAGGGACAGAAACAACAGAAGGAAGACCTTTCTATGTCTCTCCCTCTCACTGTCTGTAACTCTACCTCTCAAATAAATAAACAAATAAAAATCTTTAAAAAAGTATGTACAGTACAATTGTCTATAGTACATAATATTTTATGGCAAGAATGAAATATTGTGTTACTGCTTTAAGTGTTTGCTACCCTACACTTTTTTTTTAAAGATTTATTTGTTTATTTGAAAGTCAGAGTTTCACAGAGAGAGAAGGAGAAGCAGAGAGAGAGAGAGAGAGAGAGAGAGAGAGGTCATCCATCTGCTAGTTCACTCCCCAGATGGCTGCAATGGTTGAAGCTGCGCCGATCTGAAGCCAGGAGCCAGGAGCTTCTTCCAGGTCTCCCACATGGGTGCAGGGCCCAAGGACTTGGTCATCTTCTGCTGCTTTCCCAGCCCACAGCAGAGAGCTGGATGGGAAGTGGAGCAGCTGGGACACGAAATGGCGCCCATATGGGTTGCTGGCACTGAAGGCGGTGACCTTACCCACTAGACCACAGCACCGGCCCCCACTATGCTCTTTATCATTGCTTTAGAGTATGCTCTACTGACTTACAGAACAAACTTAACTGTAAGACACTGTGCCATGTGACACCAGTAGTAGCCTCACACACCATGTCTGTTGATTGTTTTACTTTTCTCTTGGACCTGATTTAATCTTATGTGGTTCTGTTCATCATAGTCATAGGGGCTGTGGGCTATCATATAGATATAGATATAGATAGATATAGATATAGATATAGATACGGATATGGATATAGATATAGATGATTTAGGCAAATAGTCTAATGATGCATTTCACGCAATCTATGCATGTATTTCTATCATTGATTCCTGCATGGATATTGCTTTTACATTTACCTCAGTAACTGCACTTGCAATCTCTTCCTGAGAGAACACAAAGTTCTATCTTGTAAACAGAAAAATAGTCATTTCCATTCAGTGAATAGTCTCTACTGCTCCAGTGGCCTAAAATGCTGCCTTTATCCTGTACGAAAGTCTCACATAAATTTCATCCATTATGTATTCTCTATGCATTTTAGAAGTCATGCATTTAGACTGACACCTTTTACAATTTAATTGTTATGGAAAGAAAATTCTGTGCACCTGCTAACCTGGGTAACTCAGATTATAGAATTCATGCATCACTTTTGTCTTTTCACTTACATCTGCCTGCTCCAATTCTGGGCTCTTCCCCAGAAACAATCACTACTATTGGTGTTTATTTGTTCAGGTCCTCTACAATCTTAAATTTAAGAACACAAACCATATATGCATAGATTCTCATGGTAAAACATGGAAATGCTAGGGGAAGACCCTAGGTGCCATTGCCAATCATTTCCATTACCCGTGTGTTCTTTTATGGGCATGTGCTATAGTGAATTCCAGGCATTTCTTTCTGGACCTTGTTTCTGCATGCTTTTATAGGCACACAGGCATACAAAGTCCATGTAAGGTCGATGTTTAGCTGGCACACAGCTATAAAATGCTGATGGGCTTCAGTCCTGTTGGACAGAAAGCATCTGCCTCCAGCTGCCGCAGTGCCCTCCACTTGCTGGGACACCCCACACCTTCCTCAGTGCCACACCTCCCAGCCCTGGAAAGTTCCTGAAGATGCAGCCATTGATGAATCAACAGGTCTGTGCCTCCCATAACACTGTGTCCCTAGCACTTCTTCTAGCATCTTTGGACCTATTGATTTTTTTCTGCATACTGGCTGTTAAGTATCTTGAATATTTTTTTTAAGATGTATGTATTTATTTGAAAGGCAGAGTTACAGAGAGGCAGAGGCAGAGACAGAGGTCTTCCATCTGCTGGTTCATTCCTCAGATGGCCACAGTGGCTGGAGCTGAGCTGATCGTAAGCCAGGAGCCAGGAGCTTCTTCCTAGTCTCCCATGTGGGTGCAGGGGCCTAAGGACTTGGGCCATATTCTACTGCTTTCCCAGGCCATAGCAGAGAGCTGGATGAGAAGAGGAGCAGCCGGGACTAGAACCCGTGTCCATGTGGCATGCTGGCACTGCAGGTGGTGGCTTTACCTGCTATGCCACAGCACCAGCCCCTTCAATATCGTTCTTGACTGCATAATACTTAGATTACATCTATAAGTCTTATAGTCAGAGAACGTGGTAGGCATAATAACACCTCCACCCCTGACCGGACACACACACACACACACACACACACACACGAAAGGCCCATGGAAGTAAAAGAGAAGCTGAAGTGTCAGAGCCATAGGAAGATTTGAAGATGCTTTACTTCTGGGTTTGAAGATGCAAAGAAACTCCCAATTGAAAGAATTCAGGTCCCCTAGTAGCTAGAAAGGGAAAGGAACAGCTACTGCCCTGGGGCCCCCAGAAAGGATGCAGCCCTGTGGTCACCTTGACTTATGCCACTGAGATGCATCTCAGACTTCTGACCGCCAGAAGCAAGAGGTTGCTCATTTGTGTTGTTTTAAGCCACTGCATGGGTGGTAGTTTGTTAGAGCAAGAGGAAATGCAGACAGCTGAAAGTACTGCGCACAATTTGTGTGGTGACGCATTTCATTTCAATCTGTGGTGTGCTGTGTAAGGGCCTCCTAACAGACTATCTTTAGCTCTTCTGTCTTGATGGGTCTCATGATGAACCTTCTTCTTCCCTACTCCCTCCCTCAGTTTGTAGAACCCTACTCTTTCTGGCTCAGGTTTCTTCTCTCCTGACTGTGCTGCCCCTAGCACTGTGGTTTCTTTTGAAAATTTTTATAGAAAGCTTTTATTTAATAAATATAAATTTCATGTACAACTTTTGGATTATAGTGGTTCTTCCCCCCATATCCACCCTCCCACCCCTAAACCGTCCCACCTCCTACTCCCTCTCCCATCCCATTCTTCATTAAGATTCATTTTTAATTATCTTTATATACAAAAGACCAACTCTATACTAAGTAAAGATTTCAACAGTTTTCACCCACACAGACTCACGAAGTATAAAGTATTGTTTGAAGACTAGTTTTACCATTAATTCTCATGGTACAACACACTGAGGACAGAGGTCCTACATGGGGAGTAAGTGCACAGTGACTCCCATTGTTGATTTAACAATTGACAGTCTTACTTATGATGTCAGCAATCACCCGAGACTCTTGTCATGAGCTGCCAAGGCTATGGAAGCCTTGAGTTCACAAACTCCGACCTTATTTAGACAAAGCCATAATCAAAATGGAAGTTCTCTCCTCCCTTCAGAGAAAGATACCTCCTTCTTTGATGGCCTGTTCTTTTCACCGGGATCTCAATCACAGAGAACCTTCATGTAGGTCATTTTTTGCCACAGTGTTTTGGCTTTCTGCCTAGCACTGTATTGTAGCTGCCCCTTCTTCTTTCTCCCTCCCCATCCTTTGGCCTGGTGCTGTATCTGAAGTATCAGCATCCTCCAAACCTTGTTCCCTTTGCCTCTGCTAAATCCATACGTTCGCCTGTGGCCCTTCCATTTCTGTCAAAGATACTCAAATGCTGGTCTTCAGTCAATGATCAAGATAACCGTACTATTTTGATCTTCCTTCTCTGCTCCAATGTATGAGCTCTGATCCCTACAAAGTTGAATAGCACTTGAACTGGGCCCCTTGTTCAACAAGCCCTCATTCTTTCTAAGAGGAACATGTTTTACCTCTGGCCTTTCATTCCGTTCTCTTGATTTATTCGGATCGAAGGGAGTCAGATACACTGAATCCCAAACTTTCCAACTCATGACAGAGCCTAAAGGTGTGATCATATCACTGCTAAGGTGAGGCTGTGAGCCTGGAAGAGTTCATTCCCGAACACGAGCGTGGGAAAGACAGGAAGGTCACCACCACCATCTTATTCCACACAACTGCAAATCATACTTAAAAGGCACTGAATTCTTCTACCCGGTATGAGGAGCTTTGGAGGAAGTTTGGAGCAATTTGGGAGAATAAAGCAATCCCATTTGAATTGTAACTTGATAAATACTGTGATCTCACTATCCGAAATGCCTGCCTGGGAGATCCCAGATTTGGAGACCAGCATGTCATTGGCATCACACACTGATTACAAACCAAAAACCTAAGATCAAAGAGCCAAGTGCTTAAGAGAACAGGGTGGGACCCAGACGGAGATTGATTTACGGAAGCAAATACAGGAGAGACATCAGATGAAAAAGGAGGGAGAGACAGAAAGTCATCACTTACGTCTCCATGGGCTTGCATTTTTGGAAGGACTAAGAGTACAAAGTGTAATTCTTTTTTTGTAAAAGATTTATTTATTTGTTTGAAAGTCAGAGTTATACACAGAGAAAGAGAGGCAGAGAGAGAGAGGGAGAGGTCTTCCATCTGCTGGTTCACTCCCCAATCAGCCGGAGCTGGCCTATCCAAACCCAGGAGCTTCTTCTGGGTCTCCCTTCCTTCAGGTCCCCATGGGGACCGTCTTCTGCTTTCCCAAACCATAGCAGAGAGCTGGATTGGAAGTGGAGCAGCCGGGACTCAAACTGGCACTCATAGAGGGTGCTGGTAATGCAGGCAGCGGCTTAACACGCTGTGCCACAGTGCTGGCCCCACAAAGCCTAATTCTAACACTAGCTGTGGCTGGCCATAGCTTCACTGCTGGGCTTCTGGAGTGAAGAGAGACAGAGAATGGATTCTGTGAACAGTTTAGAAATCGAACTCTCAGTTAAGAAGACTGGATCGAAGGCTATCCTGACAGGTCTTGATTAGCCAAAGGAGTGAGCCTTGCTGACCTAGACAGTCCAGCATCTGTTTCCCAGTCAAGGAAAATGGTAAAAGCCACACCCAGGACAGCATCAGTGAGGGGAAAATGACGTGAAAATGAGTTGTCACAACTCCTGTCTTCCATGGTCATTCATCAGAGACAGCCTTATGACAGACAGACTCACTTATGGCTTATCCAGTGAAAAGCAAGTTTGGTCTTCTTGCGTGGCTAAGTTTCCTAAAAGAGCCACTGAGTGAGTTCTAGGAAGGAGCCGTGCGTTGGGGCAATGAGAAACAACCCTATTATAGGATGCCCAAGAGGTTGCCCTGCAGTCCTCACTTAACCCAGACACACAGAGAGCCTGGGAGGTAGTTTAACAAACACGCCCTGGTTGGAGGGAGACCTAGACTCTGCTATCACACAGCTCCTATGGTAGGAGTCCTTCCTTCAGGTCCCCGAAACTGCATCAAGTGAAGCTTTTCCTTCTATGATGCTGCGGCTTGCGGGATGTAATTGTCAGTCACTTGGTTCTACAGTTATGAGAAAAGCTACGCAGGTGGTACAAGAATTCCTCAGGGAAGATAGTGTGAACAGAACGAGATTGACTGAACAGGCTGCAAGGGAACATGGGCAAATAGGACAGGTGCATGCTGACTACTGATGTAACACAGACTGTAACCTGCAGGGTGTGCCAGCCGCAGCCGTCCCTTCGTGGTGAGGGTGACTGTTGCTGTATATTTGCAAAGGAGCAATGTGGACCACAATCCAAGAAGCCTGCTTGTATCTGCGATATTTCTGCAGTTACTGTGAGTGTTCTGTGGTCCAAGAGGTTTTTCCAGAGATGTGATCGGCATCTCTGGGTGGAACTGGGAAGCCTGCACTGCCTGTAGCTTAGGGACTCATCTCAATACCCTGGGGACTCCCCCCAACCCAGTTAGTCTGTATTAAAGGCTAGTGATGTTTGGGGAACACCCTGGGAGCATCCACACCCCCATCTCAGACATTCTGAAGACATCAGACTTCCATCCTTCTCGCAGCTTAGCTCCACAAGCAAATCTGTGTTCCACCCAAGCTGAGTTTCCTTTGCTCCACGCAGTGGTCTTGTGAGTATCTGAATTCGATTCTTGTTGAATGAGCTGCCTCTCTCTCTTTCTCTCAAGACTACTGGACTGTCGAAGAGTATTCCCGATGAATTAATAGGCTTCCTAGAAAAGATTTAGCTAACACATGTCTGGTTGTGAAAATTTAATAGCGCCTTTTCTTTTACATCCATTCTAGAATAAGCAGACAAAAGGAAGGAAGGTTTCCAGGGATGGGAGTGCTACAATGTCATTCATCAGGACTTTCCGTGGGAATGATTTTGCTATATTTCTATTCATTTCTTGGAGGCCAGACAAGAGAAATTATGTTATTTTCCTTTTTTTCCTGTTGAAAATGAATATAATTTTCAAAAAGTCAACAGACTCCTGATGGAAACCTGTATTCTTTCGGTTAAGTTCCTGCCAACACCATCACATACCTAAGGACTTCGTGGAGGGATCTATTTTCACAGTTCTTTCCAATTCTAATGAGCTTTGAAGAAGTTTATTTCAAAATAATCCTTCTGTATTAAGCGCTGGCTCACTGACAGCTCTTCTTTTATCATAATTGTACAAAGTTTATTTTCCAAATGAAGGTTTATTTTTGCATGGAATTCTGAGGTTTTGCATTGTGTATATGAAGCAATTAGTTTGGGATTTTTGGAATTTATTTTAGGCCAGACAGATGTCTTCAATTTACACACTCTAGGAGGTGACAAACCCTATTAACATTCGAAAGCTATCAATTTGCTTTATCTTTGTTCTTCGAGATTCCCAGCTATGATCCACTGCTAACTCTTTTTTGATTGTTTGCTTGCTATTTTTTTTTTTGGGGGGGGGTCTTGTTTTTGTGTAGACAGAGCAGGAATTTAAGAAATAGATGGAAGATAGCTTTAGTGATTCTGTCACTCAAAGGTTGTTGTGACTTTAAGGACAGTGAATGATACCTTTGTTAAGAATGCATTTTTTTCAAATGGTTTTCTTCTAGCAGTCATGGTTTATGACTATACATGCACAGGGTAATTGCTCATATTTTATTGATGTTTTGGCTGCATCATTTCGGCAGTTGAGCTCCAGTACTCCCTGTACCTACATTCTCTTTAGGCAATGGTTGTTTCCACATGGGTCACATAGAACTCTAAGTTACACGAATCTGAGTTATGCTTGTCTTCATTTTCAAAGCCCTTGTCATCAAAAGTAATTGCAGTGCCATTGTGTACAAAGTCCCAGCTAGGCTGTGTTCATTTAGGAAGGGGGTTCGAAGGGAGTGACCCCATTCATTTTTGTTCTGAATCTGAAGATCACTCTAGTGTGATTTGCTGTTTTGTTGTTGTTGTTGTTGTTGTTGTTTTCAGGTGCACTCAGCAGCCACTAGATGGCCCAGGAGACATGTTCAGGCTTTCTCCAGTTATTCCTTCAAAACCCAATCATTTCTCACGTTGAGGTCCAATAATGCACCCGGATTCTGCTGATTATAGGATTTTAAAAAATGACAGCACCACAGATCCAGGACCTAATCTGAATAAACCCGACCCACTATGGGAAAATTTTGTTTGCATGTTTGCTTTTTATTATGGCTGCCATATTTTATTTTGGGTGATTTTTATTTTAATTTATTTGGGGTGTATTATTACTGGCATGGAGAAAGTTAGCGACTAACAGATGTCATTGGTAGTGTCAGATCCAGATCAAATGTGGGATGATTATACATCCTGACACAGTTGTTTTCAAATATAGGATAATCTGGTCTGTATAGGATGTCTGACAACTCCAGTTTTAGTGACATTGTACTTGACTTTGAACCCACACTGTTTCCTTTATCTTGGATTAAGTTATTTATGTACAAGTCCAATTGAACTGAAAATACTTAAACCTAAGATTAGAAGAATAGTTCCTTGACATAACTACTTCCAACTACTTCAGAAATATATATGGAAAACATTTAGTTTCCTATTAAAGTGAGGAATAAGAAAATTGTGCTTCCTGTCATAATTTAAGATTGTTCTTTTGGTCATTCCAGAGAACACAGTCAGTAATGAGAAATTTCAAAAGGTGTTATTATTGGAAAAGAAGAGAGAAAAATCATCCTACTGTGTACATCATATTTTTTCCCTAAAATTAGGAACTTGCTATAGGGAAAAGTTGTGAGTCTGGTACAAAGAAACTGTACAAAAAACAAATAATTAAAAATTAATTGTATAAACATCTTCTTGTGAATCTGAGAATTAACAGTTAAACTATAAGAGGAATATATTTCCTTTATGATGATATGTAGGTACTCAGTAAAGAAATGCATATGACCACAAAGCAAAAGCAAAAGCATATGACTGCAAAACTTTCTTGAGTGACATAAAAATCCTTTGAAAAACTGAAATAATAACCTCTTCCCAGTTGGGAAAAATGTTATAAACACATCCATTGTCCCTTAAATTAATATTTCATTGGTAGTTCCGCAAATGTCACTCTTATTTTTATATGTCACAAAATTTTTTAATGTTCATTTGAAGCATCAATAGCAGAAAAGAACTGAGAAAACAGAATGAGGGAGACTTTCATTATTAAATTCTTTGTGGAGCTGGTGCAGTGGCACAGAAGGTTAAACCTCCACCTGCAGGGCTGGCATCCCGTATAGGCACCAGTTTGAGTCCCGACTGCTTAATATCCAATCCAGCTCTCTGCTAATGTACCTGGGAAAGCAGTGGAAGACGGCCCAAGTCCTTGTGTCCCTGTACCCACGTGGGAAATCCAGAAGATCCTGGCTCCTGGCTGTGACCAGACCCAGTCCCAGTCATTGTGGCCATTTGAAGAGTGAATCAGTGAATGGAAGATCTCTCTCTCACTCTCCTTCTCTGTATATCTGCATTTCAAATGAAAAAAATTAAAAAATAAATACATTATTTATCATAAACCCACAAAAATCACACAAGTATTACACTAACTGTTGAAGGATAATAAGTATTTATAAATACATACATATGAATTAGTATTTCATAAGGTAGTGCTTTAAATTATTGGATAAAGAATGGATATATTCAAGAAATATTTGTTTAATATTTTAAAGTAATATAATGACCGAATATAAATGCAAAATAAAAGCCACATGGATACAGAGAGAAATGATGAAATATACGCCTGTAAGAAAATTTAACATATTGACAAATATTTACACAATAATAGGATATGGAAAATATTTAAACAATTAAATATGAATATCTTTACATATGTTGTTATCTAAAATTTAGTGGTTCCCCCCAAAAAACTATAAAGGTTATATATTAAATTTATCAACAAAGAAATGTTATTTTAAAGACATTAATGAACACATGGCATTAGCTTCAATACACTGTGCTTTTACAAATCTATAAGAAAAAAACCCACTACACTAGAAATCAAAGACGAAGATATAAACTGTCAAATCATCAATGCAGAAATATAAAGAAACCTAAATGACAAAAATTTTCAACCCACTAGTAGTCAAAAAATGAAAATTATGCAACAATTAAATGCCATTTTGTCTCAAAGTGGGAGTGATAATTACAGTAGGCAGAGTGCAGAAAAATGGACATTTTCATTTCTAGGGGTGGGTATGTAAATTGGACTCCATTTCTGGAGGGCAATTTGACAGTGCATCTGAAACACATTAAAATGTGCATATCTTTTCACCCAGGTGTGTCACGTGTAGGAACTGATTAGATGTCTCTCAAAGTGTCTGTGCAAGGGTGATCACTGTTCTGATTCTTATTGTAATGATAACTGGGGCCAAACTGGAGTCATAAGGAATAGCAGAGAGAATTAAATAAACTGCTCTATGGATACCTGCAACTCTTTGTCCAGGCTTTCAGCGAACATTCATTTACATTAAGACAACTATGCTCAGTAGAGACTAAAAGATCAAGGGCTCAGGAAATGTTCCCAGGTTCAAGACGAGTGACAAAAGGAGTGCACAAAACAACATATAAGCAGAGATTGCATTTTTTTTTTTTTTTTATGAAAGCTGCATGGCTTGGTCTGCAGCAGTGAGAGTGCGAATGAGGTGAGCGCACACTGATGCCTGTATTGTGTTGGGTAATGGAGCCCATGAACAAAATGGCAGGGCTTTAGAGCCCTTCTCGAAATGGCCTCAGTTATTATTCTTAGGTTCACAGGGAAGTGAGAAGCAAGCATGGTCACACTCCAAAGTGAAGTTCCAGTGTTTGTTGGTAGGTCCATTCCCGCAAGACTCACCTAAAGGGTAGATGAAATTGTCCTGTGACCCTAAGCCCCCCAGACAGGAAACCTGAGAATGAAGTATTGTAAATAGTCAATGCCACTGCCTGGCAATGCTTCCCAGGACCCCTAATGTCCTCTCACCCACCCACTCTCCCCACCAAGGTGAGCAGGAAGAACTCTGACAATCACTTGCCAACACTGAGGGACTGTCTTAGTCCACTGTGTGCCTTCTGCAACAGAAGCCCTAGGTTGGTTCATTTATAAGGTACAAAAATTCCTTCTCTCCCATCCTGGAGGCTGATGACATCTGATGAGCACCTCTTACTGCATCCTTGTGTGGTAAAAGACCAAGGGCAAGAGCAGAGAGACGGCTGAAGTGTGACAGAGACTCCATCCCTACAAGCTCTGTCTATAGCAACATTACCCCATTAACCCATTCTTTTTTTTTTTTTTTTGACAGGCAGAGTGGACAGTGAGAGAGAGAGACAGAGAGAAAGGTCTTCCTTTTTGCCGTTGGTTCACCCTCCAATGGCCACCACGGCTGGCGCGCTGAGGCCGGCACACCGCGCTGATCCGAAGCCAGGAGCCAAGTACTTATCCTGGTCTCCCATTGGGTGCAGGGCCCAAGGACTTGGGCCATCCTCCACTGCACTCCCTGGCCACAGCAGAGAGCTGGCCTGGAAGAGGGGCAACCAGGACAGAATCCGGCTCCCTGACCGGGACTAGAACCCGGTGTGCCGGCGCCGCAAGGCGGAGGATTAGCCTAGTGAGCTGCGGCGCCGGCTTAACCCATTCTTTAGGATTTCCTATAAGGCCCTGCCTTTCAGCCTTGTTGATTTGGGGATTACATTTCTAACACATGAATTTTTTCTAAGATTTATTTATTTATTTGAAAGTCAGAGTTACAGAGAAGCAGAGGCAGAGAGAGAGAGAGAGAGAGAGAGAGAGGTCTTCCATCTGCTGGTTCACTCCCCAAATGGCCTCAACAGCCAGAGCTGGAGCTTCCTCTGGGTCTCCCATGTGGGTGTAGGGGCCCAAGCACTTGTGCACCCTCCACTGCTTGCCCAGGCTACAGCAGAGAGCTGAATTGGAAGTGGAGCAGCCGGGACTCCAATTAGCACCCAAATGGGATGCCGGCACTGCAGGAGGCGGCTTTACCCACTATGCCATAGCACCAGCCCCCCAATGCATGAATATTAATGACACATTCAAACACAGTAGGGTCTAAAAGAAAGGGACTCTGGCATTGCCCCTGGACTGAGCTTGCAGAGCTTCCAAGGCCCAGGAGCCCAAGGCCATCACCACGCTGGTCCCCAGAACTGGGTGTGATGAGCTGGTGGCTTGGGAGAGTCTGAGAGGAGCCATGGAGAGTTTGAGGGCTTCCATGAAGCTTTTCTTTTTGCCTAGAGAAAGCTGCAGCGAGTGTCTTGTTTGGCCAGTTCATCCTGGCAGGGTAAAGAGAGGAGGGGCAGGGGACACTGTCTGAAGTTCCCAAGCCTGGGGTAAGGGAGGGTGACTGTTTTAAAACATACGTTTTGTTGTTATTCAGATATGTTGAGGCCAACAGATCAGGGGGCAAAAAGGGGTGCGCCATACCCTTCAGGTCCCCCCACCAAAGCAGACAGGGGTTGCAGGGGTAGGGGAACATGTAAGTAAGAGCCGTTATTGGGGTTTTATAGGAAGCAATGGGAAGGCAGGGGAAGCAGGTTTGAGGTTGGCCATTTGGAAACATTCCAGCAGGTTCTGGGGCTTATGTAAGGTGTATCCCTGGTTGTCTGGGACCCAGGCCTGGGAGAATAGGACAGGCAGAGAGCAGTCCTGAGTTTGAGGGCCTGGACTGGTCAGTTTGAAAGACACAGTCTGGGACAAGTCCTTTACTCTCTCTGTAGGGATTGCCTAGTCCTGAGAGGGGCAGTCTCCCCAGGGCAGCAAGGACCCAAGATGCTGAAGCATAAAAATTATGGAAAATAAGAGACTTTGATTGGCATAGCATTGGAAAAGAACTGTGCATGGGCATGAGTCTGTCCTACAGGAAAGAATGCAGCGAGGAGGATTCCTGCAAGGACTTGCAGACAGCTTCTCCCCACATCCCGGGGTGGTGTGCCTACAGGACACCTGCCACACTTGCCAACGGCCACACTGCAAGGCAGAGAATAGTTACCAAGGCACACGATTCTTGTACTTCCTCATAATCCTGATCTCTCAGCCTCAACCTCAGAGCAATGAGAAGAGTGGACTCACTAGGAAAAGGAGAGTGAAAAGACAATTGAGGGGTGGAGTGTGGTCCAGTGCTTGAGATGCCACTTGGGATGCCTGCAACCCATGTGTGAGTTCTAGCTCCACTTCCACTTCCAGCTTCCTGCTAATGCACACTCTGGGGGGCAGCAGATGGTGTCTCAAGCAGTTGAGTCCCTGCCAACCACATGGGAGACCTGGACTGAGATCCAGGCTCCTGGCTTCAGCCTTGTTCAGCCCAGCCCAGCCCCATCTGTTGTAGGCATTTGAGTAGGAAATCAGTAGATGTGTGTCTCTCTCTCTGTTTCTGTCTGCATTTCATATAACTTTAAAGAGAGAGAGAGAGAGAGAGAGAGAGAGAGAGAGAGAGAGAATAAACAAAGAAATGAAAGGGGACAACAGAGACCTCTCCTTGGGCTAGTTCTTAGAATATGAGGCAGACCTAATTAGAAGGAGGTTGAGAAACTGTACTGGATATGAGACTGAAAATGATTTTTCTTTTGTTTCTGTTTGTTAGTTTTTAAGACACTTTTTGTCACTTTAAGTATACACAACAAAATATTTACCATTTTAACCACATTCAAGTGTCTAGTTCAATGGCATTGAATGCAAGATTAAAGTTTTAACTGGAACTAAAGAGAGAAAATGTGTTGCTTCTGAAAGTACATCTTAGCTGGTGTGAAATCACCAGAAAGGTATGGAATCTTGATCAACAGGGTACCAGGAGACAGGAAAGAGAGAGTGGGTGGAGTCTTTCTGAGCGTCTCCATCGCCCCAGAGGCATCCTTTGGTGCAGATGGAGGATACCATATCAGTTGCCATCACAACCTCATCCCTTCCCCATTATGCCCTTCTTTCCCTGGATTGCAGGTGCAATGAAATGTGGGCTGGCGTGTCCACAAGAGACACTCGCGCATCTGGTGGCATCTGCCCATTCTGAATGATTTTATCAGCTTCCTCAGATTTTGGTGAGCACCATTCAGGCACTAGCACAGAGAGCTTTCTGAGATGCCCCAGTGAAGTTCGATGCTTGGCTCTGATGGTGGGAAGAGTGACTCCGGATTGCCGGCCGGTACTCAACCACGCAGCAGGAATATTCTGCGTCTACATCTCTGAGAGCAATTCCACAGCCTCACCACGGGCTGGATCTCCTCTAACTTAGCATCTGAACTACCCTGTCTTCACAGTCAGCCACTGTATGGACACAGGCCTTGCACACCAGTGCCTTCTCCACACTTTTTACATTTCCTTGAAATGAATGTGTTCTAGATGCTTCTCTCAGTCTGGGGCCTCTAAAGATTACCCAGTTCTTGCCTTGTGTAGGACTTTCCTTTTTCTTTCAGCATATAGGATAGTTCACCTTTTCTTTCTTTTTTTTTAAGATTTTATTTATTTATTTGAGAAGCAGAGTTACAGAGAGAGAGGGAGAGACAGAGAGAGAGAGAAAGAGAGGTCTTCCATCTGCTGGTTCACCCCACAAATGTCTGCAACGGCCAGAGTTGAGCCGATCAACAGCCAGGAACCAGGAGCTTCCTCCGGGTCTCCCACGTGGGTGCAGGGCCCAAGCATTTGGGTCATCTTCTACTGCTTTCCTGGGCTGTTAGCAGGGAGCTGTATGGGAAGTGCAGCAGCTGGTAATCAAACCAAATGGGATGCAAACCAAATGGGATGCCAGCACCACAGGCAGAGGCTTAACCTACTACACCATAGCAATGGCCCCTGATTGACCCTTAAATAGCAAAAGGTCACAGCATCTTCCATGGTTGGCGAGCACACTTGAACTTGAATCACTTCTTTTCCTTTTTTAAATCCTTTTTAAAAGTTGAGATATAATTACAAGCCATAAAATCCATGCTTTTAAAGTGTATGGTTCAGCAGTCTTTAGTGCATTCACAAAGTGGGGCAACTATGCTGACAGTAGAATCCAGAATATTTATATCACTTAAAAAAGAAACTTCTAACACTTTGGGATTTGATTATTGTTTATAGCCCTTGTCTCTATTCCTTCTGAACTGTGGTCTTTTTACTTTTACTCATTGAATTCTTCATTTAGTGGAGCATAAGTCTTTGACAGAAAAATAAATTTAAAATATGTTGTAGCAAAAATTAAAAAAGATAGAAAGAAAGGAAGGGCAAGGGAGGGAGGGAAATACCATATGTTCTTAGAATTGTATCTATGAACTACATGAAACCTGTTCTCTTTATAGTAATAAAACAATATTTAAAAATATGCCCCATACAATTATGTATAATATGTAATACTTGATGATCATAATAAATGGAATTGTTACTATTAAGACAAAAAACACAAAACCTCATGCCCTTTGCAATCTCCCTGCTCTCTCTTTTCTTAGACCCTGGAAATCAGCAATCTACATTTTTTTTCCCTCTAGAAATTTACTTATTCTGGGCAATTCATCTAAGTGAGATCATACAAAGTGTAGCCTTTTGTCCTTGACTAACTTCCAATTTCAATTCAATAATTTAATCCCAGATCTAAATAATTCACTAATTCATCTGATAATCACCATCACAGAAAAAGAAAAAACAACAAGAGTTCATTTCAAAAAGGTCAAAGCCAGTTACACAAGGGCGCCTATCTCCAACATTTAAACATGGAATTAAGTTGTAGTAATAACTCAATCTAACCTTCCCTCTGGCTACATTCTCAGTTGGCCTAGAAAGTGCCAACACATACAAATCTATAATCATAACCCATAAGCTTCCCCAAAGAGAGTTTCATTCTGCAGATAAAGTGCTCAGGTTCTAGAGTTATGATACCTTGGCTCAAATATTCCCCCAAAACTTCCTAGCTATTTGTTTTGGGAACAATTAATTCACCTTTTTGTTATCCTGTAAAATAGTAGTTCCGACTCCAGAGGGTATAGAAAAAAAAAACACTCAGTTTCTCCTACCATACCTTTATGACACAGAGACCAACTGGAACCAGATGGTGGGGTACTTCTCCAGGCTCTCAGAAATCAGCCAGTTCTGCAACAAATTCTCCAATGGATGCCAGCTGGATGTTCCCTATTTCGATTCAATTCTGACATTCTCTTCCTAAGGAGGTATTAAACTGAAGTTCAGTCCCATAAGAGTTCCCCTGTGCCTCTGACCAATTGGTTATAAATGAGGGTCCCATGGTCCTCTCCTCAGTGTTCCACTAATTTGCAAGAGAAGCAAAAATGTAAAGCCATTTATGAGTGTATTTTAGCAGATGTTGCCAAGGATACAGATGAGAAGATGCCATGAGTGAGATATGGGAGAAGGGTTGTGCACCAAAATAAATTTATCTTTTTATCCTATTTTCCATGACCTCTCCGAACGGCCTCCTATATGGCCAATATCACATTACTCCAGGGGAGCTTCTTGGAGACTATATGAGTTAATGTGCTGTAAGAGCACTGAGGGTGCTTGTCACACATGGCAAGCCAGCCATAGCTGTAACTACAAGGGCAACAGGTTTGCACAGTATTTATGTCAATTATATATTTTCTTTTGACAGGCAGAGTGGACAGTGAGAGACTTGGGCCATCCTCCACTGCACTCCCGGGCCACAGCAGAGAGCTGGACAGGAAGAGGAGCGACCGGGACAGAATCCGGCGCCCCGACCAGGACTAGAACCCGGGGTGCCGGCGCTGCAGGAGGAGGATTAGGCAGGCTATTGAGCTGCGGCGCTGGCCTGCCAATTCTATTAACTGAGCTCATGTGCCTCTCACAGTTCTCAGAGCTGGGTCAGTCTTTCCCAGAGTTCAGTGCTGTAGGTAGCTAGCTGAGAGATCCAAAATATGGACCAGCTATCAGGAGGGACAGGCTCTGAACAGCCAGAGCTGGCAGACACTGCCACTACCTGGACCATGGCATGACCATGGGAGGGGGACTTTCCATGCGCTCTACCGAGCTGTAGGCAAGCTTGTAATGTTTCACCCACAGGCAAATTTTATGTTAACATGGCTTTTTTTTTTTTAATAAAAAAGGTTTTGAAAATGTATTTAAGAGAAATAGATAAACAAAGAGGGCTTCCATCCACTGTTTCACTCTCTAAATGCCTGTTTCAGGCTTGGACCAGGGCCGAAGCTAGGAGCTCAATCCAGACCCCCCACTTGGATGGAAGGAATCCAATTACTTGAGCCATTACCACTGTCTCCCAGGGTCTGCATTGGTTAGAAGTTCCAGTCAGGAACTAGAGCCGGGAATTGAACCTAGGTAGTTCTTTTTAAAAGATTTATTTATTTATTTGAAACTCAGAGTTACACACAGGGAGAAGCAGCAGAGAGAGAGAGAGGGAGAGACAGAGAGAGAGAGAGTACTTCCATCCGCTAGGTCACTTCCCAGTTGGGCGCAACGGCTGGAGTTGAGCTGATCTGAAGCCAGGAGCCAGGAGTTTCTTCCAGGTCTTCCACTTGGGTGCAAGGGCCCAAGGACTTGGACCATCTTCTCTTTCCCAGACCATAGCAGAGAGCTGGATCAGAAGTGAAGCAGCCAGGACCCAAATGGGTGCCCATAATTGATGCCGACACTGCAGCTCTACCCATTATGCCACAGCGCCAGTCCCCAACCCAGGTATTTCAACAAGAGACTCACAACCACCAAGCTAAACGCCCACTACCGAGGTGTGTTTTCCAACTACCTTATGAATCATGTTCTTCCTTATGATCCAATACTAAAATGAAGCAAGGAGTAAATATAATTATAAAACGGTGAACGTCTTTTACATTCCACCCAATTCCCGAGGATTACAACGTCTTTTCCATTAGTGGAAAAATTGTAATGCAGAACAGCATTTAGATTTTGTTACCTCTTATGTACCCCCCCTCTCCCCCCCAAAAAACGGATACAGGTTCCTGGATGAGCTTGTTGCCTCAGTTTGTCCATCTGTGTAGCATGAGGACCTCAGACCAGGAGACAATTAGAGTCTTCTACCTTTTTAAATTCTATTTTTTTTTTCTTTAGTTCCACAGCTCCTGCCTAAGCTACAGCCCAGGGCTTCAGCGCACAGCCCAAACCCAAGAAAGTAGGAATACTGCAATAAATCCATTGGGCAGAAAAATGCACCCAACCCACAGAGTAATTCATTTGCCCCTGAAAAGGATTTTGCTGCTACAAATTTTTTGTCCAGAACATTTGAGCCAGCAGTAGTTCAGTCTAGACACAAAGTGGCCAAACATGCTTTGAACAAATCTGCTTTTAATGTGCAGAGTGCTCTTGTTTCCAGTTATTATTCTGAGTGATTAAACAAACTGCCAAACTTGCATGGCCGCCGTCATCATTTATTCCTGAGATCCTTACTGGGGATTTAATAGTACTCCATTTGAGACAATATCTTGAACCGTAAGGATTCAAAAGAAAAGAGATGTATTTTTGGCACAAATTGATAGAGTTTCAAGATTTCTGTAATAGATACATACACAATCATATTGTTGAGTTGAAAGAAATGTGTTTCCAATAAGCGGTATTTACTGGGGTTTAACGACGATGTAATAGTTACCTGTCTATTACATGGTAGTCAAAGCTAAGGAAATGTGTTTTTAATAATCAATTGGCATTTCGCATATATAAGATAACTGCCATATGAAATCTGAACCTGGATACTACTCACATTTTAGACTAGCTCTTGAGAGTGTCATTCATGAAAGTGGAGTATCAATGATCGGCCATTTCAAAAAGGATATTATCATCAAAGGGCTAGAATTTCTATTCTTCTCCTTTGCACTTTCTCAGTGTTTCTTTAGTCATTCCCTCTTTGCTTTTTTACTTCGACTTGGCAGTTATTTCATTTCTCATATTATAACTAGTTGGGATAGAATGTTGACTATACAAAGAAAATGATCCTTTCAATTGGAGGCAGAAAAATAAACGAAAAAATAGCTTTAATTCTGTAATTCATGCCCAGAGACACAAATGAGGACAAATATGAGAGCCACAGTGATGAGTATACAAGGGGAATTCAAAAAGTTGATGGAAAACAGAATTCAAAGAGAACTTTATTTTGGTACAAAAACATTTTGAAATCCACTCATTTTTTTTTTAGCATACACATTTTCTACGAACTTTTTTTAAGGTGTATTTTTATTTTTATTTTATTTGAACGACAGAGTGATAGAGAGGGAGAAAGAGAGAAAAAGATCTTCCATACACTGGTTCCCTCCCCCAAAAGCCTGAAACAGCCAGGGATGGGCCAAGCCAAGAACTCCATCTGGAGATCCCAAGTGGATGCCAGGGACCCACATACCAGAGCCATCACCCACTGCCCATTGCACCATCTTCCACTGCTTTCCTGGGAGCTTTAGCAGGGAGCGGAATTGGAAATGAAGGAGTCGGGACTCGAACCAGTGCTCTGATATGGGATGCTGGAGTTGCAAGCTGTAGCCCAAGCCCGCTCTGCCACAACATTGTCTCCTTCCATGAATGTTTTGAAGACTTCTCTTGTGCCTGGATTTCAACAAAGTATTTGCACCAAAACAAAATTATCTTTTAATTCCACTTCCCATAAACTTTCTGCGGTATTCTCATATGTGTGGTGGTAGGCTCCCCTGAGGTTCATTCTCCCTGGAACCCTACACTGAGAATCTCAGCCATTCTGCTCCCAGGGCCGCCTGGACACAGCTCGTCTTCCTGCATACTGCCTCTTACATCAAGTGCATACATTTGATAATTTTTTAAAGCACTGTTTATTTTATTTTTATGTACTACAAAGGCAGAGTGCGAGAGGGGGAAAGATAGAGAGAGTGAGAGATCTTCTACCTGTTGGTTCACTCCCACAGATGCCTGCAATACCTGGGGCTGGGCCAGGCCAAAATTAAGAGTCACAGAGTCAGTATGAGTTCCCCACATGAGTGGCAGGAGCCCAAGCATTTGAGCCAGCATCTCCTGTCTCCCCTGGTGTGCATTAACAGGAAGCTGGCTTGGAAGCAGGGGCCAGGACTGGTTCCCAGGCACTGTGATAAGGGGTGTGGGTATCCCAGCTGGCGGTCTGTGCCACAACACCCACCCCCAGTATATATAAGGTACCCCCTGCATGCTAAATCACCCTACCAGGTGTTACTGTCAGGAAAACAGAAGGGAGACTGTGTACCTTCCAGGAGCCCACGGGGGCGATTACTCAGCACAGAAAACACATTTGGAGGGAGGGGTGGAGAGTGAGGCTCATTCAAACAGCAGCAATGGTGCTTAGGAAACAGTGCTCCCCTGTGCTTTGGGGCTGATAAAGCGCCCCCCTCCCATATGCTTCACAACAGAGACCCTTTCGCCCTCACCGCGGGCACCTCATCCTTCTGCCAGAACATTCTCTCTCTGTCCGTGCCCCGCTCCTCCAGCCTGTCTCAGCTCCAATGTAAAGGATTGACCCGAGCATTCTTTCAAAAGTGGTTGGTGCAGCAGCCAGGCACCCCCTAGCCGGTGCTCTATCCGTAATGAGCTTCTTCATAGGACGGCTTTGTCGTCTGTCTCTCCTTGGTAGAATTCAGGTTCCGTAAAGGCGAGGACAACTTCCAACCCTGGGGATGGCTACAGCCGTTAAGTACCTAGGGAAAGAGTGTCTGACAATAGTGGATGCTTACTTCTCATTGGTTGGATGAATGTATTCAGAAACCTATCGTGTCGTTGGAGCATCAGAGCAAAAGCCACCTGGGCAGGCGTTGGTTGAGACTTTTCAGATGAGGAGTTCTTTTCTGCAGCATATTGACAGCACGGCACAGAAGGCTGGACTTCCTGTCTCGCTTGGCAGTCAGAGTAGGTTTGCTTTGCCCCCAGCCCAGCAAGTACTTGTGCATGGAAGACATGTAGGGAGCTTAGTCTATGAAGATCCCTGGTTGCTGCACCAACCACTTTTGAATGTCTACTGTTTTCCCCTCCACGGAACCCTGGCAATGTATGCTGACTCCCAGTGTCTCCTGCAGACATGGTCTTTGTGGGATGTCGGCATGCAGCTAACAGCAGCCTGCCCCATCCAGAGAGCTGGGGGTTGGGGGAGGGGGTTGGCGGACAACTGGAGGGAGCTCATGGCAGGAGGTATGCTCCCGGCACGCCAAAGCCTCTTAGGAACGAGAGCTCATTAAGAGCATGTGCCTTGCTCTCTGCCTCTGCCAAGCGTCAAACTTCATTAAGAGGCTCGGGGAAGATCAGCTACAGAGCAAGGCTGCTCTGGGCCAAGGTGGGAGCTCCTCCCTAAGCTCAGAGGGCTTGGTTAGCGGCTCCGTGCAGATTGGCAACTGTGGTTGAACTTGTCAGACCGTGAGCTTTCTGCAGGCTTTCTCCCCACCTCCAGTGCACATTTTGAAAAGCAGAGATCTGTTGAGAGGTGATTCATCCCTCCGTGGGGCCTTTAATTCGACCTCCCACCACTCCTAGCTGGTCCTCCCTCCTTTTTTGGAACTCTTTGAGAGCCCCATGTGAGGAAGTGTTCTTTGCTGCTTAGGGTTATTGTTTGTGCAAAGAAATTCCTTCCAATAATAATAATAATAATAATAATAATACCTTCCCAAAAAAAATGAGCACGAATGTTCCTAAAGACATTCTGGAAGACATCACTGTGAACTCTTTGAGTTTTGAGCCTGATGAAAAAGTATAAGATAGCATCCTTCCAGTTTTACACGAAAGGAAATCGAGACTCAGGGCAGAAAGCTTGCCCAAGGTCACACAGCTGATAAAGGAATGGAAGGTGGAGAATGGGATTTCTTTTCTCTTCACCATTCCATCTCTGCAAGTTTCTGGGTCATCTCCCTCCAAAACACTGTTTGTAGAGACAGAAAATGAAAAACTGCTTCCTGACTTGGGAAATGCATCTTTTCAACGCGAGAGGCAATATTAAGATATTTACAGATAAGCCAGCAAACAGACAAACATGCATGAGCAAACATACACACGGAAGCATGGGTAAGTGCAGCACATACATCAAGGTTCATGTCTTTCATGGACATTTCTAATATCTCAAAATTGGCCCCTGAGGATGTTTTCTGCAAACACACATTCGGGGTTCTCTGTCTTTAAAAAAGGCCACTCTTTTTGTCATTTGATATGTAAGAAGAAAGTGATATACAATTGTTACACTGTTCATACTGTATTAAGAAGTAGCACCTGAATTTTAAGCTTTTCTGAATAGTAATCCTATTCCATTAGTTTTATTAACACCCATAACAATTATTTAATCTAAGCCTTAATAATAATAAAATTTATAACCATTCAGACATAGAATTTTACCTTCTTTTGGCTAATGAGGAAACCAGGTAGGCAAAATGGAACATGTAACCTCTCAGTGTTTGATATACTTATGAAAATACATATTTCAATTTCTATAGAACTGGCTTACTAATATTGTTTGTGTATCTTAGTTATTCATTAAGGTCCATCCCGAGGGTTTCCATGTGCCAGCAATTAATGGCTTAACTATGAAGTATGGTATAGTCTCGGGAGTAATTGTAATAATTCACTTTTCTTAAGCTATATTTGCAAAACTGTACTTCTTCAAGCTACCAGTCCAGATTAGTAATACTTAATACCAGTGGAAAGGACACAGAACTTGTTTTGAATTACATGACTGCTATTTTTTTTTAACCGACTGGCTTGAACAAGTGACTTTAAGCCTCCTGAGTTCTGTCATTGTCCGAGTTTGGACGTTCCTGAGAATCAAAGGGGGTACTGGTAATTACTCTGGAACAATAAGCCTAATTGGGCATCAGACAGATGGTTACTTTATTGAAATGAGACCCAGCTCTCAACTTCCTAGTCTGTGGCTTATCTAGGTTGTTGGTAGAGGGTGTTTTGTTTCACTTTTTCTGTCATTGCTTTCAACAAAGACATCAAGTCTCCTTATCCCAGCCTCATGATGTCATCTTGAGCCTGTCACATTCAATCATGGGAACAGGCTGATGGGGGTTAAGCCACACTTTCAGGTGTGGAAAAGTCCTAGAGTCCAGTTGAAAACTTCACATCCAATTCAAAACTTCGCCTTTCCTCAGTATCACAGCTGATGTGTGGTTCTCTTCCATTTCCCTTTGCCCTTAGAATCCAATATCCTTTTCCAAATCTACTACTTCTTGCTTCCTGCAGGCGAAAGGAGTTCAGAGGGTAAGGGTCTTGTCCCCTCTGCTCCAAACTTCCACTCACTGGGCAACACACACTTTGTCAAAAATATAGCCCAATCATGCCTTCAATTTGCTTCCCTTTGATTAACAGTGATGTTGAATTTCTTTTTCATTTGTACCTCTCTAGTGTAGATTACCTATTTATCTCCTTGATTGGTTTAGCTTTTTTGACATTTTTTGGGTAACATATTATCTCCATTTTCTTAAAATCAAAAGCAAAATAAGCAACCATCCTCATGTCTAAAGATAATAATTATCAACATTTTATATAATAGTTCCAGTTTTTCTTGACTTTATTTTTTTACAGCAGCTTTAGGTTCATGTTGAACTTGAGAGGAAGGAAAAGAGATTTCCCATATACTCAACTGCCCACACACGTGCAGTCTCCCCACTCTCAATACTCCCCCCAACCCCAGAGTGGTGCATTTGCTATGGTTGCTGAACTTATGTTGAGTGTCATTAGGACCCAAAGTTCATGGTCTACACTGGGGTTCACCCTTGGTCTTGAACAAATGTATAACATCACTTATTGATCAACATAATATATAATACAGAGTAGACGTCTCAACATTCTCTGTACTCCACTCACCCATCCCTCCCTCTCCCCTAACTCCTGGCAACCCCTGAAGTTTTCACTGTCTATAGTATTTCATCTTATTTATTTTTCATTTTTATTTTATTTATTTGAAAGAGAGAAACATATAGTGAGACAGAGTTAGAGAGATCTTTCATCTGCCTTCTCCCCCAGTGCTCACAACAGCAGGGTCTGGACCGGGCCAAAGTTGGGAGCTGGGAACTTAATCAAGGTCTCCCATGTGGTGACAGGGACCCAAGCACCCAAGTTTTTACTGATACCTCTTGAGGTGTGCATCAGCAGGAAGCTGGAACAAGAAGCGTAACCAGGATTTGAACCCAGGCACTGCAATATAGAATTCAAGTTTCTCCTGTAATGTCTTAACCTCTGTACTGAATGCCCACCTGCACCATTGTTAATAGAAGAAATGAAACACTGAAGATAAAATTGGGGTACATTTTATGGGTATAATAACCATGAACTCTAAGCAGTATATTATTAACGTGTCCTTTAAACTTACATAAATAATCAAAAACTGTGCCCATATTTTATAATTTACAGTCTTATGCAACAAGATATAGTCTATATCTTTTCACTTATGTATGCTTTTCATACATATATAAAGTCAATTTTGTCTTATATAAAATAAAATGTTATTTTAAAAGTTTCTTCTAATATCCCACATATGTGTGAGGGTGCTCAAGAAGTTCATAGAAAAACAAAATGAAAAGATGAGTTAATGTTGCTGGAAAAATGTTGAAATGCATGCCTCACTTTCCCATAAACACACTCTCTATGAACTTTTTGAAGATCCCTCAAATATGATTATTGAAAATAATGTAACTTCCATGCAATATCCTACTTCTAAGGATTTTAACTTGTCTTTAAGTCTTGACTATTATGAGTGATGCTTCTGTAGTCATCCTGTACATGTCTCCCAATGTTTATGTGAAATATTTCCTGAGGATAGTTATTTTAAGTGAAATCTCAACATGAATAATTATACGTGCTTTTTAATATCATGAGCTACTCAGAAAATGCTCTGTCCATGAATTGCACCAGAGAGACATGGCGTTCTTATATCCGCACATTCTGACCAACAAATGAGATTCTGAACATTTCCAACTTGTATCAAGCTGACAAGTGAAATATAACATTAGGCTTCCATTTGTAATTGTCTGATAATTTTCCGCCTTAATATTCAATTAATATCGAGTGGGAATAGTGTTTGTTTTGTGTAATGGCCACTTCTGTTCCTTCATTTGTTGATTTTCTATTTGTATTCTTTGCCTGTTTTTCTTTCAGGATTGTGGTTTTTATTCGTATTTTAATATATCTATATTAACTGACATGGTAGCCTTGGTTTCATTCCAGCTTATATTGTACTTTCATGTTTCTTGTAGTGTTTTGGTTACTTAGGGATGTTAATTGGAGGGGAGCCTTTTCCTTTATGATTTTTCTAATCTGTCATACTGCTTATATTTGGATGCAAGAATACAGATGAAAATGACTACAAAACTATATTCAAATGAAGACGGAATTTATAAAACAATTCATATGATGTAACTTTAGCATTCTTCAATAGACGAGAGGGAGATTTATATGAGAAAATTGATATTTCATGTGGAAAGAAACAAAAATATTAGCTGGATTTTTAATACTACGGGTCATTTTGTCAGCTTAGCTACTGATTTCATTCATTCTTTTCAAGGATGCAAGAGTCCCAGCTGAAAGAAATCCAAAGCAATGTGTATTGCAAAGATTATTTATTTCTGGACTTCACGTCAAAAACAATGACTTATATCATCTTTGAGAATTTTTTAGTGATTCTGTGGATTTGAGTCACAACTTCTTTTTGTGTAGAGATAACCAGCAACATAGGATTGTGCCAGCAATCATCCAGCCCAACTACAACATAAGAAGTAAACTTATCATGTACACAAGCATAAACATCATCAGCCTCTTTTAACAAGTGACACTTGAAGTTCCTGGGCTAGCACGTGAACTCTCCTGATACTACACAGGAACATTGCCTGACTGACGTTTCCTGTGTGTAAATTCTATTCCATCTGTAATTGTCGGAATGGATTCTCTAAGAGTCGGCCGGATACTCTGCTTTCCTGGGCCTGGCATGTGTCTGCGTTGGCGCCTCCCGGGATAGGCTCCTTTGTCCAACATGTGCTGGTGCTCTGTGTCCTCGCAGGACAGCACACCTGGAAGGAAACCTGAGATTCATGGGGCAGGTTTGCACAGCGTGGTGTCTGGTGGGGAGAAGCACTCATCAGCTACCGGACTCTTATAGATGCAAGTGAGAAGTAAATTATTACTCTCCAGGGACTGGCCGGAAAAAATAAAGAGACAGATTTCCATCCACAGTGACTCCAAACCCCAGTCCTCAAGCTACTCACACTAGAGTTGAAAACAAGCTGTAAATTCAACGGGAAGCAGTACAGCAGTGCAGCGTATCTGTCACCAGTCAGCAGAGGGCTCAGGTGTCCTGTGCTAACGATGAGATAAACTCATCGGCTTGTTTTGCCTGATTTGTGGAACGGATGATTGTTTTCTCAGTTTTCCCCATGGCTGTTGGAGTAGTCACGTTGGCTTCAAGGAAGACATTCCCTTAGGTACTTGGAGGCAGAGCTCTCCCGTCCTCAACCAGAGAGAGTGCAAAACACTATTGAAACGTGGACAGGGCCATGTACTCATGTATGGGCTGTGTTTGTTTTTTATGATTTATCGGATTTGTTTGAAAGGTAGAGATGGAGAGAGAGAGAGGGAGACAGAGAGAAATATTTCCCATCCACTGGTTCACTCCTTAAATGGCCTCAAGTCAGGAGTCAGGAACTCCATCCGGGTCTCGCATGTGGGTGGCAGGGGCCTGAGTACTTGGGTCATCACCTCCTGCTTTCCCAGGCTTTATAGCAGGGAGCTGGATCAGAAGTGGAGCAGCTGGGAGTTGAATCACTGCTCCTCTATGAGATGCCAGTGACACAGGTGGTGGCTGAACCCATTGCACCGTGTTGCTGGTCCCTGAGCTGTGTTAATGCAGCTTGTGAGTTCATCCCGTCCACAGCTCTGCAAGTGTGATGTGATCCATGGCGATGTTGTGATCAGGTAGCTGACATGCAGGAGGGACAGAGACACTCAGCTTGCATGTGGACAGCCCAAAGTGCAAGTTTACGTTTGTGGGCTCATAAACTACTTTTTTTTTTCTTAAAGATTTATTTATTTGAAAGTCAGAGTTACAGAGAAAGAGAGAGAAAAAAAAAGAGAGAGAGAGAGAGAAAGCTAGTTCGCTTCCCAGAGAGAGAGAGATTTTCCATCTGCTATTTCGCTTCCCAGATGGCTACAATGGCCAGGTTGGGCCAGGCCAAAGCTAGGAGCCAGGAGCTTCTTCTAGGTCTCCCACATGAGTGGCAGGGGCCCAGACTCTTGGACCATCTTCCAGTGCTTTTCCCAGGCCATTAGCAGACAGCTGGAACAGAGGTGGAGCAGCTGGAACCCAAACCAGTGTCCATATGGGATGCTGGCACTGCACGCAGAGGCTTTACCTGCTATGCTGCAATGCTGTCCCCATAAACTACTTCTTACTGTTCTGCTTTTATTGTACTTGTATGATACTTTCATTGAAAAATTAAATAACTGAGTGGCCTCAGCCAAGTCCCATTATCTTCCTTGTCCTACATCATAGTGCATAAAACAAGAGGAATTAAGTAAATAACTGTAAGCATTCTTTGTATCTCATAAGACTTCCAATTCTGTAAAAGAGAAACAGAAATATGAAAATTTCCCAATCAATAATTTGGTATAAACAGGTGAGCTACTTTCAAAACGAGATACAGCCTTCAAAAAACACATGTGTATTCAATTTTGCTCCATATTAAGTAAAACCTATCTATTTAAAAAATTCTACAATATGTAAAAGCATTTATGGTGCAATCTCAAAGTCTGGAAATAGCAATAACTAAAAATTTTTGAAGTTTACAATTCAAAGTGTTTCCCTCCAAAAGTTTGTTCATCATATATGATCAATTAGTAATCAATATATTAAATTATAAATTAGCATTTCAATAGCAAACATTTATTTTTAAAAAACTGGGAATTTATGATACATTTTGGGGGTCTATATCTATGAATGAAAAAGAAAATTTAAATAAGCACATGGAAATATTTTCTTGGAGAAAATATTGTTGTGGAAAAAGGATGGATTCTTTTTAAATAAGTATAAATTTAATCAAATACCAATAAAAGCTTCCACATAATTTGAAAAAAAAAACCCTAATATGATGATCTTAATTGTTACTTTATGGAATAAAGCCATAAGAAAAGCAAATTTTTTTGTGGGTGAAGATAAGAGGGATTATGGAAGGACTTGCCATTTTCAGCTGCCTTATTAATTTTGTTTCTTAAAAGTAAGAGCGATGTTTTCATGAGTGGATGTTCTTACTTATCCAATATATTAGCTTAGCCTTTTAGGGAAGAGTATCAAGTAGTCTTGTCATGGATTGTTTAAAATAGTACAGGATGGGATTAGACTTCTTAACACAAAAGCTGAAGGCCAAGTTGTGGTTCACTAGCTGCTTCCTTCCAACTCACACATTAGCTCTAACTATTTCCAGAGTTATATGGGAAGATTTGGGCCGGAACTCAGCTCTGAGATAGCCCTGAAAGGTTGGGTGCTCCACTTCTGAATATTCTTGGCTTTCTCAATCCGGGTCACTCCTTTCCATCTTTAGAGCATAGCCCTCATCCTTCTGGACCAAGATGGCGGCATGTGCATACTGAGCTGGAAAAGGCAGGAAAAGAAGAGCCTGGGGGAAGATGACACACGTCATGGACCAACAGCCTGACAGGAAGCTTCTTGGGGGCTGCTTTCTTTTTATATCAGGTTGGCCCAAAGTGAGTCACTGTTCGTTGCTAAGGAAGACCAGAAATTCTGCTTTTCTCTGAATACCCCAGTGCCTAGTTAGAATTCTACCATACTAGAAGGAATGGATACTAGAATACAATCAGCAGTCTCCACCACGAAGTGAGAGAGATAGAATAGAAGGGAGAAAGCTAGAAAGGTACCCTAATTTTGGATTTGGGAACATCTTTGTGAAATAATCTCTGAAATATGCATAAACAGAGATATTGCTTGGTTGCCTGGCCTAGGTGATATCATGAAACAAACAACCCTAATCTCCTTTAATCCTACTATCCAGTCACAGCTTCCTGTAGCATGAATTCTTGCCATTCCAGAACCTAAACAACATAATACCTAATGAATTTAATTGCATAAAATAAACAAACATTTCTGAAGTCATGAAACCATACTGTATGTAACATTTCAGTCTGTTTTAAAACTTAAAATTTTAATAATATTGTTGGAACAATGGCCAACATGGTGTGAGAAATCCCTGAAATAAATAAAAATCTTCCAAATCATTTTCTTCTGCTGTCTGCCTACCATTTCCCCATCATTCATTTTACTGAGACTGCATTGTTGGGTTATCACATACATGTAGTCTTGTCACTGCAGATAAGGCAAACCCTAGCTTCATCCTGAGGATTCGTCCTGCTACCAATACAAACAAACAATTGCAACTGTTAGAAAATCCATTTAGTTTAAGCCTCTTGTTCTGTTGTTTCCCATAGCAAATTGTCCCTCTACATCGTTCATCCCGAATTGCTCATTTGGCTTTAAAGGAGATCCCCCCACCCCCTTTCACTTTAATCAGTGCAACCAAAGGAAACCACAAGTCACTTTGACTCTCGGGTATCAAAGCTGTCTCCCAGATCTGTGACAGGTTGAATTGGCTGTGTACCACAGAGGATGCAAACTGATGTATGGACAGGTCTGGCACCCAGATGGCCTTCTCAACCTTGCGTTGTTTTTCAGTTGAGTGAGCACAGCACAGGATATTTCACATAAACATCTAGAGTCCTGGCTTCTCTTGAAATATCTGACAGTGCCTGACCTATGCACTCTGATGACAATGAGAAGGAACCAGTAGCAGCCAGGCCTTTTAAGATATGCACCTTAGCTCCGCTCTTATTTGGTCACCTGTCCTTCATTTGAGGCCAAGTGTGAGTTGCATTTACTCAACTTAAATGCACATGTGCACTTGAGCACACCATAAAGTATTGGTTTTCTTGCCAAAGGGAAACTCTCCTTTTTGAGAAAGTGAAAATAACTAAGAGGGTCACATTCTTCAAGAAAAAAAATCACATTGCAGGAGTTCAAGGTTTTTAAGTACTTTCATGTTGCATCAGCTCACTCAGGCTATCACCTTCCTGATCCCAGAAGCCTGGGTTCACAACTTTCTCCTGCAGTATTTGCCCAGTGGGCAGTACAACCTACAGTTTCATCTAATGAGAGAAGCCATCTCTGTCCCCTTATTCATCTCACTGTCTACGCAACACAGCTGTGTCTCTAGGGTGAGGACCTCATACCCTTAAGTCATGTTTAACTTTTATTCTCAGCGTCCAGGAACTTGGCATCCAATACAAAGCCTATCTGCATTTTAAATTCTTTTTTTCTACACAGATCTCATAATTTATGCAGAAAACGATTTCTTCCTTTTACTACAGTTCTTTCTTCCTTTCATTACCCAGATAACTTAAGCAGATTGTATGTGGTCTCTATCTCATTTTTAAAAAAAGATTTACATATTTGAAAGGCAGAGTGACAAAGAAAGAGGGAGGGAAAGAGAAAGAGAGAGAGCGAGAGAGAGCAGAGATAGAGAGTGAGACAGAGAGGGAGAGACTCCCATCTGCTAGTTTATTCACCAAAATAGCTACAATTACCAGGTCTGGGCCAGGCAGTAGGATCTCCATTCAGGTCTCCCATATGTGTGGCCAAGGTCCAAACGAATACTTGAATCATCTGCTGCTGCTTTACCAGGCACATTAGAGGGAGATGGATTGGAAGCAGAGGAGGTGGGCCTCGACCTGGAGCTCTGATATGGGATGCAGCTGTTGCAAGTGGCAGCTCAATGCACTGCACCACTATGGCAGCCCCTGCCTCACATTCTGTGTCACCCATGCCATCTTCTGCAATTGTCTCAGGTCAGCTTGGGTTCCATGAAGTTTGGGGTCCATTCCACCAGATTGCTCCATACTTCTCTCTTTAAGGGACCAATGTTCACCTTCTTGTCACCCCGAGTTACTTGGGGTTCATTGCTTTTCTGGACTTTCAGTAGTATTGAGCTTCCTCCATGCTTCTTTGAGAACTCCCTACCCTTGGGTTTGGTGACAACATACAATCCAGTTTTTCCTAGGCCCTAACCATGGAAAACTTCCTTGTTTCTTTATTTTCTCTCTGTAGAGTCCAGATCTTTCTCAACGAAAGTTCGTTGATATTTTCAACTGTCATTATTACCTACATCTCTTAGGCCTCTAAGATATCAATTTTCACAAAGTTTGCTACACAAATACATAGTCTCTTAGATTTTTGAAAAGTACTCTTCACTTACAATTATCTCAATGAATAGTGTATCATGCTAGTAACTGCTAAGCTTGTTATTATGAGGGTCCCTCAAAATGTTTGTGGAAAAATGAATTAAAAGACAAGTTTATTTTGTGGCAAAAGTTTTGGAGCCCACACATTGTTTTCTCATAATACATATTCTCCATAGACTTTTTGAAGGCCCTTCATATTATTTCTATTCCCATTTTAGCAATCAACAACCTGAGAGAAATTACTATGCACCTGTTCATGATAAGGAGCTAGTGTGAGCTTGAGCTTGCTAGCTCAAGGAACTTATTACTGGGAAAGACAGCGGCTGATAAAGATGGTTAGACATAATAGGTTGATAGCACAATATAGTTAATAACATATATGGAGTACTAACTCCATATGGATGGAGACAGAAAGTCTTAATTCAGCTCAGAGAACCTTAACCAGCATTGTGTTCAAATCTGCTGTGTATATATGCCTAAGAGTGGGATTGCTGGATCATATGGCAAGTCTATTTTTAGTTTTTAAAGAAATAGCCAAACTGTTTCCCACGGTGTCTGTACTAATCTTCAATCCCAACAATACTGGATAAATGCTCCCCTTTGATTTAATATATATGGATAAAATGGTCATTTTTCCATTCAATTTTTGTTCATAGCTGTTGTCTATATTCCTACTAAACTAAGGTCTTCTTTGCTTTTTACTTGTTAAACTTCTTATTCGGTGAAGCGTTAAGCTTTTTTTTTATACTGTAATGTAAATTTAAAATATGTTACCTCAAAAACTAAAAGAAGGAAAGAAAGAAAGGGAGAAGGAAGAGGGTGGAAGAAAGAGAGGAGGAGGGAGGGAGGGAGTAGCATGATGTTCTTAGAATCGTATCCTCAAAGCACATGGCATCTGTTGAAAACTAATTAAAAATTAACATTTAAAAATGTAAAAAATGGGGGCCAGTTCCATGGCTTACTTGGTTAATCCTCCGCCTTGTGCCACTGGCATCCCATATGGGCACCAGGTTCTAGTCCCGGTTGCTTCTCTTCCAGTCCAGCTCCCTGCTGTGGCCTGGAAGGGCAGTGGAGGATGGCCCAAGTGCTTGGGCCTCTGCACCTGGAGACCAGGAGGAGGCACTTGGCTCCTGGCTTTGGATCAGCACAGAGCACCAGCCGTAGTGGCCATCTGGAGAGTGAACCAACAGAAGGAAGACCTTTCTCTCTGTCTCTTTCTCACTGTCTGTAACTCCACCTGTCAAATAAATTTTAAAAAATGTAAAAAGTGATCACTACAATGATCATTGAAGTACTGGGAGCTAGGGTCTGGGACAAATGTCCTGTTTTTGGCATGAAGAGGCATATCAGAGTCCCGTTTGCCCTGCCCACACCACGTGGGTGTTCTAGCTTCCGTCCCCACGCCCTTGTTCCAGCACGCAGCCTTGTCCTGAGAGTGCTAGAGCTCGGCTGCCTGACACAACCCCTGCTGGGGGCCTGAGCTGTGCTTCTCACGACTCCTCCTGCGCTCAGCGGGAGCCATGACGAGGTGTTGTGTTGTCCTGGGAGTGGCTAGTGCATTTGAGACACTCTAGTACAGCTGTTATCCAACCTCACAGGGAAATGTCTTTTTTTTTAAAAAGATTTTATTTATTTTATCTGAAAGGCAAAGTTACAGAGAGGCAGAGGCAGAGAGAGAGAGAGAGAGAGAGAGAGAGAGAGGTCTTCCATCCACTGGTTCACTCCCCAGTTGGCTGCAATAATGGCTGGAGCTGCGCCAATCCAAAGCCAGAATCCAGGAGATTCTTCCGGGTTCTATTGCTTTCCCAGGCCATAGCAGAGAGCTGGATCAGAAGTGGAACAGCCGGGACTCAAACTAACGCCCATATGGGATGTCAGCAGTGCAAGTGGTGGCTTTACCCGATAAGCCACAGCATTGCCCCTCCCCTCCACCCTGATTTAGTTTTGAACTCTCCCACCATAATAGTTGTCTATTTTTCATTGCAATGTCTGACTCACACACAGTTTGGTACTATGCTGTTCACGCATGCATGTTTAGGACAGATAGATTTTCTTGGGACATTGACCCTTTCATCACTATACAACGCCTCTCCTTATCCTTTATAATTTTCCTTGCTTTGAAATTAATACAGCTACTACAAGTTTCTTTTTGCTTGGGGTTAGCAAGGTCTTTCTTTCTTCATCCTTTTGTTTTAAGTCAATCTATATTTTAGATTTAATGTGGGTTTCTTATAATTATAATATAGTTGAGACTTGTTTTTGTTAATCTCCTCTGACAATTTCTGTCTCGTAAATGACATATGTAGGCTGTTCACATTTAAAGTGCTTGTTGGTATAGGTAGACTAGCACACAGTATGTTTATAGCAATTTTCTATTCACTATATTTATTGCTTCTTGTCTTCTTTTACTTCCTCTCTGCTTTCTCTGGTTTTAATTACCTGTTTTGTATAATTCAGTGTTATCTTTTCCCTTAGCATCTTAGTTATACTTCTTTTAGCAAAATCGTTCATGACCCTAGAGTATGCAATGTACATTTACAACTAATTTATGACCGCTTTCAAAAAACATGATGCCACTTCACCTTTAGTGCAGGTACCCAAATCCCAAGTATTCTCAGCTCTTTCCTCTCTCCCCTGATGACAATGTTGCCATTTATTTTATTTTTCCACATGCTAAAATTCTCCAATATGTTATCACAATCACTGATTATATGAAGTTATTCTAAGTCAATTTAGAATTTTTTTTAAAAAGGCATGTTGTTCTAATGCTTTTTATTTCTGGCATTCCATTTTGGTTCTTTGAGTTTCCTTCTCTTTATTTACTTAGCTCTTCTTCTTTGTGGTTCTTTTCTATTACTGCCCTGATGATATTAATTGTGATTATTTTGAATTCCCAGTTTGATAATTCAAAGTCTGGCTCAATATCTTAGTCTGATTCCAGTGCTCGCTTTATGTCCTCAGACTGTTTTTCGCTTGATTGTTAGCACACCTTGTAATTGTTGGTTGAAAGCCAATGCGTCAGGCTTCAAGAGCCAAAGTAAAGATTTTAGTGTGAAGTTTTCATTTAGTCTGGCGAGATAATGGGTTATGTTTAATGTCTGCTGTAGCTATAGGCTCCAGAGCTTTCAAGTTCATTTAGTGTCCTTATTTTATGTCTATTCTACAGACTTTGGACTTCTTTTACAACTTTTGTTCAGGTAGTACCTGTGTCTTATAGCTCTTTGAGTTGTAAAATGCTATTGCGATCCCCAAGCCCAGGCCAGCTGGAGGCAAAGCGTAGCAGAGTGACAGGTGTGCTGCCATCCTGTGATAGAATCTCAGCTCAGTGACTGTGACCTTCAGAAGTTCCCCAGCTTCCTGTCTTCTCCTTCCCCCCTCAGCGGGGGAAGTTTGGTGGGGTGGAGTGGGACAAATGCCCATGGGACAGGTAGGTTAAGACTCCGGCAACGTATTTGCCCTGGGAATAGACTGGACACTGCACCAGCTTAGTTCTCCCCTTCCCACATGAACCGTGAGGAGCTCCTTTTTGGTTCTTCAAGAGAACCTGGTGGGACTCTGGAATCAAAACTCACCAGAGTGTCCAACCCCACTCACCACCCCAGAAACCGTGGCTCCCAGGGTCTTCTCACTCTCAGGGCGGTTCGTCTTCTGTCTTCTGCCTCTAGCATAACATCAAATTTACCAAGTCAGTGTTCTTGCTATCACTTGATGGTTCCAGATCCTTCTGCTCCAGGGAAGCAGAGCTGGACTGTCACTCTCTGGATCTGCTCAGTTCTCCAGATTTGGGGATTTGCTCTGTGACCTCATGTCTCTGAGAAGTCCGTGAAAGTCACTGATTTTCAGGTTGTCCAACTTTTTCTTGTGAAGACAGAAATGATATGGTTTCTAAGCTCTTTCTCTATCAGGATTGTGTCTGGAAGTTTCCAACCTTTGAATTGCTTCTCTGTCTTCCACTAATAGTTTTATTTGTACCCTTATTATTCTCTTCCAAAACTTTCTTTTCTTTTAAAGATTTATTTATTTATTTGAAAGAGCTACAGAGAGAGAGGGAGAATCAGAGAGAGAGAGAGAGAGGAGAGAGAGAGAAATCTTCTATCTGTTGGTTCACTCCCCAGATGGCCACAAAGGCTAGGGATGGGACAGGCTGAAGCCAGGAGCCAGGATCTACATCTAGGTATCCCACGTGGGTGGTAGGGCCCAAGCACTTGGACCATATTCCATTGCTTTTCTCAGGCTATTAACAGAGAGCTGGATTAGAAGTGGAACAGCTGGTGCTTAAACTGCTGCCCATGTGTGATGCCAGGGTCTCAGGCAGCAACTTTACTGCACCACAACCCTGGCCCCTTTCAAGGACTTCGTAGGCACCTCCTAATTGGCTATTCTGCCACATGTTTTATATATTTCCTGACATCTAAAACATCAGTTCCATTATGCCATTCAGCTGTCAATGGCCACTGGCTGTCGGCTCAAGAAAATCCAAACTTGTCCCCAACGTTCAAGGCCATTTGCAATCTTTTCCCCATAACTTACCTCCAGCTACTTTTCAATCAGAAATTCATGATTCAGATCAGGAATCCTTCTTATTGTCGATCCCATGTCAGCTATACCTGGTGCTGGCTGGGATACTCAATTCCATCAAATAAATTCTCATTTTTCATTAATGCACTGTTTTAATTCCCACTTCTCCATGAAACTTTTATCTCCTTTTCTGTGTGCCATCCATGTTTACCTGGGCAGAAAGAATACCATTCCTGGAAGAGACCCCAGATAACTTTGGATTCCTGAGATTAATGACTCAAACAGGCTGGGTTGAGGTTTGTTCCATTAGAGTCACAGCTAGGCTTAAAGCCCACTTCCCTTTTTCTTCCATCCATTTTGGTTCTTCCAGAGTACTGAGTGTCATTATGTCAGTGTACATAAAAGTCTGATTCCTAAAACCTGTTACCTACATCTGACTCACCAGATGAGGGCTGGGACTCAGGGATCTGCCTTCTGAGCAGAGATCCCTGACTGACACATTCATTTGGTTGGAGAATTCACTCTGCAAAATGCTGCCATAGAAAACAAAGTATGGAATGGTGTTTGTTGTGCCAGGGGTACCTGTGTAACTGAATCGGTGAAAGCATCATGCTATAGGAAGCCATTTCTGTCTGGCTCTGTTTAATTGATGCCCAAAATAAAAAGATCTGCTCATGAACTACAAATAAAAATGTTGTTACCTTCCTTAAGCATGCAAATAGTTATCAGAGAAATTGGGAAATGGCTTACTGAAATTCTGTGTTGTCACTTAAAATATACTCTGTTGTATTCATTATTGAAGATAAAGAACAAATAACCCCTGCTCTCACTCTTTGCATAAGTTATGGTGAAATATATGTTTGCTAAGATATTTGGAGAAATCCTAAAAAGCTATAAAAATAATAGCTACTATTTGTTGGACTTACTCTGTGATAGTGCATTGTGGCTGCCTACGTGGAATTTCAATGAATTCATGCAACTACTCTATGAAAGATATTTTTAAAATCTCCATTTTAGGCTGGCGCCACAGCTCACTAGGCTAATCCTCCGCCTTGCGGCGCCGGCACACCAGGTTCTAGTCCTGGTCAGGGCGCCGGATTCTGTCCCGGTTGCCCCTCTTCCAGGCCAGCTCTCTGCTGTGGCCAGGGACTGCAGTGGAGGATGGCCCAAGTACTTGGGCCCTGCACCCCATGGGAGACCAGGAGAAGCATCTGGCTCCTGCCATCGGATCAGCGCGGTGCGCCAGCCACAGCATGCCGGCCGCAGTGGCCATTGGAGGGTGAACCAACGGCAAAGGAAGACTTTTCTCTCTGTCTCTCTCTCTCACTGTCCACTCTGCCTGTCAAAAAAAAAAAATCTCCATTTTACAACACAGAAAGACAAATACTGCATGTTCTCCCTTGTATGTGCTAGCTCAAATTAAAAAAGAAAAAAAAAATCACAAAACAAGAAATAAATGCGTGTGTGTATCTGTATTGCTGCAAATGTAATTTCATCAAATGTTCTTTTATATGTTTGTCAAATCAATGGTTAAGAATGATACACTAGGGGCCGGCGCTGTGGTACAGTGGGTTAATGCCCTGGCCTGAAGAGCCGGCACCCCATGTGGGCGTCAGTTCAAGTCCTAGCTGTTCCACTTTTGATCCAGCTCTCTGCTATGGCCTGGGAAAGCAGTAAAGATGGCCCAAGTCCTTAGGCCCCTGCACCTGCATGGGAGACCTGGAAGAAGCTCCTGGCTCCTGGCTTGGGATCGGCGCAACTCCGGCCATTGCAGTCAATTGGGGAGTGAACCAGAGGATGGAAGACCTCTCTCTCGCTCTCTCTCTGTCTCTCCCTCTCTCTCTCTGCCTCTCCTCTCTCTGTGTAACTCTGACTTTCAAATAAATAGATAAATCTTAAAAAAAGAATGATACACTACCATAGTTTTAATGATCTGTGGTTATCAAAAAATTTAGTGTATGAATGAAATGGTCATGTTTTGATCTGATTATCATTTATAGACCTTGCATATATTCCCACTGAACTAGGGTCTTTTACATTTTACTTGTTGAACTCCTTATTTAGTGGGGGCATTAAGACTTTGACTATAATGTAAATTAAAAATATAACATCTCAAAAACCAAAAAAGAAAGGAAGAAACAAAGGAAGGAAAGGAGGGAGGGAAGAAGGAAGGTAGCAAGGAGGGAGGGGATATCATTATAGTCTTAGAATTTTATCTACAAACTACATTGATTTCGTTCTCTTTGTATTAATATAACATTAACATAAAAAGTATCAGGTGGCAAAAAAGAAATATATCTTAGCAAATTAATTCTGCTTATTTTCCAAAAATTAAAAAAAAAACTATATCTTACAGCTGGCAAAAGTGGGATTAGGGAGGTTAAATGCCTTCCCCATGGACATACAGCACATGAACAGCCTTGCCGGGACTCAACACTGCTTTGCCCTTAAACACTAGACTCTTCTGTAAAAATCCCATCATTTATAATCCAGTTGACTACAGGTAAACTCCACTGATAGCTAGAATGCTTCTTTCCAGTCCTTCCGAAGACGTGTAACTGGAATATTGAAGAGTCTGGGTTTTGGAGACCAAGTGAGCTTGATTCCATCTCTGACCTTGGCATTCAACTGATGAGTTTGAATTATGTTTAATTTCTCTGATCCACAGTTCTCCCATCTGTGAAATGGTGACAATAATGTTTCTGTTGTAACTGAGACCAGTTGAGCAAGATAAAGTTTGGGAAGTAAAACAGCCCTGTGCTCAGCTGATAATAAGGACTGAATAAATGCTATTATAGTTATATATTCTAATATTTATATTTATTTATTATATTTAATATTTATATAATATTTTCATACTGAAATTATAGGTTTACATGCTATCTACTCTGCCTACATTGATCATCTAGGTAAACCAAGTGTTCAGATGGTCACACTGTATAGACGCCTGCCTAAGAAAACCTAGCTTGCCTGTGGTGTTCAGTGTCTAGATAACCATGTCTTACCTTGGGTCCCTTTCCACTCTTCTACCCTCACCCCAGGTGATTAGAAAGGGGAAAGACAACTGATACAAAGGCAGGCAGTCTAGCTATTGGCCAGTGACCAATGTCCTGGTACAAATAGGTGTGCTGAGCGCATAGAAGAACAAGTGAGAAATGCTAAGAACCCGAACCGACCAACAAAAGGGTCTACAATAAAAGGACAGACAAAAATAATGAGATTAGGACACCCATGATGGATTGCTATTAAAGCAAGAAGGGCATCAGGGAGGCTGCAGAAAGTAAGGAAACAGAGAGAAGGAGAGAAAGAATGAGGGCAAGAGGGGGAATGGACGCAGGCTCCCAAAACTGCGTCTGCCTCCATCCAGTTCTGATTTCATTCCTTTCCAGAGAGTTCTCTCATGGGGGATTTTATTCAGACTTTCTGATGATTCTTCATCTAATTTAAAACAAAAGAACACTAGAAATATTTTTTTTAAAAAGTAATGAATTCACTATTAAACTATTAACTAGTAAAATAATGAGAAACAATATGATGCAAGCTAATCAGTAGGACTGTATGTAAAGTCCAAAAATATAATAATATAAAGATCATTTACATAACTTATAGGACAAAGGTAACATTGAAATTCAATGTGGAAGAGATGGATGGATTTTTCAATAAATGATATTGAAAGTAATAAGCTTGCTGATTTGAAAAATATGAAGCTAAGTCCCTTTTTCAAACCTTTTACTGGCATTAATTCCAGAAAGTTCAAGGGTTCACATTTAGAAAAGGAAATTGTGAAGTTTTATAAGAAAATATAGGTGACTACATTATTTTTTGGATGGGTGAAGAATTTTCTAAGGATTGGAGGAATGACATCCATCATAAAGAAAAATATAGGGAGCTGCACTACATAACACTTAAAACTGTTTACATGTAAAATGATTAACTAATAAGCTAATGACAAATTGGGAAAACATTCACAACGTATTAGACACATCAATAAATTATGGAAAAATGCATTTTCATGAACCTTTTGAAGACTTAAAGACCATTTTTATACTACTATAAAAGATTGGTCCTCTTAATATATAAAGTAGCCTTATAATTAATAATTACTGCTCACTTCTAATAGAAAAAGAGAGAAATAGATACCATATATGCCAGGTCACCTACTTTCTGTTACTTTTTTTTGTAATCATATCTTTTGTTTTTTTTTTTATTTTTTTTATTTTTGACAGGCAGAGTGGACAGTGAGAGAGAGAGACAGAGAGAGAAAGGTCTTCCTTTGCCGTTGGTTCACCCTCCAATGGCCGCCGCGCTGCGGCCAGCGCACCGCGCTGATCCGATGGCAGGAGCCAGGATCCAGGTGCTTTTCCTGGTCTCCCATGGGGTGCAGGGCCCAAGCACCTGGGCCATCCTCCACTGCACTCCCTGGCCATAGCAGAGAGCTGGCCTGGAAGAGGGGCAACCGGGACAGAATCCGGCGCCCCAACCGGGACTAGAACCTGCCGGCGCCGCAAGGTGGAGGATTAGCCTATTGAGCCACGGCGCCGGCCGTAATCATATCTTTATATGTGTACTTATATGGGCACATGCTTATAAGTGCTTTTGTGATACTATGTATTTCTGTAAAAAAGAAACTATTTTATAGTTATAAGAATAGTCAAAGACATTATCTCAAATTGTAAAAGATATAACAGGATCCTGGGTGATTTCTACTTCTTTAAATCTTTCTGTTATTTCCAAGTTTTCAGCAATAAACATCTTACTCTGGAACAAGAAGAAGAAATTTTAAATAGAAGAAATCTCTGAACAATGAACTGAATCACCATTGAGCTGGTTGGCTCTGGTTGTCTTGGGAGGCTTTGAGTCTAGGTGGTGACAGACAGACGCTCGGGGGACAGTCACGGAAGCTCCCCAGTGTGGGGCTCCCTGGTGCCCCTGGTGCCTGAGCCTTGGCCACAAGGTTGGGGTGGGTTACACAGAGGAAGGCATTGTAAGAACCGGCCTATCTCCAAAGGGTGTGTGCTCTTGGGACCCAACCAGAGCACAATGAAGAAAGAAGGGGAAATAGCCACAGGCTTGGATCCTAAGAAAGAGAGAGCGTGGCTCCAAGTTCTTTCCAAGGCGTTTCCAGCCTGACATTTCTCTCTTGACCTTTGAGTTCCTTACTTTACTCCCCAAACACTGACGCAGAGTTAAATTTAGCAGCAACATTAGAAAAAGGCTGCAACCCTCAAACTACAGACCTTTGAAGTGAAGAAGGCAGATTCAGGGATCACCTGGCAGGTGGCTTACTTAACAGAGAGTTGCTCAGCCTTGGAATAGCTCCCGCCTTCCTCAAGAGAGTCCGTGGTTGGCTTCCTAGACTTGAATGAGCTTTAGATTTTCTGTGGCTTTTTTTTTTTCTCTATACTGCACCAATCATGTAGCTGTTAGGACATTGTCCTGCTGATTAATTCCTTGCCTTCCATCCAAACACAAAACAAAAGGTGCTGCATTTGCATGCAACACTCATGAGAACCTGATTCATCACTTGGGGTGATGTAGGCACTGGTAGAAGTCAGCAAGGAGATTCAGCTCTTTAGGGCTTTGAACCTGCCTCTGACTCCAGCATCACTTCCCAGCAAGCCCCACTCACTTCCCACCCTCTGTGTTTCAGCCATGCAAAATTGCTTGGGCCCTTTGTGCAAGATCAATCTCTTTGAAAGTCTCTTGTCTCCCTCTTGGAACAGCCCCATCCGGCCCTCTCCACCTGGTTGATTCCACCAGCAAGATTTGCATGACCCCTTAGCCTTGCTCAGATGCCCTGTCTGAATCTGAATTGTCTGTTGGTTTCCTGGGAGCCAAGACTTCCAATTTGTATTTATTTGTTATTTTATTTATTTGAAAGATGAGGGAGACCCAGAGAGAGAGAGGGGGAGAGAGAGAGAGAGAGAGAGAGAGAGAGAGAGAGAGAGAGAGAGGTAGTTCCATCATTGGTTCACTCCCCAGATGCTCATAACTGTGCAAAAAACTCAATTCTGGTCTCCCACACAGTGTCAGGGACCCAACTACATAAACCATCACCCACTGCCTCATAGGGTGCACGTTAGCAGGAAGCTGGACTAGGGTGGAGCTAGAACTTGAACCCAGGGACTCCAATATGGGACACGAGATTCCTAAGCCAGGTAACTGCCTCACTTAATGGCTGCCCCTGGAGCCAGGACTTCACATGCTAATTGCATGTAACAATTGCTTTTCACAGCCCTGGTTGCCTAAAAGCCTGTGTGTGTAGCATAAGCACCAAGTGATCCCACAGCAGATTGTCTTAGGTGCCTGGCTCCAGCATCGAAATGCCTGGGTTCAAATCCCTGTTCCCTAACCTGCATTGTTAACTATGTGTGTTAGGCAGTCAACTGGACCCTTCCCTCTCTCTTCTCTCATTGTAGAATGTGGTTGATGGTGGTGATGCCTATCTGAAGTTTGGAGCACATGTGGACAACAGCTTGGTACATGGTTCCCTCATTGGCATTAGCCACTACACACAGCCAATGAGATTTTGGGTGCCTATACAGCCCATCCATATTCCTGCTTTGCATTAGTTTGCCCTGACATTTATCCCATTTGACCTTCCCTATGCTCCCCAAACAGTTTGACTTCCCTGCCTCAGGGCCCCATACCTGGACACATTTCCCTAACTCTTTCCTTGTGTGCCTGATTTCCATCCTTCTTTCCTATTTCTACTCATCTGCCATTTCTTCAGAGAGGGTCTGGGGCTTATCTTTTGGGAAACAGATCATTTTAGCCCCTGTGTTATCTGCTATCAGAACACTGGATTTATTTCTCCTACTGTGACTTTCTTTGTTGACTTGTAGATTGCCTGTCCCTTGTACCGCACACTCTCACAGCAGCAGCTCCTCTTCCCACCTCTTTGTATTCCCAGCATGTATATAGTGTCTAGCACACTGTATAGGTATTTGTTGAATGAATTAACAAATGGACCAAAAGGAATGAACAGCTCTCACAAAATTCATCAAATGAAACAACTGGCAAACATGGAACAGCCTCGCAGGCAATCCAAGTTCTTGTTTAGAGTCCACTGCTCACAGAGAAGTCTGTCTCCATTTTCCCTTATCAAGCCCGACAATAAGACGCAAAGTCCTTTGAGCTCCTTAGAGGGGAGTAGCAATGCATAAACCCAAAAGATAATCTTGTTGCTTTTCATGAATTCAAAATAATTTTTGAGAAAGAACAGGCCCTCTCAAAGCATTATGCCAACGCAATCTTTGCTTTAAGTAGCAAAAACCCCCAAATAGTTTTATGATCTCTAATGCAATGCAGATGTAGAGGGTAAGAATTTGATGGTCAATTAATTTAGAAAATACCCAGGGCCTAGCAGAGGTTCAACTTATTGACTTTGAAATTCGACTCATGATTGCAATGCCCTCCCCCTCCTCTTTTCCCCATCCCCAGATATAAAAAGAAAGAAAAGCTTGTAATATTGCTTATGGAATGTTCTAGAAGGGCTGTTAAGCTGTTCTTCATAAAAACTCTTGGACCAAGTTTCCCTGGCCCTTTCCAGTTGGGACCGTTCCTGAGCGTGGAAGTGAAGTGATATTAAACTGGCAGCCTGCTGAGAGCCGATTATTGTGGGGAGTTGAAAAGAAGGAGCTGGCATCGTTGTGCTTCATTAATCTTCGAAGGAAAGAAAGCTCTGGCCACTGGAACTGAATGCCCACATGTCAGAGCTTGATTTCCTGGTCTTCTGGGTTTCTGTCTGAATGCAAAGCAAATGTTTCAAGAGCTGCAAACAGCTGGGGGCATGTTCCTCTCCCGTGTGACCGGACTTTGAATTCAAGAATTAATATCCAGCTCCAAGAAAGCCAAGAGCTATTGATTGAGGCAATATGGTAGTGGGAGCCGTGAGGACAGCTCCTCATCAATCAATCAGTCAATCAAATGGTAATTGAGCTTCCTCAACACCAGTGGACAAAGCAATATCCTTGTCTTGAGTCAGCATTCTCCACACATACCTCCAAAGTGGCAATTTTCATATTTATTGCATTTGAATATAGCAGCTTCCTCAGGAGAGAACAAATTAAATAACAGAATTTTTTTGGTAACGACTTTTTCGAGGTATAATTCACAAACCATACAATGCATCCATTGAAGTGTACATTTCGATGTGGTTTTTTTTTTTTGGTATATCTGCAAAATTGTGGAACCCTCAGCATAATCACTTTTAGAGCATTTTTATCATGCCCCAAAGAAACCCTTAAACTTTACAGATCCTTTCAACCAAACCCATATCACCCTTCCCCACACCCTATGCAATCACCGAACAACTTTCTGTCTCTATAGATTTGCCTAAATAGAATATGTGGTCTATTGTAACCATCTATGATAGCATTTTATTTATTTCTCTTTGTGACAAGCACAGAAAAGTTCTGAGAAAAAATGTTATTTGAATGGATGATCATGGTTTCACCATCAATTCACCATCATGCCATAGTTAAATGGAAGAAATATGACATGATCTTTTTAAAAGATTTGTTTATTAATTTGAAAGGCAGAATTACAGAGAGGAGTGGAGAGAGAGACAGAGACAGAGAGACAGAGAAATTTTCCATCTGCTGGTTCACTTCCCAGATAGCTACAACAGTAAGGGCTTGGCCAGGCTGGAGCCAGGAGCCAGTAGTTTCACCTGGGTCTCCTATGTGGGTGCAAGGTACCATCTCCCACTGCTTTTCCTAAGCCATTTTCAGGGAGCTGGATTGGAAGTGGAGCAGTCAGGGCATGAACCTGCATCCGTATGAGATGCTGGTATTACAGGTGGCTGCTTTACCTGTTACACAACAACCACCCCAAGACAGAAATCTTGGCTCCAAATTACTCCTAACCTAGACCATGAGAAAAGTTAGATCTACAATTCTAAAAATAGCTACATCCTATGCCTTAATATGCTCAAATAAATGGTACATTGATTGGGAGAGGAAGGTGATACATTAAAAGATAATTTGCAGAACAAATTTTTGGACAACATTTATTAAGTAATAGAGGTATGGTTTTGACTGGTCTATTCAATGGCTGCAAAGACGGGGGCAGGGGTAGGCCAAGACCAGGAGCCTGGATCTCCATCCACATCTCCCACTTGGATGGCAGGCGTCAGCACTCACACTGTCTTCTGTTGCCTTCTTGTGCACATTAGCAGGGAGCTGGATGGGAAGTGGAGCAGCCAGGAACTCTGGGTGGTGCTCATATGGGATGCCAGTGTTGCACAAGGTGGCTCAACCTGCTGAGCCGCAATGGCAACACTGACATGCTGATGCTAAGGCTCACAGGCTCCATTCTCTGACAAGCCTCTCCATGTGAGTGTTCCTTCCTGCTTCAGACCCTGGATAAAACAGAACAGGTTGTTGTTTGCTCAGATCACCTTCCTCACTCTACCTCAGTGAAACCTGAGAATCACAGTGGACCCTTTCCAGCTCTTCCTACTCTATGGCTGATTAATCATCCAAATCTATTAACGTTCCCCCTGGATTGCAGTTGACCAGTTATTTACTTTTGCTTGCATCCAGCTCTTTAGTTACAGAATGCAGATAACCATTGCCAATCCCACAAAGGAAACTGTGAGGAATAAAAAGTTCAGACAGTGAGTTCTTCTTTGCAGAGGAGACAGTACACACGGCCAAACAAGACTCCCAACCCTAGAGTCTGCTGAGCGTGGCCCTCTGGTCTTGGAGATGTAACTTAATCTCTCTGGGTCTAACATAATATAGGGGCAGTTTAAATCAGGAATACCATGGGATGGTAGCAAGCATTAAAAAACATGATGTCTGCTAAATGCCTCTAAGAAGGCATGGAGCAGAGTAAGAACGCAGAAAACGGTGCCTGCTTCCTCTTCCTGAGGCTCTGTATTTCACAGTTTCAGTTACTCACTGTCAGCCACAGTCTGAAGATATTAAGTGGAAGGGTTGGTGCTGTGGCATAGTAGGTTAAGCCTACTCCTGCAGTGCCACTGTCCCATATGGGTGTTGGTTCATGTCCCGGCTGCTCCTCTTCCCATCCAGCTCTCTGCTTATGGCCAGGTAAAGAAGAGTAAGATGGCCCAAGTGCTTGGGGCCCTGTACCCACATGGGAGACCCAGAACAAGCTCCTGGCTCCTGGCTTCAGGTAAGTCCAATTCTGGCTGTTGCAGCCACTTGGGGAGCGAACCAGAAGATGGAATACCTCTTTCTATATCTCTTCCTCTCTCTGTAACTCTGCCCTCAAATAAATAAATAAATAAATAAAAAGATATTAATTGAAAAGTTCCAGAAATAAACAGCTAATCATTTTGAAATTGTGCATTACTCTGAAATATTATGAAATCCTACATGCTGTGCTTTTACTGTCCCTGAGATATCAATTATTTCTTTGTTAGGGTATCCATGCTGCACATACTACCTGCCCATTAATCACTTAGTAACCAACTTGGTTATCACATCAGTTGTCATGGAATCACAGTACATGTGTTCAAAGTAACCTTTATTTTACTTAACAAAGCATAGGTGTAGTGATATGTATTCAGATATGTCAAAGAGAAGAGGTGAAGTGCTTCCTTTAAGTGAAAAGCTGAAAGTTCTCTGGTTAATAAGGAAAGAAAAAAAATCATATGCTGAGATCATATGCTTAGAGGTTGCTAAGATCTATGGTTAAGATAGATCATCCATCCACAAAACCGTGAAGAAGGAAAAAGAAAAGTGTGTTAGTTTGGCTACCACAGCTCAGACTGAAAAAGTTACAACCACAGTGCATGGCAAGTGCGTAGTTACGATGGGAAAGGCATTAAAATTGTGTATGTACCTAGGAGAAAACCTAAGCATGTACTCATATAGGGTTGGGTATTACCCATTGTTTCAAGCATCCATGGAGGGTCCTGGGACATGTTCCAGGGAGTCTATGGGACACATTCTATGTACCTTGCTCTCTCAGAGGTAGAAAAGAGCCACTGTCCCCCGTCCTGCATCTCAGAGGGGGACACATGGCCACCTCCTGCATCCCCATCACCATGAATTCACAGGTGTGTCTCTAGCTCCTTTATGTCCTGGCCGTAAGAAAGAGGGGGAGCTTGGTGCCCATGAATTTTTCTGAGCACTGAGTCTGCACATTATCAAAAGACACATATTAATAGGCACTTAATGCCATTCCTTATTTTATATTGCTTCTAAAGGAAACACAATCTTGGCATTGGTCGTGACATGGTGAACCCTGACTGATGCTGTTTCCACTGGTCACTTTAAACAGACAAATCCCCTTCACATTAGGTCAATTTCCAGTGAAGTAAAGGACAAATTGCAAACTTTCACAGGACAATGAGGACGTACTCAAACACTAGATCATCTCAGGGCATGAGAGTTATGAAGACATTCCAAAGAGTTCGTGGGAAAATGGACATTGATGTTAGTTGATTGAAGTCCTTGTATAGCTTTTTCAGAATCTGTATTTTCCATGAAATCTTTGAAGACCCTCTGTCACTCTCACATGGATGCTTGCTCCCCTGTTTTGCTTCTCCTTCAAGCTTACGGCTTTTGACCGTTTCCAAGAGAAGAGTATGTTGCAGATTCAGGGACCATGTCCACATCAGGCCCTATGATGCAAAGGCACAGTAGAAGCGTGGTTTTCTTAAGTGCTGCACGGCTTCCCAAAGGGCCTGAATTCAAGATTCCTGAACTCATTTATGCTCCGAATATCTGGTATATTTGATGAAAAAGAAATCAGAGTCATTACCTACATAAATTTGGAAAGAATAAAAGAATGATCTTATCTTTGAATAAAGTCAACTTGCATTTATCCTAATATTCAGCTCTCTACAAAATGCATTTTCTGTGGCTGTTGATGGCATGCATATCCACAAGGAAAATCTAAGAAAGCCCATTCAGCAAGAATTGCAACTGTGGCTTGAAAAAGAGCAAATATGCTTATAAAATTTCCTGAAAAAGGCCAACTGGCTAGGGGACCCTCACATCCTCTCTCCACAGTGAATATCAGTTAAGCCTCATGGTTTTGCCATCTTCTCCTAACACAAACATCCAGTATAATTATGCTGCCAGACTGTGCTGCCATCGGCAGGCCTTCTGCTCTGCGGTGGCCATTCTCTTCCCCCAGGTCTGGGCAGCCAGATCTTATGCGAGGCCCGGAAGGCCGTAGCTATGAAACTTGCCTATTCTTAGTTCCAGATGGCAAGGAGGTGGCAATCATTAAAAAGAGATCATTGCTAATAATATGTTTAGAACATTCAGCCCTTGGTCTGGCTTCCCTTTTCAGCCCTCATGAAAGAGTAATATAAACCAGCCCTACACTATTTGACTTCTTTAAAATCATGCCAGATAATCCCCAAGAACAGCTCGAGCAAGAGGATAAGTGTTGATTTGAGAAAACTATCCCCTTATCCGCCACTCTCCTTCTTTTAGTGTTTTGATGAGTTTGCAGTGATTATTTGTTAAGTGCTGGAAACCCATGAGCAGGTGCCATGGCACCCACCCTCGAAGAGCTGACAGTCTAGTGGGGGTGGGCCGAAAGGAAGAGCCGCTGCAAAGTGGTTGAGTAAGGGATATAGGAACACACAGAGAGGCATTGAGTCCGACTGGGAAGGAGTCAAGGATGGCTTACTTGGAGACGTGCAAGCTAAATTGTGACTTCAAAGATGTAAAGGAGAGCCAGAGAGAAAAAAGGAATATTCCAGGTATACAGTGAGCTTGTGCAGAAGCCTCAATGTGAGAGAGAGCAAAGCATTACTTTGTGCCAAGCAGAGATCATTCTGTTACTGATGGAAGAAATGTAATGCTTGCACAATGCTTTCAGAAACCTCATTGGAAAGTAAAAATAGGTAGCGGTCTTCTGCAGGTAGTATGAAGGCATGTGAAGGAACCTGGAGTCAGCCTGCTTGCACATTGGCAGGGAGGATATGGAGTTTGCTAGATTTACATTTCAGACACAGCACTATGCAGAAGGGGTGGCAGGGCATAGGACTGAAAGTTGGGATGCCAATGGGAGGCTGTCGTTAAACTTGAGATAAGTGAATGGTATTCTGAGCTAAGGTGGCAACAGATGATGAGCAGACACAGACCGGGTTCAAGGTGTCCAATCATACCCCCAGATGTGAACATCCTGGTTGCAAGAAGATCCTTCCATGAAGACTGGCTTCATGCTATTTTGGGGGATGATGAGATTCAGAAAATAAGCACAGACAGTCCCCTCCTTACAATGGACTATCTGTTGACTTCATGATGGTCTAAAAGCGATACTCATTCAGTAGAAATTACACTTGTGTTTTGAATTTTGATCTTTTCCCAGACTGGTGTTATGTGATCTGATTCTCCCTGGTGATGCTGAGCACAAACTCGGTGGTGGAGACAATCAATGCTCTACAGGGTGGTTGGTTCATTGAGATATTAAATGCATTTTCAATTTGTGATATTTTTAATTTATCATGGTTTGATTGAGATTGAGGAGCAGTTGGATCACTAGAGGTGTGTTTCTGTACATGTTAGGTGTTGCCCGAATATCAGTTGAAGGAGTCTGCTTTGTGATTCTCAAATGGGAAAAAGTTAAAGTGATTGGATTTGGGAGATAGTACTGGCATCTTTGCACAGATATAACATTTTCTTGAACGCTGTAGTTTTTAAACAGATCTTGAAGTTAGGTAGAATTAGCTCTTCAGGTTTGTGTTTCAAAATTGTTTTGATTATTTCAGTCTTTGTGTTTCCTGTGAATTTTACAATTAGTTTATCCATCAAAAAAATACTACTAGGGGTTTGATAATGATTGCATGATGCTAAATGGTAAAATTTTCCGGGCATTCAATGATTGAGAAAATTTGCCATTTTGAGGAAATTACTTGAGGATTTACACCAGCAAAAATCGACATAGATCAAAGAGAGGAAATCATGGAAGGCAGGAAACAGTGATAAACTCTGAGACTCTGTGGTGTCCACAGGGCCTAAAAAAAGCATCTGGTCTCAATTGTGGCAAGAGGTCAGAGGGGTGGAGAGACGTCCCCAGGAGGAAGCGGATTCCATGCAGTGGCAGAAAACCTAAGGAAAAGGCTGAAGTATTTTGAAGGTAGAGTAGAGGCACATTACATTTTGGGAAATCAGAAACAAGAAAGGAATTTAGAGACTTCTGGCCAGGCTAGGAGAAAAGAATATGAGAAATCTGCGGTTGGATTGTGAAACAAAATTTTAAAATGGTATTTTTAAAAAAGCTATTGTTAGAGTATAAGAAAATAAAACCCACTTAACCTGATTCAAGACATATTCTACTTTGTGTGGTTCACAGATCATTCTGTTATTGTTGGAAGAAAGGGAGAAACACAATGCTTGCACAAGACTGGGCTAACCAGTGAAGAATCAGTAACACATAATGTGTCTTTACTCAGTGCCATGGGTTGCTTATATAATCTTCAAAGCAACCTCAAGAAATAGATATTACCTTATTGCTTTTATTTATTTTCTTAAAGATTTATCTATTAATTTAATTTGAAAGGCACAGTGTGGGGGGAGGGGGAGAGAGAGAGAGAGAGAGAGAGAGAATCTTCCATCCACTTTGGTTCACTCTCCAAATGGCTGCAATAACCAAGGCTAGGCCATACTGAAGCCAGGAGCCAGGAACTCCATCTAGGTCTCCCATATGGGTGGCAGGAACTCAAGTACTCGGGCCACCATTTGCTGGTTCCCAGGCATGTTAGCAGGGAGCTGGATCAGAAACAGAGCATCCTGCTTCTTCCCCATGTTGCAAAAAGAAGGTACCTCTTCCGCCATTTGAGGCCAGTAAAGGTACTTGAAGATGTGCATCTGTGTTCCCTGACACTGGGGCTGCAGAGTCTGATGTGTGACACAGGCCTGGGAAAATGGAGCTGACCGAGAAGGGGAGAGATGAATGGTCGAGAGTGGGTTGCCTTTCTCCCAGTGGCAAAGGAAACAGTGTAGGTTTTTCTTGGAGCTGAGTATGTGTCTAACAGAATGGAGCCACCTTGGAGTTGGTTTTCAAAGGGTTCCTGGCCAAGAAGATGTTTGCAGCACAGGAAGGAGTCCATTAAAGTTGCACTACACAAATCCAAACTCTCTCTGAGTCACAGGCACCCGCTTTGGAATATCCGGAGGTCTATGGGAGAACCACAAATAACGCCACATCTGAAGAATCCGTCTGGACTCTCTTTTCAATATACGATGTTGGAGGAGTTGGATAGCCACATGCAGAAACATGAAACTAGGCCCCATCTTTCACCCTACAAAGTCAGCGCAGAGTGAATTAGACATCGAAATCTAAGTCCTGAAACTATGAAACTACGAGATAAAACATGGGCGGAATGCTTTTGAACATTCGAACGGGCAACGGCTGCTCTAAGACTATACCCCAAAAGCACAGGAAATAGAATACGGGATTTCATCAAACTAAAAATTTTCTGCAGAGTAAAGGAAGCAGTAAACAGAATGCGGAGACAACACACAGGGTGGAACAAACATTTGTAAGCTGTACAGCTGATAAGGGAGTAATAACCGGACTATCTAAGGAACTCAAACAACTCGATAACAAAATAAGACCAAATCAATTCAATAAAAATTAGAAGTAGATCTAAAACTACATTTTTCATAATAAGACATATAAATGACTACATGGGAAAAAAGTGCTCGACATCATTAATCATCAGGGACATGCAAATCAGGACTACAATGGGGTATCACTTCACTTCATTTACAATGGCTGCCACCCAAAATCAAAAGATGACAAATATTGATGAGAATGTAGGGAAAGGGAACCCCTAGGCACTGTTTATGTGAACATGAATTTGGACAGCCGTTGTGGAAACAGAATGGAGTTTCCTCAAAAAATTAAAACTGTAACTACCATTTGACCCAACAACCCCACTGATGGGTATACAAAAAAAAAAAAAAGTGAAATCCCACTGCTGAAGACATCTGTATGGAATTTATTGCTGAAACGAAGACAACCTGCGTGGCCAGCAGCTGAGGAACGGATAAAGAAAACGTGGTGCCTAGACACAATGGAACACTGTTCAGTCAGAAAAGGCTGAAATGCTGTCGGTCACAACAACGTGGATGGAATCGGAGGTCATTCCGTTGAGTGAAATAAGCCAGGCACGGGAAGACAAATATTGCATGAGCCCACGCGTCTGTAGAACTGTTGATCTCAGGGAAGTTGAGAATCTGATGGTGGTTACCAGAGACCAGAGAGAGAAGAATGGGAAAAGGTGATTCATGGGTACCAGGCTACCATAAGACTGAAAAGGTTTTGCCTTCCATTTTGCAGTGGAGTGACTACAGATGACAACCATGCACTGTGTATTTTTTTTCTTAAACAGGCACAAGGAAGACTTTTGAATGTCTCACCAAAATAAAATGATGTCTGAGGAAACATATATTCAAATGAATCTGGACATTATACAATGTATGTATGTTTTGAACTCCATAGATATGTATAATTTTTATGTATAAGTTAATTCTCTCTATTTTTAAAGTATCGGTCCAAGGAATCTGCCACAGTCAGAGGGCTCCAGGATGCCTTATAACTTTGCCATCACACTAACCCCCCCCCCTTTTTTTTTGACAGGCAGAGTGGACAGTGAGAGAGAGAGAGACAGAGAGAAAGGTCTTTCTTGGTTCACCCTCCAATGGCCGCCACGGCCTGCGCACTGCGCTGATCTGAAGCCAGGAGCCACGTACTTAACCTGGTCTCCCATGGGGTGCAGGGCCCAAGCACTTGGGCCATCCTCCACTGCACTCCCGGGCCACAGCAGAGAGCTGGCCTGGAAGAGGGGCAACCAGGACAGAATCCGGCTCCCCGACCGGGACTAGAACCCGGGGTGCTGGCGCTGCAAGGCGGAGGATTAGCCTATTGAGCCACGGCGCTGGCCACCCCTTTTCTACTCTTTCTCCCTCCACCCCCAGAACCAAGAGCCGCTGCCAAGGATCGAGGGAGGCGTGGAGCTGGCGATCAGTGAAGAAGCTGTCCGTCTCCTGCCTCTGTTCTGGGCTTCCTGACCCGAAGCAAGCTCTCAATCTATTTTGCACTGCTAAGACAGAATAACACCAACTGGGGAACTGCATAGCAGAAGACAGAAGAGCAGAAGAGGGAGGAAGTGGCTCCACCCAGCCCTTCCCTAACCCCTAATGGCCGTCATCCATTCATGATGGCAGAGCTGCCAAGATCCACACATCTCCCAAGAGGCCCCACCTCCCAACAACTGTGCACTGACGATTGCATTTCCAAATGTGGGCAACACATCGTGACCCTCGGACAAGCCGAGCTGAGGGAGGGGGAGGGTTTTACACTTGAGTGAGAATTGAAATTTTGAAATTATTCTGGATTAGAGCTATGCGTTTATTAAGTCAGATCTGAGGGTTTTTTTTTAATATATATTATGAGAATCACCCATGTGAGATTACAGTGAGGCCTGTAGAAAAAAATTTTCCATAGAACAAGTTTAATGGGAAGTGGTAAAAAATAAAAAAGAATAAGGTTGAGTCCAGCCTACTGAACTCCACTAAGTCTAGCTCATTTCATTAGATAAAATAATTTGCTTGAATTATTGTTGCTAATTTAAGTTTGTGAGTATGTGTGTGTGTGTGTGTATGCACATGAGACCACTGAGAAGTTTGTCTGATTTCAGTAGTTATTATTAGTTACCAAGTTCAAATCTTATTTTTTTCTTACACTTTTAAATTCTGCTTATAAACTCTATTATTCTATTTAGTCTCCTAGGAATTTTTAACATTCACTATTAAAGATTTTGTGATTAATACATGGGTTAAATTATAAGCTTAAATAATTTAATTCCCTTGAATATTTTAGACTGTATATTTAAATTTGATATATTTTATTTCCTCCTTAAGTGCTTTTATTGTCTAAGCTAACAAACAAAGGCTTCCTATAAACCTAATAACATTACAAATATAATGAACTTTGTGTGCTCCTAAATGTCCCCATAGAGTTCATAAACTTAGAAAGACTTAAAATTAGAATCACAAGCTATAATGAAATATTTAATTACACATTGAAATTTGCAATTATTGGGCAGCCACTCCAGAAGCCAGATTTTCATAAACACAACAAGTTCATATACAGCAAAATGTTAAAACTACAGAGTTCCTTTTCCCTCTGTATTTGGATGCTGAAGTCTAACTCAGGGGCTCGTAAGATGCTCACTACCAAGGAAGATGCGTGGGCCCCTGAGTAACATGTGAACTGAACAGGCGATCTCCGATGTGTGTGGGATACAGGGGTAGACATTCAGGAAAATTCTTTGTGCAATTCAAGACACTACTGCCTTATTCCTGTATCATGTGGGGTTGCTTTCTCAGCATGCTTGGAGTTGCAAAAGGAAAAAAAAATAATAATCCAGCTGGGATGTGGATGGAATTCTTCTCGGCCGCTTTGATGCGTGGCATGAGAACCCGTTGATTGTCACGGCACAGACTCCACACCTCAAAGGGAGTTTTCAACGTGGCCCAAGACCTCCAGCCTCCGCCCTCACACATCGCCTTGTTCTTTTCTCTGCTCACGGACATCTGCAGCTTGGACCGAGGTTGATTACCTCATTAGATTTTCGATTTCCTTGCGTCTTAAGTTGTGTAGGTGTGTTTTCTGCCTGCTTCTAAACGCCTTTGAACTTGACAGAAGTCTGCATTCTTTCATCACCCCAGACCACCCAGCGCTTACAGATATTAAAACGATAACTAATTATATATTTCGTATCTCATGTAGCTACGAGTTCATTCTGCTAACAGTGTGTATGATGAAAACTCAAAGAAAAGTAAATAAAAACAGGAAGGTAGACTCAGTTTGTTATTCTGTGTTTTCCATTGAATAATCACAGGAAGCAGGCTGCACGATAATGTTTATTTGCAATATTATAGGTGCGCATATTTGTGTGTAAAAAGACTTAAAGAACTTATCCTTGAACATTGAATTACTGAGTAACAGAATTAAAACTCAGACCTAGTCCTGATTACAAGTATACTATTATGAAGGTGTTTCACAAAATTCATGGAAAAGTGGAATTAAAAGATATCTTTATCTTGGTGCAAGAACATTTTGAAATCCATGCATAATTTTCCCCCCTACAATGTGCATTTTCCATGAAGTTTTTGAAGTACTGTCACATTCCATTGTATCTCCTTGCCTCTCCTAAAAAGTTCAGCAAAAGAGACAATAAACACTGAAAGTTTTCCAATATTTTTAAACTTCATTTAAAAAATAGGAAAACAGCTTCAGAAAAAGGTGTGTGTTGTTCTTGTTAAGTCTGTACCCCCAATTTCACTTCCTTGCGCACATGCGATGGGAGAGAAGGGTGCCTCTGTTACCATGTCCTTGATCATCCATCTAGGACATGTTCATGGAGAGTCGGTAGTTTCTACTTCATGGGGCTGGCATTGCAGTACAGCAGGTTAAGACATCATTAACACACCTGCATCCCCATCAGAGTGCCATTTCGAGTCCCGGCTGCTTGGCTTCTGATCCAGATCCCTGCTAATGAGCCTGGGAAGGAAGCAGAAGATGGCCCAAGTCCTTACACCCTGTCCCCCCAGATGGAGTTCCAAGCTCCAGCCTTCAGTCTGACCCAGACCTAGATGTCTCAGCCATTTGGGGAAGATCTCCCTCCCTCTCTCTCTTTCTCTCTCCTGGCCCCATCACTCTGCCTTTCAAATAAATAAAATAAATATTTTTTTTTAAGTAATCACTGGCATTTTTTTTTTCTGTATTCCAAACCTTGTAGAAACTTCTCAGAGTAAATCCTTAGAGGCCCTTCTAGAAGTCTGGCCCACGCCACAGTTGGTATTGGCTACCACTGTCCCCTGTGGGATGGAGTAAAACCTGCAAGGCAAAGTGCTCTTTTCATAGATCTGATATTCATATCCCCTTTACCCATTTTTCAAAGCGCTGGACCTGTTCCTTCCCATCAAATCTTGCATGGAAAGTCAGTATTTAAAGAGCTAAATGCTATGGTTCTGGTTTAAATACCATTAGAAATCTGATTCTTTTTCCTTCTCTGCTCTTCCACAGACAATCCGTAGGCACTTGCTCGGCACCCATGATGCTTCAGAAGGTAATATTTAAAAATCAGCCTCTTTCTAAGCGTAGCATTTTTCCAGAAAAAAAAAAAAAAAGACAAGGATGACTTCTTAGAGGATATTTTTTTTCTCTAAAGAGGAAGAAACTTGAGCACGATTATCCATAGAGGCACACATCATTCTGACTGGGGCCCCGCCATCTAATATTGGAAACAATAGCAGCATTGTTCAGCCACACAGAGGGCTCATGTGATGTTCGCCAGATGCAGCACATCTCAGCCATTTTGTCTAAGGCAAATATATATTTGTCAGAGAATAATTGGTAAGTAGGGCTGGTAGACTGGAGTCTCGGTCCGAGAACTTTTCCCTCCACTCTGTTTTATCTCTAATCCCAACTGCGGTTTTTGCAGGTTGGGCGAGCAGACCAGAACAAAGCAGGCTAGTCTGATGACTCCCTCATTCCGCTTTTCTCACCAAATCTTCCTTGGCTGTCACGCATCCGATGGAGAAATAACACAGCAGACGGAAAGTGCGTGCAGGGCAACTTTGTCGGCTAACATGGCCTTGTGGAGACCCAGACTCTGCAATGCTTGAACGCTCAATCCACATGTAATTTATATTACAGTTATGGATTGCTTCTGCTACCTCCGAATTGTGAAAACAGACTTGGAAGTCATCAAGCGAAAAGGTAGGGCCGATTATTATAGCGCTTACGCTCTCCAATAGTTTGTGGTTTTCCTTTCACATAAACTTAGGAGTTGAAACCCAAGGCCAAGTGGGAACCACAGCCATTAAAAAAAAAAACAGGGGCATCTATTTTATTCTCTCAAACCGTATTGAAGAGCTTTGACTCTATTATTCACCCAAACTCCACCCCCTTAAAATTTCAACTCCAAATCCCCTTAAAGATTAACAAGCTGACAAAGCTTGCTAATGTCAAAGGGAGGTAAGCAGCTCCCTGCTAGCTGCCGGAAATGGACTCCAGACTTCCTCTCTCTTCAGCAAAGGACACTATGTAACTGTTCAAAAATGCGAAGGCTTCGGAAGGCATGATGACTATTACAGGAACGAGACACTGGCTTCTCCCGCACCCAGGTAGCAACGTGCAGCCAATGAATCAGACCTCAGTCCGGCCTGATGTTCAACAGGAAGATGATTTATAACGGGACACAGGAGCAGCCGGAAGATACACCTTAGAGGCTGGATAAGCCACAGCAGCTGGGCATAGGTTGTGACACTTCTCTCCCCCTCCAGGTCACCCTGTCCCTGCAGCCCGTGGGGAGAGCAGGTCTTGGAGAGGGCGGCCTGGTGATGCAAGCTTACCCACAGCTGGGGCCATGGCATGTCTTTCTGAGACCCAGGTCAACCCAGAGGAAATGTACCAGCAGGAAACACGCTCAGAGGAATTCTGCAAACTGCAAAGAGAAAAAAAAAAGTCCCAGGATATAGAGAAAGTATTCCCTCCTTCCTGTTTTTATTTGGGAGTGGGGAAATGATCATTTAAAGAACATTCTTTATATTTATCTCAAACAGTATATAATATACTTTGTGTATAATATACCACAGTGTATAATATACTTTGGACTATAGTCATGATATTATTTTTGGTAGCATAGATATATAAAGAGGTACTTTAGACAGTGCATGGAAAAATGGATTTGAAAGATAAATTTCACTGGTGCAAAAATCATGAGATCCATGCATATGAATATGTTCCATTTACGTATCATAAATACTCATATACACCATACTTACTAACATAGCAGTAGACTTGTTATATAATACTTTTGCTCTGATAAACAATGTATGTTTAAATAACGCACAATTACAAAATACATGAAATCTGTGAACACAAATTACAATATGAAGAACATTACAAAGTAGTGAACTGTACGTATTTTATTCTTAGAGTAGCCTTAGACTTTTTCTATAGAAAAAAAAACATGATATTTTACTGCCTTCTTGTTTTCCACATTTTAACAGAAAACGCACCTGTGTGGCTTAGAAACATGGGTCAAGCACCATAGCCAGGCATCTCTGCTGTATTTCTTCCTTCTCTGTTCCTTCCCACCTTCCTTCTTTCCCTTCCTGAAAAAGAGAAAGAAATTTTTCTCTCTTCTGCTCATACAACACTTCTGGCAACAAACGTGAGATTTCTTTGCACCCCCCTCCAACCGATTCTCCAGTTCTTGGCCAACACTGATTGGTGTCTCACAATTTAGCTTCATTGTGACACCATCTTCCTGAGGTTAGCACAGACCCCACCGGTGAAGGGCTCAGCCTCTTGAGATTGCCCCCACTTGACATGAGTCCCGGTGCAGGTAGTCACCTGTGCTCTGACCAACCAGTGATAAATCAGAGGTTCCCATGACCCCTTCCTCAAGGTCACTGATTTGCTAAAATGGTTCAGAGAACTCAAGAAAACAATTTTGCTTATTCGATTACAGGTTTGTTTTTCTTTGTAATAAAAGGATGCAACTCAGGCAGATGGATAGGATGCACAGAGCAGGGTGTGAGAAAGTGGCATACAGCTGCTGTGTCCCCTGTAGATAACATACTCCTAGGACCTCCAGAAGTTCTCCAATCCACAACCTCTTTTTATTTTTTAAAAGATTTATTTCTTTTTTTTTTAATTTTTTTTTGACAGGCAGAGTGGACAGTGAGAGAGAGAGACAGAGAGAGAGAAAGGTCTTCCTTTTTTACCGTTGGTTCACCCTTCAATGGCCGCTGCGGCTGGCGTGCTGCGCTGATCCGAAGCCAGGAGCCAGGTGCTTATCCTGGTCTCCCATGGGGTGCAGGGCCCAAGCACTTGGGCCATCCTCCACTGCACTCCCTGGCCACAGCAGAGAGCTGGCCTGGAAGAGGGGCAACCGGGACAGAATCCGACGCCCCGACCGGGACTAGAACCCGGTGTGCCGGCGCCGCAGGCGGAGGATTAGCCTAGAGTGGGGATAAGAGAGGGAAGAGATGTACAATTTGGGACATGCTCAAGCTGACTTGCCCCAAATGGTAGAGTTAGAAACATACCAGGGGACTCCAATTTAATCCCATCAAGGTGGCATGTACCAATGCCATCTCACCAGTCCAAGTGATCAATTTCAGTTCACAATTGATCATAATGAAAGGACTAAGAGTCAAAGGGAGCACATAAACAAGTCTAGTACCTGCTAATACTAACCGATAGAATAAATAAAGGGGAGAGTGATCCAACATGGGAAGCGAAATACTCAGCAGACTCATAGAATGGCGGATGTCCTAAACAGCACTCTGGCCTCAGAATCAGCCCTAAAGGCATTCCGATCTGGCTGAAAAGCCCATGAGAGTATTTCAGGCATGGAAAGACAAGACACTCTGGCAAAAAAAAACAAAAAAACAAAAAAACACACACACCTAAATGAAAGATCTCTGTGAGTGAGATCCCAGTGGAAAGAACAGGTCTTCAAAGAAGGAGGTACCTTTCTCTGAAGGGAGGAGAGAACCTCCACTTTGACTATGACCTTGTCTAAACAAGATAAGAGTCGGAGAACTCAGAGGGCTTCCATAGCCTTGGAAACTCATGACTGGTGCATAGGGAGATTACTGATGCCATAAACAGGAGTGTCAATTTGTAAAGTCAACAACAAGAGTCACTGCGCACTTACTCCTCATGTAGGATCTCTGTCCTTAATGTGCTGTACATTGAGGCTTAATGCTATAACGAGTACTCAAACAGTATATTTCACTTTGTGTTTCTATGGGGGTGCAAACTGTTGAAATCTTTACTTAATGTATACTAAACTGATCTTCTGTTAAAAAAAAAAAAAAGAAGAAATTATCAATTCCCAACTTGACTCTCACTGGGATTAAACATGACAATAGGTCTGATCTGATTTCATTATCATTTAAAAAATCATCTATTATTTTTCACTTTATGTTTCTGTGTGGGAGCAAACTGTTGAAATCTTTACTTAATGTATGCTAAACTGATCTTCTGTATATAAAGAGAATCGAAAATGAATCTTGATGTGAATGGAAGAGGAGAGGGAGTGGGAAAGGGGAGGGTTGTGGGTGGGAGGGACGTTATGGGGGGGAAGCCATTGTAATCCATAAGCCGTACTTTGGAAATTTATATTCATTAAATAAAAGTTAAAAAATAAAAGATTTATTTCTTTATTTCAAAGTCAGAGGTGGTAGGGGGGACACCACACACACACACACACACACACACAAATGGCCACAACAGCCCAGCTTGAGTCAGGCTCAAGTCAGGAGAGAGGAACTCCGTCCAGGTCTCCCACGTTGGTGCAGGGGCCCAAGCACTTGGGCCATCTTCTGCTGCTTTCCGGGGTGCATTAGCAGGGAACTGGATTGAAGTGAAGCAACTGAGACTCAGACTGACATTCTTGTGGGCTGCCAGCATTATAGGTGACATCTCAGCTCCTGTGCCACAACCCATGCTCTCTTCAGTCGGGTCTTTATGCAGGCTATGTGACACTGGCAGAAATGATGGTTAACTCAGCCTTCACCTCTGTCCCCTTCCTGGAGGATGGAGGCTAACCCAGGTAATTCCAACTTGTGATCAATGAACCTGCATCCTGATGTGTTCGAGGGCCCCATTGAGAACCATCTCATGAAGGCAGAAGATGCTCTTAGCATGCTTATCACTTAGAAAATCACAAGCACATTAGGGCCTCTGTGCCAGGAACTGGTGACAAACACCAAATGCTGTCATACCTGAAAATTCATGGGGACTGGTTCCAGGATCCATCATCGGTACCCAAATTTCCAGATGCTCAAATCTTTTCTATAAAATGGCACAGTCTTAGCACGTAACCTATGCATATCATCCCACATATTTTCAATCATCTGTAGCTTGCTTATAACATCTATGTAAATAGCTGTTACATTGTATTTTTAAGGACATTAAAAAGGTCATCTCTTTCTACCTCTACTGCAGAAAACTGGGCTATGGCTAACAACTCAGTGCTGTTCTATACTCTAGGATGATACTCTCTAAATAAGTTCATGGTTTGCTTTAATAAGGTATCATCACTAAATTACTATTCAGATTAAACGTTTGCAATTAAAATTATCTTTTAAAGTTCACAGGGAAGGTAGGAAATTTTGTCTTATGAAAGAAACAATCTATTACATTCTTCTGTAAAGAAAGTGAGGACCAAGGTAGGTAGAAACCACTCCTCTTCAACATTAAATACTTAAAAGATGTTGGAGAAATTCCTAAGAGTTTCAAGAGGAGAAGAGAAACCTCTAAATTCCTGAACCAAAAAAATATTATTGTGTGAAGATAAAAGGAAGAATTTACAGATACGCAAGTGCTTATGAAGTGTACAGCCTTGCATACCTATCTCATTACCCAAAGATGAACTCAAATTTCATAAGAAACTTGAACATGTGAAAATGCAGATTCAGTCATTAAAAGTAGAATAAAAAACTAGCAATGAAACATGAAATTGTTTATATATGTATCTAGGTTGTAATGAATTTACAATACAGTTACAAAGCAGCAGAAAAAGGCCATATGTCAGGTTCAAAGAAAAGACTAGATTTAAAATGAGAGAAATAGTAGCAATTGGCTTGTGAAATCTACTACACATAATGTGGGAGGTGGAAAAAGAGTTTCCTATCTTTACCTCTTGAATTGAAGGGAAGCATCAAGATGATTTCCAACTTGATTGACAATTGGAAGGATGCTGTTTCTTCAAATTAAGACTGTTGAATTAAGAAAAGGACTTCTATTTCATAAATCCATAAAAAATAAATAAACATAGTTTCTATAGCAAAAGATAGGAAAAGAAGTACAACTTGTAAGCACATAAAGAGAATATAAAGGAACATGGCATGTAAACAGTAACGTAGATTGGAAACTGATTAAAAAGACAGAGACCATCAGCCAGAAACTGACGGCATTCTGTGGACCAGCGCACTCTGAAAATGAAGAAATGTAGAAAAGTTCACATTGGAAGGATTGGAAATATACCAGACAGACAAGCACAAGCTTAAAAAAAAAAAGTATCATAATGTTAATACCAGAAGACATAAAATTCAGAGCAACATTAAGACTTAAAATATACAAAATGAATTCCAGGTTTTAAAAAATTATTTCGGTTGGAGTTCTGCAATGGGTTCTGTTCCCAATGAAAATGGCCAAATCAATGTATCGGAGAAAATTGTCTACACAGCCAGGACTTAGGGAAGGAAGTCACATACCTGACATTGGCATGAACACTGGGGGTGGGGCAGTGAGGAAGGTCTCCATGGGCAGCAACAGGACACCAACGTCCTACCGACGTATGTATAAGTGATCCAAGGAGAACAATATACAGGAAACAATGACACCAGTGACAAGACTGCGATCCCGGAAGGATGATTTTATTAAGATCGGAAGGCAATGGAAGATCCTTAAAGTGCTTGAGTTCAATTCTGAATGCATGAACCACATCCTTCCAAAATGAGGGTAAAATAAAGATGTTTCAGATAAATAGAAAACAGGAAATGTGTCAGAAAAAGACCTGAACCACAATATAGACTAAAAAGTGCTCTTTGGGCTAAAGGGAAATGGTACCAGATGCTAAATTGCATCTCCAGGGAAGTAAAAAGAACAGCAGCAAAACTAAGTATGGAGGAAGTCAAAACACAAAACTGACCGCAGGACATGGAAGTAGAGTATGTGGGAATGGCACAAAGCAGAGGGGTAAGTGGAGGTTCAGGGCAGTAAGGTTCTTACATAGTAAAGTGGTGTTAACTCTAAATAAGTCGCAACACATTAAGGAAGTAAGCATATTACAGTTCCTGGGAAAGTATAGAAAGGCTAAAACAATGAAGACAAATCAAGACAAATTGGAAGAAAATAACAGAAAATCAACACGTTAATACTTGGCTCTTTGGAAAAGATTAAATTAAATTGATATAGCCCCAGAAGTAATCAAGAAAAAGAAAAAACAGACATTGAACTTTCTAATGCATTCTAGCCCTGCAAAATGGGCATGGAGAAAATATCACATGGATATCCAGGAAGCAAAGGATATAGGGCGCATGCCTCCTCCCCTCTCTGTGTCTTGTCAAGGAAGCCATCATGAGTGGATCATGATCCTAGAGCTCCATCCAACCTAATCCAATCCAGTCACTTCCCAAAGCATCTGTTCTGGGCAGTTAGGGGAGTGAACCAGCAGATGGGCATCTCTCTCTCTCTCTCCTCACCCCTTCTCTCTCTGCTTCTCAGATAAATAAATAGTCTTCAACGATATCCCATTCCACGCCCACTGGAATATTTAATATAAAAATGCTGTCAACCACAAATGTTGATGAAGCTCTGAAGCAACTGAAACTTGATACTTTACTGGTAGGGATGCAGAATGTTCAAATGAATTCAGAAAATATGCTTGCTGCTTCTTTTAAAAACTAACCAGTTTGCTCCTCCTCCCCTTTAAAAAAAAAATAACCAATTTGATTCCCAGGTACTTCCCCAAGAAATTGCAAAGTATCTATTCCTACAAGGACTTTACTAGGTCAAGGAACTCATCCTCCTCTTGCTGTGTGTGTTGGTGTCAGATGGTCCACAGTTGCTCACTCTGAGAAAAATGCCCTTAGCTGATAGGTGCAACCTTATTGTAGAAGTTATACCGCCATCATCAGAAGGGGTCGACACTACTGATACAAAGGAAGGCAGGCCAGCACCCATGCCTCCAGGCTGATGCCTCACTTGATCACATCCTCACTCTGCCCCCTCCCCCATAGATTTCTCCTGAGAACACTCCTGCAATAAATTATCTTCCCCAGGAACTGTGTATCAGGCTCCGCTTCTAGGGAGTCTAAACAGGGTAACAGGTGACGACTCTGAGAATTCCTTTCACAAGAATGTTCACAGTTTATAATCTACACAAGCCAAAAATTGGAAGGAGGGGTACCCACAAACGTCCATATACTTTAGAATGCATAAACAAATTGTAATATGTCTTATGACTGAATGGAGTGTTATAGAACCAAATTGAATTACACTGTAATTGAGTTCCACTCATAGAATTGAATACCATTGAGTCATCAAAAGGGATAAACCATGGATACCTAGAACAATAAGGATGATTCTGAAAGACTAAAACCCTGTTCAATACGAATTTCATTTAACATACAAGGCTAATTTGTGATTGGGAAAATGCACCAAGCTAATGCCCAAAGAGAAAACTATGTGGTCTCCTAAATACTCCCCACTTCCATTAGTAATTAGAAGTAGACTGAAAAGTTAAGAGATGATGCTAAATTCTTCCTTCTCCTTCCCTCCCGAAGAACATGCACATGTATGTTTATGTTTGGCATGTATGTTATGTTATCTGAAAAAGTGTTCTATCACTCTTGAGTTAATTTTCATAAGCTTTTTCCCAAGCCTGCTTTAATGAGATATAATTTCTTTTTTTAGCACAGATGTCTTACTTCTTGGATCATTTCTTTTAATAATTTCTTTTTCCAGGATATTATCATTTTATTTATTTTTAATACTCAAGGTTTCTCTATGGTTTTCCCATGGTAACTTCCTCTTTCTTACTAGCAATGTTATCTCTCATTTTTATCTTGTTGGTATTTTTCAAATAGTTATTAAATTGATTTTATTACTTCCCTTTTTCTAATTATTTTTCTTTTTTATTTATTTGAAAGGCACAGTTACAGAAAGAGGGAGCAGAGGGAGGGAGAGGGAGAGAGAGAGAGGGGAGAAATGAGAGAGAGAGAGAGAGAGAGAGAGAGGAGAAGGGGGGAAGAGAGAGAGATAAAGAACCTTCATTCACTGGTTCATTCCCTAAATGCCCGCAACAGCCAAGGCTGGGCCAAGTTGGAGCTAAGAGCGAGAACTCCATCCAGGTCTCCCATGTGGGTGGTGGGGATCCAAATACTTGAGCCATTTTCTGCTGCTTTCCTGGCACATTAACTGGGAGCTGGATTAGAAAGAGAGTGTTTGGGACTCCAATAGGTGCTCCCAATGGATGCTGGCATCACAGGTAGCGGCCTACCCTTCCGTACCACAATGCTGGCCCTTCTAATTCTTTTTCTAATGTTATATTTTATTAATTTCTTTCTCTTGCATTTAGTCAATTTTGTCACCCAATTTCCATCTGACTGAATTGGACATTTAATTTCGTTTTTCCTATTCTTTTATGAAGTGAAAGTTTAAATTTATGATTTGCCTGCAAGTGTAGTTTTGTCTAAATTCTAATCTTTTGAAGGGAATTTTCTGTTTGTTTTCATTTAAATATTCTGTGATTGGGCTTTTTTTATTATCCTCTTTTCATGGTATTTATAAGTTCTCACCCCCCTCTCAGTTTCTAAATATTTGAGATTTGTTGCTGTGGCTTCAAATTTTGTTAATTTCTAGTTTTATTGCACTGTGGCCTCCTAAGGTAGCTTGCACATTCTTTTCTTCTTAGGAATCCTTGAAAGTTTTTTGTACAGTGGATTATGATCAATTTTCAAAATTGTCCCTGGGGCTTTGTAAAGAATATACATTCCCTGTTGGTTAAAGAGTTTGACATATCTAGTAAATCAACCTTATTTCTTTTATTATCCAATTATGCATGTTATGTCTACTTAACCAAATGTGGTGTGTTAAAATCATCAACATTCATATTTCTTTTAATGCTGTCTACACTTACAAGAGTTTTTACTTTATATGTTGTGACGACATTTCATTTGATGGATCAAGTTTCGTGGCAATTATTATATCTTTATTGTGGTTGATAATTATTATCTAATTGAATTGATTTATTTCCTCTTTGGTGCATTTCACCCTATATTTTGTGTTTTACGTTGTCTGAGGTAATGTTGTCACTTTTTCTTTTTGTTCAAACTTACTTAGTATGTCCTAGCATGCATATATATATATATATATATGTATATATGTATGTATGTATGTGCTATGTATGTTTTTTCTATGATACTGTGCTTTGGGTGTGTTTCTTACATTCACTACTTGGCTGAAATTCTTCAAATTAGTTTAAGTGTGCTTGCAATTAACATTGTTTTGGCTTTGAGATAATTTTAGATTACAGAAGAATTCACAGAGGTTACAGAAGTTCCTAAAAACTCTTCACCCAACTTCCCTAATAGTGACATCTGATGTCAGATACAATGGGAGGGAAATCAAGTACTACCTCCTAGAAGGAGGAGTACCAGAGTACTTCTGGACATATGTTAAAACCAATGTAGTAATTGATCAACACTATGGGGAGAACTTGGAAGCTATGCGAATATCTTCTTTAAAATATCCTTAAAGTTTCACCCGCTCATTCTATCATTCACCAATGGATCCTGCCTGTAGCAAGGATTACTTTCATATTTTAATAATGATATCATAATGACCTCATTCCATCTACATTTATTCACTGTCATTGTTCTGCAAGGAATATTCGTCCTTTCTCCAGTTACAAGTTGAGTACCACCCCTTATTTAAAGTGCTTGGAACCACGAGTTTCAGATTTAGTAATCTTTATACATAGTGACATATTTTAGGGAGAGGACCCAAGTCTAAACAAGAAATCCTTCATGTTTTGCATAAACCTTATACAGATAGCCTAAGGAGAAATTTGTATCAAGTTTTAAAAAGATTTATTTCATTTACTTAAAAGACAGAGTTACAACGAGAGGTAGAAAGAGAGAGAGAGACAGAGATTTTTTCATCCACTGGTTCACTACCCAAATGGCTGCAATGGCCAGAGCTGAGCCTATCAGAAGTCAGGAGCTTCTTACAGGTCTCTCATGTGGGAGCAGGAACCAAGGACTTGGGCCATCCTGTGCTGCTTTCCCAGGTGAATTAGCAGAGAGCTGGATTGGAAATGGAACAGCCAGAACTCAACTCGGTACCCATATGGGATGTCAACACTGCAGGCTGGGGCTTTAACCTGCTACTCCACAGTGCTGGTCCCTGTATCACATTTTTAATGCACCTGCGGTTTGACTCTGACCCATTCTATGTTGTCTGGAATTTTCCACTTGCGATGTTATGTTGGTGACTCAAAAGGTTCAGACTTTGGAACACTTTGGATTTTGAATTTCCTATTAGGGATGCTCACTCTCATGTTTATTTACTCAACCATTTGTTTAAATGAGTATGGACTCATGAGTATTTATTTTATTAGGGGGGTTCTAATCCAACATTAAACATTATTATGATGTATTCTGTTGCTCAACATGCTCCAACTTGGATATTAGGCTCTCTTTTTGGCTAACTCTTTTATCCCTTGAACACATTTCATCTTTCTTGTTTTGTTTTTCTCTTTTCTAGCACTTTGCTTTTTGACCTTACCAGACCCTCCAAGGTCATGTGCTTTTCCCTACCCTAGACTTAGAATTAACCATCTCTTGAGAATGTCTTGGTTCTTTTCATCAGAGAGGGGGGTACTCAGAAGCTTAGATATGGAAGGCAGCTGTTCTTGTCTGCTGAGATGTCAGTTCTAGGCAGCACTTGGCACATAGAGCAAGAAAACATTTGAATGTATGCTAACTCACATAGAAACTCTTCTACGATTGTGTGTCTACCTACCTGTCCAGACATGCAGTAACCATAAATTAATAATGGAAGCTCCATGTTTCCCCAGCACCAAAGGGATCATTCTGGTCTTCTCTCTTTGCTTGTTTCTCATGTTTTTCTCCCGCTAAGCAGCATAACTCCCTGTATCTACAATTTGCTAATTTACTTGTTCACCCATGGCACACAGACACAATTTCAGAATTGCAAGTCTTACCCACATGAGAAATAACCATCTCAATGTTGATGTGGGGTTCATTTTCCTTGCAATAACCAATAAAAGCCCTATCCTCCAACTTATATTGACCATTGCCTCTTCCGTCCCATGGGGCTTGTGTGTTTGTGGACTACTGAAACCACTTACAAGAATTCTGTGGTCTTTTTTCATCTTTTCTGGAGTCTTGGTGGTAGAGATTTTTTTAAACAAATAGTTATACATATTTATGTGGTACAGCATGATAACTCAGTATATGTGCTCAATGTGTGAAGATCAGATCAGTTTAACTAAGAGAGGAACAGAGACTTCTGATACAAGGCGATATTTTATACTTTGGGTTTGGATTATTTTCTCTATCATTTGGATAAAGGAGTGTTTACAAAAATTTCCTTGAAATTTTAAAAAAATGATTATTTATTTGAAAGTTAGAGTTAGAGAGAGAGAGAGAGAGAGAATCTCTCATCCTCCCATCCATTGGTCTACTCAAATGCTCACAATATCCAGGACTGAGTCAGATTGAACCTAGGAGTCAGAAGCTCAATCTGAGTCTTCCACATGGGTGAAAATGCCAAACTACTTGTGTTATCCCTGCTGCTTCCCTGGGTGCTCAACGACAGGAAGCTGAAATCAGGAGTGGAGCTGGGGCTTGAACCCAGGCACTCTGATATGGGATGCAGGCATCCCAAGCAGTATCTTAGCCACTATGCCATCCCCACCCCCTCCAAGCACACACACAGACACAGTCACATGTTAACGGTTTTTGGAGGTGGAGCCTTTGGGAAGTAATAAGGATCCGATGATGTCATGAGGAAGGGGTCTCCAGGATGGCATTAGAGGCTGTATAAGAGGAGGGACAGAGACCCAGTCCAGCAGGCTGCTCTCTCTTGCCGTGAGATGCCCTCTGCCTTGGAATAGTGCAGCAAGAAACCCCTTGCCAGTTTCAGATTCCACACTCTTAAACTTCCAAACCTCCAACCGTGAGCTAAACGAGCTTCTCTTCTTCATAGATGACCTTGTCTGGGGTGCTCATCATAGCAATAGAATCAGGTACATGCTATAGGACTATTCTGGAGTGGAAGTGAGTTCCTATTTTGCTGTGTGGACAATGCAACATTTGCTCCACAACCTCAGCACTGATAGGTCCTTGTTAACTCCCCCAGTTCCGGGGACTATTGTCGGAAAGAGACTCTTATCAGCACCTCACGTTCTTCAAAGCACATCTGGAAGATTGTATTGCATTCAACTATGATCTTAGTATAACTCTTGTTCAGATTTGGGTCCTGGATCTTCCTCAATGCATTCATGCATATCATTAAATTTCTTCAACTACAGCAGAGGGACAGTAATCCTCATCCTACCCACTGTACAGAGATGTCCAGAGGCATGCACGATAGACAGACAGTAAGAGTGGATAGAAAGCTGACATTGCCAATTCTATCGCCCACCATCGTGTAACAGGTGGCTAACAGAACAGCCCCTGGCTTCTCTCTAGTTACCAGAATGGTCAGCCCAATTTTGACCATTAGCAGGTGTGAATTTAGAAGGTTGCTTAATTGCTGTGCCTCAGTTTCCTGGGAATGGGCTACTATCAGAACCTAAAATTTTGCTGTGAAACGTAACACGTGGAAGCCGTATTGCTCTGCACCCAGAATACAGCAAGTGTACTTAAGCAGGCCTTCTGAACTTGTAGCTATTACCCAGCTCTGTTGAACGGCCTGACTTAGAAACTCCTGGGTCTCTCCACACTAGCTGAAAGCCACAGATGCACCCTGGGGTCCCCTGTGTCTCTCTACCTTATTTTCTGTTCTCACCAGCTGCTTATCATGGGTAATGGTATTCTCAAACTATGAGGTCTATTTCGGCTCCTCCAACTCAAATCCATCCCTTTCTGGAGAAGGGAAGATGGTCAGAAAGGCGACACACCTTGACATGGACAGAGAGCTAAGCTCCTGCCGCAGCCGGGCCATCTCTCCCCAAGGCTAGGATTTTCCCTCACTGGACCTCAACATGTCCCAGTAATATTCACAGGACTGAAATGCCATCTGCGTGTAGAGAAGAATGGCCTGACCCCCTGCTCCCACGGTTCATGGGAATTCCCCAAGCCATAGCGTCTGATTTCTCATGAATGGACCTCCCATCCTGAACGATGCTGCCCCAGTTTCGTGCTGCGCTGACCATTCCAGCTTCGTTTCAGTTTCAAGTTCAGGTTCCTCTCAGTCTCCACTTCCACGGCAACATTCTCAAGTGGGGGCTCGGTTCCTCCTTTTCTCTTGTGTGCTTTTTCGCTTCCTCTGCTCTGCCTCTCCTCCTCCCCTGCCCGTACGCCCTCCTCAAGGCTTCATGTCTTACCAGCCCTGCTCTTTCATCTCCTGAAATAACCCAATTCCTCCAGCCCAAATTGTTGTGTGGCAGCCTTTTAGAGAAAGTTTGATTTAATAGGCATTAAGAAAAGCAGAATAATAAATAATAATAAGAGTAATTATCCCCATTTTCTCCTTTTTTTTTTTTTTGACAGGCAGAGTGGACAATGAGAGAGAGAGACAGAGAGAAAGGTCTTCCTTTGCCGTTGGTTCACCCTCCAATGGCCGCTGCAGCGAGCGCGCTGCAGCTGGCGCACCATGCTGATCTGATAGCAGGAGCCAGGTGCTTCTCCTGGTCTCCCATGGGGTGCAGGGCCAAGCACTTGGGCCATCCTCACTGCACTTCCCTGGCCACAGCAGAGAGCTGGCCTGGAAGAGGGGCAACCGGGAAAGAATCTGGCACCCTGACCGGGACTAGAACCCGGTGTGCCGGTGCCGCAAGGCGGAGGATTAGCCTAGTGAGCCACGGCGCTGGCCTACTCCCCATTTTCTCATATAGATTAAGTCAAATGCTGAGTGCAGCTCTGGGCTACCTCCCTTTGTCACTAAAGCTTAGGATTCTCCACTGGAAGGAACAGGTTAGGCTTGCAGACTAGAGGATTCTCTGTACTGTGTTGCACAAACTGTCTCTGTTTCACAATTCCATCTGAAGGGGATTTTTAAAAATTTTGTTAAAGATTTAAATACTTATTTGAAAAGGAGAGTGACATAGAGAGAGAGAGAGAAACAGAGGGAGATCTTCCATCCACTGATTTACTCCCCAAATGGTTGTAATAGCCAGGGTTGAGCCAGACTGGAGCCAGAAGCCAGGAATTCCACATGGGTGGCAGGGACCCAACCACTTGGACCATCTTTCACTACCTTCCCAGACGCATTAGCAGGGAGCTGAATTGGAAGTAGAGCAGGTGGGACTTGAACCAGTGCTCATATCTGACGTTAGTTTTGCAGACAGTGACTTAACCCATTGTGCTACAAAGGTGGCCCTGAGACCCTGAGAGTTTCTTAATAGTTCTGATAGAAAGCACGAGCAAAGATATGGATTATCCTGACTTGGGAAAAATGTGCATTCTTGGACCAACATTTTTGACCAGAGGTGGGGTTCACTCTGCCCACATCTGTGTGGTGGGCCCAGCCCTCTCGACCATGTAAAGTGTCCCCTACTGGGAAGCGGACCACTGGCATCAGAGGAATTGGGGATCACGTGCTATCCCTTGGCTCAAGTCACCCTCCTTGTGCTACTAAGTTAATCCTCCCAGAACACTCTCAGATTTCTCCAAAAATCTGCTGCTCGGTGGATCAGTGGTGTTGGCTGAGCTCAGAGGACACACTCAAGGTTGTCTACAGCCAGCCCCCAGCTTACCTTTAACGGTGGATCCCACATCTCCCATAGCCTTCCTGGTAAAGCCTTTCTTTGGGATATATTGCTCTAGTTGCTATGTCACAAATACTATTTGTGTTGTCCTGCGGCAGGTTGGTCCATCAGCTGGTGTGGGTTTAGAGTGTCTTCCTCCCACCTGCAAAATCCTCACCACCCTATATGGCACTTTTTTTATTTTGACAGGCAGAGTGGACAGTGAGAGAGAGACAGAGAGAAAGGTCTTCCTTTTTGCCGTTGGTTCACCCTCCAATGGCCGCCACAGCTGGCACGCTGTGGCCGGTGCACCGCGCTGATCCGAAGGCAGGAGCCAGGTACTTATCCTGGTCTCCCATGGGGTGCAGGGCCCAAGCACTTGGGCCATCCTCCACTGCACTCCCTGGCCACAGCAGAGAGCTGGCCTGGAAGAGGGGCAACCAGGACAGAATCCGGCGCCCCGACCGGGACTAGAACCTGGTGTGCCGGCGCTGCAAGGCGGAGGATTAGCCTAGTAAGCCGCGGTGCCGGCCCCTATAAGGCACTTTCAAACCCCCCTCTTTTTGGGAAGCTCGAGATGACCACTTTCTATCGTCAAGGATAGCAACAGATGGGGAATGGGGCACAGGGCAGTGACTACCCACAGACTTCCTCATGGGATACTTGCTTAGGATCCATTTCTTTTTATATCTCAAGATCATGAGACACTTATATCGTCTCTGCCCAGTTACTTCTCAGCAAAATGATGATATGAGGCAAGATGATTTGTAAGGTCTTGCCTAACTCCAGAGTTGGATAGAAAAGCCAATAAAAGATAAAATTGAAAGCTAGTGGTTGTGTGGCACTACTACATAAAGTTCCTCTGGAAAACCTACCCAGTCTGAGACAGGCCTGGTGGGCCCCTACATCATAGCTATTCCTCTTTGGGGAGTTGCTTCTCACTTTGTTTTATAGAAGATATACATAAGCATCTACTTCTTAAAATTTTATCTGCTCCATCAGAAAACAAATGGAAGAGGTGCTTTGATCACCTGTCTCTCTCCCTATTTTGGGAGAACAGAAATAAGTCCCTTTGATACATGCTTATTCTTTCCAGTAGAAAAGTTAACCCTCATTTTTTTTTTGACAGGCAGAGTGGACAGTGAGAGAGAGAGAGACAGAGAGAAAGGTCTTCCTTTGCCGTTGGTCCACCCTCCAATGGCTGCCGCGGCTGGCGCGCTGCGACCGGTGCACTGCGCTGATCCAAAGGCAGGAGCCAGGTGCCTCTCCTGGTCTCCCATGGGGTGCAGGACCAAGCACTTGGGCCATCCTCCACTGCACTCCCTGGCCACAGCAGAGAGCTGGCCTGGAAGAGGGGCAACCAGGACAGAATCCGGCGCCCCGACAGGGACTAGAACCCGGTGTGCCGGCGCCGCAGGGGGAGGATTAGCCTGTTGAGCCACGGCGCGCCGGCTGTAGAAAAGCTAACCCTCGTAACTTCACTTGTTCATCCATTTGCTTTCCTAGCAGTGGGTTGGTGATAAATCGGCCAAGGAAACCAGAAGCGATGTCTAACGCACAGCAGCACCAGTTTGGAAATGTGCATGCAAGGTGATTCTTAAATATGGTTTATTAAAGCATACCATAGGAATACTTTTCCAAGAAATGGGCAACACACAAAAGCACAATGAATACAACAATCTTCACTTCCAACAGTTCATTTTGCAGCTCCATTTGCTTGAAATGATCGGATGCAAAAAAAAAAAAAATAGTGTGCAATATGTTTCCTTTTTGTGAATATCCACATGCACGATGAGAGACAATGAGATCATTTCAGTTTGAGGGCAGGACGAAAGGAAGGCAGTGTGTAGTCTTAGTTTTCAACTCATTTGTATACTGTGTCCTGTCCTACAGTCAAAGTCATTTTATCTTGTTCAAGGTCTAACTCGCCCTGAAATATCAGGAGATGACATGACTTTGTCACCTGGGCTGGCAATCATTTTGGTAAACAGTGGCTGTTCTGTAGGTTGTGCAGTGCTGAGGAGTTTATTAATGTATACAGTATCATCACATCAGACTTGCTTGTTAATTTCTGTTTACAGATGCATGGTGGTTGCTGGGGTTGAAACACTTCTGTGGTCAGGGCACACAGTGGCCCCAAACCAAAATACTATGTTGCAGAAACACCAGGCACGTCTTGAGGTTGGAGACTGAAGGCACAGCCTACATTTTTATGAATTCAAGTATTCGCAGTATGCTGATGGGATCTGTCCACTCAAGTTTTTCTTTCTCTTTCTTCTGCTTCCTTCCTTCCTTCCTTCCTTCCTCCCTTCCTCCCTTCCTCCCTTCCTCCCTTCCTCTCTCTCTCTCTCTCTCTCTCTTAGATTTCTTTGTAAGGCAGACTTACAAAGAGGGAGAGGAGAGGGATATATATATATATATATATAGGACTCTTCCATTGTCTGGTTCACTCACAGATGGCCGCAATGGCCAGTGCTGGCTCAGGCAGAAGCCAGAATCCAGGAGCCAGGAGCTTCATCTGGGTCTGCCATGTGGGTGTATGGGCACAAGCGCTTGGACCATCTTACACTGCTTTCCCAGGAGCATTAGCAGGGAGCTGGATTAGAAGTAGAGCAGCTGGGATTCAAACCCTTGCCCATATGGGATGCCAGCACTGCAGGTGGCAGTTTAACCCAGTATACCACAACACCAGCCCCTCAAGTTTTTCTAATACATGGGTTTATGCATGAGCTTAAGAACACTAAACAGAATTTTTTCAACATTGTATAAAATGTGCATAAACTATGTGTCGGTATTTCCGTTTTATGCCGTGTGGTCTTTGGCAAGGCAATTTATACTCTCAGCCTCAGTTTTCTCATCCATAAAATGGGGATTCATCCATCTGCCCATTCATTCATGCATTCACAGATGTCCTCCCTCCTCAAACTAGCAGGTGCCACAGATAAAGAACTGTGTAATTTAAATATTCTTTTATTATTTTATTTTGCAATATAGATAAAGGGGGTTGCTCTCTTCCACAGGTTCAACCCCTGGGAAATAGCAAAGATGGAGGCTGGGCTGAAGCTGGAACCAGGAACCACGAACACAATCCAGGTCTTTACATGGGTGGTAGGAACTCAACTGTTTAAGTCGTCACCTCTCCTCTCAGGGTCCCCATTAGAAGGATGCTGGAGGCTGGCGCTGCAGCTCACTAGGCTAATCCTCTGCCTTGCGGCGCCGGCACACCGGGTTCTAGTCCCGGTCGGGGTGCCGGATTCTGTCCCGGTTGTCCCTCTTCCAGGCCAGCTCTCTGCTGTGGCAGGGAGTGCAGTGGAGGATAGCCCAAGTGCTTGGGCCCTGCACCCCATGGGAGACCAGGATAAGTACCTGGCTCCTGCCATCGGATCAGAGCGGTGCGCTGGCTGCAGCGCGCCGGCCGCGGCGGCCATTGGAGGGTGAACCAATAGCAAAGGAAGACCTTTCTCTCTGTCTCTCTCTCACTGTCCACTCTGCCTGTCAAAAAATAAAAAAATAAAAAAGAAGGATGCTGGAATCAAAGGTGGAGGTGGGAACTGGGCCAAGGTACCCTGGTGTCTGGGACACAGGCATCGTAAGTGGCATCTTAATGGCCAAGCCAAACACCTGCCCCAGTATCAGCAGTCTTTATCCCTTGCCCAATTCCTTCTTCCTGGCCACTGGACAGCCTTCATTCCTGCACTTGAGCTGGGTCCTACATTTTTCCTGAGGGCTGCAGGTTCCTGTTCAGGAGAAAACATCTCCTGTTTTCTCATGGATGTCACCCTCTTCCCAAACACGTTGCTTGCATTCATCCAAGTGTCATGGTCCATATCCTCCTTTATTTATGTCTGATGCCTCCTGTCTTACTCAGGCCAGATGTCATTCAGACACACACTGGAGAAACACAGAAGCCCTGTGTCTCAGGCCACAAGCACTGGCTGCCCTGGGGGTGAGGTGGACCTGTAGAGACTGTGGCCATACATGTTGGGGGTACCCACACTGCCCCAGAAACAAGCTAAGGCCTGAATCACAGATGCTAGCAGGCCGGACAGACAAACAGAAAGAAAATGCCAGTGCATGGAAAGCAAGGATGATAATGAGAGAGATGATACAGATTAGAAATAGTCTAAGGGGCCAGCCTGTGGCACAGTGAGTAAAACCATTGCTTGTGAAGCCAGAATCCCATACAGGCACCAATTCATGTCCTGGCTGCGCCACTTCTGATCCAGCTCCCTGATGATGGGCCTGGGAAAATCAGTGGAAGACGCCTAAGTGTTTGTACCCCTGCCACCCATGTCGGAGACATGGAAGAAGTTCCTGGCTCCTGGCTTCAACTTGGCCCAGAGTTAGTCACTGTGGCCATCTGGGGAGTGAACTGGTGGGTGGAAAATCTCTCTGTCTCTTTCTCTTCCTCTCGCTCTATAACTCTGACTTTTAAAATAAAATCTTAAAAAGAAAATAGTCCAAGTAGTCAGAGCTGATGAAAATGGTAAGGGTATTGTATTTATTGAGATCTTACCATGTCCCCAGCTCTGTGCTAAGCACTTCTCATGCATCGGCTCACTTAATCCTCAAAATGACTGCAAGGGGTGTTATTATCTCCAATTGAGAGACGAAGAAGCTAGGGCTCGTAGTCAAGTAACCCAACCACAGACAGACTCACACGCCGATGCCAAACCTCACTCACAGCCTCTCTATAGCCAAAGTCAAGAAGGAAGGGAGCTAGCAGGCTGGAAGAAAGGAACAGAGTGATATTTCTACTGTATTCATGCTGGCAACTTGTACTTTGCATTTTAGCAGAGTGCTTTGTACATCAAAGAAATAATGACTACTTACACCTCTTTTCTTTCTTCCTAAGAGTAAGGTCAAAGTTATCAGGATGCATTGGACTATGAGTAGCCAGTGCTCACACAAAAGTATCGTAAGCAAGAAGTATTTATTCTCACACATAACAAGAAATCTAGAGGCAGGACAGTTAAAAAAATATTTGAAAGGCAGAGTTACAGCAAGAGAGGCAGAGAGGGAAAGGGGATTGGGGAGAGATCTTCCATCCTGTGGTTCACTCGTCAAATGGCCACAATGGCCACAGTGGGGCCAGGCAGGAGCCAGTAGGCAGGATTAACATCTGGGTCTTCCACATGGGTTGTAGGGGCCCAAGTACTTGGGCCATTCTCTGTTGCCTTCTCAGGCACATCAACAGGGAGCTGGATTGGAACTTGAGCAGCTGGAAACCTAATGGGCATTCATATGGAATGCCAACAATGCTGGCTCTAGTTTGGTCCATTTTATTTTATTTTATTTTATTTTTATTTTAAGATTTATTTATTTATTTGAAAGGCAGAGTCACAGACAGAGAGAGGAAGAGGCAGAGAAAGAGAGGTCTTCCTTCTTCTGGTTCACTCCCCAAATGGCCACAATGGCTGGAGCTGGGCCTATCCAAAGCCAGGAGCCAGGAGCTTCCTCCAGGTCTTCCATGTGAGTGCAGGGGCCCAGGCACTTGGGCCATCCTCCACTGCCTTCCCAGGCCATTACCAGGGAGCTGGATCAGAAGTGGAGCAGCTGGAACTCAAACGAATGCCCATATGGGATGCTGGAGCCAGAGGTGGAGGCTTAACCTACCATATCACAGCACCAGCCCTTGGTTTGGACAATTTTAACCAGTAGCTCAGCTACAGCTCATCTTTCTACACTGCCATCTCAGCCTCTTGGGACTGTCACCTCTCATGATCACAAGGTGGCTTCAGCCTCTCCAGGCATCAAACACAGACTGAGATCCACTATAGAAATGGAGTATTTCTCCTTTGCATCTCTGTTTGATAGAGAGGAAACCCTTGAAGTCTTCCGCTTGGGCTCTGTGCTCACCTCTGGGACTAATCACTTGCAAGGCAGATTGAATTGCCAGGCATAGCAAAGACAAAGACTCACTCCCTGGGATAACTTTCTCTCTCTACTTATATGGGAAAGAAAGTTTAAAAGAAAACTGGAGAGGAAGCAAATGAGAACACAGCATGAAGTAGAAAGAGGAGAGCTTTCCTGAGTAAGCAAAGGAGATTGACTGCCACTCCAGGGCCAAGAGAAGGGAATGGGTGGATTACCTTGATTTCTTCCTGTTCTTCCTATTAGTTTAGTTATGTAAATGTGGGACACACATCCACTAGAAATAAAGAAGCTCAAAGAATCACAATGGGAATTATAGCCACCACGCAAATGACCTCCACTTACTTGTTCAGAGGAACTATATAGCCTTGAGTCCCTGTAGATTGTGTGAAGGCAAGGTGTTGTTCAAATCCTCATAGGTTGCTGTCTTACTCCCAAAGAACAATCTCTTTATGAGGTCGTGTTTTTCTAAAATTTTGACTGAGAAAACAAAAAATAACAACAGCAATGCCACACCCAATCCCATGCTGATTATCCAATCATAAGCCCCCTACCTCCACCCACACTTTGATCTTGATGAGAATAGCAAGCAACCCAAATCTTATTTCTTATTTGCAACACATCACAGGTTAGCTGCTATATGTCATGGTGGTAGCTCATTAAATAGGACTTACATCTTTACAAAGGAGACTCTGGGAAAAGGAAGCTCAAAGTGGCTTTCAAGCATATTGGATGTTTTCTGAGCACCAGAATGGCTCCAAGAAGAGCATGTTGATTTGCATGCAAATTGCATGGGAGTATGCCATTAACTGGGTCCGCTATTAAGTGACAGACTCAAATGTCCCAGTAGAAATCTGTTTTTGGAATAGAGGCCCCACACTGGCACTTTTATTCCTAAGGGGAATGGTTCAAGTCAGCAGAATATTAAACTGATGCTAAGAATGAGAATTGCTGGGCGTAGCAGGGAAAGTCTCCGCCTGTAGTGCCGGCATCCCATATGGGAGCTGGTTCAAGTCCCAGCTGCTCCACTTACATACAGCTCTCTGCTGTGGCCTGAGAAAGCAGTAGAAGATGGTCCAAGTCCTTGGGCTCCTGCACCCATGTGGGAGACCCAGAAGAAGCTCCTGGTTCCTGGCTTTGGATTGGCGCAGCTCCGGCTGTTGCGGCCATCTGGGGAGTGAACCAGCGGGTGGAAGACCTTTCTCTCTCTGCCTCTTCTTCTCACTCTGTAATTCTGACTTTCAAATAAATAAATCTTTAAAAAAAAGAATGAGAATTGTTCTGCTGTCTTTCTCTTATAAACCTTAATGTATATTTATTTTAATCTATTCAAAAAGTAGAGTGAAAGAGACAGAGATAGAGAGAGAGAGAGATATCTTCCATCAGCTGTTTCACTCTCCAAATATCTACAACAAGCAGGGCTGGACCAGGCTGAAGCCAGGAGCCCGGAACTCCATCCAGGTCTCCCATATGGCTGTCATTCCGCATAAAGTAGGGATGGGCTCAAGTTCAAGTTAATGTGTCACATCTCAGTGAAAGGAGTGTGGACAACTAGTATGGCAGGCATAGCATGGAGGAGTACATAGTATGTAGGCTGATTTGGATGCTAATCCTTTGCCTCTAATATTTTTTAAAGACTTATTCATTTATTTATTTGAAACAGTTACAGAGAGAGAGAGAGAGAGAGAGAGAGAGAGAAGCAGAGCCAGAGAAGTCTTCCATCCGGAGGTTCACTCCCCAAGTGACCACAACAACCAGGGCTGAGCCAGGCCAAAACCAGGAGCTAGGAGGTCCATCCAGGTCTTCCTCATGGGAGGCAGAGTTTCAAGCCCCTGGGTCATCTTCCGCTGCTTTTCCCAGGCACATTAGCAGGGAGCTGGGTCAGAAGTGGAGCAGCCAGGACTCAAACTGGTGCCCATAAGGGATGTTGACATCTCAGGCAGCAGCTTTACCTACTACACCACAATGCCAGCCCTCTAAATTCTTTACACAAGGCTGTTTCCCATATTCCAGGACAAAACATTTGAGAGAAGAGACCAAGGGCAGATGCATTATGTAATAAGTACAAAATACACTCTTCTTCCCCAGCTTCTTTCAATGCCCTCAGAAATAAAAGACCAGTTTAGACCAGGCTATCAACAATGTGAGTTATCAAACAGCTCATACAAAACCCAAGACCATTACTGTTCCATTGGAATTTTTGAGAGTCACTTGCTCAGAGCATAGTCACATAAAGGCTGCTTGTCCTTGTGGAATTCTTGGTTTCCAATGAGCAGCTAGCCTGTACATGTGAAGATTCTTCTCTGTGAGTCTCCTTCCTTCTGGTACTCCACCTGGTGACCCAGGTGGAGGACACTCCATCCAAAATGATGAGCACCAAAGGTGTTTGGGATTTCAGATTTTGGAATACTTTCAGATGCATAAAGAGTTACCTTGGGGAGGGGAACCCAAGTCTAAACATGATGTCATTCATGTTTCATAGGCACACTTTATACACATAGTCGGATGCTAAGTTAACACCATATGTAAAAAACCGGTTAGGTAAACACCGAACATTTTCAAAGCAACTTGTTGTGCGAGATTTGGGTGTGGAATTTTCCACTTGTGGCATCATGTCAGTGTTCCAAATTTTGAATTTTGTATCATTTCAGATTTTGGATGTTCTTTTTAAAAAAATTTGTATTAATATAAAGAGAACAGATTTCCTGTATTTTACAGGTACAGTTCTAAGAAGATAATCATAGTGCCTTCTCTTCCTCTCTACCTCCAACAATCTCCCTCCTTTCTTTTCTTTTTTCTTTAACTTTTGCAAAAGCACAATTTCAGTCTACTCTATAATCATAGGATTAATGCACCCAACCATAATATTCAACAAGTAAACAAAAGAAACACCATGACTCCACAGGAATATAAACAAGGGCTAAAAACAATTGAATCCCAAGATGTCTGTTTTGTTCCTATACATTTTTAATTGTATTCTATGTTAACTACTACATATCAGAGGAAACATGATATTTGTCTTTTGGGGGCTGGCTTATTTATTTCATTAAGTGCAATGGTTTCCAGTTGCATCCATTTTGTTGCAAAAGATGATTTCATTCTTTTTTCTGGCTGAGTAATGTTCCTTTGCGTATAGGCACCACATTTTCTTTATCTAGTCATCAGTTGATGGACATCTGGGTTGATTCCATATCTTAGCTATTGTGAATTGAGCTGCAATAAACTGGAGTACAAATATCTCTTTAATATGATTTCATTTCTTTTGGATTTGAATTAGGGATTCTCTCTTTTTTAAAAAAATATTTATTTATTTGAAGGTCAAAGTTAGAGAAAGAGAGAGAGAATCTCCATCCATTAGTTCATTCCCCAAATGGTCACAACAGTCAGAGCTGGGCCAAGCCAAAGCCAAGAGTCAGGAGCCAGGTCTTCCACACCGGTGACAGGGGCCCAAGCACTCTGGTGATCTTCTGCTGCTTTCCCAGGTGCATTAGCAGGAAACTGGATCAGGGACTGGAACAAACCCTACTATACGTGATGCCGGGATGGCAGGCAACAGGTTAACCTGTGTCACAGCACCGGCCCCAGACTTCAATTTTTTTTTTTTGCACCAAAATAACATTGTATTTTAATTGCCCTTTCCATGACATTTTTGAAGTACCTTTGTATAATGAGGACAAACCAATGAAATAAAAATATATTTATGTAGAAGTCCTATGTCATAATACCATAGAGTGGAACCGAGCCAGGTCTGTTGAGCTGGGCAGGATTCAGATAAAGAGGAGAGAGGCAGAAAGCCATGCAGCCTGGAAGAACCCGAGCAAAGGTGCTTGTGCATCCCCAGGGCAGGTTCGATGCCAGCAATGACTTCTGCACACACAAAGCTCTCATTCAGGAGCTTGAAATTCTGAATTTCCAGACAAGTCTCTGGGCTTTTGTTTCCTTTCTCAGGAGCTCCAAAGAGCCCAATGGACCCATTGCTTTGACAAAATATTTTTTTTAACTTTTATTTAATGAATATAAATTTCCAAAGTACGATTTATGGATTACAATGGCTTCCCCCACATACCGTCCCTCCCACCCACTACTCTCCCCTTTCCCACTCCCTCTCCCCTTCCATTCACATCAAGATTCATTTTTGATTATCTTAATATACAGAAGATCAGCTTAGTATACATTAAGTAAGGATTTCAACAGTTTGCTCCCACACAGAAACATAAAGTGAAAAATAATAGATGATTTTTTTTAAATGATGATGAAATCAGAGCAGACCTATTGTCATGTTTAATCCCAGTGAGAGTCAAGTTGGGAGTTGATAATTTCTTTTTTTTTTTTTTTTTTTTTTTTTTTACAGAGGATCAGTTTAGTATACATTAAGTAAAGATTTCAACAGTTTGCACCCCCATAGAAACACAAAGTGAAATATATTGTTTGAGTACTCGTTATAGCATTAAATCTCAATACACAGCACATTAAGGACAGAGATCCTACATGAGGAGTAAGTGCACAGTGACTCCTGTTGTTGACTTTACAAATTGACACTCCTGTCTATGGCATCAGTAGTCTCCCTATGCTCCAGTCATGAGTTTCCAAGGCTATGGAAGCCCTCTGAGTTCTCCGACTCTTATCTTGTTTAGACAAGGTCATAGTCAAAGTGGAGGTTCTCTCCTCCCTTCAGAGAAAGGTACCTCCTTCTTTGATGACCTGTTCTTTCCACTGGGATCTCACTCGCAGAGATCTTTTGCCAGAGTGTCTTGGCTTTCCATGCCTGAAATACTCTCATGGGCTTTTCAGCCAGATCCGAATGCCTTTAGGGCTGATTCTGAGGCCAAATATTTTAACTGAGCAGCCTCTATGGGCCAGGCACGGTAGGAGACACCTGGGATCCAGAAGAAAACAAGACAGACATGATCCTTGCTCTATGGAAATTACACTCTGCAGAGTTAGACAGTAAGCAATGATCAGACGAGAGAATCGGCTGGGTTGTGAAGGGTAAGTAGGGTCATGCAATGGGGATAACTGAGCCAGGGTGAGAAGGCTTCACTGAGGCGGTGGCATTTGAGCTGAGACCCGAAGGGCTTCAGGTAGCCAGTCTGGCAAACATCGAGAGAGCGTCTCAGCGGGAGCAGCAGCCAGCCCGCGGGGCCTTACCGGATGGAAGCGCATGGCAGGGGCGTAGAGAAGACTGGTGGGCTTGGCGTCCAGCGAGTGGCTCGGGATGTGGTGCGCAGGAGAGGAAGGCAGCAGTCAGAATGGGCAGGTCGATTGAGGTCAGGCAAAGGGGTCTGGATTTTATTCCAAGTCTAATTGGAAGCAGGAAAGTGACATGATCTGATTTACATTTGCAGAAGGAGCCCTCAGGCTGTTGGAAAATGGGCTGGGAGGCAAGGCAGGATGGAAAAGGCACGTTCAGGGAGCAAACGTGGTCGAATTGTGCCAAAACGGAAGTCTCCTGGAGCAGGCTGGGAAGCCTAACAGTCACACTTCTGCTCCAGCCTTCTCCTCCAGACATCCGCGCATTGCTCAGTGTCATTCCTGTTTTGTAGTTGTACTTGTTTCCTTTTACAAAATACGTTTCTCCTGCTTTTTAAACCCGCAACAATACATTATGAGCATGTCCCTGTCTCATTCAATGTTCTTATCACATTTTTTTTTACATAATACCTGGACACATTGTTCTATTTGGGAGAATAAAAATTTTGACTATTATAAACAGTGCTGCGGTGAGCAATCTAAAAAGCAAAACTGAGTGAATACCTTTGTTGTTTCCCAAGGAATAATTGTCAGAGATGGAATTTCTGGCTTAGACATATGATCTTTAGAATTTTTGATATGCATTGCTAAATTGTCCTCTAAAAGTTCTTATTTACTCTCAATTTTGCCAACTCTTGACAATTGAGAAAATTATCAAACTTTTTAAAAATGAATTGTTGGCCACTTGGATAGCTGTAAAATAATACCCTTATTTTCTGTTGTCTTAAAACTACTCCAATAATAAATCTATTATTAATTAAAAAATCCTTGTGCTGCTTAATTTGTATTTTTCTGGTCAAGATGTTTGCTTTTTCCTTATTTGCTCTGGCATATTTTGCATTAAATATAAAAAGGCACAAAACTAAATTCATATCAATACAGTACTTCTTCTGAGTACCAGAACTTAACGAAACTGGAACCAAGCCTTATCCTTGACCTTAACTTGGACACAGTACCCAAGGCAGCATCCTGTGAATGGATATGTTTATGCTATGAAGCTTACACAGGCGTGTGTTTGTCTTAGGGGAAAGTCTAGGGGGGTGGAAATAAGGAAATAAAGACAGAAAAAAATAAACAAGCCAGCAGGTTTCCAGATTTCACTTCTGCTCCTCGGTTTTTTTTTTTTCCAATCAAATTTGTGCTTCTATTTTGCTTGTAGACAAAGAAAACTAGGTCAACTCAGTAACTGCAGCTCACTTTCAAGGTCCCATACTCATTGCTGTGGCCAGAAAATTAGAAGGTAATTTTTTAAAACAATAATTTCATTGATTGATTGATTGATAGTCCAGAAACAGCCAATATGGAGAGAACGCTCATCTGCTAAGTTATTCCCCATAGGTTCATAATGGCTCTGGGCTAGGGAATGAGCCTGGGAGCCAGGAACTCAGTGTAGGTCTCACATGTGAGTGATAGGAGCACAACCACTTGAGTCATCACTGTTGCCTCCCAGGGTCTGCATTTGCAGGAAACTGGAGTCAGGTGGACTTGAACCCAGTTACTCTGATACGGGAGATGAGTTCCTTAACCAGCATCTTATCTGCCAGGTCAGATGCCTGCTCCTAAAGGTCGTTTCTTTCTTTTTTTTAAAGATTTATTTATTTATATGAAACTCAGAGCTACAGAGAGGCAGCAGCAGAGACAGAGTGAGAAGTCTTTTTTTTTTTTTTTTTTTATTTTTGACAGGCAGAGTGGACAGTGAGAGAGAGAGACAGAGAGAGAAAGGTCTTCCTTTGCCGTTGGTTCACCCTCCAATGGCCGCCGCTGCAGCCGGCGCACCGCACTGATCCGATGGCAGGAGCCAGGAGCCAGGTGCTTTTCCTGGTCTCCCATGGGGTGCAGGGCCCAAGCACCTGGGCCATCCTCCACTGCACTCCCTGGCCATAGCAGAGAGCTGGCGTGGAAGAGGGGCAACCAGGACAGAATCCGGCGCCCCAACCGGGACTAGAACCCGGTGTGCCGGCGCCGCAAGGTGGAGGATTAGCCTATTGAGCCACGGCGCCGGCCAGAGAAGTCTTTCATTTGGTGGTTCACTCTGCAAATGGCTGCAACTGCCAGAGCTGCGCCCATCTGAAGCCAGGAGCCAGGAGCTTCCTCTGAGCCTCCCAAGTCAGTGCAGGGGCCCAAGCACTTGGGCCATCCTCTGCTGCTTTCCCAGGTGCATTAGCAGGGAGCTGGATCAGAAGTGGAGCAACCAGAACCTGAACCCGCATCCCTGTGGGATGCCAGCACTTCAGGCCAAGGCTTTAACCTGCTGTGCCACAGAGCCAGCCTCAAGGTAATTTCAAAACACTCTTTACCCTCAAAATTTTTGGAATTCCATACAAGAGCTAATGTGTTAAAATGTCGCACTCAGTGTTGTTAGAGAATGTCATAAAGACGCACACAGTTCAAAGGAATCACAAAAGCAGGGCATGATGAACTGGAAACCAGCCCTCACCAACACTCAGAGGATGAATACGAGAGAGCCCAAAGTTCACGGGTAATGCACATTCTGAGTTAACTAAGTGTGGATTTCAAAATAGCTTTGCACCAAAAGAAGCATCTTTGAATTCCATTTTCCCTTGACTATTTTCAAGCACCCTATGGTAAGTTTCCTGAGTTGGTATCATTGGCGTAGGCTTAGAGTGAGGAGAAATTGGAAGGATGTGCAGAGAGCGGTAAAAGAGATCGGTCAGAAGGGAGACGAGAGCGGCCAGCAGGACGGGCTTGGACAACCAGGCTACTGGGGTCAAACCCAGTTCTTCACCTGTTCCCATACAGCCCTCCAGCCAAGAAAAACTTTTCTGTTTTTAAATATGAAATGTGCTTTTAAATGCAAATGTTTATTTTAAATATTCATCATTTGACCCTAGACAGACTTTGCCAAGCCCTCATGACCAGTGTTGTGTCCTAAGTTCAGTGTTCCTTTCTATACAGTGAATGATTAATGTCATCAAGCAGAGGAGAAACATGTTTTATACTGCATTTTTAAAAAATCTAGGGGCTGGAACTGTGTGGAGCGGGTAAAGCCGCTGCCTGCAGTGATGGCATCAGTTCAAGTCCTGGCTGCTCCACTTGTGATCCAGCTCTGCTATGGCCTGGGAAAGCAGTAGAAGATGGCCCAAGTGCTTGGGCCCCTGCACCTGCGTGGGAGACCTGGAAGAAGCTCCTGGCTCCTGGCTCCTGGCTCCTGGCTCCTGGCTTCGGATCAGCGCAGCTTCAGCCATTACAGCCATCTGGGGAGTGAACCAGTAGATGGAAGACCTCTCTCTCTCTACCTCCGCCTTTGCTTCTCTGTAGCCCTGCCCTTCAAATAAATACATAAATCTTAAAAAAAAAAAAAAACCTCTTGGAGAAAAATAGACAAATTCAAAAGAAGAGGCAGCCTAGAACAAACCTCTTTAGGGTCCCTCAAATTGCAGCACATAAAAGCAACTGCACTTCCAAGGGCACAAATTCAACACTTTGCCCACTTTACTGGTTAATTCAGGCAGAGAAGGAAGAGGATGGTGATCCAACCAAATGGTAGGGCTGTGGAGTCAGGGTTGAACCACAATGGATACAGCTGTTTTCTCTCAAGCTTCCCTAGAAAGCAGGAGAACAATGTGGTCAGAATCCTTTGGGAATGACACAGTCCGTGTTTGCACTGACTACATAGCTGTAAGACAGAAAGATTTTAACTAAAGAGATACCACTTTCTAGGGGCTTCCTTTGCCTTCTTGAGTCTTTGATTGATTGATTGATTGATTGATTGACAAAACTGCCATTTAAACTTCAAAGAAGGAAAAGACAAGAGCTGGTGTGCATGCCCTGCTTTTGCACTCAGCTCGGGAGGAGTTCAAGTCCAGGTTAGAGTACAGTATCTTCAGTACCAATCAGCTCTAACAAAGCCCCCGGAGGCTTCTGGAATCCCAATGCAACCAGATCAATTGGCGAGAGGTTAGCCCCATTCCTTATGTGTTTAGCAGGATCAGCAAGGACTGAGAAGCTACTTAGCCCTCAAGGAGGCAGTGGAAGGTTGAGACTCCCCTTCCACAATATCACATCAACTGAAGCTCTCTTGTGCCCTGGACTTCATCTTGGTATCCAGGGCTCCTGACAGGTGCAGGTTTCTTTCCCGTGGCCATTCCTGTCAACAGTCACATTCCTAGATCCCCTTAACATGCTACTCTCTGGCCACTATCCTGATCTCTCTCAGAGCTCCTTGAGGAAGTATCTCACTGAGTGTTTTTTTTTTTTTTTTTTTGACAGGCCGAGTGGATAGTGAGAGAGAGAGAGAGAGAGGTCTTCCTTTTGCTGTTGGTTCACCCTCCAATGGCCGCCACAGCTGGCGCGCTGCGGCTGGCGCACCACGCTGATCTGATGGCAGGAGCCAGGTGCTTCTCCTGGTCTCCCATGGGGTGCAGGGCCCAAGCACTTGGGCCATCCTCCACTGCCTTCCCGGGCCACAGCAGAGAGCTGGCCCGCAAGAGGGGCAACCGGGACAGAATCCGGTGCCCCGACCAGGACTAGAACCCGGTGTGCTGGCGCCGCAAGGCACAGGATTAGCCTATTGAGCCATGGTGCCGGCCTCACTGAGTCTTCTAATGGGTTTGATCTGTGTTTCTCTTCACAGGCCCTGCAGTGGCCTGAGAAAGGCAATGGGGGGAAAAGCAAAGCTATCAGAGCTGATTTCCTTGTGATGAACACTGAGGTTGTGTCCCTCTGTGTCTTGGAGTATGTCCTCACAGCCCCCAAGTTTGTGTACAGTTGTATAAGGGAGTGGCGATCCTCTGTTACACCCAGCAATGGCTGACAGTCTCCCATCCTTCTTCTTGTGCCTCCTAATGCATAGAACAGAATTACGCATTGCATTTGCAAATAATCTTAAGCATTTCATGGCTCACTAGGGAAACAGGGAGAATTGTCCCCACTTGGTGAAGATTTAATTATGACTGTAACATATGGCAACTGATGTTGGGGAGAGTGAAAGGATGAGAATGGTTTCACATTCCCCATTTATTTAATGAAGTTTGCTCCACTGTAGCAGTCCTTAGTGAAGATGAGTCTGCTCTTTGTAAACCGAACAATGACAATGTAAAGGAAATTGATGCAAGAGTAACTACTACAATAAGAAAAGTCATCAAAAGTGTGGACTCCCCATGAGTGGAATTAAACAACTGAAGTTAGAATGCATCCTCATGGAAAAATGCACTTTTGTCCAGTGATTGCTTTGGATTTCTCAAGCAAAGTGAAGAAAGTACAGAGAGAGAGAGAGAGGGAGGGAGAGGTGTGGCTGAGAAACTTCAAAATGGTGGTGAAAATGGAATTCAAAGATACGTTTATTTTGGTGCAAAAGATTTTCAGAATCCATGCATACAATGGGTCATCAAAAAGTTGACTGATGGGATGTGTGTTTGGCCTGCCTCTTGGATTCCTGGCTCCAGCTCCTGCTAATGTAGACCCTGGGAGGCAGCAGTGATAGCTTAAGTGGGTAGGTCCCTGCCACCCACGTGGGAGACCTGGGTGGAAGTCCCAGCTCACAGCTTTGGCTTGGCCCAGCCCTAGCAGTTGCAGGCATTTGGGAGAGTGAATCAGCAGATGGGAGTTATTTCTCTCTCTCTCTCTCTCCCTCCTCTTGAATAAAAAAAAAAAAAAGGAGGAAGAGGATGGTGATTAGCCAACCAAATGGTATTTGAGAGGGTGTGTACTCAGAGCTGAAGCAAATCTTCTCAAAATTTAATGATTGAAAACAGCAACCACTATGTATTTGTTCATGATTCTGCAGTTTGGACAATGGCCCATCTCTGCCTGACAAGGTGTTAGCTAGGGTCTTTGCAAACCTCCTGGAAGTCTTGGCAATTGTAAGTCCTTCCTCTGTTCCTTTGAGATGTATCTTCCACAACCCAGAACTGTCTGTCTTAAGGAGCTCATGAAAATTAATCACCAAGAAGGAGAGGAGCCCTCTCTCTCAGTCTCTGTGGGTAGGTAGGAGCCTAAGCTTCAGTTAGCAGATGCAGACAGTTTGAGCTCCCTGACCAACCGCTCTCTCTACTCACTGCCTGCAAGTTTCCCCGACTATGCCTTCCTCCTTCTCTTTTTAATAATGACCCAGTTACCTCTGCCCAGATTGGAGGTGAACTCATTCACTGACTTCCTTTTACTGCGGTAGTCCTAATGTGTGTTATGGCTTTCGGTCCATGTCCAGTGAATTGTTTTTCTTTCACACTACTCCTGGTGAAAGATGATTTTTGTTCACATTGAGGATGCAGAGAGATAAACAAAGTTAAGATATATTCAGGAGCTAAACTAAAGGGAAGGAGAAAAAATCAAGAGTAAAATAGAAGACTAAAGGGTTGGCCTTGTGGTGTAGTGGGTAAAGCCGCCACCTGTGATGCTGGCATCCCATTTGGGTGCCAGTTCCTGTCCTGGCTGCTCCACTTCTAATCCAGCTCCCTGCTGATGGCCTATGAAAAGCAGCAGAAAATGGCCCAAGTGCCTGGGTCCCTGTTACCTATGTTGGAGACCCAGGTGAAGCTCCAGGCTGCTAGCTTCTGGCTTTAGCCTGGCTCAGCCCAGACAATCACGGCTATTTGGGGAGTGAACCAGCAGATGGAAGACTTTTTTCCTTTCTCTCTTTGTCTCTCCTTCTCTCTCTGTAACTCTTTCAAATAAATAAATAGGTAAATCATTTTTATTTTTCCCACTTACATGGGAGAGCTGAATTAATACCCTAGTCCCCGGCTTCAGTGTGGCCCAGGTCAGCTGTTGCAGGTATTTGGGGGAATGAATCAGCTGATGGAAGATCTCTTTCTTTCTCTCTGCCTTTCAAATAAACAAAATTTATTTTTAAAAGTGAGGCTGCCTTTTGTGATCACCTTTTAAAAAAAGAAAATGAAAGCAAATAGCGAAACAGGTTCAAGTTTACATTACCAAGACCTCAATCAGATGCTGTAAAGATGGTGATGGCCACAGAATTCACTGATCCGTACCCAAGATACATGAGATTCATTGGTATGGAGAAAAAGGACTAATCACAGCACAGAAATGCAGTCGCTCCAAGCACCTTGTCAAATGCACTCATATATTATCATGGTTTGCATGTTTGTTCCCCAGAATTCTTGTGCTGTCAACTTAATCTTCAAAGTCATATGGTGATAGTGTTTGCAGGTGGAACTTTTGGGAATTGATTCATGGGGTCTCTGCCCTCATGAAGGGTTAATCCATTCATGGATTATTAGATGAATGGGTTATCAGGAGAGTAGGTTATTAACCAAAAAAAATGTGTCTGCTATAAAAGCCAGTTTGGGGGGGTCTGTACTATGGCATAGCAGGTAAAGCTGTTGCCTGCAAAATGCCAAAATGCCAGTATCCCATATAGGTGCCAGTTCGAGTCCTGGCTGCTCCACTTCTGATGTAGCTCCCTGCTAATGTACCTAAGAAAGCACTGGAAGTGCTTGGACTCCTGCTACCCACATGGGAGATCCAGATAAAGCTCCTGGCCTCAGTCAGGCCCAGCCCTGTTTGTTGCGGCTATATGGGGAGTGAACCAGCAGATGGACAATCTCTCTGTCTCTCACTCTGTGTGTGAGTATGGGTGTGTGTACGTGTGTGCTTCTGCCCCTCATTCTCTCTCTGTAACTCTGTTTTCAAATAAATAAATCATTTTTTTAAAAGCCAGTTTGATTGTCCCTCATGAGCCCCTCTGGGCTTGCAATGCCCTGAGCTACCTCGTGACCCTGCAAAGTGTCCCTAACCAGCAAGAAGGCCCCAACAAGGTGCAGCCCCTACATTTTGGACTCCCATTCCCCAGAACTGTGAGCTGAACAAACACTTTTTTCTTTATAACTTTGCCAGTCTGTGGTGTTCAGATAGACTTGTAGGAAAAAAAAGGAGGGCGATTATCTGTCTCAAGGTTGGAGCAGCTCGTGGGAACTAACAACTCTGCTTGGTTTGTGTGTTTGCCCTGCCATTGCATTAAAAGTTTCCCAGTCCTATAATTCCCCTGCACTGCAATAGTGACTTGCGGGTTTGTTCACTTTCTGACACTCACCTGAATGCTATTAATGCAATCAGTTCTCAGTGGAAGATCATTCTGTTCCCACACACAGCCTCGCTCTCCCCAGCAGCTGGTGGGTTTGGGAATGTGCTCACTGCCCTATAACCTGCTCTTGCAGAGTGCAACTTGGATGTCTTAAGTCAGCAGCAAATAGCGTTAGGTGCCTATTACGTGCTACCTCCCTACTAGTAATCGAACGTTTAAAAGTTCTTAACCTTAAGGGCATTAAAAGATGAACTGCAAGAACTGTTTGGATGGCATTTGCCTTAGCCAGTAATCAGTTCCAGGCACAAGGCTTAAAGGTCACATCTGACCCACAACTTGAATTTATCTGCCCTCAGAGAAAGGATCAAAAACTCAACTATTGACATATTCCCAGGAATCTGAAAACATCAGGTCGTATTCAAGGGCTGGCTGAGCTGCCACACCTACAAAGGATGTGAGCAGGAGACGCTTCAGCGTGGAAGGCTCTCCCGTCCTCCCTCTCTCTCTGTTTCTCTTGTTTCCTGACAATCACACACCCAAGGTGCCTTGGTTTGGTATTTAGTGAAATCACAGCTACGTATCACTCAGTGATGGGATACTATTCTGAGAAACGTGTCAGCAGGCGATTTGGTCACTGTGGGAACATGTCAGTGAGAACTTACACACACCTGGACGACGTAGATCAGCCACGCCACGTGGACCCCTGGATGCAACCAAGAGGCTCGGTGAGGCTAAAGGGACTGTGGCTGCATGTCGCTGCCAATTGCTTCACAGTAAACATTCTCTTATAGGTAGAAAGATGTAAATATACATGAATGATTAAATGCATAGCATAGTAAACGCACAGGCAAACAACGAAGTAGCTTATTACCAGGATGGGCCCTTATGTGTCCGTACATAATGAACATGTTCTACTTCAATACACCTGGCAGTGCTGTTGACGCAGCATCGGCACAGACAGGTGAGCTATGCTTAGTGCGAGGATGTCAGGATGGCTAGGGTGTCAGCGAGCAGTAGGAATTTTTCAGTTCCGTTATGATCTTACGGGACTATTGTCACATATGCCATCTTCTGCTTGCCTCCTTTTCAAAGGTTAAATTAAAAGAGGGCTTTTGCTCAATGGCCTTTACTAATTTTTTTTAATAGCTCATCATATATGAGAGAAATGGCCCATCTCTGTCCCAGCCAATTAGGTGCAGCTAAAGCTGGTTAAATAATTTGATTTTTAAAGGAAAGGATGACATGAGTGAGATGAGTCCAGAATAGTTCCTGTGTTTTTGTTTCTCCATTCAACCTCATGCAGCCTGTTAGAAAACCTACAGGGCACAAACATGATGACAAATGATGTCAACTGCGAGACAAATTTGCTTTTCTTTATTCACTAGCATATTTATTTTCATTAATCTGTATCTCAGGCAAATGAAAGTTAAAAAAATGAAGGTTAAAAAAAAGTGAAGGCAAAGATAATGACTTTTAAGTCAATTTGTCACTGAACACTTTCCATGGTTCTTTGATTGCAAAGAGCTGCAGTGGTTAAAATATTACGATCTACAGACCTTAAGAAAGATAAATTTGTGGAGTAACAGGTTAAGTTGCTGTCTGTGATGCCAGGATCCCAAACGGGCAACAGTTCCAGTCCCACTGGCTCCGTATCCAATCCAATTCCTGGTTAATGCACCTGGGCAAGTAGCAGAAGATGGCCCAAGTATTTGGGTCCCTGCACCCACATGAGGCTCCTGGCTCTTGGCTATTGCAGTCATTTGGGGAGTGAACCAATGGATGGAAGATATCTCTCTCTCTCTCTCCTTCTCTCTCTCTCTCCTTCTCTCTCTCTCCCTCCCTCCCTTCCTCCCTTCCTCTCTCCCTCCATCCCTCCCTCCATAGTATTCTTTAAAGATCCATTTGAACCACTTAGAAATGCCAACAGCTCCATGGATAGGGTGATTTCCAACCAGAAAGCAGCAAGTTCTGTTCCTAGAATAAATCTTGAAAAATAGCTTTAATTCTAATTACTTCCTTCTGATTTCATTTTATGTTGGAATTGTGGTGAGGAAGATAACATGAAAAGCTAATGCCAGGGCCAGCATGGTGGTGTAGCGGGTAAAGCTGCCGCCTGTAGTACCGGCATCCCATATGGGCACTGGTTCGAGTCCTGGCGGCTCTACTTCTGATCCAGCTTTTTGATATGGCCTGGGAAAGCAGTAGAAGATGGCCCAAGTCCTTGAGCCCCTGCACCCACCTGGGAGACTCAAAAGAAGATCCTGGTTCCTGGCTTTGGATCTCCATGAATTCTCCATGGATACAAAAGTACACCTGTATGGAGAAGTATGACAAAGTTACTATTGTAGACAGGGCAACCTGGTGCATGAGACAGGTCCCTACTAGATATGCATAATACAATGTGGAAATACAATAGTAGATATATGTGCCCCATATTCCAGGAACTCAGAGAAGGATGTACCTGAGTCAGATGCAGGAAAGGGTTTTTAAAAATACTTATTTAATTGAAAGAGTGACAGAGAGAGAAAGGGAGAAACAGAGATCTTCCATTTGCTGGTTTACTCCACAAATGACTATATCAGCCAGGTCTGGGCCCAGGCCAGAGCCTTGAACCAAGAACTCCATCCTGGTCTCCCATGTGGGTACCAGAGGCCCAAGTATTTGGGTCACCTTCCACTGCATTCCCAGGTACATTAGCAACAAGCTGGATCATAAGTGGAGTAAGTGGGACTCAAACCATCACTCCAACTATGGGATCCTGGCATCGCAAGTGGCAGCTTAACTCCCTCACCACAATGTCAGTCCTGAGAAATCTTCTTGAATGGGTTATTGCCTAAGTTGAGGGTTACAAAGCTCAAAAAGCCTTCCTGGACAAGGTGTCAGGAAGCAAAAAAGACAGACAAGAGCATCCTAGGTGGAGGGCAAACGTGGCCAAAGCAGCAGGATGAAAACTTATGTGATGGTGTGTGTGTGAATTCTAATATATGGGACTTGTGATGATGATAAATTTTCTGAAGATAGCAGCCGGCGCTGTGGCGTAGTGGGCTAAGCCTCTGCCTGAAGTGCCGGCATCTCACATTGGCACTGGTTCATGTCCCACTGCTTCTCTTCCGATCCAGCTCTCTGCTATGGCTTTGCAAAGCAGTGGAAGGTGGCCCAAGTGCTTAAGCCCCTGAACCCTTCTAGGAGACCCAGAGGAAATTCCTGGCTCCTGGCTTCTTATTAGGGTGCAGCTCTGGCCATGGTGGCCATTTGGGTAGTGAACCAGTGGGTAGAAGACCTTTCTCTCTGTCTCTCCCATCCTTTGTCTGTAACTCTATCTTGCAAATAAATAAATAAATAAATAAATAAAATCTTTAATAAATGTTCTGAAGATATCTCTAATAAAATTAATGACTATTATCAAGGTTTTGGTCTTCAGGCAGAGTTATCAGAGTCTTCATCATGTAGATAGTAGATGGAACTATAGGGAAAAATCACACCCAGAATTAAGCTACAAACTGAGAAAATGATAAGAATCCTCAAAATAGAAAAGAGAAATATTTACATTTGCCACAAGATGGAATAAGAAGCCTCAGCAGGCAGCCAAAGCAGAAGGTATCTTAGATAAATGCATCTTTCATTTCCTGAGTTGACATTATGAGGTCATAACATAAGTTTTGCCAAATGAAGTGTGTCTGGCAGTGGAACACGCAGGCTCTTCATGAATGGTGGACATTTCAGGAGGTGGCGGAAAGAGGGAGCCAGAATCATTAGTCTCCAAGAGAATAAAGGAGCTATCTTCAGAGTGAATGGGAGAGTTGAAATTCATATGACTCCTGAGGTGACTGGGGTCGTAGCCACAAGTACTGACAAGACCTACTCGGTGTCAGAAGCACTCAGCCAGCCAAGAAAAATTCTTGATGAGATCCTTATATTTTCTTCATTTAAATCCAAGTAGCCCAAATCCAGGGCTCTCATTCCATCCGATAACAGCAGTGATGATGTCACTTTTGGCTTCTTGTGGAATTCCTTCAAAATGTTCACACATAGGAGCTGACCCACGACAGCCAATCGTAAGCCTTACTACTTGCCAAGCATGTGGGTGGCAGGCAGACTCACTTACTCAAGTCACACTAGGAACATTCAGAAACCCAAGCTGTCACCTGACATTCCACTAAAGAGTGTTTAGATTCCAGCCTGGGTTTGTGTTCTTGTTATAAGCTCTCTTTCCATTTATGAACAACCTTCTGTTCAGGAAGCCAAAGTGACACCATCTCCTTCAGAAACCACAAGTGAACTTTTGGGACCCTTGCAAGAGGCACAGAGTATTTTTCCATTTGTAGATAAAATATATAAAGCACTAAGGAGCAAATTAAAAGTACTGCTGGCATTTAAGTTAATCTTTGAAGGAGAATGGTCTACACTGATAGTTCATAAACTTAAGAGTCTAAGAAAAAACCTTTGTGTTTTAGGGAAACGTGAAATAAAGACCAGGTAGACTTTGACTGACGCACAAGCAGCTAATGCTATAGACAGGGGGAGAGCCAGAGAAAGATGGATGACTAGAAAGATAGACTGATGGGGGATGGATGGATAGATAGATAGGTAGATAGATAGATAGATAGATAGACAGATAGACAGACAGAAAGTGGATAGAAGACAGATGTGTGATGGATAGAGAGGTGGATGTATGGGTATACATATGGATGGATGGGTCGAAGGGTGGATGGGAATGATGGGTGAATAGATGGGTGGATGAATAGATAGGCAATGGGTGGATGGATGGATGGATGGATGGATCGACAGACAGATGGGTGATAGATGAACAGATGGATGTATGGGTGAAGGTATTAGGTAGGGTAGATAATGTGTGCATAGATGGATGGATGGGTGAATAGATAGATTTTAGTTAGCATTATTTGGCATTAAACAATGAAATGCAAGTAAATTATAGCACAGTGGAAAGAACACTGAGTTTGCTCTCTGCAGATCACTGTACAGTGCATGGTCTGAATTCTTGAACTTATCTTACCTCATCTGTTAAATGGAGATATTCATACAGCTCAGTGGAGTTAATAATAGAACAATGACTATTAATAATAACTAACATTCCACTGAAAGTTAGTCATTGGAATAAGAATTTTATACAGAGTATCTCATTTAGGAAATTGATTTACTAATATACTTTTCAGATTTGAAAAAAATGGAGCATTGAGAGGTGTCCTGATTGGCCCAAGGTCACAGAGCAAGTAGAGGTCATCTGAACTCAGGTATGTCTCTCTTAGAGCCTTTCTGCACTTCACCACTGCGTCTGAGACATTAGAAATGGACCTGTTTGGAAAATTACCCTGTGAAGTGCACAGCTTACACATGCTGGTAAAATGTGTATAACAGAACACATAAAATGTGACTCATGATCAGTTCACGAGCACACCTTGACCGTAACTTGGTTGAATTCCAGAGTATGTCCACTCCTAGCACATGGCTCTATACAACCAATTGTGCCAGAACCCCAGGGTTGGGGTGGGGGTGTGGGAGGGAAAGGGATGAGGTCTGGGTAACATCTTATCCTGAGAACCACAGGAATCTTCATTTTCCACCTTGCTCTCCCTGACATCAGACCACATCTTTGCACTGGATGGAGAAGTAGCTGGTTCAAATGGTCAAGCTACTGTTTGCCATGTTGTCATTCCATATTGGAGTGCCTATTCAAGTCCCAGCTGCTCTGCTTCTGCTCCAGCTGCTAATACACCTGGAAAAGAAGCAAAACATTGTCCAAGTACTTGGGCACTTGGCACCCATATGTGAAACCAGGATGGAGTTCCAGGTTCCAGATCTGGCTGCAGCGGCTGTTTGGGAAGTGAATTAGTGGCTGGAAGATCTCTCTCTCTCTCTCTCTCTCTCTCTCTCTCTGTCTCTCTCCCCATTTCAAGCTCTTATTCTCTCTCTGTCACTCTGATTTTCCAAAAATAAATCTTTAAAAAGAAACACAAATGGAATGATGTGAACCACAGTAATAGCACAGAAAGCAATGCCACAAGACACAAATACACCATTGCAAACCCCCAACAGGAATTCCTGGCAAGGAAAGCAAGGGGCATTGGAAATTATATAGCTGTGGGGAGGAAGACAGAGTGGTAAAGGGCGAGGGAAAAACTCATTCCCCACATCCCCATTTACTGCAGAAGATACTGAAAAGTTACACATTCACACATTGCAGTAGTAGCTATTGGTGTATCAGCCCCACAGTCCAGGTAGTTCAAATGTATACAAATAGATATATCAGGAGTATAGCTTTATTATGACTCCTCACCACATCTCTATTAGACGCCTCTCTCATGCAGGCCATGTTTCTATTTCTAGTATATATCATAAGCCTGGGCCATCACAAATGAACACAAATAGCAAACCTGGAGCCATATATATGTGTATGACACATACATATATTTAACATTAATATGGAACATCATTTTGCTACACACACACATAGGGCACTTCAAAACATTTGTGGAAAATGGAATTAAAATATAAATTTGTTTTGGCACTAAAATTTTGATATCAATGCCTAATTTTTTCATAATATGCATTTTCTGTGAATTTTTGAAGACCTCTCATGTGTGTGTTTTAGTATCTGTATGTGTGTTGTGTGTGTGTGTATGTGTGTAAGACATTGCAGAAAGTACCTCACCTTTTACATTTTTATTTATTTATTTGAGAGGCAGGGAGACAGAGACAGAGATCCCATTTGATGCTTCATACCTCCAAATGCCTACCACAGCCAAGGTTGGGCAGCACCAAAGCTGGGAGCCAGGAACTCAATGCAGGTCTCTCATGTGGGTGGCAGGGACCCAACTACTTGAGCCCCATCACATAGCCTTCCAGGGTCTGCATTAGCAGGAAGCTAGAATTGGGTGTAGAACCCAATGTAGCAGGTGAATGTCTTTTATTTTTATTTTTGACAGGCAGAGTGGACAGTGAGAGAGAGAGCCAGAGAGAAAGGTCTTCCTTTGCCATTGGTTCACCCTCCAATGGCCGCCGTGGCCGGCACACCGCGCTGATCCGATGGCAGGAGCCAGGTACTTATCCTGGTCTCCCATGGGGTGCAGGGCCCAAGCACTTGGGCCATCCTCCACTGCATTCCCTGGCCACAGCAGAGACTGGCCTGGAAGAGGGGCAACCAGGACAGAATCCGGCGCCCTGACCGGGACTAGAACCCGGTGTGCTGGCACTGCAAGGCAGAGGATTAGCCTAGTGAGCTGCGGCGCCGGCCGGCAGGTGAATGTCTTAACCAGTGTCTTAACCACTAGGCCAAACAACCAACCTGTACCTGACCATTTCAGTGCATTAGAATTGAAATTTGACAGAATAGTGCAAATCCACATACAGCACCATCTAGTAAGTGCACAACTGACCTCGTGGGGAGAGATGTAGGGCCCTGTTCTCAGTTCTGCAGGACTTTCCTGCCCTGTCTCTGCCTTCATTTTGAGTCATCAGTGGAGACGTGAGCTTTTCTGTTAACCTATCCTCTCCTTTTCATCTGTCCATGCTGCTCTCCACTGTGTCCACCCTCACTCAACCTCCACTCTGTGCCCCTGGGATCACCCATTCTAGGTGGAAAGAGTCATCTTATGCACTCAGCCTGTTCTCAAATCTGCCCCTCTTTTCTGCTTAGCTAGAATGTGGTCCTTCATGACTCCTCTCTGGGAAAGCTACAACTCACTTCCATTCCTTGGATCTCAGCGTCAAAGGTAGGATTTGCATCTTTCTCGCCTTCAGACCTGCTTCTAGGTGTTAGTGAACTCTCCAAAGTCAGGTAGAACTCCATTTCTTTGCTATTCTCTCCAAGGAGGTAAGAGGTTTAATAGCTATAATTTTTTTATGTTTTATGTCTTGTTTTCAATGTTTTCTCTAATAATTTTCTGTCCCTCAGTCTCTCCACTTTGGGATCTGGTATCTATTGTCTTGAGGTCTTGGTTTAAGCCAAGATTAAGTGCTCTTCACTGAGCACTTACCGTATGCTCTTTTTCTCATATGATAGTTTTGGGAGGTAGGTATGTTATAGTTGTTTTCCACTCAAATTAGAGAAGGATAAGGCTTAGAAGTAACGTGAATTGTCCAATTGACACAGGAAGTGACAGAGCTGGACATTCAACCATGCAGTGTGCCAGCATAAAAACACTGTTCTCTATTGCTTCTTGAATCTGTTGATTTTCCCAGCTCTGTCTTCATCAGTTACTGAGACCTTTAGTATGAGACTTACCGACTTCCTCTCCACCCGCAGTTTTGCTATGATCCCAAATGGCTTCAATTTCCATAATGAAATCTATCCACCGCTGTCATGATCTTAGTTCCAACAGCCACCACATTGAGTGTTCTCAGACATTCATGCCATGGTCTCTGACCTTCAGTTGCTATCACACTATTCCTCCAGCAATAGCCAGACCTCCGGTTCTGTGATGCCTCTAATTACTCTTTCTTTCCCAGTATCCTCCTAGTATACATCACCTCTTTTCTACTCCAGCCCTATTGCTTTCCAATTTTGCATGGCCAATTTTCTTGAAAGAATTGGCACATGTACTTTCTCTACTTCAATATCATGCTATGTATAAAAAAAATCTCCCAATAGCTACTATAGAGGAATAATATTTACAATGGTTCTTCTTTAATTTATTTCAGCTAGTGTATCACCCTCTTAGGAAAGCCTTCACTGAACCAATAAGACTGGGCGGGGTCCCTCTGCCAAATGCATTCATTGAACCTGATCTCATCCGACCATGAAGTTAATCCTCACCAGACAGTATATTCCTTTCAGTAAAAGAAGCTGTTTTATGCATCAAGAAGTCCTTTTCACTTGGTAGAGAATTTGACACACATTAGAAGCTCATCAAACACTTTCTTGGTGCATAAAGGAATGGGCAATAGGGGTATCCAAGTAGGTAGACAGAAAAACCCATCAAGAGAGGCAGAGATGAAGTTTTGGAAACATCAGCTTGGTAGAATAGTCCGGATGAAAGGACGTATATGGAAGTTGGCCTTGAGTCATAACTGGGAGTCTTGCAGGAAGGACTTGAGGGTAAAACACGAGGAATCAGTTGTCAGAGCAATTTTTGCTTTCCAGAGGGAGAAGGAAAACCAAAAGAAATGCCTGATGTTATTATTCACAAAAAGAGCTTAATGGCCAAGTGAGAACATTTGTTAGGGGAAAAATTGAAAGGACGAGTTTAAAAGCTAAGACAGCCTGGTGACTATTTCAGAATAGCCTGCTGAAAGTCCAGGATAAATGCATGCCAAGGAACTCAAAGACCTGGCACTTTAAGGAAAACAACAAAGGCACACATACAACTCTTCATGGTCAACTGGCAAAACAAAATAGGGTTTTCTCCTGCCATTTTTCAAAAATGGAAAGACAGGCTAAGTGAGGAAAACAGGAAGGCATACACTAGAAATTAGACATGCCCCAAAAAAAGAATTTAAGAGAGTATTGGTAAAGGACTCCAAGGCTAAAAATAATAGACTCTTTATATCCACAGAACGGGTGACGTCAGCAAGTAGCTCAGGAGCCGGTTAAAAGAGTGTCATACAAACGTTGACTTCAGATACAACAACAATCACAGCAGAATACTTTCAGCAGCTACTGGCCACACGGCTGGTCCTGCATCAAGTATTTTGCTTGCGCCACCTCCTTTACTACCCACTGCTTCCTGTCATTGATCTCACGTTACAGAGGAGGAGACTGAGACACAGAGAGGTTAACAGGTATGAGCAGGGGCAGGTGCTGTGGCATAGCAGGTAAAGACGCAGTCTGCAGTGCCAATGTCCCATATGGGTGCTGGTTCATGTCTCGGCTGCTCCTTTCTGGATCCAGCTCCCCACTAATGCACCTGGGAAAGCAGCGGAAGATGGTCCACATACCTGGGCCCCTGCAACCATCCACTTGGGAGACCCAGATGAAGTTCCTGGTTTCTGGTTTCAGATCAGACCAGCTCCAGCTGTTGAGGCCATTTGAAGAGTGAGCCAATAGATGGAAGATCTCTCTCCCTTTCTCTCTTTCTCTGTTACTCTGTCTTTCAGACAAATAAATGAATCTTCAAAAAAAAAGTGAGATGAACACAATGTGAGATAGGAACACAAGTCCGAGCCTAGAGTTTGCATATTCTGTGCCTTGGACTTTACTAGAAAATTACCAAATGGATCAGAGCTACTGGGCCAATTAATGGAAAACATACAGGCTGAGGAAGCCAGAGTTGTGGTGCAGTAGTTTAAGCCATTGCTTGCAATGTCAGCATCCCATATCAGATGGAGCATGGTTCAAGTCCAGGCTACACTACACTGAATCTAGCTCCCTGCTAACGTGCCTGGGAAAATAGCAGATGATGGCCCAAGTATTTAGACCCCTGCTACCCATATGGGAGATCTAGATGAAATTCCTGGATTCTGGCTTTGGCGTGTCCCAGACTTGGCTAGTGTGGCCACTTGAGGATAGAAGATTCTCTGTCTCTGTCTCTCTGTCTCTCTCTTTCTTTCTCCTCCTCCCCCCACCTCTCTTTCACTCTGCCTTTCAAATAAATAAATACTTAAAAAAGAAAACACACAGGGTGAAACTGTCTGGGCAGATACAGGCACCGTAGATAAAGACCAGATGGCATCCACAAGAAGGGTCATTGAAATTGACAGTTTCAGAGTTGAAAAGATGAAGTGAGTGCTCTGTGCCCCAACCTGTCTCTGATCCCTGTCCCAAAAATAAGCCCAGAGGAACCAGCAGAGCAATGAGTTTTGATTCCATACCAGATAAACTTGGTACCACCTATAAGCAAAGTATTAGTGTCATCAAGTATTCTTTTTTAAATCCCCTAGCTTACAAAAAGGCATAGGGTGTGTGAAAAAGGGATGGATGCTTGTCCTAGCAATGAAGGCAAGCTCCATGCTTTCATGTGCCCCTTCAAAAGGTTAAAGAAAACTAATGACTCTGATAGATTTTGACATTACTTACTTTTACATTATTTGAGATCTCGCTTTGTTCCAAAGGACGCTTGAATAAAAGATGGATGAAATCCAAGGTAAATGAAAATAGAAAGCAAGAAAAGATGGACAGGGGTGGTGACAAAAGCTAAGGTTGGAAATTGGGCTAAACCCTTGTTACATTGGTCCACAAAACTAGAATCTAGTGTGTGATATGGCAATGAACAAAAAGAAACATTGTCAATTATATAATTCAGGCTTTCAAAGGGATGAAAGCTAGTCAGTTGTTGAAAGAATCTATTTACTGTTGGTATTAGCATCGGGTAGGGATGATTCTGGGAGTTATTCTGAAGAGGCCTCTGTGTGATGTAACTGACCATTTCCCATTATCCTATGGGAACACAAGTATGAAGCTCAAACACCTGTTTCTGGGGCAGGCACTGTGGCATAGCAGGTAAAGCCACCACCTGCAGTGCCGGCATCTCATATGGGTGCCATTTCGAATCCCAGCTGCTCCACTTCTGAACCAGCTCTCTGCTGTGGCCTGGGAAAGCCGTAGAAAATAGCCCAGGTCCTTGGGCCCCTGCACCCACATGGGAGACCTGGAAGAAGCTCCTGGCTCCTGGCTTCAGATCAGCCCACCTCCAGCTGTTGTGGCCATCTGAGGAGTAAACCAGCAAATGGAAGACCTCTCTTTCTGCTTCTGCCTCTCTCTCTCTGTAACTCTGCCTTCAAATAAATAATCTTTAAAACATCTGTTTCTTAAAATATACTCTCAATAGAGACAGAGAAAGCTTTGTATAGCAAATTCCACAGACTTTGATGACTTTGAAACAATTTTATGCCAAAGACTTTTCTCTAATACCTGTACAGGTAAAATGTTTAATTTCTTGTTATTTGATGGGTCAGTTCAGGATTACATTGTCAATTCCCTAAATGACACAGTAGTAGTATCTTTCCAGGAAAGAACATGCTTATAAATGATCTGGATAAAAGTGTTTAAGAATAAATTCCTTGTGATTGGTAGTGATGCTGTTATGTGAGGCCACACATTTATTCATTTTTTTATTCACCAAGTATTTATTAGCCATTATCATGCTCCAGATAAACATGACATGAAATTCTGGGGCTGCATGCATCTTTATCCTCATGGAAATTCCATTCTAATTGATAAACCACAGGACTGTTTCATGGAGCTTGACAAGAGGGCAAAATATTGTCAGATGCTTTTAATGAAAAATGCAGAGTGGCTGTCCTCTGGTTAAGAGATAACATTCCAGAAAACCCAGCAGAACTCAAGACTAACTTTCCACGTGCAAAATGAGTGAGGGAGCAAATTAAATGTGGTGCTCATATACTCTTATAGCTGTTGTTACCTATTTTTGCTGTAAGATTATCTTATAGCAGAGCAACACCTCTAATATTTCTTATGTGCTCTCTCCAAGATGAACAGTTCAGTCCATTTTGCCTGACCTACTTTTGGGTGATTTATCACATCTACCATGTTTCAAAAAACCAGTGCAATTTTCAGTAGCAGCGATAGCACCACAAAATAGTGAATGCTTGCATGACATAGCGAAAAGAGATACTTCTTCAGGATGAAATTAATAGCAACAATGCTTCTGAAGTAAGAAATTATAATAATAATACATATTAGTAAGCCAACATAATGTTTACCAAAATTGCTCTGGAGTCCCAGTGCATATTAATTGTAACATACTGCGGGAGATAATGAACAAAAATGGTGGAAATATATACAAGTATATCTATTTCACCAGCCAAAGTTCGACTCCCCTGTGTTAATGGGACAAAAACGTCTTCTAATTCAGTCTGTCAGTCAGTTTTGAAATTGTGCAGCTGTTGATATTTTGTAAAATGTGAGTTCTTGTGCACTTTATTTTGGCATAAAGTATGATCTTAAATAATACTTTGTACTGCACTCTCCCAAATTTGTCTAGTTCAAATTCACAAAAAAAAAAAAAAAATGACTGCTTTGGAACACGGAACAGTTACATTTTAATAGTGTGGAGTGAAAAGCTGGGTTTCAGAGCCAGCAGCCTTGGATTTGGTTCCTCATTTTACCACTTACGACGTTGGTCAAGATTCATGCATCTTTAAGCTGCAGACTTGGGAGCCAAGAATTGGGGAACTAGAGCTGAAAAATAAAGCAAAGGAGACAGATCCTAGCAATGAGCAGAAGAGCCTTGCGTCAGCCCAGTGGAAACCACTTTTTTTCTTGTCCTTGGCCTTGAATTGACTGCTGGACTGCTGTGGAATGTCTTTATTGGGGTCTCCTTGAATCTTGTCTGAATTATCATTGCTTTTTACTGACTAGGATTTCCGGTAGGTTTTCCTACCCCTGCAAATCAATCATTCCTTATTCAAGAGAGTGATATTCAAGACCAAGGTTCCTATCTGTTCTACTTTGCAAAGAGAAAAGACTCCCCACCTCCCAACTAAATAGTATGAGTGCATGTCATGGAAGGGAAAGATAATTAACCAAGGCATTATGGCCAGGAGCCTCAGGCTCTCAAATAAGCAATTGTTTTGGAAGAGGGATTAGACATTCTGGCCACCATAGCTCTCCCCAAATTGAAGGTCTTCTTGGCCTGTGTTCCGTATTCCTCTCCTAACTGCTGCTGTAGACCTGTCTCCTGGGCAGTCCCTGTGAGGATACACAAGCCAGAACAGAGCGTGACTCTGACTGCTTATTCCTGGGGCACTCAGCCTGCTCTGTTGCAGGATTCTAGCTGGCAGAGAGCTGTGTGGTGACTGCCCAGCACGAAAGGGAAGATTGCAATAACATCAGTCCTTCTTGGTCTTTGAAAGCAGCCACTCAGTTTTCATACTTAGAGCAAGAGGACTTGAAGCCATTTATCCTGCCCTTGTGAAGGAGTGAACCCTAGAAGGGAACTTCCTGAACTCTGATTTGGGGTTAGACTGAGGCACAGATGTGCCAGTGTCACAATGGGTAATTTCCCAATGTAGTGTGTTGAAAATAGCCTTCCAATTGGTGTTAGAGGGAACTTTACAAATGTAGGCTGAATATCCTTTATCTGAAATGCTTGGGACTAGAAATGCTCTGGAATTCAAAGTTCGGAATATTTCCATATATACAGCACAATATCTCGGGGAGGGGAGTTAAGTCTACAAAAGAAATTCATTTATGTTTCATAAATGCCTTATAAACCTGAAAGTAATTTTATGCAATATTTTTAGTGAGCCTGCATTTTGACCACAACCCATCCCATGAGGTAAGGCATGGAGTTGTCCACTTGCTGGTTTCATGTTTGCTTTCAAAAAGTTTCTGATTTTTGGATGATAGATGCTGAATTGATCATTGTGATCTTAATTACTATTTGATCAGGAAAAGAAAACATGTAATACCCACTGAGATCAAAGACTGCTCATACGCTGTGCAGGTCAGGGTGAGGGCACTGCTGCTCTGCGTTTTCATGATGAGTTGTTCCCAGGACAATCGGGACAGTATCTTCCCGTTGGAGCTTCTTCGTCTTGCCTCCGTCTGTGAGGTCACCATACAGACAGGTTAGAGTTTCAGTGTTTTCCACTTTACCAAACTGAAGTGTGACTAGAAATAGTTTTGAAATAATAATGGAAATACGACTTTTGTTGTAGCCTAAACTTCCTTAATCTTACCTTCTAATAAAAACAGAGATTAGCAATGGGTTCCCATCAATACTCAGCCACCGCATTAATATAGACTTCATGAAAAGCTTTTGTTATGGCTAAACACCCTTAAAATTCATGCTTGCCATTTTGTCTTAGACTTCGGTTTTTCTATACAAATATATGTTTGCCAGGTAGGTAAACATATTTTCCCGGTTGCTTCCTTAGTGGCATTTAAAAGAGTATTACATGTACAGCCCTACTTACTACCAACAACAAAAATACAGGGTGTTCAACTAGATATTAGATAAGCAATAATTATTTGGGGTATAATTATGCCCCCACAGTATTTGGGATATACTCATACTAAAAATGATTCATTTTTTCCCTGAAATTCAGATTTACGTGGGCATCCTATAATTTATCTGGCAAATCTACTTGTCTGCCAGCAATTTAAAGTAGAAAAAACTTCCCTAAAGATCCTGAATGTAGTGAATTCAAATTAGGACAGGATCTGGTTCTATTAAACTGTCATCCGTGTGGAGTCACATCAAGTACACCATGAACATAGGCTTCCGTCTACACTTCCCGAGATACTATTGTTCAACTCAGCTTGTTTGAGGGATGGACGGGAAGAATGGTCACCACAGTCAGCAACCCACGAAAACATTCAGCAGTGCAGGAATTATTTTAACAGACTTACACTGCATTTATAAAGCAGATGGGAAAATGAGGTTTCCTGAATATTCACTTAAACTCAGAATATTTGGAGCCTAGGGGAGCACTTTATTTTGTTCATATTCTGCCCCCCCCTTCACACTTTTCTCTTGCTCTCTCTTGCTCTCACTCTCTCTCTCTCTCAAATTGCACAAAAGCACTTTTTGGTATCTTCAATTCAAGTTAGAAAACCTCTTTGTGCTACTTGTTTCTCTAGGAACTGTGATTTTTTTTTTTTTTGCCTTCTCCCCACACTTCATGTTCCATGTTTCACTTGCCATCTTCAAAAGGCAGATCATACCATGTTTTTTGGCTACATAGTCCCAGCATCATGGGACTTTTAGTAACACCAAGACTTTTAAGTCCAATCTGTGCACTCTAGTTAAAAGAGCATTCCAAGGTTTCCAGCTCACACAGTGGGTACAACCTGTCACCAGTCTTATTGAGAGGCCCAGGAAAACAGAGGAAAAGAACATTTAACCACCAAAAGCCTAACCTAAGACCAACAGATAAACCCAATGGGATCTGGGAGAAGAGGCCAACAGGCGGGAGACAAATGATGGAATACCAGTATTTTGTAATGTGCTCAGGTTTCATTTCACTGCCTCCCCAGAACCTCTTGAAAGAAACGCAGCCTGTATTTCCCCTCAGTTCCTGGCTAAGCTCTGCTTTAGCCAGGAACCAGGGGTGCAGCCATTCGGTCCCACTCCTTCATGCTAAACTAGGAATAAGGCTTAGCGATGTGCTTTCTTTAGAGTCCCGCATCTTCCTACACCCAGATGCACCAAATCCCAGAAGGTCACCAATTGTGAAGTGTCTTGGGCAAGTGCATGCCAACAGCACCTTCTGGGATTTGCCCCTGCATAGCTGCACTAGCCACATGCTCTAGAACATGACAGATTAACAATTCTTGTAAACAGAACTTAGAATGTTTTCCCAACAAACCTACTCAGATAGGCACACAAATTTGCAGTACCACTGAGATTTGAACTTCTTTTTTTTTTTTTTTTTTTTTTTGACAGGCAGAGTGGACAGTGAGAGAGACAGAGACAGAGAGAAAGGTCTTCCTTTGCCATTGGTTCACCCTCCAATGGCTGCCACGGCCAGCACGCTGCGCTGATCCGATGGCAGGAGCCAGGTGCTTCTCCTGGTCTCCCATGGGGTGCAGGGCCCAAGCACTTGGGCCATCCTCCACTGCACTCCCTGGCCACAGCAGAGAGCTGGCCTGGAAGAGGGGCAACCGGGACAGAATCCGGCACCCCGACCGGGACTAGAACCCGGTGTGCCGGCGCTGCAAGGCGGAGGATTAGCCTAGTGAGCCGCGGCGCCGGCCGATATCTGAACTTCTGACCAAATCAAATCCAAAGTATCTTGAAGGCTCCGGGTATGAATCTTAGTCAACTCTACAAGCTGCCATCTAAGGAAACTTTGTCCTTGCCATGATGAGTCCCTCTTCTGGTTTGCACCGGTCACCTTTTCCAGAGCTGCTTCTAGACACAAATGCAATGCTTTCAAACTAAGAGTTGGCATTTCATTTCATCCCCTTGGTCCTGCAGACAAGTAATCTCAATGCTACATGAGATTTTGCTCCTTTCCAAGAAGCTTTGCATTGTCAGAAGGGAATCAAACTTTTGACCCCAGAATCAGAGAGTGCGGGCAGATGGCAACGGGCTTGGTCCCCGGCAGCTTATGGAAACCAGCCTCTTCTTAGGGGTAGTTTTGGGAGGTAGAGCATCAAAGAGGAAGTTCACTGTATTTTCGAACAAATGAGTGCAACAGGAATACCTCGAGAGGCATTTGGTGTTCATTAGTGGGCATTCAGTAGCTGCTTTGTCATTTTTCTTGTTTGTCATAAAAAATAAATAGAGTTTAATAGATGATCTAACCTAGCAGGCTTTGGCAACAAGGTGGACTGTGTCCCATTATGAATCTTGATGTGTATAATTTAAAGTAAGATGGAACATGAAACCATTTCCAGCACGCATAGGGGACTGAGTGACGTAGATTTAAGCCGTGATTGTGTAGAAATGAAACCCAGTGCTGTCTTAGGTGGTGTATTAAATCATGTATTCTGTTTTATGGAGTTGGGGCCATAAACAGCGTATTTCAGAATAATTAACCCTGTCATTTTTGACTTAAAAGTTTGTTTTTAAAAATAGGAGTGTTTTATGTAGAAGGCAGAAGCTTAAGTGCCTTAATAGATTGCATGAAGGCCAAAAGAAACTCAAAGGGCAGTTCCTGTTAACTCACAGGTCAAAGTTACCATCAGTTAGCAAGGACTAAGACATGCCCAGAAAACCCACGGGGAATTCTGTGCTTGCTGGTACGGATCTGGGATTCCTGGCCAGGGCTGCAAGGTGACTGGTGAGCCTGCCGAAGTTATGCCTTCAGCCTGACACACTGGATAATCATCTCCTTCTTCACACAGCAGCATCAGGAACGGATTAACCTCGGTGGCAATTTGGGGAACTCTTATCAGAGGACTGCTCCGATTTTCTGCCTGCTGGGTACAGCACTCTGATCAGAGTCAGCCCCCAGGGCATTTAACTTGAGATATTTCTTGATTTGTCCTCAGATTCTGTTGCCTAATCTCAATTTTCTTTGTTGGAAAACTAGAGGAAAACTCTCTATAGGAATTAAAGAGACTGGTTGTATTTGTTCTGCCCCTAAATTTTGGAAGCATTTCTCACCAAGCTCAGGACTCTGCCTTTGTTTCTTTTTTCCTCCTGTTGCATATGGAAATCATCTTTTTTTCTTCTGTGTCTTAAAAATTAAAAAAATCCAGGAGGCATATGATATCACGTTGATAATTATTATACATGTTTATAATTAATTATTATAATTGTGATAGTATTTCTAAGTGTACTGTATTGCTGTTTATGCAAATATCCCCAATACATAGCCCCACTTCATTCATGAGATCCAAAGACTGGGTGATGTGCTACATGGTCTCCTACTAAGCAGCAAACCTGAAGATGGGCCACCAGCATTCCTTTCTTGAGGACTTGGTTGGAAGACTTCTGATGGTACCTGCCTTTCAGATTCCATAATTCTATCCCAATTACTCTTTCACATCGTAGCATCTGTTTTTCCATCACTCAAGGCAGGCATGCCTAACATTTATTTTAATTGATATTTATGACTATGACTGGTATTTATCATCTTACAAACAGCTTCTTATGAGATGGAAGGGTTTTTTCTTGGGAATTCAGTGATCCAGTAAGAAAAACCAATATTTACCACCCAAAAAAAGGGCATACACACGAACCTTGAGCAAACAGCTAGATTTACTCTTGCAAAAGACATCCCAGAGAGAAAAAAAAATATACAGTAAAGTTCACACAGGGCTATCCTCCCAAGCTGTTCAGGCAGCTAGAATACCTCTCATCTCACCTGTTGATTGAGTAATTTTAATAGACAATAACTCTCTGAGCCAGCAATGCAAATCCTATCAGTGAAAATGGGCTTCACTTCAGCTATCTGATGTCTATAACATGTTGAATAAAATTTCCTTGCCACAAAAGACAAGCTGGCCCTACAATTTCAGAAAACCCAGTTCCATTCTTTCTATACAATCTTAGCACACTCCTGGGATGTAAAGATTACTGTTCCCATTTACAAGGTAGGCAATGCATGGAGAGGTAATAATTTGCCCCAGTCTCATGGTCTATAGGGGGCAGGCTTGAGCCATCTTAAACCAAAGGCCCTTCACCATCTCTCCATATACCAGGGAAGTAGCTAAAGGTTCAGACACACTGGAGGCCTTCTTCTCAATGCTAGGGCCTCTAAATAATGGTGCTCACATCAGTCAAGTTTAGGAAACATGTTACATGTGTTATTCAGATGTTTTAAAAGCATCAGCTTAAGTTTCATGAAGGACAGCTTTTAAAATATTTACTGTTATTTATTTGAAAAGCAGAGTTACAGAGGAGTGGGGGGAGAGAGAGAAAGTTTCCATTCTTCAAATGGCCACAATGGCCAGGACTGGACCAGACCGAAGCCAGGAGCCTGGAACTCCATCCAGGACTCCCACACAGGTGGCAGGGGCCCAGGTACTTGGGCCATCTTCCATTGCCATCCCAGGTGCATTAGCAAGGTAGCTTGGTCGGAAGTGGAGCAGCTGGGACTAGAACTCGAACCAAGGCACATGTGCAATATAGTGTAGCAAACAATGCTTAACCTGCTGCTCAAGAAGGCCAGCCCCAAAGAAGGACAATTTTAAACTCAACTCTCTGAGGTTCGGAATGAATTGCCCTTATGTTTCAGTATTCCTTTTAGTTGATTTTTCAATAATTGTAATTAAAACGAAAGTATTAAAGGAACTAAAAGCACACATAAGATTACAGAGTTAAAGTTTCCCCAAAGTTAACTACTTCTAGCTATCATGTATCCTTTGCAGAGTCTTCAGCAGAGGGCCATATTATGGTGTGCATATTTGTGTGTGTGTGTGTGTGTGTGTGTGTGAAAACTTAATATTGTACTAATGGAATCATTTATACATGTAATCACATATACCTTGCTCATTTTACTCAACAATATACATGCCATGCTCTTTGTGCACCAACATATATGCATTAACTTCCTTCTTTTGAAAACTGTAGTAGTATAATTGGCATAACATTCTATCTGCTGATTAGCAGACAGGGCATTATTATTTGATAGTTTGATTATAATATTGAACACTGCTGTTCTTAATGTATATTTGCCATCATATGTGTAGAGGGAATTCCTACAGATAGTGGGGTTTTGGGTCAGCACATTTTTAAATTTTAATAGATGGAGTCTTAACTCATCTTACAAATAATGTTTTGCCAATAGACTCCTTCAAATGGTAAATGAGAGGATGTTTTACCCCAGATCCTGGTGAACTCTGATATACAACAACACAATATAAGCCAGCGCTGCGGCTCAACAGGCTAATCCTCCGCCTAGCGGCGCCGGCACACCGGGTTCTAGTCCCGGTAGGGGCGCCAGATTCTGTCCCGGTTGCCCCTCTTCCAGGCCAGCTCTCTGCTGTGGCCAGGGAGTGCAGTGGAGGATGGCCCAAGTGCTTGGGCCCTGCACCCCATGAGAGACCAGGATAGCACCTGGCTCCTGCCTTCGGATCAGCGCAGTGCACCGGCCACAGCGTGCCAGCTGTGGCGGCCATTGGGGGGTGAACCAACGGCAAAGGAAGACCTTTTTCTCTGTCTTCTCTCTCACTGTCCACTCTGTCTGTCAAAAAAAGAAATGTATGAGAGCATCCTTTTTTGCACAACCTTGATATTACAACCTTTTAAAATTTTAGCCATTCTACTAAGTGCCTATCTCATTGTGATTTTAGTTACATCTCACTAATGAATGATAATTTTGAGCACTTTTTCATTTGTTTTTTTTTTAAAGATTTGTTTTATTTATTTGAAAGACAGAGTTAGACAGAGAAGTATCTATAGAGAGATCTTCCATCCACTGGTTCATTCCCCTAATGGCTGCAATGGCCAGAGCTGAGCAGATCCAAAGCCAGAAGCCAAGAGCTTATTCTGGGTCTCCCATTTGGCTGCAGGGGCCCAAGGACTTGGCCATCCTCTGCTGCTTTCCCAGGCACATTAGCAGGGAGCTGGATTGGAAGTGGAGCAGCCAGGACTCAAACTGGCGCCCATATGGGATACTGGTGCTGTGGCATAGGGGGTAAAGTTGCTGCCTGCAGTGATGATTTCTCATGTGGGCACTGGTTCAAGTCCCAGTTGCTCCACTTCTGATCCAGCTCTCTGCTATGGCCTGGGGAAGCAGTAGAAGATGGCCCAAGTGCTTGGACCCCTGCACCCACGTGGGAGACCCAAAAGAGGCTCCAGACTCCTGGCTTTGGATTGGCCAAGCTCTGGCTGTTGTGACCAGTTGAGGAGTGAACCCAAACATAGAGGACCTCTCTGCATCTCTATAACCCTGCCTTTCAAATAAATAAATAGATAAATCTTTACAAAAAATAGCTAGTGGAGAGGATTTTTAATGTTCCAAACACAAATGATACATGTATGAGATCATGGACATGCCAGTCACCCTTTCCGTCTCTTTTGAAAAGACACAGAAACAGATGGGGCAGACAGAGGAAAAAGTGAACCAACAGTTGTGGGAAGTCAGGATTCTCCCCTAACAAAGAGAAGTGCCAGGCCCAGTCGCAGGCTCCACTCACCCCCATCCTCCCATCAGTCAAGTAGCCCTTAAGTACCACTTAAAAGACTGAAGCTGGATGCTTTTGTTTGCACAGTAGTCTTTGATGTTGATTCAGTCCAGTGGCAAAAAGCATGGGTCTGGCTTTGGCTCCTAGCTCTAAAACACACTAGCTATATGTACAACAATGCCAACCTTGCAGGATTATTTTAAGGCTAAAATAAGTGCAGAAGATAAAGGCCTCAGTGTGCAAAATGAGAGTTTTAACAACTACTGTTTCATCATCTTTCACACACACAAACACACCCACATACAAAGCTTGCCCTTCCCCCTCCTCCTTTTCTGTCTGACATTCTTGGGAATCATCCGTTTGCCGCTGTACTAATTGTTTCTGCCTCAAAGTTTCTCCCTCCAGCCACTTGCAGAACAGAACCTGGCTAAAGCAAGGGCAGGTTCTGAGCTCCGTTGCCTGAAGCGAGGACAGTCGCACACCAGGTAATGATGTTTGGGTCAAGGATGACAGGCCTCTTATACAAACAGGATAGTGTTTCCCTAAGACAATAACGGAGCAAAATGATTGCTATGGCCTAATAGAGCACAGCACATCCCTCACATGTGTGTGACGATGATGGTCGGAACAGACTCACGCCACTGCTACTTGCACGAAGTTGCATATGGCTTATGCAACTGTGGACAACACAGGTTTCCTGGTTTGTTAGTAACTATACTATGTTTTTGGCCATTGTTTTGAAGGCGCCCGTCTTCTACTTACAAAAGACAGTTTGCTGTGCGATGATGAGGGTAACAGCCTCACAGCTCAAGGTTACCATGCATGTTGCTTGTGTCAAGAGGTTCCATCCAGTGACTGACTGACCTACATACGCCCTCCAGGTCTGTGCAAGGACACACTGTGATGTTCAGGTGAGGAGCAAAGTGCCTGAGGCTGCATCTCTCAGAATGTGTCTCTGTCCTTAACCAGGGTGCGTGACTTTCGCTAAAAATTCCATTACAGCTGTAATCTTCCACCTGTTTACTGCTGGCTTAAGAATACAGCCACGCAAATACACACAGCATGAAGAACGTTTTAGATCTCTGTAGATCGCACAGCAGATCTAAGATCTGTAGATCGCACAGCAGAGTAAGATTATCTTTTGTATACCTTTGAACATAAGTGGAACAGACTAAGTTGTTTTTCCTCAAAGTTTAACAATGCTATTTTCTGTTCATATGAGACTTCCCTGAGCATTTTATGTATATTTTAATCCTCAAAAAGTGGCTTATGGATTCTCCAGGTTAGTTATTGCCCATGTAGGAATATATTCATGTACGTATATGTGTATTACACTACACAGCATTTTACATATACAGATGGTCTCCAACTTAACGGTGATTTGACTTAGGATCTTGCAACTTTAAAACGATGCTCAGCTTATACTCATTCTGAGAGACCACGCTTCAGTTTTTGATTTTGGATCTTGTCCCAGGTTAGTAACATATAATCCAAACTTCCATCGCCCCATTAGAACGATGGCACTGTCACTGTAGAAGCCTCACCATCCAGCAGTTAATGTTAGTTCAACGCTGCAAACACTCCTTGGGTCTAGTGTGCTTTTACACATGTATTTACTAGTGAGGAATTGTACAGCGATTTTGTTTATCACTTTCAGTACAGTATTCAATAAATTACATAAGGTGTTCAACACTTTGCTATCAAATAGACCTGTATTAGATGATTTTATCTAACTGTAGGCTAAGGTAAGCGTTCTTAACATGCTGAAGGCTGGTTAGCTAAGCTACGATGGGCAGTCAGATAAATGTCTTAGAAGAATTTTTACCTTACAAAGTTTTCACCTTCGATGGGTTTGTCAAGATGTAACCCCCTCATAAGTTGAGAAGCATCTTCATACAAATTTTTCTCAGTTTATATGAGAGTGAGTTTGGAAACAGCTTCACACTGTATGTCAATATATTCAGCATGTATCTATTTAAAAATCCATATTCTCTGGGATTAACATATACATAAAATGCTGAAGCAAGACTCATGACTGAAAATAATATTGCTAGAATTAAAGGAAAAAATAAGGTAACTAAAATAGAAGTCATTCTGGAGAAATCTAAGGTTTATTATCACTGTTACTATCTACTCACTTGGAAGAGAGAATGAGAGAAAGAGCTTCCATCCACTGGCCCATTCCCCAAATGCCCTGATGAACAAGGCTGGGCTAGGCGGAAGCTAGAATCTGGGAACTCCACCCAGGTCTCCCACGTGGATGTCAAGAACCCAACCACTTGGGCCATCACTGCTGTCTTCCAGGATCTTCACTAGCAAGAAGCTGGAGTCGGGAGTCACAGATGGATATCAGATCCAAGCATTCCACTGTGGGATTTGAGCCTACAATAGACCTTGAACTTCATGGTTGAGCCTGGGTGACTGGAATGAGGTGATCTCAGTTTCTTATAAGAAAAGATCATTTAATTTGATAAACTATCAATGCCTCTGGTTCCCACTGATTTCTCTTTGTCAGAGTTAGACTTTGTAACATAAGTACAATATATTATGCACTTTTGTTTATATAAAGGCTTGTCATTTTCCATGGAGTTTAGCACTTCTCTGGGCTTGCATTTGATTCATGAGCCGTCCGATTGCTTGGGTGAAAACACTGAGGTGTGTTTTTTAAAGAATAATAGACACAAACAGGGGTGTACTGGCTCACCTCAACTGGGTTGGTAGCTTTTCTCAAATTTTAAAAAGAGCTCAAAAAATACACTTTTCCGAGTGAAACGTTGACAAGGGTTTCTTTGCATTTCTGTTTCATCTGTGACTTGTGTCAAGCAAACAGGAGTCATCACTTAAATTGGTGAGGCTCAAAAAGGCAATTGAGCTGACCGGAGTCTGATTTCCTCTGGGAGGTTTTGTGCAGAGCAAAGGTCATGGGCAGAAACAATAACTGAAGGCTCTCAGCCCCACAGCCCCTGGCCATTTTCCATCCTCCATGGGTAATTTGCCAAAGTAAACTCTTGCAGATGAATGGGGCCTCTCCCCAGTCACTCTCCCTTCTGCTTTAGCTGGAAAAGTAATTGCAACACTGAAAATGGGGGGCCACCCCCTCCTTAGTGAGAAGGACCTACCAGTCTCAGCCCAGGAGTTATGAGATGATGTTAAAGCTCACAAGTATAACCCCATACGGAGGAATCTTCTCATGTCTGTTGTATTATGGGTCCTAGATTTGGCACAGCTTCCGTGGTTCTTAGGAAGCAATTTTATTCTTATTTTAATAGTGTCTAGGTTTGCAGAGTTGCAGGGAGACTTGATAGTGAGAGCTCTCCAGGTTTGCTGGTTTCTGGCTCCTTCCCCCATCTTCAGCCCTGAATGTCCCACCGACTCACCCTCGAAAAGAAAATTCTGTCACGTCACTATGCAAAACAACTCAGCCTGACCCAGCTTCTCTATTTAAGCTTGTATAAGATGCCAAAGCAAAACCAGAGCTGAACAGTAGTTAAAGTGGCAAAAACAGATTTTACTCAGGAATTATGACAACAGAGAAAAAGAGACCTCAGTATCTGGGCTCCATTCTAAATGCAACAAATAAAAATAATCATTCTATTTTATGATTAGATATGGGCGTTATCTCTTACTGTGCATCAGTTACAAATTAAACTATCATAGGTATATATGTATGGGAGAGAACATAGTAGAGTCACACACAGGCTCAATACTCTCCATGGTTTCAGGAATCCACTTGGAGTGCCTTCCCCCTGGACGAGGGGAGACTACTATATATCTTACTGATGAAAAATTGAGCCTACCCCAAGTCTCCAAGGAAGTGTCAGTTGGGGCCAGTCTTCCTAGGCTGCTGACACTGACCCATCATTCTGACACTGGGCTATCATTGACCTGGCCAAGGCAGCTGGTCTTTGTGATTCTGGGGTAGGTACCCATTTTCACAGTAGACTACCTCCAGCTGATTTGCTTTAAATATAGTAATTTCCAATCCAGGTTCTTGTGTCCTGCAGAGATAGAAATGCTAGGTGGAGACTAGCATTGCAAGCAAATAGAAACGGAATCTACTTAACATTGAGGGAATAAGCACACATTCAAGCGTGGGCTGCTCCACACAGAGAAGCACCCAACAAAAGTAGGCCAAAGAATTACCCAGGAACAAGAGAAAGTTATCTCTAAGCAAACATGGGGGTAGTCTGTCCCAGAGCGAAGCAAAGAAGGAAAACAAGAGTAGTACTTCCAAGTGGGATCTGTGGCAGAAAGAGAGCTCTCTCTTGCCTTCCACCTACTTTTATAAGGAAGAGGGTGGTAATTCAACCAGATACACAAACAAGATAGGGTCTGAGCATGTGCTCTGGCCCTGGGTGGGACAGGTACATCCTGGGAAGACGGGCAGAGCAAATGACAGTTAAAGAGACATCATCACTTTGCAGCTTGCCTAAACGTTTAACTAACTGTCTGGTTAAGCCCTAATACAGCCAACCCCGTGTTCATCAGCTCAGCAAACCAGTTAGGTGGCAGCCAGCACCACAGGCCTTACATGACACAGAGAGAGGACTCTTACCCTTTGGATTTTAAAAAAACCACCCCATTTCTCTACCCCAGAACCTTGTCCTGCTCTGTTGGGATATTGTATAGGGTAAGCTTCACTAATTGATAGTAACATTTTCCACTTAAAATCTTTGGTCCCTTTATTTTTATTTTTAAAAGTTAAAAATATTTTATTTATAAAATTTATTTATAACATTTTTTATTTTTACCATTTAGTGGTAGGAATCTCTGTTCAAAAGTCACAAGTGTTGATTATGCCTATCACTGCTGATACCTTAACTATTACTAGTGTTGCTGCTGCTGTTTAGGTTATTAAATCAATAATCTACAGGGAGGCCGGGCAATGGAAGTAAAGACAGAGAATTGGACCGTGAATCTCCAACATCATTTTAGAAACATTCCCCTGGCAAACAAGCTGTGAGAACCCACTTGCTGTGGGCCTTTGAAAGGGAGCAGCTAAGGGCATGTCTAACATGAGTGTCTTGGTCAATTAAAGGCTTTCCCCCAATAAAATGGTATTATGCTTCATGGAGCTGTCTCTTCTACATCTTTCTGGAATGAAATGTTCACTAGATTCTGGAAAACTGCCTAACTAGGCAGAAATAGAATTATTCCAAAATTTTTGCCATTTGATTTTGTTCACCAAAATTGATTCTTTTAAAAATTGTATCATCTTTGACATCATGGCTTCCAAGAAGTTTTTTAGTGTTGGATTATACATTCCTTGATGTTGTTTTTAATGGCCCACCACTTAAATGTTTTGGATCTAGAAAATGGGCATTTTACTCAGGCTGATATCTCCCCAAACAATCTAATGAAGAACTTTGTCTTCAAATCAAATTTGCCAGATGATTTAGTCTATTATTTAAATTTCATGTGGTTTTGATTAATTAGAAGGGAACCCCTGAGAAACATAAAATTATGATTATTGCATCAAATTTGAAAATCCCTGGGCTGAGCAGATGCTAGGAGTTTTTCATGCATTCCCATAACTGCATTTACAAGGCATTAAGAGTTGTGATTGTAGAGTGATTTTTGCTTGACTCTCATGGTTGATTCGATATACAACATAATCTATCTCAAAGATATATTTTTATGGGATTGCGTTGTGGAATGAGAAAGATATTGTTTTACAGGAGACTCATTGAAAATATGATGCCGTGTTAATGATAATGGCCTTTAGGAATGTCCCACATCCAAGAATACCTCCATCCAAAGCGATGCCCTTTAAATTATTCTCTTCACTTGCACCATCACTCTAGGAAAACAGTGCATTAACCTCCATGACTGGTGATATTGCTACTCTCAGTGCAGTGGAGCACTCCTTCAGAGCTAACACAGAGCTCATTTTCAGAGGCAGTGTACCAGGAATTCCAACACCCGCTATGTTAAATCTCCTGTCCGTCACCAAGTCTGTAGTTGAAATGCCTCCCTCCGGCTTTCACTCTCAGTGTTATTAACAAAAATCCAAGACAAAGCTTGAAGACTTCAACGTTTTCCATTATGTTGCAAAAAATATTTGTGGAAGTAAGCAGGGATCTAGAAAAGGTGTTCTCACTAAGAAAACACACACACAGAGACACAGAGACACACACACACACACACAGACTCAAGTATAAAGCTCCACCCCATGCTGCCCAAACCCCAAAGACCCATAAAAATGGAAAGGTGTCAGTCGAATTCAAGAGATGCATAGGTTATGGCAGCCTACATGTAATTTATATTGGAAAAGAAAGGAAGAAAAAAAAACCTTCAGGAAGGGATCCCAAATTAAATAACTTAGGATCAAGGTAGCTGATGCAAACGGAGGCATCAGGTCCAGGGTGAAAGGCAGTGCAGAGGGCAGCGAAGGGGATCCGCAGTGCAACAATGGCCTTTTCTGTCTGCAACAGCCATTGTGGTTGCCAGATTCATCAGTCCTCCAAACCTCTCAGCTGCCAATATGTGGTTGCCAGATATTTTGAGATTTAGAGACTCAAATTCCAATTATCACAGGAAATACAGTTTTAGAATGTCTTATCCGTGTGTATGCCTGCTTATGTGTATAAGTCTGAATCAATGCAATGGGATCAATCACCATTTTGTGGCTTCCATGTTAAGGAGGACACAGATACAAGGTTTGGAAAGTCAGGTTTTTGATGCAAGTCTCATGAGAAGTAAAGATAAGACACTAGTAGTAAGAGACTTCTCCGTGTGAGACAGGAAATTCATTCTTACAATTATTTCTGGTTAAGAAATAAGTGCTTTTATCTGAATGTTTGCATACCCCCCAAATTCCTGTTGAAATACTGACCCCCATGGTGATGGGGGAGAAGATTTGGCCTTGGGGAGGTGCTTAGGTCATCAGAACAGAACAGAGCTCTCATGATGGGATTAGTGCCCTTAGAAGAAGGAAAGGCCTGAGGGAGCTTGCTCTCCCTGTCCACCACATGAGCACGCAACAAGAAGACACAGTCTGTGAACCAGGAAAGGGTTTCGCCACAGATACTGAGCTGCTGCCCACAGAACAAAGAAGGCCATGGGATGGTCCTACCTCGAGTGGGTGAAACCTCACATTCAGAAGTTGATGATACCCAAGAGGTAAAGGCATAATAACAGATCATAGGGTATCAAGAAGGAAGAAACCAAGTGACTCAAATCTAAGCCTTCTGAGGACTGGTGGAGATAAAAGGAGATTAGAGTCATAAGATTGAATAAGAAAGGAGAAAGCAATTGCTTTCTTGTTTTTAAGATTATTTATTTATTTTGAAAGAGTACAGAGAGGCAGAGAGAGAGACAGAGAGAGAGGGAGGGAGAGAGATCTTCCATCCAGTGTTTCACTTCCCAGATGGCTGAAACAACCAGGGTTGAGACAAGCTGAAGCCAGGAGCCAAGAACATCTTCCAGATCTCCCACGTGGGTGGCAGGGCCCCAAATACTTGGGCCATCTCCCACTGCTTTCCCAGGGAGTTGAATTAGAAGTGGAGCAGCTGGGACTTGAACCCGTGCCCAGCATCATAGGCAGTGGCTCTACCCACTACACCCCATGCTGGTCCAGTGATTGCTTTCTTAAATACTTATAGAAGGATTCGATGTCATCATGATTGTGGGCAATGCATGAATGGTGGGTGGTTTTTTTTTTAATTTTTTTTTTAACGAGGAAAGTTTCAATTATGAGTAGTGTGTTACATATTCTAAAGTTTGTTAAAAAATGTATTCAGATGAGCCCAGTGAACTACTTGTCAGGGATGTTTAAGAATAATTTCTCACAATGTGGTCCCTAGACCCATAGCATCATCATTACCTGGGATCTTACTAGAAACAGAGATTCACAGGCCACCTCCTCAGACCTCCAGATCAAAATTCTGGGGGAGGAGCCACAAGCCATTTTCTCAAGCCCTTCTTGTGAATGGATTCCTGCTGAATTTTGAGAGCCCAAGTTGCATGCTGAAAGGGTGTCTCAGAAACAAACGCAGTTGCTTGTAAAAAAGTTGGTACAGTAACTGACCAAACAAAACCCATAAAACAAACAAGCACCCCTTAGGGGACAGACCAGCCCCAATTCTTCCAAGATGGGTTGGATGGATTCATAGTTCAATTTCCCTTGAGTTGAAGATTTTAAAAAATGTCTGCTAGTTCTTATGAACACAGGCTATCTTTCCTACTTGCTCAATAAAACAAAGCAAATGGAAGTTATTCAAAATCTCATTTTTTTTTCTGATAAAGCAGTCTCTCTAAGAGCTCGAACATAAAAGATCCTCTGTGAAGCCTGAGACTATCAGCTAGGTCTTTTAAAGACACAAAACTAAATTGGGGTTATTAAAGGATAAAGCATCAAGTATAAAAGCAAGGGTGTGTGAGGAATGAGATTAAATGGCACAGAATGTTGGAATCTAAAAGACAAGGAGCATAACGAACTGAATCAGACAAGGGCTATTCTAAGCTATCCTACTTGCTAGGCATTCTGGGAGGAAATCTGTGGCTGGGAGAGCCCCACTAGGTCTTGGGGGAAGGGGCCAGGCAAGCATCACATTCTTTTGTTGCTGTTTGGTTTGCTGGTTTGCAGACATCAACCCTGTATACTCCAGAGACTCCTCTTGCAAGAATGGACTGGAGATACAACACAGACAGAGCCACCCCCATAGGTAGGATGGTTCAGGGGGTTTAAAGGCAATGTGTACATAAAAGAATTCACAAGAGTAAAACCAATAGAAACGTGGTAGATTTCCAACTTGTGAGGTGAGAATTGAAATTGTTTTGTGCTGAAATGCTTGCGCTTAAAAAAAAAATCTCCAAAAACATTCCATGGATGACTTTTAGTTTCTGCTTTCATTAATGATAAATTGGCAGTGTTCAACCTCTGTGCTTCAAATCACCCTGAAAACTTCAATTAAATCCAAGTCCATTCAATACAATTCAACAGAGGCTCAATCATCACCTAATGTAGCCATGACATTAGGTAAGCACCCTGAGGTTGCATAACGGAACAAGATGAGAGACTATAAAATATCAGAGATGGGTGAAATCTTATTAAGCATTCATAATTCATTAAAAAATGTTGACTTACGTTCCAAGCCTTGCATTAACCTAGAAGATAGAGGGGTATGTGGCTGGATTTGATGGAATCTTCACAAAGCTAAGGAATTTTCAAGATTCAAGACTTAGCACAGGTGAAAAACAGATCTCATTTTGCTTTGTATAGCTAGACATTTCCAATCCAGGATGCTGTGAGAACAAGAAATGGCAGCAATGGTTATGTGGTTGATTGAACCAATTGGGTCACTATTCCCTTCTACCCACAAAATTTAGATAGAAACAGTTATTTTCTGGTAGTCTGTTTTTAATTCTCGTTATCAGTTTCTCAGCCAGAATAATGGAAGATCCAAGGTCGTCTTCTTTGACTTCCAAGAGGAGACTCCTGTGAGTAGCAATTAGCATATAGCAACTGTCTGTTTAACCAACAGGAATGAGGACTACTGGAGTACAGGGGCTCCTTGCTCCCTCTCTTTTCTGTGGTTAGCACAGGGTCAGGTACAGAAATGGAACTGAGTTGCTGGCAGGCAACTGAAACCAAAAATGGATGCATAGTAGAGTAAAGTAAATGGGTGTGTGGCAAGAGATGAGACAAATGTGCTTTATAATTCAGGGTTTAATGGCCAAACAAATACTGGATTTCTGTCTCCAAATATTTTCAAGAGTAAATTTTTAATCCTTCCCACAACCAAAAGTAGAAGATAGAAATCCTTCCCAGACAATGCTGAGAGCATATGGCAAACACAGTTGAGGAATATAAGAAAAAAAATGGGGAATGCATAGAGCATTTTCTCTCATTAGATATTCTATGATTAGTAATTCTAGAAGGTTCAATAGGAAAGTCTTGAAAATGAAAGAAATAGAAAGCACACTTTGCTATGATTAGGGGAATGACTTAGAAAATACTCCACCGCAGTGCTCTCTGTCTGAAAGACTTTAGTTACAAGAAGGTATGAAAGCTGTTGTGGAAAGACTGCTCTATGTGTTAGATATATCCAATCAAGAAAAAAAAAAAAAAAGACAATAGCTTTTAGAGGAATTGAAAGGGCCAAGGGCAGAAGGCTGTTAGCGGCAGTCTGAGATTACCAAGTGCTGAGATTACCAGCACCACCCCCACAGATGGGGAAACACCAGGAGAAGGTGGTGTTGCCAGCTGTTAGGAACCAGAGACGCCAAGTGAGATCTGGCACCAAGAGGATGCAGGGGCTTGAACAATCAAGAAGGTAGGACAGTGAAGAGACGGGAGACCCAGCACCTTCCAGAGATGGCTCAAAAGATGGTAGGGAACTGGCTTCTCTTCTTTTCCTGATTCAAAATCTTCCACCAGTGCCTCCCATTGGAACTGAAATATATATCAAAAATTCACGGCAGAGCAGGAGGATAGAAAATGAATCTGAGAACCAAAGATCAAATGACTGGTAAAACTCCAAACTGCTTAATAAAAGCACTGCATATGTTAGCACCAGCAGCTATCATTTTCTGATTGTGACAATGAATACAAAGAGTACAGGTGCAGGATACAGAGCAGTCTGTTAATGTCTGAATGGCAGACGATGATGACCACACACATTACTTTTGCTTATCTATATTTTCACAATTTTCTGCAGCTACTATGTAATAAAAGAACTTGATAGCAATTGAAACAGAGTAAAATTAATTTAGCAACAGGAATAAAATCCATTTATCTAACTGTGGGATCCTTCCTTGAATCACTAAAACAGGTAGAAGAAATACGTATGAACATTTGAAAACAACTCTTTCGTTTTCTGTTTCTTGCTTTCTGGGATGGATATTGACTTTTTAGAATAATTTCAACTACCTAATAGAAATCTTCCTAACTAGAACTTATTCATGTTTGCTTCAAGCAATATACTAAGTCTCATGAAATGATTCATTTTTTGTAGTTCAGGTGAAATTCAGAAAACATAAATTTAACCATTCAGTACTGTGGTGCAGCAGGTTAAGCTGACATATCCAATCAGAGTTCTGGTTTCAGTCCTGCTTACGCCACTTCTGATCCAGCTTCCTGCTAATGCACTTGGGCCCCTGCCACCCATGTGGGAGACCCACCTGGCGTTTCTGGCTCCGGGCTTTGGCCTGGCCCAGCTCTTGTCTGTTGTGAGCATTTGGGGAGTGAACCAAAAGATGGAAGATCTCTCCTCAGTTTCTCCCTCTCCCTGTGTAGCTCTGTCTTTGAGATAAGTAAATAATTTTTCCAAAGTCAAAATAAAATTGACACTCTCCCATCTTTAAGAAAATTAACCATGTTAAAGCAATCAATTCAGTGGTAGCTAGACATTTACAATGTTAGATAATCATCACTTCTGTCTAGTTCCACATCATTTTCATCACCGCAAAAGGGGACCCCCACATCCATTAGGTGGTCACACCCCTACCACATGCCCTTAAAAGCTAGTAATATGTTTTCTGTCTTCATGGATTCACCGCTTCTGGATGTTTCATACAGAATTCTATGACATGTGAGACTTTCTTACTTTTTTTCACATAGGCTTTCAGGTTCACAATGGCTTTCAGGCTCATCCACACTGAAGCATGTGTCAGCACTTTGTACAGCTGAGTAATATTCCATTGTGTGAATGCACTGCATTCAGTTGAGCCATTCAGCTATTGGGTGTGTGGGTTGTTCCTGCCTTTTGGTCATTGCAAACAGTGCTGCTGTGAACATGCGTGTACAAGAGTTCATTGAGTTCCTGTTTTCAGTTCTTTGAGGAATATACCTAATGGTGGAATCGCTAGCATATGGTAAGTCTATGTTTCTTTTCTTTTTCATTTATTTATTTATTTATTTATTTATTTATTTATTTATTTATAGGAACTGCCAGGCTTTTCCATAGCAGCTCTGGCACTGAAAATTCCCAACAGCAATGTGTGTAGATTACAATGCCTCCACTTTTTCACTAATGCTTGTTACACTCCATTTTTATTCTACTTGTTTTTTAAATTATAGCTATCCAAGTAGATGTAATGTGGTTGTGGTTTGGATTTCCATTTCCCTGTTAACTATTAGTGTTGAACATATTTTCATGTGCTTATTGTCTTTTTGTATATTTTATTTGGAGAAACATCTTTTCAAGTCTTTGCACATTTTTAAATTGTCTGGTTTGTCCTATTATTGTTGAATGTTAGAAGTTCTTTATGGCTGGTGCGGTGGCTCACAAGGCTAATCCTCCACCTTGCGGTGCCAGCACACCGGGTTCTAGTCCCAGTCGGGGCTCCAGATTCTGTCCCGGTTGCCCCTCTTCCAGGACAGCTCTCTGCTGTGGCCAGGGAGTGCAGTGGAGAATGGCCCAAGTCCTTGGGCCCTGCACCCCATGGGAGACCAGGAGAAGCACCTGGCTCCTGCCTTGGGATCAGTGCAGCGTGCCAGCCGCAGCGCGCTGGCCGTGGCAGCCATTGGAGGGTGAACCAATGGCAAAGGAAGACCTTTCTCTCTGTCTCGCTCTCTCTCTCTCTCTGTCCACTCCGCCTGTCAAAAAAAAAAAAAAAAAAAGGAAGTTCTTTATATATTCTGGCTACTAGACTCTCAAATGATTTAGTTTACAAATACTTTTTCTCTTTCTATGGGTTATATTTTCATTTTCTTGGTAATGTCTTTGGATGCACCAAACTTTTAATTTTGATGAAGTCCAATTTACTTATATTTTGTTGCTCTGCTTCGGTGTTACATATAAGAATCTATTGCTAAATTCAAAGCCATTGATGTTCACATGTATGATTTCTTCTAACTTTTTTAGTTTTGGTGCTCACATTTAGAGTTGTGATCCATTTTTTATATACGGTATGAGATAGGGATTCAGTTTCATTTTTTTTTGGCATGTGACAGCACCATTTGTTGAAGAAATGACTCTTCTATTGAATAACTTTGCACCCCATTTGAAAATCTATCGGTCATCTATCTTTTTCTTTTTTTTTTCTTTACTCTCAATTCCATTCTTTTTTTTTTTTTTTTTTTTTTTTTTTTTTTTTTTTTTGACAGACAGAGTTAGACAGTGAGACATAAAGAGACAGACAGAGAGAAATGTCTTCCTTCCGTTGGTTCACTCCCCAAATGGCCGCTACGGCTGGCGCACTGCACTGATCCGAAGCCAGGAGCCAGGTGCTTCCTCCTGGTCTCCCATGTGGGTGCAGGGCCTAAGGACTTGGGCCATCCTCCACTGCACTCCCGGGCCACAGCAGAGAGCTGGAGTGGAAGAGGAGCAACCAGGACAGAACCGGTGACCCAACCGGGACTAGAACCCAGAGTGCTGGCGCCGCAGGTGGAGGATTAGCCTAGTGAGTCGCAGTGCCGGCCAATTTGTATTCTATCCTTATGGCTATGCTACACTGTTTTGATTACTATACCTTTGTAAGAATATAATAAACCAGTATATTTGAGTTTTTCAACTTTATTCTTCTTTTTCAAAATTGTTTTGGCTATCCAGAATCCCTTGCAATTCCATATGAATTTGGGATTGCTTTTTCCATTTCTGCATAAGTAAAAATTATGTTAGGATTCACATTGAATCTATAGATTGCATTGAGGTGTATTTCCATTTTAACCATAGTAAGTGTTGCAATTCAGGCAAAGAGATGTTTATCCCATTATTTAGATTGCCTGAATTTCTTTCACCAATGCATTATAATTTGTAGTGTATAACTCTTGCACTTCTTGGTAAGATTTATTCTTAAGTATTCTATTCTTTATAAGGTGCTATAAATGGAATTGTTTTTGGAAATTTTTCTTTTTGGATTGTCCAATAACAGGGGAGAAAACACAAGTTTTTGTATTAGTATTGTACTCTGTAGCTTTGCTGAGTTCAGTTAAATACCCATGATGGTTTTGTAAAAGTAGTTTCTAGAATTTTCTGTCTACAAGATCACATCATCTGTGAATAGTAATAGTTTTACCTCCTCCTTACGGCTTGAATGGCTTTCGTTGCTTTTTCTTGCCTCATGGCTCTGGGTGAAACTACCCAGGGAGATGTGAAGCAGCAGTGGTGAGAGTGGCAGTCTTGCCTTGCTCCTGATTCTAGAAAGCTTTCAGCTTTTCGTCACTGAGTATGAAGCTAAACGTGGGTTTTTCAAAAATGCCCTTTGTCAGGTGAAGGAAGTTCTTGATTATTGCTAATTGCTGAGTGATTTTTCATCATGAAAAGACGTTGAATTTTGTCAAATGCTTTTTTCTGTGTTAATCCCAATGATCATTTTATTTTTCCCTGAATTCCATTACTGTGGTATATGGCGTGAGGGAAGGGTTCCAACTTCATCCGCTTTTGCATGTGCCTATCCAGTTTTAACAACACTATTAGTTGAAAAGACAATTTTTTCCCCTACAAAATGATGTTGCATTTCCACTGATTGATTTTCACATGTTGAGGCGTCATTGCATTCCTGGGAGAAGTTCTATTTGGCCAAGATGCACAATCATCATGAAATGCTGCTGGACTTGAAGGAATTCATCCTTAACTAACTAACCAATCCAGTATGTAGTACCGCTCCTGTTAGATTCCTGGTGGAGGAGGTACGTGATCAAAACAGGACGACTGCAATTCCTGTCTCTTACATGGGTGTAGGAACAGAAAGCAGAGAAACTAAAATGTGCGATTTCTTCTCACTGGGTCTATGAAATCTCAGAAATGACTCCGTGAAGCCCTTACGTTTCCAAAACGAAAGATCCTGAGACACGGTGAGGCTTCAGAATTCAAAATGTGGGCAGCATAGTTCACGTGAGATGGGTATGGTGACTGAGGGCTGTGCCAAGTCAAAGCAAGATCTGAGTAATTTCTGCATCTATAATTCTCCGCACTGGGAGGATTAATTTGCATTCCTAGTATCTCGTGATGCCTAAGCAGTCACTCCAAAATAATGGAGAGTTAAAATGAGAGCAATCAGTTTATTATTTCTGAGAGTTTCTTTAGGTCAGGAATTTGGTGAGTGTCCAGCCACCTGCCTTGCGCCTCGTAAGCAGTTTTGGTCAGTGGCTGGAGGTGAAGGCTGGAGCAGCTGGGGACTGGCTGTCTCTCTTTCTCTCTCCCTCTCCCTCTATTTATTCTCAGGGCTCCTCTATGTGCTTTTGCCGCATGGGATAGCTTGAGCTTCCTCACAGCATGGCGTTCACAGAATAGCAGAGGTTGAGTATAACATCAACATGAGTATGATGTCCCAGCCTCCAAAGTCACATCCCATCACTTACACCATGGCCTAGGGGTTGACCAATCACTAAAGTTAATGAAATTCAAGAAGAGGAGGTATCAATCCCATCTCCCCAGGAGAGGAGGATCAAAACTTTGCAGGCATGTTCTGAAACTGCCACTACCTCCTTCCCTGATTATTTTAATGCTATTATATTTAATTGACCAGAAAATGTAATCCCTTCATACTGAAGCATGGGCTTTGTCACTTGGCCCATAGAACTCACAGCAAGGCAAAAATGTTTATTCAGTGGGAAGCAAAGTGCTCAAGAAGAAATGATTAGCTTCTTGAGTCCTGCATGTGTACCTAAGTGTAAAGCAGGAATTTTTAAAAATGTCTCCACTCCCAATACAGATATGGAAAACCTAGCTTCCAGAAAATAGTGCTCCATTTTTCTTGATGTGAAGTTTAAGAAAATATTATAATAATATCATAGCGCCAAGCCCCACTTCCCCAGTACCTGTGGCTGAAACTTACTTGCAATTTTCATTTGCATGAGCCATTTCTCCTATCACTCAGAGAATACAGCAAACAGCTGGTTAGCCCTTAAACGAACAGGACGTTCCAAGAATGATGCGTTATGTGTGTGCTAAAGGAGATCTTGCTGGATAAATAAAAGGTTGTTCATTTATTTATGATGCAAAAATCCATTGTGCATCCAGCTGAAAGAATCATCAATCATTTACACAGAACTCCCTGTCTCCAAATACAGCTTTTCATGTGCATGAGTGCATGTCTGTTTCTATCAGTTTAAAATGTGTAATTTGCTTTTTGAGTCTGGTGGATGTTCTGTCCCAAAGCACGGGGCATTGTAGTAACTTGTCCATCTGATCAAGGATTTCTAGTTTATTTTATACCATTTTCTTCTGAATCTTCTGTTACCCTGTAGCTAAGTGGCCAGGAATCATGAGAGATGAGTATCAAGAGTTCATTCATTCACCAGCACACTCATTCTCCTCCACTCTCCCAGATAGAATTACTCTATCAGTAAGCCACTGACTAGATGGGAGCAGACACCTTCTCAGGCACCCCTGGCTTGTGCCAGCCCTAGTGAGAACATGACAGGAGAGACATCACTTCTCAGATGTATGTGATAGCCCCTGAACTTTCCCTCTTGACCCATCACATCACATGGCCAGAGCAGACATCTGGTTTCTCTGGTCTGTGTGTGGAAAACGTAGACAGATGAAACAGAGGAGGCCACAGCCTGCTGGTAGCTTCCCTCAGGGGTTCCTTCATTCCCCAGTACAACCACAGTAGCACCTCTGCCTTGGCCCTCAAGGAAGGGCTGCATGGGCTAGGAATGACTCTGCTTCCGGCCAGGTCTTGGGGACTTTCTTGATACAGAGTGTGTGACATCCTCATTCCGTTAAGGTTTGGGTGGCTGGCTGGCAAAGACTCAAATCCAGCATAGCTTTGAGGCACTGGAACAGTGCCAAGAGCAAAAAAAGATGAGTCCTTGGATTCCTTACCCAGCACCTCCAGGTGGCTGTCCACACCCAGGTCCCTCATTGAGTTTGAGGTACTCCAGGACTGGTGTCCAGGGCTTGGGTTTTCCTCTGGCCGCGCCTATTGAGGGGAGCACAGCCAACTAACAGCCTGCAACCGCCGCCCTTTGGATGCACTGGGCTTTCATGCTGAGATGCTCCTGCTATGCTCCTAGCCAATGACTGAACATAAAGGGAGGAAATTGAGGCTGGTCACTTCTTCACTGAGTGTTGCTGCCTTGTTGGACAGCCTGTGCTCTGGGACTGCGCATCAGGAAGACTTTCTCAGGGCTGCCCTGCAGTTTGAGGTCCTTCCGATGTGATCTTCCTACCTTCCCACGTCCTGCCACGGGAATCAGACTTGCATCCGGCTCCAAAGGCACTTCCAACCTAAACATGCTCTCTCCATTGGAGGACAAGCAGACACTTCCCTTAATAAATCTCCACTACTTCCAATTCTGTGTCCATGTCTGCTTTCCAGAGGACCTGCTCTCTTCTTCCTTCGACTTCCTATGCTCCTCCAGATTCCTGCCTACATCCTCTGTATCTGCCCACACAATATCCCTATTTTCTTCTTTTTCTTTTTGGTGGTGGAGCGGAAAGAGTTAGAGAACCTATTCCATTCGAGCTTAAGTCATTAACAACTGGCAAACTGGTTGGCTTGCCCAACCATGTCCGATCTGCAAGATAGGTACTGATACCCTTGTCATGAAGTTGGTATACTCCTACCTCCACTCTCCTCATAGAGCAGATTAATCTTTTTAGTGGAAATAGTAAAAACTACATTAAAAAAAAAACAAGATTTGTTTATTTATTTGAAAGGCAGAATGACAGAAAGAGGAGGAGAGACAGAGAAAGAGAACAAGAGATCTTCCATCCTCTGGTTCAGTCTGCAAATGGCTGCAACAGCCGGATCTGGGTTAGGCTGAGACCAGGAGCCTGAAACTCCATCCAGGTCTCCCACACGGTTGCAGGGGCCCAAGAATTTGAGCTGTCACCTGTTACTTTCCTGGGAGCAGTAGCAGGGAGCTGGATGGAAAGTAGAGCAGCTGGGACTTGAATTGGTGCTCAAATGGGGATGCTGATATTACAGGTGGAGGCTTAGCCTACTGCTCCAGAACACTGTCCCACCCCCAACCCCCATTCCTCTTTACCAAGAAGGAACAACCTTTGCTATCCAGTAGCTTCAGGATGAGTTGAACTATTGCTCCCAAATCAGAGCCCTCACCACCAACCTTATCATTGCTTCTCTTGTAAAACCTGTTTTAGGAGCAGGCTTTGTGGTGCAGTGGGTAAAGCTGCCACTTGGGATGCCTGCACCTCATACCCGTGCGCCTGGGATCAAGTTCCACCTCCACTTCCAATCCAGCTTCCTGCTAATGTGCCTAAAGCAGCAGATGATGATCCAAGGACTTAGCTTCCTGCCACATCCATGGGAGACCCAGATTGAGTGATGGTTTCCTGACTTCTGCCTGGCCCAGCCCTGGCTTTTGTGAACACTGGGAAAGTGAACTAATAACTGGAATGTCTGTGTGTGTGTGTGTCTGTCTGTCTGTCTGTCTGTCTCTCCCACCTTCTCTGTCACCCTGTCTTTCAAATAAATGAATTTTAGGAAAAACAAAATCCCTGGTAAAACTGTTGTTCTGTTACTGCTCATAATTCCTGCTGCCAGATATCTCATTAAAATCATAATGTGTGAGGAATTTCTATGGTATTTGGGATGCTGCCTTTAATTAGCTATAGATTTTAGATAAGTGATTCCATTTCATTGGCTTCAGGTTTCTTATCTGTGTTTACTAATTTATAGTGCCTAAAAGTGTTTGCTGAGAAATCAATTCATATAATACATGAATAGTTACATTTTTCTTTTCTATTTTATGGATTATATAGGTTTTTTTAAAAAATGCTTGCTGGGGCCAGCGCTGTGGTCTAGTAGCTAAGCCTCTACCTGCAGTGCCAGCATCCCATATGGGCTCTGGTTTGTATCCCAGCTGTTCCTTTTCCAATCCAGCTCTCTGCTATGGCTTGGGAAAGCAGTAGAAGGTGGCCCAACTCCTTGGGACCCTGCACCCATGTGGGAGACCCAGACGAACCTCCTGGCTCCTGCCTTCAGATCAGCCCAGCTCCTGCCATTGTGGCCATTTGGGAGTGAAGCAGTGAATGGAAGACCTTTCTCTCTGTCTCTCTCTCTCTCTGTAGCTCTACCTCTCAAATAAATAAATAAAAATATTTAAAAATAAAAAAGAAGATGCTTGCTGAATCAAAAAATCAATTGCATTCAGATTTTCTGATAATGGAAGTGAAGAAGGTCAAGTTGTGTTGAAGATATTCTAAGAAGATCAGAAAGGGGTCATTTTCCTGACACCAAACTATAGTCACTCCTTATTTTGCACATTCACACACACATACACACACACACACACACACTCCTTCCATTTGCTGATTCACTTTCCAAATACCCAATGGCAAAGGTCTTTAATAGAGAAAATAAGATTAGCTATAGCTATAGTTTGAATATTCATCCCCTCAAACTCATGCAAGAGTGCAGGGACGAAAGTTTTACGTACTACAAGGATGGAAATTTAACCCAGTTATGGTGTTCAGTGGGAAGTGATGAGATTAGATCCTTAGGATGGATCCCCCACTATTGGATTCTGGTGGATTCAGAAGGATAAAGACTACATAGATTTATAGACATACATGCTCCCTGTGCCCTAATATGTGATGCTGTGGGCCAGTTCAGGACTCTGCCAGCAAGAATACCACCATCACAGACTGAACCAATGCCCATCTTCCAGTTTTCTGTTAGTGAGAACACCATCACCAGAGCCCACACCAGTGGGGTTGCCCACTCTCAGTCTGAACTTTCAAAGCCATGAGCCAAAATAAAACTCTTTTCTTTATAAAGGATTCTATCTCAAGGGTTTTGTTACGGTAATAAAAAGTTGATTGATACAACCTTAGAATATAAAGTCACATTTCTTGCAAAGACAACTCTGTGGCCTGAGATTAGTATTCATTTATGGAGGATCCAACAGATGCAAGGCGTCAGGAAGAGCAAAAAGAAGGAATCCATATTTTGTTGTTTGCCCTACCATGTGGGCTTAAATTGGCCACCTGATGTACAATAGACTTCATCTCCCTCTCTGCAGCCAACTTGTCAGTAGTTTGACTTCAGAACAAGTAAGAAGAAAAAACAGATATTTTCTAAAAATTTATTTATTTGAAAGGCAAAGTAATGGGAGTGGGGGTAGGGGAAAAAGAGGGGGTGGGGACACTTCCAGTTCTAAATAGTTGCAATGGCTGGGGCTGGGCCAGGCCAAACTGGGAGTCTGGAGCTCCAATATGGATTTCCCGTATGGGTGGCAGGGGCCCAAGCTCTTGGGCCATCATCTGCTGCCTTCCCAGGCACATTAGCAGGCAGCTGGATCAAAAGTGGAGCAACCGGGACTCAAACCATTGCTTGTATGGATGCTTGCATCACAAGTGGCAGGTTAACTCCCGGAGCCACAACACTGGCCCCAACACACAGATTTTGGTAGGTGTGTTAAGTTTTCAATGCATAAAAAAATACTTGAGGCAGGCTAACTTTATGAAAGAAAGAGGTGTATTTTGGCTCATGGTTCTGGAAATTCATGGCCCACAACTGGGCAGCTCCATTGGCTTGGAGTCTGGTGATGGTGTTCTTGCTAACAGGGCCCCAAGGTAGCACAGAGCATCACATGACAAGACACAGGAAACAAGCTTGTCTGTATCTCCCTCTGTACGCCTCTCCTCATCAAACCATCAGGACTTCATTCTAGAGGCTCCATCCTAGTGACCCAATCCAACTTCCCAACTCTCATTACCATAGTTACATTAAGTTTCTACTCTCTCAGTACCATTAACAAAAGACTTTGAGATTTACCTCCTTTATGAGTTTGGAGGACATGCTGTGCTTAAAATAAATCATAGCAATAGGTGACTCAAAATAGAGGCAGAAGCCACAGGATAGCATTAGATTTCCTTAGTCCTGGACTCTTGTTCTTGCCACGTTTCCCAATGCCTGCCCTAATATTGCTTGTATTAGCTTTTCCAGAAGGACTTGTCTCCTGGCTCACACACTGTTGTTTCAAGGGACCACCCTTTTCCTAGCTACTAGCTACCCTAGCTACTAAATCCCTAGCTCCCGAGACTGATGGAATGCTGCCCGCTCTCTTTTGATGAAAACCATATGTTTGTGACTTCATGTCAGTGTCAGATAGCAAGAAACAGAAGAGAAGTGATGGCTTCTTGATCTAAAGAGAGTATGCTTGCCTCAGGCTCGTCCAGTTCAATCCTAAAACCTACTGGGGTTACCCATTCAGGAACTCGATATGAAAACATCTCTTTTGCTAAGATTTGCAATCACTCTTGGTTTTTGCAGACAAAGAGTCTAAAGAGTCATCTCAAAGCTGGAGCAGGGGCAGGTGTTTAGCCTCAGAGTTAAGCCATTGGTTGGATGCCCATGTCTCACGTGGAACTGCCTGGGTTTAAGTCACGATTCTGGCTCCTGACTCTAACTTCCTGCTGATGAAGACACTGGGAGACAGTAGTGATGGTTCAGGTGTTTGGGTTACTTCCATCCACATAGGAGACCTAGATTGAGTTCTTGGTTCTTGGCTTCGACCTGGCCCAGCCATGGTTTTTGTGGGCATTTGAGGAGTGAACCACTAGTGGATAGGAAATCTCTCTCTCTCTCTCTCTCTCTCTTTCTCTCTCCCTACACACACCTTCAAGGAAATTAATTAATTAATTATAAAAACTGAAACAGTCTAAGCATTACGTCACCCACCCCAACACTGCACTGTATAAGGAAATGGTTCATCTAGAAGTCATGGAGGATAAATCTGGGCTTTGTTCATTACAGCTGTGGAAAATACTTTTCACACAACCCCCAGAGTCACCCTCAAGTGCCTGTGGCTAATTAAAAAAAAAAAAAAGAGGGCCTGGGTGGGCAGAGTCCAGGGCCAGGGCCACCGTCTCGGGCCTGAGCATTGGAGGGGCATAAAGACCCCCATTGTTTACACTGAGCCTCTTTGATGCCCAGTCAGGAAGCCCCCTTCACAAACAAAGTCGCCTCTACCAGCCCTTGGGGACCTGGGGAATACATTCACCGGGCCTCTGGTCGGCGTGTTTAGACTCATGCCACACTGAATTTCATCTGGGAGGGAAAGCTGTTTCAGATGACCATGAATAGCAGCTTTCATCAGCTGTCACTTCCCATTACAGCCAGCATGACATGGAAATGTACTAGAAGCTGCTAGGGCCCTGCGGAGGGAGCAGCTCTGGCTATTCTAAACATTTCTTGACTTCATTTGTCCTTTGTTAAAAAAAAAAAAAAAGGGTAATCAGGCTATTGCCTTCTCTCCTCCTCTAACCTATATCCATCTGACTTTTGGGGTCACAAAACTGGAGTGCCTTAGGCCAGCCCTGAGGGACACAGACACAGATACCTCTCTAGGTTATTTGTGGAGTTTCAGTGCAGTGGTCTTCCCATTGAAGCCAGCAGCTGTATGCCCCGGTGTCTTCATGTGGGCTTGGCCCCCAAGAAACAGATCATGTTTTCAGTATTATAAGGGATGGAGTGACCCCACTGTGAGCAGGGGTTCATATTGTTCTTGTTGTTAGGAAGGTAGTGGTGGGCTTATCTCAGTGGCTCTCGGAAAATCTACTCCCCCCAAAACAGGGGATACAGGTGCAGTTTGCCAATTTCCACAATTTAAAAACTCCCACTTGGATAGACCTCAGGCTACCCACATGGCATCATTGAATGTGAGTCTCTAAATTTAGGAAGGGAAGTAAACAACTGGACATAGTGAGCCTTTAGGAGTCAGCTCTAGCACATGGCCGGCTCATGGGCTGGTTGGGTTATTAAACAAAGATGTTTGATGGGCAGAGTCTCAGGAACTTCTCAATGACCTGTGTTCTTCAGGCAACACACAGAGTGAAAGGGGTTCTACCTAGATGATAGATGATATGATATGCTTTAAGTTCCAGCCTACGACCTGACAGTAAGAAGAACCCCTTACTGCTTGTTCAAAATGTTGCCACAGATAGCATGGACAGAAGCTGTCCTGTTTTGAACCTTGCAATGCTGCTTAGAGGGCAGAGTAGATTAAGCTGCACTTGGAACACCTGCAGTGCATACTGGAGTGCCTGGGATGGAGTCCCATCTCCACGTCTGATCCAGCTCCCTGCCAGTGCACACCCTGGGAGGCAGCAGATGAAGCTCAAATACCTACCACCCACATGGGAGACATGAATGGAGCTCCTGGCTTTGGCCTGACTCAGCTCTGACCTTTGAAGATATTTAGGAGAGTGAACTAGTAGATGGAAGATCTCCCTTTCTCTCTCTCTTTATGTATGTGTGTGTTTCTCTCTTTCAAATAAATTAAGATAAATTACAATGTTACATAGTTATGGAGAAAAGCAAAATTGGGAACCATACCATATCCATTCAGCCCTGTTAGAAATCACCAAATTCTATTGTGCTGAGTAAGCAAGAGAAGGAACCTAAGTTCTTTCGAAGAGAAATAATCCTCCCCAGTTATTTTCTATAGAAGTTGGTATGATTAAAGCAAACTTACATGAAAGCAACTCTACTCCCCTGATCACCACTGAGCAAGGTTTATTCAAGGATCCTGAGAACTGGCGCTTGATTCCAAAAAGCAACTGTATATGGGCTGGGGATCTTGGAAGTTAATGGCCTTTGAAATGATCCAGGCAAATGCTTCCCGATGGGGCTTGCCTACTGTATGGTGGCAAAATGGCCCAGTTGGGTCCTTTTTAGGGGGAAAACATGCATGTAGGACAAACAGAGGAGTTGGGTCGTCTGCTCTCCGTGCATCCTCTGTGTAGTGTGAGAAGCTGCTTTTCTGGTAACTTATGAAATGCAGGGAACATCTAGTGCCATAACAACTGGGTCCCTGCCCTCTTTTCCTAATGCCTTCTTCATAGGACCCATGTGTGTCTCTATTTTATTCCAGAGCAAGCCCAGGCCTGCACTCAGGGAACCGCAATTTAGGAATAGGCATCTTGGCTACAGATAACTTCTAGTATGGAGAAGTTACTGGCAGAGAATTTGAAGCATCACTAAAGTTCTCAGGTGGTGGACTACGGGAAGAAAGGGAGACAGCGCGAATACACATCATTGCAAGTCAGCATTGGACCACTTAGTGTATAAAGACTTATGGAGGGCCAGTGCCGTGGCTCACTAGGCTAATCCTCCACCTTGCGGCGCCGGCACACCGGGTTCTAGTCCTGGTCAGGGCACCAGAGTCTGTCCCGGTTGCCCCTCTTCCAGGCCAGCTCTCTGCTGTGGCCAGGGAGTGCAGTGGAGGATAGCCCAAGTGCTTGGACCCTGCACCCCATGGGAGACCAGGAGAAGCACCTGGCTCCTGCCTTCAGATCAGCGTGGTGCGCCAGCTGCAGCGCACCGGCCGTGGCGGCGATTGGAGGGTGAACCAATGGAAAGGAAGACCTTTCTCTCTGTCTCTCTCTCTCACTGTCCACTCTGCCTGTCAAAAAAAAAAAAAAAAGACTTATGGAGAAGTTAGAGGGGCAAGGAGCATGGGACCACATTCCAGAAAGCGTGTACTAACATAGTGGAGTCAGAGGCGCATCTACCATAGTATGAAGTAGGGAGAAGGAGAAAGAAATCAAGAGAAATCACAGAAAAAAATGTCAGAAAATAGTTGTTGAGACTAGAGCACGAGGAGATTTTAAGTGGTCATCTGAGAGGCTACATTTCACACACTAATAATAATAATAACTAATAATAAATAAAATAACTAATTAATAATAATAACCAATAATGCCCTCATGGAAATATTTGGCCAGAAGGGAGAGGCTCAAGAATCTTCAGAAGAGTACTGTGGTGATAGTATGAAGCCAGGACCACAAAAGAAATAAGATCCTGCTCCCCTAGTCTACCCAGATACACAGTCCAACACTGGAGGTCTTTCAGATCCGAATGCCATTGGTATTAAGGAATGACAATGGAGATGCTATCTGGTGTCGATGAAAAGGACATGAGAGAGCTGCCACCCTAGCTCTGGAGGTAAGCGAATTCTGCCAGGACCTGTTTCCGGGGCTTGGGCAACTGCCATGAGGAAAGGTGATGCCTCCTTAGGCCAAACTGTGCAACAGGTAGAAAGGCGGGGTGAATAAGCAAAGAGAGTGGAGATCGTAGGACTCATTTGTCAAATTTTTTCTTGAGTTGCTTCCTCTATAAAAGCACAGTCTCGGCTGGCGCCCTGGCTCACGAGGCTAGTCCTCTGCCTGTGGCACTGGCACACCGGGTTCTAGTCCTGGTCGGGGCACCAGAGTCTGTCCCGGTTGCCCCTCTTCCAGGCCAGCTCTCTGCTGTGGCCCAGGAGGGCAGTGGAGGATGGCCCAAGTGCTTGGGCCCTGCACCCCATGGGAGACCAGGATAAGTACCTGGCTCCTGCCATTGGATCAGCGCGGTGCACTGGCCGCAGCGTGCCGACGGCAGCAGCCATTGGAGGATGAACCAACAGCAAAGGAAGACCTTTCTCTCTGTCTCTCTCTCTCTCACTGTCCACTCTGCCTGTCAAAAAAAAAAAAAAAAAAAAAAAAAAAAAAAAAAAAAAAAAAACCTGTTATCTCTTCTGTAACAACCCTATTCTCCCAAGAATAAAGTTAGAAAGAAATGGAAAAGACTTGTCAGAATTGTTGGAAAAATAAGTTAAAAAAAAAAACATCTGCACTGTGCCTGACATTAGGAATTGCTCAGAAATGCTCTGTTCCTATGAGTGCTTCAAGGTTGAAACCTTCAAGTACAAAGCCCCCTGTGGTTCCAGAGGTGGTGGACCAGAGGTTGAGAGCGAAGGCTCCAGGGCCAGGCTTTCTAGTTTGTAGCCAGGCCTTACGGCTCACTTCTTCCATAAGCTTGAACAAGGACATGGTTCCTTTGTGCCTCAGTGTTACCCTCTCACAAGCTGAGGTTGCTAAGAGACCCACCACAAAAGGCCATTGGGAACACTGAATGAACCAGCACATGAACTTGGAAGAGTATGAAACACATAATAAGCACTCCATAAATATTATCCAGGAATACCAGTCAACTCGCTTCACAGAACAGTCACCCAGCCTTTATCCCATGGAAGTTTAATGCCATCGGACATCCAGAAGAGAGCCAGGACAATGCCATGCCACTGGAATCTACCTGTAGTGTGGTCCCTGCTGCTCATCAAAGATACAGTCTTGGTTAAGCCTGTTTTAGTCTGTGTCTGTCTGACTGTCAGAGTTACCCAAGGTGGTTGCCCGAGGTCTTTCGGTCTTCCCCTTGCTTTCTTGCTCCTGGGCAGTCCCAGTCCTCTGCCGGGGGATGTGATGATGTAATGGGACTGTGTTTGGAAGTGTGATGACAGGAGCACAGAGAACGCCTTCCTCCAGAACATCCCTCCTTCCTGGCTTTAGTTTGCTTCCTGCTTCTGAGATAGAAGACCAGAGTACACTCTCACACTAGGTGAAAACATGATTTAGAAAGCCAAAGTTTAAAACCTGCAGAAGCACTTAAAGCCACATCATGTCAAATGATAAAATACATTATCATCAGGGACAACGTTGTGGTGCCACCTGCAAAGCCACCACCTGTGATGCCGGCATCCCATATGGGTGCAAGTTCCTGTCGTGGTTGCTCCATTTCCAATCCAGCTCCCTGCTACTGGTGTGGGAAAAGCAACGAGATGGCCTGAGCGCTTGGGCCCCTGCCAGCCACATGGGAGACCCGGATGAAGCTCCTGGCTCCTGGCATTGGTCTGGTCAAGTGCTAACTGTTGAGGCCAATTGGGGAATGAATCAGCAGATGGAAGATCTCTGTCTCTGTCTCTTCTCTCTCTGAAACTCTGACTTTCAAATAAATAAGTAAATCTTTCTTTAAAAAAATCAATAAAACTAAAAAACAAACAAAAACAAAAACAAAAGGTGATCCTTGGGAGGAGCATGGGCACTGGCAGTGCGGAAGCCCCTCCCATGTGTGCTTTGGTGGGAAAGAGCACGGAAGTGGACCACTTACCCTGAGCCCAGATGCTCATTAATTACATCCCTCCCCAACAATGTGAAGAAACAGAATTCAGTTTCTTTCTTCTCATCCTTGATGACTGGGTTAACCGAAGCAAGAGTTTCTAGTTGACAAACACGCGTCAGAATAAACCTCCAAGCTAAGAGAACAATCAGAATGTAAATTATTACCCTGAAGTTGGAAGCATGAGGATACTTCAGAATGTTCATGGAAAATAGGGAATGAAAAAATACATTTAGTTTGCTTTGAAAATGTTGAAATCCATGCTTATCAGAGCTCTTTGAAAAGTTCATGAAAAACGTATAATACGACAAAACTGCACGTGGATTTAAACATTTTTTGTACCAAGGTTTGCATTTTTCAAAGACTTTTTGGAGATTTCTTATAAGCCTGGATTTCAAAAAATTTTGCAGCAAAATACACTTATTTTTCATCCCATTTTCTGGGAACATTTAGAAGCATATTTAAGTCTTATATGTGGGAATGCAAATGTTGAGTCCTATGTGGTGGGCATTCAGTTTTCTCCTTCATACTCATTTGGTTTTCAAGGTTTGCAGATGGCAGTACAGGTGAGATATGTGAGATGGCAACAAAAGTGAGGTGGAATTAGAGCATAGCCTAGTCAGACAGTGCCCGGGGCCACTGCAGCCACCTCCCGAGAACTAGAGTCTTCAAGGTAAGATCCTCTGGGATGTCATAGACCAGAGCCAGCAGCAAACCAGCAAGGACTCACAGAAAAAAAAATCATACGTCCATCAGGGTCACAATTTAGAATCTTAAAGACAATTGCAGAGTTTATAAAAATGCTAAAGAATAAAACAAAACAAGGCACCCTCTCATCGGTCATGGATTGCCACTATATTTTCCTTTTAACATTTTTATTTATCTGTTTATTTACTTGAGAGGCAGGAAGACTTAGAAGGGAAAAAGACAGACAGAGAGAACATCCATCTGCTGATTCTCCCCCGCAGAGACCCAGGAATTGGCCGAACAGAAGCCGAAAGCCACCAGTGCAATCCAGGTCTCCAACGTGGGTGGCAGGGAGCCAACTACTTAAACCATCACCTGCTGCCTCCCCGGGTGCACATTACCATGAGTCTGGAACCAGAAGCAGAACTGAGATGCAAAGCCAGGCACTCTGATGAGGAATATGAGTGTCTTAACCCAGCATCTCAAATGTGGGCCAAAGACCATCCCCAGATTACTACTATTTTCAATACCTGAATAAATAACGGAAAATTCACTTCTGTGATTCCATCATCTGAGCAGCTGCTAGTGCTGCCCATGGATAAATCTCTGCCAATAGACCTTGATCATCCCACCCACTAGGAACTGCTGGGGTTGTCTGAGTGATGTCCTTCGTGTGGCAAGGTTGTCCTTTGGAAATAAACCAAGTAAGAGTCTCACATTCAAACCAGCTCATATCTCACAGCCTTGATTCCTTTGTCTCCTTGGATGACACTCTGAACTGTGTTTTCTCCTTTGGTCCTTTGCATTTTCTTTCACTTGACTCGTGTTGTCCTACCAGGATAAGTTTGGCACATAATAAATTCCTTCTGTTCTTAACTCTCCTCACGTCTACGATTAGACTCTGCTAGACTGTGGCTCTAGGGAGGGGATCAAACATCTCTCTGTCCTCACATCATTAGTGATTTGAAGTAACATCAGAAAGAACTTCTTCACCAACCCTTGAGCTATTCCCAATGTCCTCCCAAGGTGTTAGAAAATTTAACAATTATTGCAATACATTTCAACAGTGCTCATTTCTTTTTCCTGACTCTCAAGACTCAGTTATTGCATATGGGCACCCAAAGCTCTCTATACTGAGTACCCAGATAAGGCGGAAAGCACCAAGCAAACACTGTTGACCACACAGCTTCAACTACCTGTGGGTCCTGTAGGTTGTGGCTCAAAGTATAGTATACCAGGATATGGGGCATGAAGGTGAGGGTGAGAGAGTCAGGAATCAAACCAAATGACATCATTCGGGCTAACTGTAGAGTCCACACAAGTAGGTTTAGGTTGGCATCTAGAGGTCTGAACCAGAGGTGACTGAAGGTTGGAATTGCTGGCTGTATCCAGAACTTCCAGTGCAACTACTGGGTCCTTCTTTCTCCAAACTGTTTCCCATCTTAGCAGATGTTGTCAGTGGGCTCCTGAGTGGAGTTTACAGCTGCAAGGATAGGGCTAAAGGCTCCTGGCTTTCTTGCGGAGAATCTGTTATCAGGATCTGACCACTGAGGTAAAAACCGGAAGTGACTGCTTAGGGCTTTGTCTAGGTCTTCAGGAAGCTGGAAGAGTTAAATTTAGAAATCTTTGGATTCCGAGATGGAATCAAGTTAAAATGTAGAAAAAGTAATGACGACTGCCTGTGTTGCCTTTGACATTTTATTGACAGTCTTGAGCATTTGTTTATGCTCCTGGCCACTTATTGAATTCTTGGATTTTGGCTCGGGGCACTGCGAGCAGAGGTTGGGAGAGGATTGAATTTCTTTGGCTGTAAAGTCCCAAGGTGTTAGAAAATTTAACAATTAACGCATCCCCTATTTTTTCATGGAAAAAGTCATGTAGGTTGTGGATATACTCAGGATTGAAACAAAACATTTTTATTGGCGATAATTAGAATTGCTGATTTTGTTAAGTTTTTTTTTGCTCCCCCTTCTCTATTTTCTGCTGAAAGGCTGGGCTGAAAACAACAACAACAAAAAAGACCCAATAATTTGCCATCATCTCACTTTCCCATTTACAGTCCCTGGGAGTGCTGCAATGCATAGCCCAAAGTCACAAGGAAAGGGAATGATGTGCCTGCCGGGCCTGGTTTGGAAGTTGAAATCTCGGAACACTTCATAAATCTGGGAGAGCTGTTGGCCAACCCCTGGCCTCTGATCCGTTGGTCAGGTTGAATCGCACCTTTCCCATAAGGTCTCAGATGTAAAACACAAGTCATTGTGCAATAAGCAGGCTCCCTCTCTCACTGCTCTATTGAAAAGAGGTCACAGCGTTCACCCATTCTTTTTATCTTTAGATTGCAAAAGGAGAGAGGTAGGTAGGCAAAAGGGTTGTGACAATGACCATCAGCAGCTAAAATCTGAAAACGTGATAGAAACTATGACCTTCTGGGGCTTCAAGACTACGGCTCAGTCTACTACATTGCATTTCTCGCCAAGAGTGTGATGGCAAAAATCACTTTTCTTAATTGCCTTTGATTGTAATGAAGCTGCAAAGAGAAAGCAAGTCTGGCAATTCCTAGGCTCATCAGTAGCGAATGAATCAACCCTTCTATCCTTGGATACTGTTGGCTTTAACCAGCGATAGGAGAGGGATTTATTGGGGCAGATGGCTATGATATAGGACGCCAGTGTACAAAATCTCCTCTGGAGCTGGAGAGTTGTGTACCCACTGGGGCAGCCCAGTGCTGTGGAACAGATGTATTTCCTGCCCTGGTTACTTCACTTGGGTTCTGTAACTCAAGAGGTCCCTGATGACAAATTCCTCCAACACTTTTAAAACCACATTTCCCATGAAGGTCTTTCTGAGGTGAAGGAAAAGTTAGCGGGAGGCACTGTGAGAGGTGGGGTCGGGTTGCACTGGGGAAGTTTATTATGATTCACACAATGCTGGGGACCCTGCAGACAGATCCACTTTGCCACGACATGGTGAGCGTGGTGCTGAGTGAGTTTGCCAGCTCCTTCACACGCTTGTCCCTGGAGCAGAGGCAGAGCTGGGGTGGGAGTTGGACTCAGCAGTTAGGATGCCTGCAACCCATGACAGAGTACCTGACTTTGAGTCCCGGTTCTGCTTCCAGTTCTAGCTTCCTGATAATGTGCACCCCGAGAGGTAGCAGCTGATAGTCCAAGGATTTGGGTCCCTGCCAATCATGTGGGATCCTCACATGGAGTTTTGGGCTCCTGACTTTTGGCCTGAACCAGCCTTGGCTACTGCAGAAATTTGGGCAGTGAACAAAGGGATTAAAAAGTGTGTGTGCACATGTGCCTGTGCACATGTCAATCTCTGTCTCTCTGCCTTTCAAATAAATAAAAGCTTTATCAATTTTTTAAAAATTCCACCAAGCCCACACAAGGAAGTCTGTGTTAGGGGTCAAAGATGTCTCCCAAGTCAGCAACAGGGTAACAGTGTTAAGATGAATTATAAAGGTAGTTACTAATTACCAAGTACCTATACCAAGCACTATTATAAGAACTTGATACGTATGTAACTGTATTGAATTCTTATAATTCTAGAAATATGAAGCCTTTGTTACTCAATCACAAGTGAAAATTAAGCAAATTAAAAATACTGTAATCTGGTTCTTCGATCTGTAGGAAACCCAGATAACTTTCCAGTATCTGTAGGTCAGTTATAGGACCAGAAAGCAGAGACATAACAAAGCTATAAACACACATGATAAAAGAAGTCTACCCATTGCTTCTCTCTACAAATGCCTGCAACAGCTGGGGCTGGGCCAGACCAAAGCCAGGACCCTGGAATCCCATCCAGGTCTCTCATGTGGGTGGCAGGGAGATAGCCATCCCGCACTATCTCCCAGGATGCTCATGGCAGGAAGCTGGATCAGAAGTGAAACCAGGACTCAAACCAAGACACTCCAATGTGGGAAGTGGGTGTCTTCTGAGCCAAACATCCGCCCCCGACTGGTATTTTCATATGAAGATGGAGATTTTCAGACAGAGAAGACACAGATACACACAGAAGGAAGACAGAAGCAGAACTGGAATGATGCACTACCAAAGATTCCAGCAACCGCTGGAAGCTATGAGAACAGCATGGAACAGATCCTCCCTAGGAGCTTCTAGAAGAGTTAATCCTGCCAACACTTTGGCTTCAGAGTTCTGGCCTCCTAAAAGATGAGAGAATAACATTGTGTTGTTTAGTACACTCAGTTTGCAGCAATTTGTTATGGTAGCTCTAAGATAAAACCTTGAAAAGTGAATTAGTGATCCAAGTTCTTAAGATCCCTCAATCTGAGTTCTTTAAGACCATACATAAGCAGCCAGGACAGTGTTACAGAAATGCTAGGCCAAAAGAGAACATAGAGAAATAAACAGTATTGTGAGTGTGCATGTATATGTACCAATATAAACCATATAAAACTAGCCATAACAGTGAACAGATGGTAAGCAGGGTTTATTACTAGATGTTAACTAGGAGACATAGTACTGTTTTTGTTATGGAACTAGGCCTAGATATTGTGACAGTGCTGCTTGGAACATTCCCTGCTATTGCACAAGAACAAAGCTCATCATCCTTAAAGAAAACTCGCTTCCATAAACCAACAAAGGAAAGACAATATAATCATAAAAAATAGTTAATGTGGAGTAGGCATTTGGTCTAGCAGTTAATCCGCTGGACTGGGATGCCCATGTTTCATATTGGAGTGCCTAGGTTCAAGTCCCGGGCCTGCTAAAGATTCCAGCTTCCTGCTAATGTATCCCTTGCAAGGCAGCAGGTCTTGGCTCAAGTATTTGGATCAACTGCTACTCACATGGAGAACCTGAATTGAGTTCCCACCTCCTGTCTTTCAGGATGTAGGCATTTAAGAGTGTTAATCAACACATAAGGGTTCCCTCTACCTCTATCTCTGTCTCTCTCCATCTATCTGCCTTTCTGCTTGTCTAAAAAAAAAATAACCAATTAATTAAAAGAAAGGCAAAATAGATAAAGAATGGAATGAGGGCAAATGGGTCAAAAAGAAAACATAGATCAAAATGAAGATTTACACTTAACTGTACCAATAATCGCATTAAATGCAAATAGTCTAAATATTCAAATTAAAATGCAGATGTCATAACGGATAAAAAAGTGAGACCCAAGGAAACTACTAAAAAGATGAAGACATTCATGAGTTCAAAGTAAAAAGACAAAGCAAAAAAGACTTGCCATGTCAACAGTAATCAAAATAGAGCTTGATATAAGACAAATATACTTTAACAAATATTATCAGGGATGAGATCACTTTATAATGGCAAAGAGGTCAGTTCATCAAGGGAGCATAAAAATCCAAAGTGTTTATGTACCTAAGAGCAGAACTTCAAATTCGTGAAATGAAACATGATGGAGCTATAAGAAGAAATTGGAAAATTTTGAAGTGTTGGGTGTGTCATTATTTTTATTACAGTGATGGTTTCATGGGTATTTGCATTCCGAGATATTCACCAAATCATAGGCTTTAAGTATATGATGCTTAATATGTTCAATTATATGTCAATAGAGTTGCTTTAAAGAATACATTGGGGGAGGGGGGACAACCCTATGCTGTAGTAGGTTAAGCCTCCACCTGCATGCCAGAATCACATATTGGTGCCAGTTCATGTCCCAGCTGTTCCTCTTCTGATCCAGCTCTCTGCTTATGGTCTAGGAAAGCAGTGGAAGACAGCTCAAGCACTTGGGTCCCTGCACCCACGTGAGAGACCTGGAAGAAGCTCCTGGATCCTGGCTCCTGGCTACTGATCAGCCCAGCTCAGGTCATTGCGGCCATTGGTGAGTGAACCAGTAGATGGAAGACCCTGCTCTTTGTCTCTCCCTCTCTCTGTCTGTAACTCTGCCTCTCAAGTTTATCAGTTAATTAATAAAGATATATTAATTATTTAAATAAAAATTAATTAAAATTATTTTGTTATTAATAAAATGCATTGATAAATAAATTTGAAATCTAAAAAAATTAGATTGGGAATCTAAAAGAATGAGCAAGCTCTTTAATAAACTAATATTAATTTGTCTTTATCAGAAATCAAAGACACTCCCTATGTCCTACATTTTGACTAAAAGAAAGTTAGCTGATTTTCAGGAAAGGAAAGAATATATCCAACTATAAAGTTTTGCTAATTTTCACTTTAAGGAATGCAAGAGCAATGTTAATATTGAAATGATATTCTTTTCATCTGGAATTTTGAGATGCTTAAGCATTATATTCTATAAGTGAGCATTAAAGAATGACGCATATCGCCCTATACTGTAGGATATGTGAGCCTTTTATTAAATACAACATAAAGCACAAACTTTACTTTTTAACAGAAATAATGCCAAAGGGGAAATGTCCAACACAAAATATTATGTGTTAGAAAACATACATATTTTACATTGCATAGAAAAGTGACAGAAGACGGCATAGTGACACAACTTAATAAACACATTTTCCATGAGATCTTCCAATTTTAAGCTTAAATTTTTAATGTAATATTATTGTCTATATTTTTCTGATAGTTTTAAATTTAAATTTACAACATTAAACCTTCTCTACCTTGAATGATTAGAGTGAAAAAAACCCACAGAGTTGAGAAAATGCTCAAAGAAACATTGTGAATGAAAGATGATTGGGCATGTTTTATAAGAAATAATCAAGAACTACGAAGCTAAAAGAGAAGATAGTACTTTCCTCTGAGAATGAAAATGATGACTATTTTAACTAAGGAAAATTTGGGATGCTGAGAATATGTTAAAGATTTGAAGTACAAAGCCGGCACCGCGGCTCACTAGGCTAATCCTCCGCCTTGCAGCGCCGGCACACCGGGTTCTAGTCCTGGTCGGGGCCCCGGATTCTGTCCCGGTTGCCCCTCTTCCAGGCCAGCTCTCTGCTGTGGCCAGGAAGTGCATTGGAGGATGGCCCAAGTGCTTGGGCCCTGCACCCCATGGGAGACCAGGAGAAGCACCTGGCTCCTGGCTTCAGATCAGCGAGGTGCGCCGTCCGCGGCGGCCATTGGAGGGTGAACCAATGGCAAAGGAAGACTTTTCTCTCTGTCTCTCTCTCTCTCACTGTCCACTCTGCCTGTCAAAAAATAAATAAATAAATAAAAGATTTGAAATACATAAAAGGTATCTTTTTGATGAATCAGACATTAAAAAGTTATTTTAGAGGAATTTTGAAAGATTTCTGTTTTTTTAAAAAAATTATTGATCACCAAATAGGACTGAAAAATTTGACATTCAAATACAGTAACTTCTTAGTATAGCACATATGTAAATATAATTTATACTTCAATAAATATGGAAAAAATGGTATCAAACTAACAGCCACACCACAAATGGTCTTCTTTGAGTTCCCTTTCCACTGTAGTGGGAAGAAAATAAACAAAAAAAATGTACACCTAGATCAACTGAACCAAGCTATCAAGGGAAACTCTTAATTTGTTTATTATGAATCTTAATACATTCACAAAAATCCTAAGAATGACCTTTGAAAAATCGGTCTTTGATTTAAGAAAAGGGAGAGAAGCTAACACTGTTTAACCCATTTGATTAATGTATAAAACGTTAATAGTTCTAGTCTGTAAATCCTGGAGCTTGTAAAGTTTTATTTCAAAGCATGTAAATCCTATTCCCTGGTAAATATCTTCATCTCAAGGCATTTCTGCCAAGGACCCCTTTCATCATGTTCAGATTTCACAATTGTAGGCGAGAATTAATTCCATGACCTCGATCCATCCTGAGACACAGAACATCCCCAACTGATTAACCTAACTTTTATAGTTGTTGATGCTGAACAACACCCTTGCTAGTACATGAGTCATTTCTCATTAGGCTTTTCCTCCTAAAACTTATCAGTAAAAAAAAAATCAATATTTTGCTAACCACCATATTACCATCCTTCTTCCTCTTCTAACAAAATCACAAAATGTGAATGAAATTGATTCTACATCAGAAGATTGCTGAGGTGGGATGTGGCATAGACCCTAAATCCATCAGGTCCCTGTGCCCACAATAGTAATATTTTAATGAAAGATAATACTCTGCTGTGTTGTTTTATAGGTATTCCTGGGGGGTGGGGTGTCACAGAACATAAGCACTATTAGGTGTGTTTAGTGATCAAACTGCAAATATCCTCTATGAGCTAAAGCAAAAAACTTAGCCCTTGCCTACAAAAGGCTGGTGCAACCCCTACAGGGTTTTACATTTGAGATGAGCAATCAATTTGATGTGCCTTGCATTTGAACTTGTTGAGGGCTAGCAACAACTTCAGGAATCAGCTCATCTACTCCCTGATGAGCTAACAGACTGTGAGAACCCCCCAAAGGATTTATGTAAAATCACACCATAGGATCGGTTGTGAAAAAAAACCTGGATCCTGGGGCTGCTACTCACAGATCCTCGCAGCCCTGCAATGGGGAGACCACTGGGTGACTCGGTTTGCTTTGTGTGCCATAACTTCTGGTTGGGAAGCCTTGGTAGTCTTCCTCCTGCCCATGAGTTGTTTCAGCATAAGGGAGAGGGGAGAACTATGTAATGATGACAACCAGACCCCGATGATGGGTTGCCAAAATGTTTTTCCCAGCTACTCCAGAAAGTGATTATAACTGGAAGCAGGGCCTTTGTAGGGTGAATAGATCATGAGGGAAGCGCCTTCATGAATGAAATTAGCAGCTCTATCTATCTATCTACCTACCTACCTATCTCTCTGTCTACCTATCTATACCTCAAGGCCTGCACTGTGACCCAGTGAGCTAAGCCTCTGCCTGCTCTTTGCGATGCCAGCATCATATAAGAGCCCTGGTTCCCATTCTGGCTGCTCTGCTTCCACTACAGCTCCCTGCTAATGCACCTGGGACAGCAGCGGAGGATGGCCCAAGTACTGGAGCCCTTCCATCCACAGGGGAGACCCAGGTGGGGTTCAAGACTCCTGACTTCATTCCGGCCCAACTCCCGGCTGTTAGCGGTAATTTGGGGAATGAGTCAGTGGAATGAAAAATCTCTCCTCTCACCCACAGATACATAAACCTTTAAGGAAAACCAAGCAAAGAGAGACTTCAGAGTGCTCTCTTGACCCTTCTGTGGCACCCATGAACCAGGAAGTGTCCTTCACCATTGCCGCAGCTACTAGATTCCGGATTGTGGATTCCCAGTCTCCAGACCTGCGGGAAACAACTTTCTGTGGTTTATAAGCCACTCACTTTGCAGCATTCTGTGATAGCATGCCCAGTGGACCAAGGCAATGGGTTTTATTACTGTTCTAAGGGCCGGCACTGTGGCATAGCAGGTTAAGCCTCCACCTGTGGCACCGGCATCCCATATAGACACTGGTTCATGTCCCGACGGCTGCTCCACTTTGAATCCATCTCCCTGCTAATGAATCTAGAAAAATGGAAAGTGGTGGAAGACGGCTCAAGAGTTTGGGGCCCTGCACCCACATGGGAGCCCTGGAAGAAGCTCTTGGCTCCTGGCTTCTGATCAGCTCAGCTCTGGACATTGTGTACATCTAGGGAGTGAACCTGCAGATGGAAAATCTCTCTCTCTCTCTGTCTCCCCCCCTCACTGTCTGTAATTCTGCCTCTCAAATAAATAAAAAACCACTTTTTAAAAAAGCATAATAGATTAAAAAATTACTATTCTCTCCTTCCAGTTGCTATGAGCTATTTATTAGAAGACTTTAAGATTTGGAAACGTACAAGGAGTACTAGAACAGACTTCTACTTTTAAGGTAAAATATTCTTAAAATGCAATGTAATGATCCCAAACTGTGAAAGCTCTTTGCAAAGAAGGCTCAAAGTACAGGGGCACCCAGGAATGTCTACGTGCACAGACATGCTTCTGGGACTGGAATTGTAGTGCAGTTGGTCAAGCTGCCGTTTGTGACACGGGCATCCCATGGCAGAGTGCTGATTCAAGCTCTGGCTGCTCCACTTCTGACCCAGCTCCCAGCTAATATGCCAGGGACAGCAGTAGACTATGTCTCATGGACCTGGGCCCCTGCCACCCACATAGGAGACATGGGTGGAGCTTCTAGCTCCTGGCTTCAGACCTGGCCCAGCCCTGGTTTCTACAGCCATTTTAGAAGTGAATCAGTGTATGGAAGATTCTCTCTCTCTCTCTCTTTCTCCTTCTCTCTCAGGCATTCTGCCTTTCAAATAAATAAATAATTTTTAAGAGATTTATCTAAAATTTATTTGAAAGGCAGAGATAAAGAAAGACAAGGTGAGAGAGAAGTCTTCCATCCTCTGGTTCACTCCTCAAGTGGCCGCAATGGCCAGGGCTGGGCCAGGCTGAAGCTAGGAGCTTCTTCCGGGTCTCCCCCGTTGTTGCAGGTACCCAAGCACTTGGGCCATAGTCCTCTGCTTTCCTAGGAGCATTAGCAGGGAGCTGAATGAGAAGTGGAACAGCCAGGACTTGAACCAGCACCCATATGGGATGCCAGCACTTCAGACAGAGGCCTAACCTTCTATGCCACAGTGCCAGCCCCACTAAATCAATCTTTTAAAAAAATCATACTCCTGCTTAGAATAGCTATTGCCTAGAACCAAGGAAATGAATAAATATAAATAATATTAGCCAATATAAAAATAATTTGCTATGTGCCAGGCATTGATGGGTGCACTGCACATAATAACTGAACCCTCATAACAGCACTATGTTGAGAATGTCGCTATCATCCTATCTTTAAGGATCAGAAAACTGAGGCATGTGGAGATTACATATCGTTCCCAGTCACATGGCTAGTAATGAAAAAATCTAGAATTCAAATTGAATGAAATTGCAAGTCTATACTCTTAATTAACAATCTGCACTAATTCACAGTAGTAATGATTTATGATCGAATACAGGCTCTTAGAAGAGTGATAGATGACTCGGATGCTACATTCATATATCTAGCTTCCCTCATCACCTGTAGGCCAGTCCTGATCAGTTTTAGCTGACACTGCCAATTGCAATGAATTGGCAAAGTTACTATTCCTTTCCAACAGAGAAGAGAGAATGGTCTCTGTTTGCAGTAGTTCACCTTTCATTTCTGACACAGATTTATACTCCTCCTTTGTTAAAGGGGTCAAGCCACAGTGATCAGCCAGGTGCAATGGTTAAGAATGAGAAGGAGGAATTGGAAAACAGAATGGGGGCTTGGGAGGTGCTAATCAAGAAGGGGTCGAAAGGGAAGAAATCACCCTGCTGATGTGGCAAATATTTTTCTTCCCCAAGAATTATGCAAACAGAAGTGTATGTGGGTTTCATGGGGCCTGCAGCTAAGACAACCCAAGCGGTTTCTTTAAGAAAAGACTGCAGAACTACAACTACAACATTGAGTAAAGGCTCCTGGGAGAGACTTGTGGGGGTGAAGGGTCTGAGGTTTAGGGCTTATTCACTTCCTAGTGGGTCTTGGAGGCCCTGCAAGGCCAAAGTTGGAGCACAGAAGGAACTCCTGCTCTCTGCGTCCACGGAGACTGCAGATTTCTCCAGGAGGTACCTTCAGAGAAACAATGACCAGGCAGGGGCTCTCAGTTCAATTGAGAGGAACCAAAGACACCACAGCTACCCTCCACGTTCCTGTAAGGAATATCTTCCAATTAGATAACAGATCTATATTAAAAAGTTCATGGGGAAAATGGGCCACAGCCATTGGAACTACTTCTTTATAATTTGGCCTCCCATTAGAAGCAATGGGTGGCAGGCCTATTAATGGCTGCTCTGTACAGTGATCTGCCCTCAAGGAGACCCAACAGGCCAGTCCACTGCAGAGGCTTTCAATGTGGCAAGCCTGGGCTCCAGCAAAAGTCAGCTTGTGAAGAGCCCTGGCAGCTCTGCCAAGAGTTGGATCACTGGAAATGGACCTGCCCTGGAGTCGAAGGACGCCCAGGTCAGAGCCACAGATCTTATTGGCTCTAAGCTGAAAAGCCCTTCACTCGGCCCAGCTTTCAAAGTGACCACCGCAGCTGAGGGGACAGCCAACCAGGGTCAGCAACACTGCAGGCAGAGCTGTAAATTTCCTGTTAGAGATTCCACCTGCCTTTACCTGGCCAGCTCTCCTCCCAGGCCAGCTAGGTAATGGAAGTCAACAGGGTGCCTTCCCCAAGGAGGTTCTCACCTCCCTTAGGATGTGCCCTATGAAGAGATAGATAAGTCTGGGCCTCATAATTTACAAGGCTTTAAAGCCCACCAGATTATCATCAAGCCCCTTCTGTCAGGTTCTATTTGCCTCTCAATCAGAAAACTTAATTGTAGCTCAGATAGCACCTTTCTTAGGTTCTCTAATAACAACTCTTTCCTCTGTATCTAGCCCACTTGAGCCTCATTCCTTTGTAACCATAGCCTCTACTCTACCACCAATGGGTCTACTCCCAACCTGTGTGTACTGATGGTCCTCTTCCTCACTTAATGTTGTATGATTGTTCAGAATTTCTCTACAGACAAACCCCACTACCTGCAAAAGTTAGTGGCCTTTCTCCCAGTCTTGGCTGGAATCAGCTTTAAGCCACATCCATCAAACTGTCCCCACAAGGGTCCAGAGACCCCCTCCATTTCCTCTCTATAAAATCCTCTTATTACCTGGTTAATGCTACTCTTAGGATCATTGGTTACTATTCTCACCCTGTCTTTTATACTACAGTGTCTAAATGTTTACAGCAGGTGATAATGGAACAAAGGAAGGCCTTCAGCAACCAGGCAGTCAACCAAATGCTGCTACAGGGATGTACTCGGCTCCCCACCCAGGAAACAGCGGCTTGAGACATCGCCCCATGCCAGCGAAGAGTACATCATCGCCCCATGTCAGCAGGAAGTAGCTCTAAAGACAGATCATCGTCCCTCTACCCCTCTTGGACTTTTGGGACTAATGTAACCCCATACAAACCCTGCTTTATAAAAAACAAAAGGGGGAATGTTAGGAAACTGGTGCAGTTGGCCGCATGGCCCAGCTACCTGAGCCAGGCTCCACCCCCATCCTAATGGGATTGGTTGCTCCTGCTTCCCTGCCTGACCTCAGGCAAAGTTTTAAAAGGGCCTGTTCCTGAACACGTGCTCTATCTTGCCCCTTCTCTCCTGCTCTCTCTCTCTCTCTCTCTCTCTCTCTCTCTCGGTTCCTCTCTCCAGCCTCCTCCTCTGGTCTCTTGGCTCTTGTTCCTTCTCTCCTGCACTCTTTCGGCTTCTCGCCTCCTCTCATCTCTCTTCTCCCTCCTCTGTCTCTCTCTTTTACAGTCTCCTTCTCCCTTTTTTCCTTCGCCGCCCCTTCACTCCGGTCTGTAGGGTGTTCCCCAATAAACCCTTTCCCTTAAATATATATATATATATATATATATATATATATATATAAAATTTGGCCTCCCTTTGAATGGGCTAGCAAGAGAGTCACCAAGGGGATCAAACAGTCAGAGAGGGCTGCAAGGAGAGGTCAGGCCCTTGGGTAGGTTGAACAAGAAGAGGACTGATCTTATCTCTTGGCTGTCAAGAGATAAAAGTCAAGCAACAGAAGTCAGGCAGTAGCTCTCCAGGCTGTGGTCCAAGATATGGGTTTGGTCGTAACTGCTGACGCTGGAGTAACAAGAGGAAGAAGATGGAAAGGCTAAGACCCAGATACAGTCATGGAGATGGCCAGAAACCCTCAGCTACCTGGAGCAATTACACGACTGGGAGTCTTGTCCCAGAAAAACAAAGATGAGCTCCATTCCAGTTGTCCCTCTTTATCTCACGGTTTCTCTTTCTCTGATTTCAGCTACCTGGGGTCCACAGTAAATTGCACATGGAAAATTTCATGAGTAAGCAATTCATTTTTAACGTTAATTGTGTGCTGCTCTGAGAGTCATGAAGAAACCTCACATCGGCCTGCTTCATATTGCCCAGGATGTAAAGCAACCCTTTGTCCAGTGTATCCATGCTGTAATGACACCTACCCATCAGTCACTTGGATGCCATCTCTGTTATCACAGTTTTCAGGATATGGCAGTGTCTGAGTGCAAACAACCCTCATTGTACTGCAGAGTGACCCCAAAGCACAAGAGAAGTGGAAAAAAAGAGAAAAGGTAAAAGAAGCATAAAAGTGCTGCTTTTAATAGAAAAGGTGAAAGTGGATGATATTTGGAGAGTGAGGAAGACACCACATAACTTTTATCACAAATATATTGCTATAACTTCCTATTTTATTATTAGCTCTTATAGTTAAACTTTTATTGAACCTAACTTATAAACTTTATCATAGATATATATTGTGTATGTCTAGGGTTGGGTACTCCTGGAGGCTTCAGGTACCCACTGGAGGTCACAGGTAAAAGGGAACTGAGTTATCGAAATTTCAGCAACATGTGAAGGCAGGCAGGACCTTAATGAGTGCATATGCCTATTTAGGGGTCAGGCACTCTGTCCCCACCAATGGTCAGGATCCGTTTCTGACCACTGGAACAGTCTTGAACTTGTCTTTGGTAGTAGGAACTTCTACAGCAACACAGATTCAGGAATATTCTTTTGTTCATAGTGGCACTCACATTTTCTCAAGTGAAAACCAGTGGCTGGATTTGCTTTTTTATCTACCGTTATACATCTAAGTAGGCTGAGGTTAAATGCTGCTTGTCCCTTCAGGGTAAGAGAGAAATTGTGACTGAGTGAAGACAGACGGGGCTGTGACTGGGATGGTGGTGTGGTTGGAAGCCAGCTGGGAGTTTGTACTGATGACTGTGTGAAAAATGTGTCACAAAGGAATGGTGACTCTGGAACTTGTGTGGTTGTGGCTGGTGGTCAGAGACCTCTGGCATTCTTTCAAGGTCTGGAGTAGGTCAGAGGGTCACTTGAGCATCCCACACCATCAGAATGTGTCCCTAGTGTGGAAAGCCATGATCTGTAACACCTCACATCAAGGTGAGATGAGCTGTAGGCAGATTGGTGGTGCACGTGTGTGGGAACTAGTGAGTGAGAGCACCTCGGCCATTGAGTGAGAAGGGAAAAGCTATGGACTACAGAACTTCAATAACCCAGAATGGGATTAGACAATCAGGATCCATCCAGATGATGTCAATTTAGGCTTTCAGGGGAGATGAGCAGGAGGGTTCCTGAGGTAGGGAAAGTTTGAAAGTGGCTCAGAGAGGCCGGCACCGTGGCTCACTAGGCTAATCCTCCACCTTGTGGCACCGGCACACGGGGTTCTAGTCCCGGTCGGGGCGCCGGATTCTGTCCTGGTTGCCCCTCTTCCAGGCCAGCTCTCTGCTGTGGCCAGGGAGTGCAGTGGAGGATGGCCCAAGTGCTTGGGCCCTGCACCCCATGGGAGACCAGGAGAAGCACCTGGCTCCCGGCTTCAGATCAGCGCGGTGTGCCAGCCGCGGCGCGCCAGCCGCAGAGGCCATTGGAGGGTGAACCAACAGCAAAAAGGAAGACCTTTATCTCTCTCTCTCTCTCTCTCACTGTCCACTCTGCCTGAAAAAAAAAAAAAAAAAAAAGCTCAGAGAAGAAAGAAAAGAGTGGAGGAGTAGTTGGCTCTTGCTCTGGAGAGAAAATGGAAGGTGACCTCAAGCTGAGGGGCAGAGAGGGGGGTGAACGGAAGGAAGGGGCAAGAAATATGAGAAATAAATACATGTACCTAAAAAAAAGTCCCCCAGGAGAATTACAGCAAGAAGGAAAGGGATAAGCAGAAACGGGCACTTTGAGTTAAGGAATAGGAGTAGAAAAAACTAATGTTTTTCATGCATTTTTCTTCACATTGGGATGACTTTTGCAAAAAGAAAGCAGAAAATAACAACTGCCCATGAGGATACAAAGAATTGGGACCCTCAGGTGTTGCTAGTGAGAATGTGAAAGGGCGTGGCCACTGTGGGAGACCCTTGGGTGGTTCCTCAGAAAGCTAAGCATAGAACCACCATAAAACCCAGGAAGTTCTAGGTGTAGATCCAGAAGAAGGGAGGGCAGAGACTTGAGCAGATATCTGCACACTTCATATTCACAGCAAAACTAGTCTCAATAGCGAAGTTCCATTGACATACCTGCTGTATACTTACAATAGATTATTACTCAGCCTTACAAAAGGAGGGAATTCTGGCACATACTACAATGTGGATGAGCTCTAACAGAACTATGCTGGGGCCAGCATTGTGGTACAGTGACTTAAGCCACCATTTGTGATGCTGGCAATATATAAGAGCACACTGGTTGCCGTCCTGGCCGCTCAGCTTCTGATCCAGCTCCCTGCTAATGAACCTGGGGGAAGCAGCAGAGGATAGCTCAAGCGCTTGGGTCCCTGCACCTGTGTGGGAGACCCAGAAGAAGCTCCTGGTTCCTGGTTTCAGCCTGGCCCAGCTCTGGCTATTGTGACTATTTGGGGGAGTGAACCAGCAAATGGAAGATCTCTTTCTCTGTCTCTCTGTCACTTTGTCTTTCAAATAAATAAAAATAAATCTTAAAAATGTTATGCTACGAGAAATAAGCCAATGACAGAAGGACAATTATCACATGATTCCTCTTCCATGAGATACCTGCAGTAGTCAAATTCATAGAAACAAAAGAGAATGGTGGTTTCCAAGGGCTGAGGGAGGGGGAGTGGGGAGTTAGTATTGAATAAGTACAGAGTTTCTGTTTGGCAGGATGAAAACATTCTGGAGTTGGATAGTGGTATTAGGTCTAAAACAACATTAAGAGTGCGTTGAATGCACTGAATTCTATATTTAAGGATTAAGATGGTAAGATCTAGTTTATAAATAGTTTAACAAAATTTTTTAAAAAGTCATTTTTTAAAAAGAATTCAAAAGACACAGCCTAAGTTAAGTAAATTTCTACAAATTAGTGTTAACTGGGTTTAATTGTAAGGACCATAGAATATTAGACACAAAGGGACAGATATTGCCTCTTCTGGTCATTCAATGGTAATATTTAAGCAACATATGACCCAGGAAAACCCTAGACTCAGAAGGCATCTGTATGCTTGATCAAGAGGCAGGACATGGGGCCAGCGCTGTGGCACAGTAGGTTAAACCTCTACCTGCAGTGACGGCATCCCATATGTGCTCCAGTATCGGCTGCTCCTTTTCTGATCCAGCTCTCCATTATGGTCTAGGAAAGCAGTAGAAGATGGTCCCAGTGCTTGGGCCCCTATACCCACATGGGAGACTCAATGAAGCTCCCAGATCCTGACTTCAGATTGGCACAGCTCTGGCCATTGTGGCCATCTGGGGAGTGAATTAATGGATGGAAGACATCTCTATGTCTTTCCCTCTCACTGTCTGTAACTCTACCTCTCAAATGAATAAATACAGATCTTAAAAAAAAAAAGAGGCAAGGCATATTGTCCTCATTTCCAAATGCCATAAATGGTGCATTCTCAGTAGAAGTGATTCAAAAATTAAGGTTCTTACTTCCTTCTTAGGCAAAAATAATGAATAGTACAGGAGGTGGGAAAAACCAGGACATAAAAATGCACAGAAAATAGCAAACATCAAAGGAATAACTCTGTTGGCTTTGACCAGATCAAAGTGATGATACACATAATGGTTAACACAAGAATGAATGAGTTTTCTCTGTAGCTATACTTTACTGTTCAAGGGGTAGCCTGTAAATTAAAGGGCCACAAATGAGTGCATTGAGATAGCCCAATTTAGAAACTGTTTTTAGGAACATTTTTTTAAAGCAAAACTGTTTTAATTGCCTGAAAAGATGTGGCATTAGAGTTCAGTAAGAAGAATCATGTCAGGACTTCAGAGAGAGCAGGGAGAAGCAAACACTTGAAGGGCACACGACTCTTCCAACATTGGCCAATGGGGATCCCGAAGTGGGTAGGGTGGGCAGCTAGCACTGGTTGTTATAAAAAAAAAAAACCACAAACCTTTTGGGGGCTGGCATTGTGGCACAGTGAGTCAAGCTGCACTTTGCGACACAGGCATTCTGAACTGAAGTGCTGATCTGAGTCCCAGCTGCTCTGGTTCTAATCCAGGGCCCTGTGAATGCACCTGGGAAAGCAGCAGAAGAGGGCCCCCATGCTTGGTCCTCTGCCACCCAGATGGGAGCCTTAGGTGGATTTACTGGCTCCTGGCTTTGGCCTGGCCCAGCCACAGCTGTTGTGGACACTTGAGAAGTAGACCAATGATGAAAGATCTCTGTGTCTCTCTCTTTCTCTCCCACTTCTTCCTCTCTGCCATGCTGCAGAGAAATAAATAAGTCTTTAAAAAATAAGTCTTTAAAAAAGTAAGGAAGCACACTTTGGTCACAATTTTTAGTTGCCTATTGGAAACATGTGAAGCAGTTGATTTCATGATAATCACTTTAAAGGACAGAAGGAAATAATTATAAGTGACAAGCCCACTTGTGAAATATTTCCAGATATGTCACCATTGGAATGAGTCTGACGACACAATGGATCTTCTTCATTTTCTTAATAAATGAGAAAATTAGGGTGCAGCGGTATTGAGTGGTTTGTGCAAGATTTTGCCATTCATGGCCAAATCGAAACTATTCCCAAAGCTATCCACAAAACATAGTTTCATCATTAGGTCACATGAACAGCAGGTGAATCTGCAGAGTACCATGGAAAAAAAGGGTGGAAACAAGGAAATTATGGGTTAGATCAGCCCTGATTTCCTCTTTCAAGGTATGTTCATGCATGAAGGGCCACGTAAGTAATAAATACGGGTTCTCATTATTCACCAGGAGGGCTGGATCCCCAGACTCAATCAGTAAGTGGAGAAAAGGAAGGAAGGCTGCTTACGTCAAAGACACAGTGTCAGGGACAGGCTGACCCAGCAGAGTTTTAGATATTTAGAAAACATCCTAGTGACAAGAGCATATGTAAGGGATGCAACAGTGAAGAATGATGGAGATCAGGTTGGAGAAGGTAGAACAAGAGCCGATGACATAATGAAAACATCCCAAGAATAAATGGAGACAACAAGCAGAGCCCAGATTAGTGGGAACCCTAGGAGCAGACCCTGAAGGAATGATGAGGGAAACAGACGGTGGACATCGTTACTGTGCAGGAGATTTGCAATGGGAGGAGGCTGGTCAAAACAGATCTGCTTCCAATTTTTTCTGTGTGTTCATTATATATGGCTCGGGGTAGTGGAATTTATCATCCCGTTGATACAGCACTTTTTATTAATGGCCTCATCAAATAGCAGGGGCCAAGGAGTCTGAAAAAGAGCTTATTATTTATGGCAAGATGGAAGACAAGCTGGCTACATCCAGTACGGAACCACTTTGCAGCTGAAATCAATGCTGTTTGATATTTTTGCATGGTAGTGGGGCAGAAAGGATACGAGAGCTACTTCCACCAGAATGTTTCAGACATATATGCTTGAGGGCTAGTGAAGAGGAGATTCTTCTCTAAAGAGATCTTTTCCTAAAATGGAAAGATGCACTCTAAGAGAAGATACAGAA